>NC_088694.1:49955217-50627699 GCF_028017835.1 Emys orbicularis
GCAGAGTGAGGGGTAATGTGGCAGCCCTGGCAGGGCCATCACTAGGGATCAGAGTGAACAACTCCAGAGGGAGGAAGGGGGCAGCAAGTACCGTGCGGTGTGGGCGGAGGAGGCCTGGGCTAACCCCTCCCTGCCCTGTTCCCCCGTCAGCCCCTCCCTGCCCTGCTCCATCTTCCCAGCCCCTCCTCTGCTCCCTCACAGCCCCTCCCCTTCCCCGCTCCATCTTCCCAGCCCCTCCCCTTCCCCGCTCCATCTTCCCAGCCCCTCCTCTGCTCCCTCACAGCCCCTCCCCTCCCCCACTCCATCTTCCCAGCCCCTCCCCTGCCCCCTCAGCCCTTCCCTGCCCTGCTCCATCTTCCCAGCCCGCTCTTGCCCTGCTCCATCTTCCCAGCCCCTCCCCTGCTCCCTCACAGCCCCTCCCTGCCCTGCTCCATCCTCCCAGCCCCTCCCTTGCCCCCTCAGCCCCTCCCTGCCCTGCTCCATCTTCCCAGCCCCCTCCCCTGCTCCCTCACAGCCCCTCTCTGCCCTGCTCCATCTTCCCAGCCCCTCCCCTGCTCCCTCACAGCCCCCTCCCCTTCCCCGCTCCATCTTCCCAGCCCCTCCCCTGCCCCCCTCACAGCCTCTCCCCCCTCCCCCTCAGTCCCGCCCTGCCCTGCTCCATCCTCCCAGCCCCTCCCTTGCCCCCTCAGCCCCTCCCTGCCCTGCTCCATCTTCCCAGCCCCTCCCCTGCTCCCTCACAGCCCCTCTCTGCCCTGCTCCATCTTCCCAGCCCCTCCCCTGCTCCCTCACAGCCCCTCCCCTTCCCCGCTCCATCTTCCCAGCCCCTCCCCTGCCCCCCTCACAGCCCCTCCCCTCCTCGCCCCTTTCCACTCCCGCTCCCCTCGGCGCTCCCCCGCCCTCTCACAGCCCCGCCCCCCCGACGCTCCCATTGGCTCCCAGCCCCGCCCTACCGGAACTCGCCGCGCGCTCACACCCTGGAACCTGCCCCCTCGCGCCCCAGGGCACAGCGAGGACGGGAGAAAAGGCGGGAACCGAGGCTGCACCGAGACGTAACCGCGCCCCCTCTTGAAGGGTGAGCTCGCCCACCCCCCGGCCTGTTCTCACCGTGGTCCGACCCCGCCAGTAGGGTGAGGGCGGGGAGCGAGCCGGGAAGGGGCTCGGGTAGGGGCGATGCCCCGGGGGGGGAGGAGCCCGGAAGGGCTGGGGGAGGGGCGATGCCCCGGGGGGGAGGAGCCCGGAAGGGCTGGGGAGGGGCGATGCATGGGAAGAGGAGCCCGGAAGGGGCTCGGGGGAGGGGCGATGCATGGGAAGAGGAGCCCGGAAGGGCTGGGGGAGGCGCGATGCCCCGGGGGGGGGAGGAGCCCGGAAGGGGCTGGGGGAGGGGCGATGCCCAGGAGGAGGAACCCGGAAGGGCTGGGGGAGGGGCGATGCCCGGGGGGGGAGGAGCCCGGAAGGGCTGGGGGAGGGGCGATGCCCTGGGGGGGAGGAGCCCGGAAGGGCTGGGGGAGGGGCGATGCATGGGAAGAGGAGTCTGGAAGGGGCTCGGGGAGGGGCGATGCCCGGGAGGAGGAGCCCGGAAGGGGCTGGGGGAGGGATGATGCCCAGGAGGAGGTGCCCGGAAGGGCTGGGGGAGGCGCGATGCCCTGGGTGGGGGGAGGAGCCCGGAAGGGGCTCGGGGAGGGGCGATGCCTGGGAGGAGGAGCCTGGAAGGGGCTGGGGGAGGGGTGATGCCTGGGAGGAGGAGCCTGGGAGGGCTGGGGGAGGGACGCTGGCGGGGGGTGTGGGGCTGGGGGTGCTGCCCCGGACGGGCGTGCCCGGGTGCTCTCTGAAGGGGGTGTCCATGGAAGGCCTTTGGGGGTCCTAGCCCTCGGCAGTGGGAGCTGGGCACGGGCTGCCCCCACCCCTGGATGTGGGGCCCCCGTGCGGCCCCGCAGGCGCTGCCTGGTTCGGCGGGGGGCCCAGGTTGGCGTAGACTGGGGCGCCCCCCCCGTCTGACTGGTGGGTCCGGGGGCACCCGGGACAGGGGCCGGCCCGAGGCCCTGCTGAGCCTGCGCGTCTCTTGCAGCGGGTGATGGCCCGCGCCGACCAGGGGCGCCAGGGGACATGGGCGCGGAGCTGCTGAGACCAGGTAAGTGGGGGAGGGGCCAGGCTGGGCGGGGGATGCCCCTCGCTCCCCCTCACTGTGTCTCCCCACAGCTGGCGGTGCCCGCCTGCCCCCGTGCCAGCTGACGGAGGAGGACGCGAGTGCCCACCCTGGCTTGGCCAACCTGCTGCTCGGCCTGACCCCCTACCTGGACCCCAGCGGGCTCAGCACCCCCCTGGCCCGCCAGCTGGAGCAGGTACATGTGGGGATGCCCCGAGGGAGGGTGGCTGCCCCGCTGCACCCCACTCACCCCCTTCTTACCCCCTGCAGGTGGGGAAGGAGCTGCAGCTGCGTCGGGCGGGCCTGGCTGCACTGGGAGGCCCTGCACCGGCTCCTGCAGGAGGCGCTGATGGAGCAGAGGGCCTGCAGGGGGGACGCCAGCCCTGCCCCGCAGGACAGGAAGGTGAGTCGGGAGGAGAATAGGGGAGCACAGAGACAACAGGGCAGGGCTTGGGGACTGGGCTGGGATTCGGGCTCAGGGGAAGGGGGGACATGAGGGAGGGGCTTGGGGGCTCAGGGGATGGGGGAGGGATAGGGGGAAGGGGTTTGGGGGGCTTAGGGGATGGGGAAGGGAGGGGGAAGGATTTGGGGGGCTCGGGATGGGGGAGGGATTAGGGAGGGGCTTGGGGGCTCTGGATGGGGGAGGGATTGGGGCTCAGGGGAAGGGGAGGGAGGGATTGGGGAGGGGGGAAGGGTTTGGGGGCTCGGGGGAAGGGGAGAGGGATTGGGGAGAGGGGGAAGGGTTGGGGGCTTAAGGGGAGGGAGGGGTTGGAAGGAGGGGGAAGGGGTTGGTGGCTCGGGAAGGAGGGAGGGATTGGGGAGAGTGGGAGAGGTTTGGGGGCTCAGGGGGAGGGAGGGATTGGGGAGAGGGGGAAGGGTTTGGCAGCTCAGGGGAAGGAGGGAGGGATTGGGGAGAGTGGGAGAGGTTTGGGGGCTCAGGGGGAGGGAGGAATTGGGGAGGGGGGAAGGGTTTGGCGGCTCAGGGGAAGGAGGGAGGGATTGGAGAGAGGGGGAAGGGTTTGGGGGCTCAGGGGAAGGAGGGAGGGATTGGGGAGAGTGGGAGAGGTTTGGGGGCTCAGGGGGAGGGAGGAATTGGGGAGGGGGGAAGGGTTTGGCGGCTCAGGGGAAGGAGGGAGGGATTGGGGAGAGGGGGAAGGGTTTGGGGGCTCGGAGGAAGGGGATTGGGGAGGGGGGAAGGGTTTTGGGGGCTCAGAGGGAGGAGTTGGAGGGAGGGGCAAGGGGTTTGGGGGCTCGGGGGGGGAGGGATTGGGGAGAGGGGGAAGGGTTTGGGGGCTCAGGGGGAGGGAGGGATTGGAGAGAGGGGGAAGGGTTTGGGGGCTCAGAGGAAGGAGGGAGGGATTGGGGAGAGGGGGAAGGGTTTGGGGGCTCGGGGGGAGGGAGGGATTGGGGAGAGGGGGAAGGGTTTGGGGGGCTCAGGGGAAGGAGGGAGGGATTGGGGAGGGGGGAAGGGTTTGGGGGCTCAGAGGAAGGAGGGAGGGATTGGGGAGGGGGGGAAGGGTTTGGGGGGCTCAGGGGGAGGGAGGGATTGGGGAGAGGGGGAAAGGGTTTGGGGGGCTCGGGGGGAGGGAGGGATTGGGGAGAGGGGAAAGGGTTTGGGGGGCTCAGGGGAAGGAGGGAGGGATTGGGGAGAGGGGGAAGGTTTGGGGGGCTCAGGGGAAGGAGGGAGGGATTGGGGGAGAGGGGGAAGTGGTTTGGGGGGCTCAGGGGAAGGAGGGAGGGATTGGGGAGAGGGGGAAGGTTTGGGGGGCTCAGGGGAAGGAGGGAGGGATTGGGGAGAGGGGGGAAGGGTTTGGGGGGCTCAGGGGAAGGAGGGAGGGATTGGGGAGAGGGGGAAGGGTTTGGGGGCTCAGGGGAAGGAGGGAGGGATTGGGGAGAGGGGGAAGGGTTTGGGGGCTCAGAGGAAGGGGAGAGGGATTGGGGAGAGGGGGAAGGGTTTGGGGGCTCAGGGGAAGGAGGGAGGGATTGGGGAGAGGGGGAAGGGTTTGGGGGCTCGGGGGGGGAGGGATTGGGGAGAGGGGGAAAGGTTTGGGGGCTCAGAGGAAGGAGGGATTGGGGAGGGGGGAAGGGTTTGGGGGCTCAGGGGAAGGAGGGATTGGGGAGAGGGGGAAGGGTTTGGGGGCTCAGGGGGAGGGAGGGAGGGATTGGGGAGAGGGGGAAGGGTTTGGGGGCTCAGGGGAAGGAGGGAGGATTGGGGAGAGGGGGGAAGGGTTTGGGGGCTCGGGAAGGAGGGAGGGATTGGGGAGAGGGGGAAGGTTTGGGGGCTCAGGGGAAGGAGGGAGGGATTGGGGAGGGGGGAAGGGTTTGGGGGCTCAGAGGAAGGAGGGAGGGATTGGAGAGAGGGGGAAAGGTTTGGGGGGGCTCAGGGGAAGGAGGGAGGGATTGGGGAGGGGGAGGGGTTTGGGGGCTCAGGGGAAGGAGGGAGGGATTGGAGAGAGGGGGGAAGGGTTTGGGGGCTCAGGGGAAGGAGGGAGGGATTGGGGAGAGGGGGAAGGGTTTGGGGGCTCAGAGGAAGGAGGGAGGGATTGGGGAGGGGGGGAGGGGTTTGGGGGGCTCAGGGGAAGGAGGGAGGGATTGGGAGAGGGGGGAAGGGTTTGGGGGCTCAGGGGAAGGAGGGAGGGATTGGAGAGAGGGGGAAGGGTTTGGGGGCTCAGGGGAAGGAGGGAGGGATTGGGGAGAGGGGGAAGGGTTTGGGGGGCTCAGGGGGAGGGAGGGATTGGGGAGAGGGGGAAGGGTTTGGGGGGGCTCAGGGGGAGGGAGGGATTGGGGAGAGGGGGAAGGGTTTGGGGGCTCAGGGGAAGGAGGGAGGGATTGGGGAGAGGGGGGAAGGGTTTGGGGGCTCAGGGGAAGGAGGGAGGGATTGGGGAGAGGGGGAAGGGTTTGGGGGGCTCAGAGGAAGGAGGGAGGGATTGGGGAGAGGGGGAAGGGTTTTGGGGGGCTCAGGGGGGAGGGAGGGATTGGGGAGGGGGAAGGGTTTGGGGGCTCAGGGGAAGGAGGGAGGGATTGGAGAGAGGGGGAAGGGTTTGGGGGCTCAGGGGAAGGAGGGAGGGATTGGGGAGAGGGGGAAGGGTTTGGGGGGCTCAGGGGAAGGAGGGAGGGATTGGGGAGAGTGGGAGGGGTTTGGGGGCTCGGGGGAAGGAGGGAGGGATTGGAGAGAGGGGGAAGGGTTTGGGGGGCTCAGGGGAAGGAGGAGGATTGGGGAGGGGGGAAGGGTTTGGGGGGCTCAGGGGGAAGGAGGGAGGGATTGGAGAGAGGGGGAAGGGTTTGGGGGCTCAGAGGAAGGAGGGAGGGATTGGGGAGAGGGGGAGGGGTTTGGGGGGCTCAGGGGAAGGAGGGAGGGATTGGGGAGAGGGGGAAGGGTTTGGGGGGCTCAGGGGAAGGAGGGAGGGATTGGGGAGAGGGGGAAGGGTTTGGGGGCTCAGAGGAAGGAGGGAGGGATTGGAGAGAGGGGGAAGGGTTTGGGGGGCTCAGGGGAAGGAGGGAGGGATTGGGGAGGGGGGAAGGGTTTGGGGGGCTCAGGGGAAGGAGGGAGGGATTGGAGAGAGGGGGAAGGGTTTGGGGGCTCAGAGGAAGGAGGGAGGGATTGGGGAGAGGGGGGAGGGGTTTGGGGGGCTCAGGGGAAGGAGGGAGGGATTGGGGAGGGGGGAAGGGTTTGGGGGCTCAGGGGAAGGAGGGATTGGGGAGAGGGGGAAGGGTTTGGGGGGCTCAGAGGAAGGAGGGAGGGATTGGGGAGAGGGGGAAGGGTTTGGGGGCTCAGGGGAAGGGAGGGAGGGGATTGGGGAGAGGGGGAAGGGTTTGGGGGCTCAGGGGGAGGGAGGGATTGGAGAGAGGGGAAGGGTTTGGGGGCTCAGGGGAAGGAGGGAGGGATTGGGGAGAGGGGGAAGGGTTTGGGGGGCTCAGGGGGAAGGAGGGAGGGATTGGGGAGAGGGGGAAGGGTTTGGGGGCTCAGAGGAAGGAGGGAGGGATTGGAGAGAGGGGGAAGGGTTTGGGGGGCTCAGGGGAAGGAGGGATTGGGGAGAGGGGGAAAGGTTTGGGGGGCTCAGGGGGAAGGAGGGAGGGATTGGGGAGAGGGGGAAGGGTTTGGGGGGCTCAGGGGAAGGAGGGAGGGATTGGGGAGAGGGGGAAAGGGTTTGGGGGGCTCAGAGGAAGGAGGGAGGGATTGGGGAGAGGGGGAAGGGTTTGGGGGCTCGGGGGAAGGGGAGAGGGATTGGGGAGAGGGGGAAGGGTTGGGGGCTTAAGGGGAGGGAGGGGTTGGAAGGAGGGGGAAGGGGTTGGTGGCTCGGGAAGGAGGGAGGGATTGGGGGAGAGTGGGAGAGGTTTGGGGGCTCAGGGGGAGGGAGGGATTGGGAGAGGGGGAAGGGTTTGGCAGCTCAGGGGAAGGAGGGAGGGATTGGGGAGAGTGGGAGAGGTTTGGGGGCTCAGGGGGAGGGAGGGATTGGGGAGGGGGAAGGGTTTGGCGGCTCAGGGGAAGGAGGGAGGGATTGGGGAGAGGGGGAAGGGTTTGGGGGCTCGGAGGAAGGGGATTGGGGAGGGGGGAAGGGTTTTGGGGGCTCAGGGGGAGGAGTTGGAGGGAGGGGCAAGGGGTTTGGGGGCTCGGGGGGGGAGGGATTGGGGAGAGGGGGAAGGGTTTGGGGGCTCAGGGGAAGGAGGGAGGGATTGGGGAGAGGGGGAAGGGTTTTGGGGGCTCAGGGGGAGGGAGGGATTGGGGAGAGGGGGAAGGGTTTGGGGGCTCAGGGGAAGGAGGGAGGGATTGGGGAGGGGGGAAGGGTTTGGGGGCTCAGGGGGAGGGAGGGATTGGGGAGAGGGGGAAGGGTTTGGGGGCTCAGGGGGAGGGAGGGATTGGGGAGAGGGGGAAGGGTTTGGGGGCTCAGGGGGAGGGAGGGATTGGGGAGAGGGGGAAGGGTTTGGGGGCTCAGGGGAAGGAGGGAGGGATTGGGGAGGGGGAAGGGTTTGGGGGCTCAGGGGAAGGAGGGAGGGATTGGAGAGAGGGGGAAGGGTTTGGGGGCTCAGGGGAAGGAAGGAGGGATTGGGGAGGGGGGGAAGGGTTTGGGGGCTCAGGGGAAGGAGGGAGGGATTGGGGAGAGGGGGAAGGGTTTGGGGGGCTCAGGGGGAGGGAGGGATTGGGGAGGGGGGAAGGGTTTGGGGGCTCAGGGGAAGGAGGGAGGGATTGGGGAGAGGGGGAAGGGTTTGGGGGGCTCAGGGGGAGGGAGGGATTGGGGAGAGTGGGAGGGGTTTGGGGGCTCAGGGGGAGGGAGGGATTGGGGAGGGGGAAGGGTTTGGGGGCTCAGAGGAAGGAGGGAGGGATTGGGGAGAGGGGGAAGGGTTTGGGGGCTCAGAGGAAGGAGGGAGGGATTGGGGAGAGGGGGAAGGGTTTGGGGGCTCAGGAGAAGGAGGGAGGGATTGGGGAGAGGGGGAAAGGTTTGGGGGCTCGGGGGGAGGGAGGGATTGGGAGAGGGGGAAGGGTTTGGGGGGCTCAGGGGGAAGGAGGGGAGGGATTGGGGAGGGGGAAGGGTTTGGGGGCTCAGGGGAAGGAGGGAGGGATTGGGGAGAGGGGGAAGGGTTTGGGGGCTCGGGGGGGAGGGATTGGGGAGAGGGGGAAGGGTTTGGGGGGCTCAGGGGAAGGAGGGAGGGATTGGGGAGAGGGGGAAGGGTTTGGGGGGCTCAGGGGGAGGGAGGGATTGGGGAGAGGGGGAGGGGTTTGGGGGGCTCAGGGGAAGGAGGGGAGGGATTGGGGAGGGGGGAAGGGTTTTGGGGGCTCAGAGGAAGGAGGGAGGGATTGGGAGGGGGGAAGGGTTTGGGGGGCTCAGGGGAAGGAGGGAGGGATTGGGGAGAGGGGGAAGGGTTTGGGGGCTCAGGGGGAGGGAGGGATTGGGGAGAGGGGGAAGGGTTTGGGGGCTCAGGGGAAGGAGGGAGGGATTGGGGGAGAGGGGGAAGGGGTTTGGGGGCTCAGGGGGAGGGAGGGATTGGGGAGAGGGGGAAGGGTTTGGGGGCTCAGGGAAGGAGGGAGGGATTGGGGAGAGGGGGAAGGTTTGGGGGGCTCAGGGGAAGGAGGGAGGGATTGGGAGAGGGGGAAGGGTTTTGGGGGCTCAGAGGAAGGAGGGAGGGATTGGGGAGAGTGGGAGGGGTTTGGGGGCTCAGGGGAAGGAGGGAGGGATTGGGGAGAGGGGGAAGGGGTTTGGGGGCTCAGAGGAAGGAGGGAGGGATTGGGGAGAGGGGGAAGGGTTTGGGGGCTCAGGGGAAGGAGGGAGGGATTGGGGAGAGGGGGAAGGGTTTGGGGGCTCAGGGGGAGGGAGGGATTGGGGAGAGGGGAAAGGGTTTGGGGGCTCGGGGCGAGGGAGGGATTGGAGAGAGGGGGAAGGGTTTGGGGGCTCGGGGGGAGGGAGGGATTGGAGAGAGGGGGAAGGGTTTGGGGGCTCAGGGGAAGGAGGGAGGGATTGGGGAGAGGGGGAAGGGTTTGGGGGCTCAGGGGGAGGGAGGGATTGGGGAGAGGGGGAAGGGTTTGGGGGCTCAGGGGAAGGAGGGAGGGATTGGGGAGAGGGGGGAAGGGTTTGGGGGCTCAGAGGAAGGAGGGAGGGATTGGGGAGAGGGGGAAGGGTTTTGGGGGCTCAGGGGGAGGGAGGGATTGGGGAGAGTGGGAGGGGTTTGGGGGCTCAGAGGAAGGAGGGAGGGATTGGGGAGAGTGGGAGGGGTTTGGGGGGCTCAGGGGAAGGAGGGAGGGATTGGGGAGAGGGGGAAGGGTTTGGGGGCTCAGAGGAAGGAGGGAGGGATTGGAGAGAGGGGGAAGGGTTTGGGGGGCTCAGGGGAAGGAGGGAGGGATTGGGGGAGAGGGGGAAGGTTTGGGGGGCTCAGGGGAAGGAGGGAGGGATTGGGGAGAGGGGGAAGGTTTGGGGGGCTCAGGGGAAGGAGGGAGGGATTGGGGAGAGTGGGAGAGGTTTGGGGGGCTCGGGGGGGGGAGGGATTGGGGAGAGGGGGAAAGGTTTGGGGGCTCGGGGGGAGGGAGGGATTGGGGAGAGTGGGAGAGGTTTGGGGGCTCAGGGGAAGGAGGGATTGGGGAGAGGGGGAAGGGTTTGGGGAGCTCAGGGGAAGGAGGGAGGGATTGGGGAGAGGGGGGAAGGGTTTGGGGGCTCAGGGGAAGGAGGGATTGGGGAGAGGGGGAAGGGTTTGGGGGGCTCAGGGGAAGGAGGGAGGGATTGGGGAGAGGGGGAAGGGTTTGGGGGGCTCAGGGGAAGAAGGGATTGGGGAGAGGGGGAAGGTTTTGGGGCTCAGAGGAAGGAGGGAGGGATTGGGGAGAGGGGGAAGGGTTTTGGGGGCTCAGGGGGAGGGAGGGATTGGGGAGGGGGGAAGGGTTTGGGGGCTCGGGAAGGAGGGAGGGATTGGGGAGAGGGGGAAGGGTTTGGGGGCTCAGGGGAAGGAGGGAGGGATTGGGGAGGGGGGAAGGGTTTGGGGGCTCAGGGGGAGGGAGGGATTGGGGAGAGGGGGAAGGGTTTGGGGGCTCAGGGGGAGGGAGGGATTGGGGAGAGGGGGGAAGGGTTTGGGGGCTCAGGGGGAGGGAGGGATTGGGGAGAGGGGGAAGGGTTTGGGGGCTCAGGGGAAGGAGGGAGGGATTGGGGAGGGGGAAGGGTTTGGGGGCTCAGGGGAAGGAGGGAGGGATTGGAGAGAGGGGGAAGGGTTTGGGGGCTCAGGGGAAGGAAGGAGGGATTGGGGAGGGGGGGAAGGGTTTGGGGGCTCAGGGGAAGGAGGGAGGGATTGGGGAGAGGGGGAAGGGTTTGGGGGGCTCAGGGGGAGGGAGGGATTGGGGGAGGGGGGAAGGGTTTGGGGGCTCAGGGGAAGGAGGGAGGGATTGGGGAGAGGGGGAAAGGTTTGGGGGCTCAGAGGAAGGAGGGAGGGATTGGGGAGAGGGGGAAGGTTTGGGGGGCTCAGGGGAAGGAGGGAGGATTGGGGAGAGGGGGAAGGGTTTGGGGGCTCAGAGGAAGGAGGGAGGGATTGGGAGAGTGGGAGGGGTTTGGGGGCTCAGGGGGAGGGAGGGATTGGGGAGAGGGGGAAGGGTTTGGGGGCTCAGAGGAAGGAGGGAGGGATTGGGGAGAGGGGGAAGGGTTGGGGGCTCGGGGGGAGGGAGGGATTGGAGAGAGGGGGAAGGGTTTGGGGGCTCGGGGGGAGGGAGGGATTGGAGAGAGGGGGAAGGGTTTGGGGGCTCAGGGGGAGGGAGGGATTGGGGAGAGGGGGAAGGTTTGGGGGCTCAGGGGAAGGAGGGAGGGATTGGGGAGAGGGGGAAGGGTTTGGGGGGCTCAGAGGAAGGAGGGAGGGATTGGGGAGAGGGGGAAGGGTTTGGGGGCTCAGGGGAAGGAGGGAGGGATTGGGGAGAGGGGGAAGGGTTTGGGGGCTCGGGGGGGAGGGATTGGGGAGAGGGGGAAGGGTTTGGGGGCTCAGGGGAAGGAGGGAGGGATTGGGGAGAGGGGGAAGGTTTGGGGGCTCAGGGGAAGGAGGGAGGGATTGGGGAGAGGGGGAAGGGTTTGGGGGGCTCAGAGGAAGGCGGGAGGGATTGGGGAGAGGGGGAAGGGTTTGGGGGCTCAGGGGAAGGAGGGAGGGATTGGGGAGAGGGGGAAGGGTTTGGGGGCTCGGGGGGGAGGGATTGGGGAGAGGGGGAAGGGTTTGGGGGCTCAGGGGAAGGAGGGAGGGATTGGGGAGAGGGGGAAGGGTTTGGGGGCTCGGGGGGAGGGAGGGATTGGAGAGAGGGGGAAGGGTTTGGGGGCTCAGGGGAAGGAGGGAGGGATTGGGGAGAGGGGGAAGGGTTTGGGGGCTCAGGGGGAGGGAGGGATTGGGGAGAGGGGGAAGGGTTTGGGGGCTCAGGGGGAGGGAGGGATTGGGGAGAGGGGGAAGGGTTTGGGGGCTCAGGGGAAGGAGGGAGGGATTGGGGAGAGGGGGAAGGGTTTGGGGGCTCAGAGGAAGGAGGGAGGGATTGGGGAGAGGGGGAAGGGTTTTGGGGGCTCAGGGGGAGGGAGGGATTGGGGAGAGTGGGAGGGGTTTGGGGGCTCAGAGGAAGGAGGGAGGGATTGGGGAGAGTGGGAGGGGTTTGGGGGGCTCAGGGGAAGGAGGGAGGGATTGGGGAGAGGGGGAAGGGTTTGGGGGCTCAGAGGAAGGAGGGAGGGATTGGAGAGGGGGAAGGGTTTGGGGGCTCAGGGGAAGGAGGGAGGGATTGGGGAGAGGGGGAAGGTTTGGGGGGCTCAGGGGAAGGAGGGAGGGATTGGGGGAGAGGGGGAAGGTTTGGGGGCTCAGGGGAAGGAGGGAGGGATTGGGGAGAGTGGGAGAGGTTTGGGGGGCTCGGGGGGGGGAGGGATTGGGGAGAGGGGGGAAAGGTTTGGGGGCTCGGGGGGAGGGAGGGATTGGGGAGAGTGGGAGAGGTTTGGGGGCTCAGGGGAAGGAGGGATTGGGGAGAGGGGGGAAGGGGTTTGGGGTGGGGGCTCAGGGGAAGGAGGGAGGGATTGGGGAGAGGGGGAAGGGTTTGGGGGCTCAGGGGAAGAAGGGATTGGGGAGAGGGGGAAGGTTTTGGGGGCTCAGAGGAAGGAGGGAGGGATTGGGGAGAGGGGGAAGGGTTTTGGGGGCTCAGGGGGAGGGAGGGATTGGGGAGAGTGGGAGGGGTTTGGGGGCTCAGGGGGAGGGAGGGATTGGGGAGGGGGGAAGGGTTTGGGGGCTCGGGAAGGAGGGAGGGATTGGGGAGAGGGGGAAGGGTTTGGGGGCTCAGGGGAAGGAGGGAGGGATTGGAGAGAGGGGGAAGGGTTTGGGGGCTCAGGGGGAGGGAGGGATTGGGGAGAGGGGAAAGGGTTTGGGGGGCTCAGGGGAAGGAGGGAGGGATTGGGGAGGGGGGAAGGGTTTTGGGGGGCTCAGGGGAAGGAGGGAGGGATTGGGGAGAGGGGGAAGGGTTTTGGGGGCTCAGGGGAAGGAGGGAGGGATTGGGGAGAGGGGGAAGGGTTTTGGGGGCTCAGGGGGAGGGAGGGATTGGGGAGGGGGAAGGGTTTGGGGGCTCAGGGGAAGGAGGGAGGGATTGGAGAGAGGGGGGAAGGGTTTGGGGGCTCAGGGGAAGGAGGGAGGGATTGGGGAGAGGGGGAAGGGTTTGGGGGGCTCAGGGGAAGGAGGGAGGGATTGGGGAGAGTGGGAGGGGTTTGGGGGCTCGGGGGAAGGAGGGAGGGATTGGAGAGAGGGGGAAGGGTTTGGGGGGCTCAGGGGAAGGAGGGAGGGATTGGGGAGGGGGGAAGGGTTTGGGGGCTCAGGGGAAGGAGGGATTGGGGAGAGGGGGAAGGGTTTGGGGGGCTCAGAGGAAGGAGGGAGGGATTGGGGAGAGGGGGGAAGGGTTTGGGGGCTCAGGGGAAGGAGGGAGGGATTGGGGAGGGGGGAAGGGTTTTGGGGGCTCAGGGGAAGGAGGGAGGGATTGGGGAGAGGGGAAAGGGTTTGGGGGCTCGGGAAGGAGGGAGGGATTGGAGAGAGTGGGAAGGGTTTGGGGGGCTCAGGGGAAGGAGGGAGGGATTGGGGAGAGGGGGAAGGGTTTTGGGGGCTCAGGGGGAGGGAGGGATTGGGGAGAGTGGGAGGGGTTTGGGGGCTCAGAGGAAGGAGGGAGGGATTGGAGAGAGGGGGAAGGGTTTGGGGGGCTCAGGGGAAGGAGGGAGGGATTGGGGAGAGGGGGAAGGGTTTGGGGGGGCTCAGGGGGGAGGGAGGGATTGGAGAGAGGGGGAAAGGGTTTGGGGGCTCAGGGGAAGGAGGGAGGGATTGGGGAGAGGGGGAAGGGTTTGGGGGGCTCAGGGGAAGGAGGGAGGGATTGGGGGAGAGGGGAAAGGGTTTGGGGGGCTCAGAGGAGGGAGGGATTGGGGAGAGGGGGAAGGGTTTGGGGGCTCGGGGGAAGGGGAGAGGGATTGGGGAGAGGGGGAAGGGTTGGGGGCTTAAGGGGAGGGAGGGGTTGGAAGGAGGGGGAAGGGGTTGGTGGCTCGGGAAGGAGGGAGGGATTGGGGGCTCAGGGGGAGGGAGGGATTGGGGAGAGGGGGAAGGGTTTGGCAGCTCAGGGGAAGGAGGGAGGGATTGGGGAGAGTGGGAGAGGTTTGGGGGCTCAGGGGGAGGAGGGAGGGATTGGGGAGAGGGGGAAGGGTTTGGGGGCTCAGGGGGAGGAGGGATTGGGGAGGGGGGAAGGGTTTGGGGGCTCAGGGGGAGGAGGGAGGGATTGGGGAGAGGGGGAAGGGTTTGGGGGCTCGGGGGGAGGGAGGGATTGGAGAGAGGGGGAAGGGTTTGGGGGCTCGGGGGGAGGGAGGGATTGGAGAGAGGGGGAAGGGTTTGGGGGCTCGGGGGGAGGGAGGGATTGGAGAGAGAGGGGGAAGGGTTTGGGGGCTCGGAGGGAGGGATTGGGGAGAGGGGGAAGGGTTTGGGGGCTCAGGGGGAGGGAGGGATTGGGGAGAGGGGGAAGGGTTTGGGGGGCTCAGGGGAAGGAGGGAGGGATTGGGGAGAGGGGGAAGGGTTTGGGGGGCTCAGGGGAAGGAGGGAGGGATTGGGGAGAGGGGGAGGGGTTTGGGGGCTCAGGGGAAGGAGGGAGGGATTGGGAGAGGGGGAAGGGTTTGGGGGCTCAGAGGAAGGAGGGAGGGATTGGGGAGAGGGGGAAGGGTTTTGGGGGGCTCAGGGGGAGGGAGGGATTGGGGAGAGTGGGAGGGGTTTGGGGGGCTCAGGGGAAGGAGGGAGGGATTGGGGAGGGGGGAAGGGTTTGGGGGGCTCAGAGGAAGGAGGGAGGGATTGGAGAGAGGGGGAAGGGTTTGGGGGCTCAGGGGGAGGGAGGGATTGGGGGAGAGGGGGAAGGGTTTGGGGGCTCAGAGGAAGGAGGGAGGGATTGGGGAGGGGGGAAGGGTTTGGGGGGCTCAGGGGAAGGAGGGAGGGATTGGGGAGAGGGGGAAGGGTTTGGGGGCTCAGAGGAAGGAGGGAGGGATTGGGGAGAGGGGGAAGGGTTTGGGGGGCTCAGGGGAAGGAGGGAGGGATTGGGAGAGGGGGAGGGGTTTGGGGGCTCAGGGGAAGGAGGGATTGGGGAGGGGGGAAGGGTTTGGGGGGGCTCAGGGGAAGGAGGGAGGGATTGGGGAGAGGGGGAAGGGTTTGGGGGCTCAGGGGAAGGAGGGAGGGATTGGGGAGGGGGGGAAAGGGTTTGGGGGCTCGGGAAGGAGGGAGGGATTGGGGAGAGGGGGGAAGGGTTTGGGGGGGCTCAGGGGAAGGAGGGAGGGATTGGAGAGAGTGGGAAGGGTTTGGGGGGCTCAGGGGAAGGAGGGAGGGATTGGGGAGAGGGGGAAGGGTTTGGGGGGCTCAGAGGAAGGAGGGAGGGATTGGGGAGAGGGGGAAGGGTTTTGGGGGCTCAGGGGGAGGGAGGGATTGGGGAGAGTGGGAGGGGTTTGGGGGCTCAGGGGAAGGAGGGAGGGATTGGGGAGAGGGGAAAGGGTTTGGGGGCTCAGGGGAAGGAGGGAGGGATTGGGGAGAGGGGGAAGGTTTTGGGGGGCTCAGGGGGAGGGAGGGATTGGGGAGAGGGGGAGGGGTTTGGGGGGCTCAGGGGAAGGAGGGAGGGATTGGGGAGAGGGGGAAGGGTTTGGGGGCTCAGGGGAAGGAGGGAGGGATTGGAGAGAGGGGGAAGGGTTTGGGGGCTCAGGGGGAGGGAGGGATTGGGGAGAGGGGGAAGGTTTGGGGGGCTCAGAGGAAGGAGGGAGGGATTGGGGAGAGGGGGAAGGGTTTGGGGGCTCAGGGGAAGGAGGGAGGGATTGGGGAGAGGGGGAAGGGTTTGGGGGCTCGGGGGGGGAGGGATTGGGGAGAGGGGGAAGGGTTTGGGGGCTCAGGGGAAGGAGGGAGGGATTGGGGAGAGGGGGAAGGGTTTGGGGGCTCGGGGGGAGGGAGGGATTGGAGAGAGGGGGGAAGGGTTTGGGGGCTTGGGGGGAGGGAGGGATTGGAGAGAGGGGGAAGGGTTTGGGGGCTCGGGGGGAGGGAGGGATTGGAGAGAGGGGGAAGGGTTTGGGGGCTCAGGGGGAGGGAGGGATTGGGGAGAGGGGGAAGGGTTTGGGGGCTCAGGGGAAGGAGGGAGGGATTGGGGAGAGGGGGAAGGGTTTTAGGGAGGGATTGGGGAGAGGGGGAAGGGTTTGGGGGCTCAGGGGAAGGAGGGATTGGGGAGAGGGGGAAGGTTTGGGGGCTCAGGGGAAGGAGGGAGGGATTGGGGAGAGGGGGAGGGGTTTGGGGGGCTCAGGGGAAGGAGGGAGGGATTGGGGAGAGGGGGAAGGGTTTGGGGGCTCAGGGGAAGGAGGGAGGGATTGGAGAGAGGGGGAAGGGTTTGGGGGCTCAGGGGGAGGGAGGGATTGGGGAGAGTGGGAGGGGTTTGGGGGCTCAGGGGAAGGAGGGAGGGATTGGGGAGGGGGAAGGGTTTGGGGGCTCAGAGGAAGGAGGGAGGGATTGGGGAGAGGGGGAAAGGTTTGGGGGGCTCAGAGGAAGGAGGGAGGGATTGGGGAGAGGGGGAAGGGTTTGGGGGCTCAGGGGAAGGAGGGAGGGATTGGGGAGAGGGGGAAGGGTTTGGGGGCTCGGGGGGGAGGGATTGGGGAGAGGGGGAAGGGTTTGGGGGCTCAGGGGAAGGAGGGAGGGATTGGGGAGAGGGGGAAGGGTTTGGGGGCTCGGGGGGAGGGAGGGATTGGAGAGAGGGGGAAGGGTTTGGGGGCTCGGGGGGAGGGAGGGATTGGAGAGAGGGGGAAGGGTTTGGGGGCTCGGGGGGAGGGAGGGATTGGAGAGAGGGGGAAGGGTTTGGGGGCTCAGGGGAAGGAGGGAGGGATTGGGGAGAGGGGGAAGGGTTTGGGGGCTCAGAGGAAGGAGGGAGGGATTGGGGAGAGGGGGAAGGGTTTTAGGGAGGGATTGGGGAGAGGGGGAAGGGTTTGGGGGCTCGGGAAGGAGGGAGGGATTGGGGAGAGGGGGAAGGTTTGGGGGCTCAGGGGAAGGAGGGAGGGATTGGGGAGAGGGGGAAGGTTTGGGGGCTCAGGGGGAGGGAGGGATTGGGGAGAGTGGGAGGGGTTTGGGGGCTCAGAGGAAGGAGGGAGGGATTGGGGAGAGGGGAAAGGGTTTGGGGGCTCAGGGGAAGGAGGGAGGGATTGGGGAGAGGGGGAAGGGTTTGGGGGGCTCAGGGGGAGGGAGGGATTGGAGAGAGGGGCAAGGGGTTTGGGGGCTCAGGGGGAGGGAGAAAAGGCAAAGGGGGGTAGGGACGTCCCTGGGGACTAGGGGCGTGGGGAAGAGCTGGGGGTCACGGGGTGGGGGAGGGGTTAGCTGGGGGTGGGCAGCGTTTGGGGGACAGGGCAGCAGTGGCCCCATATTCCCTGACCCCTGTTTCCTTCCCCCCAGTTCCTGGAGACGCTGGAGCAGCGGCTGCTGCTGGGGGAGCTGAGCCGCATCCTGGATTCGGGCCCTTCCCTGCGTGGCGACCGGCCCCCCCCTGCTGGGCCTGGGGGCCCCTGACCTGCTGGAGCTGCTGCCCCCGAGCCAGGTAACCCAGCTGTCATGGACAGGGAGGGGGAGGGACCCCAGTGTCCCGCGCTGAGCCCTCTCTCTGTCCCCCCCCCCCCCCCCCCCCCCCCCCCCGGTGTAGGACCTGGTGCTGCTGCAGCAGCACCTCCCCCAGGAGATTGAGGAGCGGCTGCGGCGCAAGGGGCTGGCCCTGCTGAGCTACCACCGGCCCGAGAGCGGTGAGTGGGTGTGGGGGCTGGAGAGCAGGGGGTTGGGGGGCAGGGAGTGAGGGGGGTGTCGGCTCTGACCCGTTCCCCCCGACAGTGCGGGGGAGAGGGCGCGCTGCGCCATGCTCTGGACCCTGGCGGAGGGACTGGCAGCGGAGCAGGGGGGTGGGGGGCAGGGGGTGAGGGGGGTGTCCGCTCTGACCCCTGTTCCCCCAGACAGCGCAGGGGAGACGGCGCGCTGCACCATGCTCTGGAGCCTGGCAGAGGGACTGGCAGCGGAGCAGGGGGGTGGGGGGCAGGGGGTGTCCGCTGACCCGTTTCCCCAGACAGCGCGGGGGAGAGGGCGCGCTGCGCCATGCTCTGGACCCTGGCGGAGGGACTGGCAGCGGAGCAGGGGGGGTGGGGGGCAGGGGGGTGAGGGGGTGTCCGCTCTGACCCCTGTTCCCCCAGACAGCGCGGGGGAGACGGCGCGCTGCGCCATGCTCTGGACCCTGGCGGAGGGACTGGCAGCGGAGCAGCGGCGCCTGCAGGCGGCCCGGAACCGGCGCCGGGAGCTGATGGGGCTCTTGGAGAGGCAGAGAGCCGCCTACCCGCAGGTATGGGCCGGGCGGGGGGCGGGGTCTTGGCCGGGGCCCGCCCCCTCTCACCCCCTCTCTCCCCCAGGTTCTCCTGCGGTGCCTGGGCCTGCTGCGGCGCCTGGCCCAGGAACACCGGCTCGGGACACAGGCCCATCTGGACCAGCTCAACACCCACTACCTGGAGGTGAAGTGCAGCGCCATGTTCCTCAAGATCCGGTGAGTACACACCGCGCCCCGGCACGCGGGAGGGGCTAGGGCCGGAGCTCAGCGGCAGGTGGGAGGTTTGTAGCTCGGTGCTGACGTGGGAGCTGGGGCCGGCTCAGGGGCCGCGGCTCGACGGTGACTTGCTCTGCCCCAGTGGCCCCGAAGAAGAAGTTGGGGGTCAGTGGTCCTTGGGGGAGGGGGGAAGTTGTGGGGTGTGGGAGCAGGTCCCTACTGCCCTGGCTCAGGGCTCTCGCCATGCTCTGTCTCCCGCAGGCTGGAGGAGCTGAGCGTGCTGTTGGACACCTACTCGCCGGAGAAGGTGGAGGCGCATCGGGCCATCAGGTACGGGAGGGTTCCGGTGGGGGCAGTGGCGGGGACCCCGGCTGGCACTCACCCATCCCCTCTCCCCAGGGCCGGCCTGCAGGGAGCCGTGCAGCAGCAGGAGCAGGAGCTGGCCACGGCTCAGAAGATCCTGGCCACCTACGAGAGCCTGGG
The DNA here is from genome assembly GCF_028017835.1 of Emys orbicularis. Taxonomy (NCBI): domain Eukaryota; kingdom Metazoa; phylum Chordata; order Testudines; family Emydidae; genus Emys; species Emys orbicularis. The sequence goes on from NC_088694.1 coordinate 49,973,358, forward strand.
GCCCGAGTTCGAGGGGCTGGTGCAGGAGTACGCCCAGCTGTGCGGGGGCATCGAGAACAAGCGCTGGGCCCTGCAGGAATTCAACAAGGGCTGCCACTGACGAGGGGCTCGGGCCCCACTTCCTGGGCGCAAATAAACATGGCGCTGGATCCCCTGGCTCGGTGCACCTGGCGTCCTTCCTGCGGCTCGGCCCCCAGCCCCCTGTGCCCCTGCGCCCCTCCCCGAGCCAGCCCAGAACCCAGGAGTCCTTCCCCAGCCCCCTGTGCCCCCGCGCCCCTCCCCGAGCCAGCCCAGAACCCAGGAGTCCTTCCCCAGCCCCCTGTGCCTCCGCGCCCCTCCCCGAGCCAGTATAGAACCCAGGAGTCCTGCCCCCTGTGCCCCCATTGCTCTAGCCCACTCTCCCCTGTGGTGCCCGTTTCTCCAGAGGGGCATCCTGGCAGTGCCAGGCCTGGGTTGAACTCCAGCAAAGCGCTGCGGGATCGGCCGCCGAGCTGGGCCCCACAGGCTGCGGGAGGGGAATTCTGCCCTGTGGATCCGTGTATGCGGAGGGGCGGCGAGCCTGGGCCAGGCTCCCTCCCCAAGGGCTCCTAGCCCAGTGAGCGGGGGCAGGGGCAGGGCTCTCCTGGGTCAGTGGCTGGGGAGAAGCCAGGCCCAAAGGGGGGTTCAGGGTGGAGAGGGGTAAATAGCGGGTCCCCAGGGCTGGCGGGGCAGGTGCACAGAATTCCCCAGGCTAGTTCAGTCCAGAGGCGATGGCGAGGGCTCTCGGGTGTCTGCGAGCTGGGCTGGCACCACAGCGGGCAAGGACATTCAGCGTGGAGAAGTGTGAAGTGACGCGCCCTGGGAACCCCAATCCCGGCTCTGCCCACGCAGCGCTGGGCCCATGCAAGAGATCTCGGAGCCGCGGCTCGCTCCCGGCAAATAGCCGCTCGCCGTGCGGCCACCCTCGGGAAAGCTCCCGGTGCGTTAGGAGAGAGACCGAGACAGGCAATCTCACCCTGCCCCTGTCCGATCCCTGGCGTCCAGTGCCCACCCCTGGCCTGCCGCACGCAGAGCCGCCCCCCAGCTCCAAGAGCTCTAGGCACTGGGAGAAAGGCCAGAGCCAGGCTGTGGGAGAGGCGGCAAAGCCTGGGCCTGCTCAGCGGGGAGAAGGGGTGACCGTGGGGCCACGGCAGAGGGCTGTAAACTCCTGGCTGGGGCGGAGACAGTGACTGGGGCACCCGAACCGGGGGGCTCTTGAACATGCAGCAGGTTTCCCGTTAACCTGTAGAACTCACTGCCAGGGGATGGGCTGAGGCCAGAAGTAGAAGGGGGTTTGACACAGAAAGAGCCACGTTCCTGGAGGCCGGGTCCAGCGACCGCTGTTGGCCAAGCTGGTCAGGGACGCAGCCCTTTGCGCCGGGTAACCCCAAAGCTCGGGGTGGATCATGGGATAATTGTCCTGGTCTGTTGGCCCCTTACAGCCCTTCTTATGGCCCTACTCCATTCAAGGGCTGGGCACAGAACCCAGGCGTCCGGGCTCGCCGCCCCTCTGTCTTGATTGTAAATGAAAAGCCAGACCGCGAACGAGCTGGGCGGGGCCAGCGGCTGCTAACGAGGGAGCCCGATGGACGGAGACAAAACAGAGCCGAGCCAGCCAGGAGTCGAACCTAGAATCTTCTGATCCGTAGTCAGACGCGTTATCCATTGCGCCACTGGCCCTGACTAAGGGAACCACCAGCAGCCGCTCCTATAGCGCCGAGCCAGGGCTGCTGGGAGACGTAGTCCACTGCGGGGGGGGGGCACACCTGGTGCATGCTGGGAGATCTCTCTGCCTCCATTGGGGAGTGAGGCATGGTGGGATATGTAGTCCACAAGCAATGGGCGGGCGCTATCCTGTCCTCCGAAGAGGCGCCGAGTATGGTGGGAAATGGAGTGCAGGCCCCAAGGCATGCTGGGAATGTAGCATAGGCTGCCCACAGATGCTATGGGGCCCAATGCCTGGTGGGCAATGAATCCCTCCACCCCGGGGCGCAATGCATGGTGGGTAATGTGGTCCTGGCAGGGAGGCTGCGCGTGCCTGGCGCTGGGCATGCAGGGAAATGTAGTCCTTGCCCCGCGAACCGCATGACGGGAAATGGGACCTTCCCGGTGCCACGACCGCGATTGGTTCTCGTCGTCTTGGGCCCGCCCCTCCGCTCTCCGATTGGCCGTCTGGACCGGAAGCGCGCTGCGGTTGGCCGGCGGGGCCCGGCGCGGCGCTGTGATTGGCCGGCCGGGACGGAGGCGCGTCTTGCAGCGATGGCGGCGGCGGCAGCGGTGGTGGCGGCTCCGGGCCCGTGCGGAGCGGGGGGGCCCCGCGTGTCCAGCGGCCGGGACCTGAGTTGCGTCCCGGAGGTGGCGGAAACGCTGGGGGCCGTGGCCCGGCAGGGGTGAGACCACGTGACCCGCCCCACGTGGCCATCGCCCCGCCCCCTCCGAGCCCCGCTCATGTGGCGGGGAATTGCCCGGGCTCCGCCCCCCCCCCCCGCCCTCCCCCGCAGCATGGGGACCCCCCGGGGCCGGCCTCCTCTCCCCCCCTTGAAGTCTGGAACCCCCCGGCCCCTCCCCGCGGCCTGGGGACCCCCCCGCCACTGCGACCCCTCCCCCATCCCGGGTCAGCGTGGGGCTTGGCGGGATCGCACCCAGGGGGACCCCCCGCCACTGGACGAAGCTCCCAGGCCCTTGCCCTCCACCCCAACCCCCGTCTCTCCGCAGGTTCGATTTCCTGTGCATGCCGGTCTTCCACCCGCGCTACCGCCGGGAGTTCACCCACCAGCCGGCCCGCGGCCGCCCCGGCCCCCACACCCGCTCCGACCTGCTGCTCTCGGGGAGAGGTGAGCCCCCCAGCGCCGGCTGTGCCTCCCTCTGCCCCCAGGACAGCGCCCCCTGCTGGGATCCCCCTGCAGTCCTGGCCTTGGAGCCCCCTGCCTTGTCTGTGCCCCCCGCTGGGCTGCCAAGCACCATCTGGGCCCCCCAGCCCAGGGAGAGCGCCCCCCCACTGGGCTGCCTGGTGCCATGTCCGTCCCTCCCACCCTGCTGGGTCCCTGTGCTCTCTGTGCCCCCTGCGCTGTGGATCTCACCCACTCTCACCCCCCCAGACTGGAACACGCTGATCGTGGGGAAGCTCTCCCCCTGGATTCGCCCTGACGCCAAGGTGGAGGTGGTCCGCAGGAACTCGGAGGCGGTGAGCCTGGGGAGGGGGGACAGCCCCAGTGGGGGGGGGTATAACAGCCCCGTGGAGGTTGGTGGAGGGGTGGGGAGGAAGTGTCATGGTGGGGGGAGGATAACATCGGGTGGTGAGTTTGGGGGGGTGGGATAGACCATGGGGGGGGTTACTCTGGGGCAGTGAGTGGGGAGTACACCGTCTCCTCTCTCCCCAGGCAATGCTGCAGGAGCTGAACTTTGGGGCGTACCTGGGGCTCCCCGCATTCCTGCTGCCCCTGATGCAGGGCGAGAACCCCAACCTGGCCCGGGTGCTGAGCACCCACATCCACACCGGGCACCACAGCACCATGGTGAGTGCAGGGCTGGGTGGAGTGGGCAGGTAGGGGGTGCGTCCGCCACTAACCCCTCGTTTCCCCCCCCCCCAGTTCTGGATGCGGGTCCCTCTGCTGGCCCCCGAGGATCTGCGGGACGACCTGATTGAGAACGAGCCGGTGCCGGTGCCCGAGGACGGCTCGGGGGACGAGAAGACCTGGATATGGTGAGGGGCCGGGGGGCACTGCCAGGGGGAAGTGCGCAGGGCTCTCGGCTGGGGCAAGCACACGGGATGACGGGAGGGGTCCTGTTGGGGCTGAGGTTAGGGATCTGGCGGGAGGGGAGCAATGCTCAGAGGGGAACTGGGGGCTGCTGGGGGAGGGCAGGATCTTGTCCCCCTATTCACTGCCCCCCCCCTTTGTCTGCAGGTGGCACAATTTCCGGACCCTCTGTGACTACAACAAGCGCATCGCAGTGGGTGAGTTCGGGGTGGGGGCACTGCTGCAGGGAAGTTCGCAGCACTGGGGCAGGGGGCTGGCAGGTTTCTTGACCCCTGTTTTCTGCCCCCACCAGCTCTGGAGGTGGGGCCAGACCTGCCCTCCAATCATGTCATCGACCGCTGGCTGGGGGAGCCAATCAAAGCGGCCATCCTGCCCACTAGCATCTTCCTGACCAATAAGAAGGGGTTTCCTGTCCTCTCCAAGATGCACCAGCGCCTGGTCTTCCGCTTGCTCAAGGTAGAGCCCCGCCCCTGCCCAGGCTTGGCCCACCCAGCTCTTCTGGCCACGCCCATTGAGCCCCACCCACTGAGATCCCCTGGCCAAGCTCTGACCATCCAGAGCCCCACCCTCCATGATCCTGGCTCTGTCACTGAGCCCTGCTCCCTCCTTCCCAAGATGCACCTGTCTCCTACCGCACCCACCGAGCTTTCCAGGCCCCCTCCTAGCTGGGGACACTGCTGTGGGGAAGCTCCCAGCACTGGGGTGGAGGAGGGGTATGACCCCCGTTCTCCATCCCCCCGCAGTGTGGGGGTTCTACGCTTTGCGGGGGTGGTATCCCGGGGGCTCGTTTCCCCGTGCTGGGGGTCAGGCTGTGGGCGGGGGGTTGTCCCTGTCTAATGCCTTCCCCGCCCCCCAGCTGGAGGTGCAGTTCATCGTGTGGGGTGCTCACCACCACCCCGAGAAGGAGTTCTGCTCCTACCTGCAGTACCTGGAGTACCTGAGCCAGAACCGGCCCCCTCCCTCCGCCTACGAGCTCTTCGCCAAGGGCTACGAGGATTATCTGCAGTCCCCCCTGCAGGTGAGCGACCGCGCTTCCGGGCGAACAGCACGGCATGGTTCGGGGGCTGCCGCTGGGTTATCGGCGTGGCTCAGGGCGAACAGCACGGTATGGTTCGGGGGCTGCCGCTGGGTTATCGGCGTGGCTCAGCGCGAACAGCACGGCATCGTTCGGGGGCTGCCGCTGGGTTATCGGCGTGGCTCAGCACGAACAGCACGGCATGGTTTGGGGGCTGCCGCTGGGTTATCGGCGTGGCTCAGGGCGAACAGCACGGCATGGTTCCGGGGCTGCCGCTGGGTTATCGGCGTGGCTCAGGGCGAACAGCACGGCATGGTTCGGGGGCTGCCGCTGGGTTATCGGCGTGGCTCAGCGCGAACAGCACGGCATCGTTCAGGGGCTGCCGCTGGGTTATCGGCGTGGCTCAGCACGAACAGCACGGCATGGTTCGGGGGCTGCCGCTGGGTTATCGGCGTGGCTCCGGGCGAACAGCATGGCATGGTTTGGGGGCTGCTGCTGGGTTATCGGCGTGGCTCAGCGCGAACAGCACGGCATGGTTCGGGGGCTGCCGCTGGGTTATCGGCGTGGCTCAGGGCGAACAGCACGGCATCGTTCGGGGGCTGCCGCTGGGTTATCGGCGTGGCTCAGGGCGAACAGCACGGCATGGTTCGGGGGCTGCCGCTGGGTTATCGGCGTGGCTCAGGGCGAACAGCACGGCATGGTTCGGGGGCTGCCGCTGGGTTATCGGCGTGGCTCAGCGCGAACAGCACGGCATGGTTCGGGGGCTGCCGCTGGGTTATCGGCGTGGCTCAGCGCGAACAGCACGGCATGGTTCGGGGGCTGCCGCTGGGTTATCGGCGTGGCTCAGCGCGAACAGCACGGCATCGTTCGGGGGCTGCCACTGGGTTATCGGCGTGGCTCAGGGCGAACGCCGTCATAGGACTGGGGCTAAGACCCATGGCTCACAAAACGGCTTCTTCCAAGATCAGGGCTAACATTGCCGACTGGCATTGTTACAGCTTGGACCAGCATCCTGTCCCCCCCCCCATTGTTAGGGTCCAGGGTTAACATGGCTTGGTCCAGGGTCAGTGCCAGTGGGCTAGCATCATAGCCAGCATCCTAGGCTCCAGTATTCTAGCCCGTCATCGGTAGGGTTCAGGATGAATGCTGCCTCCTGCTGGGGCCAGGACTCAGGCGTATCAAAGCGGCATAACTGGGGCACAGGACCGACATTCTCGTGTGTCATCGTTAGGGTTCAGAGTTAACATCGGAACGTGTCAGGATTTGGGAGCAGCATCGCACCACAATGTCATGAGGGCTCAGGGTGAATTCTGCTAGAGCATCAGCTTCATTCATGCAGTATCGCCTACCGTCATTGTTACGCCTGTGGGTTATTGGGTGGCCGTTGTTGGGGTTCTGAGGGAACGCCCCATAACTATGCAAGCTTGATGCATCCGTCATCAGAGTTCAAAGTGAACGTCGCATGTCACGGTTCATTATTAGGGCCCAGAGTGAACACTTCCCTCGGTGGGCTTGGCATCCATCATTAGGGTTCAGAGTGAATGTCACCCGCTCCGCAGTGCAATGGGAGGGGGGGTCTTCCTCCTCCCCGCCCTCCTCATGCTGCTCTCCCCCCCTCCCCCAGCCCCTGATGGACAACCTGGAGTCCCAGACCTACGAGGTCTTTGAGAAAGACCCCATCAAATACTCCCAGTACCAGCAGGTGAGGGGGAGCCGGGCTGTGACTGGGGGGAGGGGCTTTGGTGGGCAGGACCGAGGGAAGGGGGAGTGGCTGTGGGAAGGGGTGGGGCCTGTGGCGAGGGGTAATGGGAGAAAGGCCTGGTAGGTGAGGGTTCAGGCATGGTGGGGCAAGGGGGCTGGGGTGTATTTGGGGGTGTGGCTGGGGGGTAGGAGTGCGGTGTGGGGGCAGAGTCTGAGGTGGGCTGCAGGGCTCCCCAGTGACCTCTCCCCCCGCCCCCCAGGCGATCTACAGGTGCCTGCTGGATCGGGTGCCCGAAGAGGAGAAGGAGACAAATGTGCAGTGAGTGATGCCCAGCCTCTCCATGGCAACTCCTTGCCCCTCAGTTATACCCCTCCCACCTGGTGCTGCCCCATGGGACATGGCACCCCTGACAACCTGCCCCAGTGATGCCCCCTGAAGGTGGCTCTGACCCTTCCGCCCCCGATGGGGGGGGCATCCTCCGTGACACCCCCTGTGTGCTGCCCTCTGACCTCTCTCTCTACCTCCCAGGGTGGTGATGGTGCTGGGGGCCGGCCGGGGCCCCCTGGTCAATGCCACGCTGCGGGCATCCCGTCAGGCCAGCCGGCGAGTGAAGATATACGCCGTGGAGAAGAACCCCAATGCTGTGGTGACGTGAGTGCCCCCGCGCCAGCCCTGCCCTATAACCCCCCCCCCCCCCGAGACCTTGGCCCATTGTCTGTGTGTGTATCCATCCCTCCTCCCCTGAGAACTGGCAGTAGGCATGGGGGGGATACAGTGGCGGGCAGTTCCCTGGGTTAACCCTATTGTACTTAAAGTACTGCACAGGGTCTTTTCAGGGGGAATAAGGCAAAGCGACACATTTATTGGTAATACATGTATCAATCAACACAGTATCATGTGCATATGATATATATTACACTCACACACACGCACACTCCGTCTTGCTGTTACCAACTAGTTGCTCCCCTTAACTGCACTGGCCAGGTGAGTTAGATGGGGGGCGGGGGGGTGGGAGCTGATCCGGATTGATGCTCCCATGTTGACAAGACGAGACCCAGGGCCCTCTGCAAGACACCTCACATTTATAGCAGCTTCCCTCTCATGCAAATCTGTACCAGATGCAAAGTCTGTGTCTGTGTCTGTTGGTCCTTTGTGCTGCTTCCCTCTGGGTGTTGTCCCAACGCTGCAAAGAGGGTGTTCCCAAAAGCAGGTGCTTGCTTCTAACCCCCAAGGCCGTCAATATGTCTGCTCTTCTTCAGTGAGCCCACTGGACAACTTGTATTGTTCTTGGGTCTGGATTCCATCCCCTATCCAACTGTTGCAGCTGTCTGGAGGTGCTGCCTTCCATGCCTTCCCCATTCACACCTTGTTCATTCAACAGGGCAATTGATTGCCAGGGCTGGGGGTCCGGGGAGATCTTAGTCTACTCCTAGCAAAAAGACACTTCTACCTTAACTATCTTTAGAGGCGATAACATTATACCAAGGCTCAATACAAAGTTTCTATATAAGGATTTGATACAAAGTTCCCATATCAAAGGACTTGACACAAACTGGCATGAAAACAGGTCACACGTGGATAGACCCAATACAAAGTCGTATGAAATGATTCACCGTTATGCTAAGGTGCTTAATGCAGCTATTTATCTACAACCCTTCACTCCCCGCAGACTGGAGCACGGGCAGTACGCAGTGGGTGGGGGGGAGGGGAGGGAAACAGCCAGTAGTGGGCAGTCCCCCGGGTTGACCCCGCAGACTGGAGCGCGGGCAGTACGAAGGGGGGATCCAGTGGCGGGCAGTTCCCCGGGTTAACCCTGCACCCCCCCCAGAATGGAGAGCTGGCACTGTGAAAACGGGGGGGTGGGATTCCAGGGGCAGGCAGTTCCCCAAGTTAATCCCACACTTCCCGCAGACTGGAGAGCTGGCAGTACGAGGAGTGGGGCTCGCAGGTGACCGTGGTCTCGTCCGACATGCGGGAGTGGTCGGCACCTGAGCAGGCCGATCTCCTGGTGTCAGAGCTGCTGGGCTCCTTTGCCGACAACGAGCTGTCCCCCGAGTGCCTGGATGGGGCGCAGCACTGCCTGAGGGGTGAGTGGGCTCTGGGGTAGGGGGAGCTGTGGGTCGGGCAGGGGGAGCGGTTGGAGGCAGGAGGAGGAGCTCGTGGGGAGTTGTGGGGGAGAGGCAGTTTTTGTGTGGGGTGCTTGTTGCCATGATGTCTGACCCACCCCTCCCCCATCCTCTAGCGGGCGGCGTGAGCATCCCCAGCACCTACACGTCCTTCCTGGCACCCATCTCCTCCTCCAAGCTGTACAACGAGGTGCGGGCCTGTCGCGAGAAGGACCGGCACCCTGAGGTGAGCCCCCCCAGCGCCTGCTCCCTGCCCCTGCACCCACAGTCCCCCATTCCCCCCAGCACAGGGCCAGCCTGTCTGAACCCCCCCCCAGCTCTGTGTGCCGGTCAGGGGTCGCCCGCGTGTTGTGCAGCGGGGGTTGGGTGTCGTGCTCTGACCAGGTCTCTCTCCCCCCTCCCCAGGCGCAGTTCGAGATGCCCTACGTCGTGCGGCTCCACAACTTCCACCAGCTGGCGCCGCCCCAGCCCTGCTTCACCTTCCACCACCCGCACCCAGGTAGGGGGCTGGGGCGGGGCCTGAGCTGACCACACCCCTCTGGGTGGCGGTGGGGCCTGAGCTAACCACACCCCTGTGGGACAGGGAGGGGGTGGGGCTTGAGCTAACCACACCCCTGTGGGACAGGGAGAGGGTGGGGCTTGAGCTAACCACACCCCTGTGGGATAGGGAGGGGGTGGGGCCTGAGCGGCCCACACCCCTGTGAGCAAGTTGTCCCCTAACCTCCCCCCGTTGGGCAGACCCGGACCGGGACAAGAGCCAGTACCGGCAGCTGGAGTTCGCGGTGGAGGTGAACACGGTGCTGCACGGCTTCGCCGGCTACTTCGAGACCACGCTCTACGGCGACGTCACGCTCAGTGAGGGCGGGGCCGGGGCCTTGGAATCGGGGTGGGGGCAGGGGCAGGGTGCGTGGGACAGAAAGGGGGTGGAGGTTCTCCTGGCCAGGAGGGAGGGAGATGGCAGAGGTTCGGGGGGGGGGAGCGGGGGCGAGAAGGGAGGGGCGAGGGGGTTCCCCTGGTGGTGGGGGCAAATCTGGGGGGGTCCCCCAGGCCGGGGGTCCCTCCCCCATCTCATACCCCCTCCCCCCCAGGTATCCGGCCAGAGACGCACTCCCCCGGCATGTTCTCCTGGTTCCCCATCTTCTTCCCCATCAAGGTGAGTGCCCGCCCCATGGGGGGGAGTCTGGGGGCGGGTCCCTGAGGGGCGGGGCTTGGAAGGGGCGGGGCGCTGGGCGCGAAACCGCGGGCGGGGCGGGGCTTGGCACGGGGGGCGGGGCGCTGGGCGCGTCCCCGCGGCGCTGACGCTCCCTCTCTTCCCACAGCAGCCGCTGGCGGTGCGCGCGGGCGAGCGCGTGCGCGTGGCCTTCTGGCGCTGCGCGGGCCCGCGCAAGGTGTGGTACGAGTGGGCGGTGACGGCGCCCGGCTGCTCTGCCCTGCACAACCCGAGCGGCCGCTCCTCCACCATCGGCCTGTGAGCGGTCGCCACGTCACTGAGACCCCGCCCCCCGCTCTTCCGTCTCGGCCTCTGGGCGTGCGCAACGTCACCGGGGGGAGCCTGGGCCGAGACCCTGCCCCACGCGGCGCTCCCTCTCCCCTTTGTCCCCGGTCCGTGCGTTTCAATAAAGCTTTCTGTCCCGGCCCGTGTGTGCGTGTGTCTGACGGGGGGGGGGGCGCGCCCTCATGTTGTCATGGCAACAGGCTCCCTGAGTGCAGCCGTGCGAGCGGTGATAGGTTGTTGAGCCTGCTGTCCCGCCCCTCTTCGTTCTGGGCCAATCACTATTGCTGTTGTGAGCCAGGACACAGCCTCTTCCTCATATTTAGCCAATCAGGGTTGGCGCTGTCGGCAAAGTCCCGCCGTCGCCTACCAATCACCCTTCGGCGGTGGGGACAGGGGCGCGCCCCTCCCGCTTCGGGCCAAAGGGCGAGGCTGCTGCGAGCAAAGGCCCGCCCTTTTCACGATCTCGGCCAATCATCGCTGAAGCTGAGGAAAAATATCCCGCCCCTACACACTCTGCGCCAATCAGAGCCACCCTTCTGGGAAATTGTCCAATCAGCAACGGCGCTGTTGCAAGTTGCGTCCTCTAGGCCGACCGCGGCCAATCAGCGGCGCCGCCCTCACCCAATGAGCGTCGTGCTGCCGCCCCGCCCGCGCCTGCGCACGGAGTTTCGGGGGGAGGGGAAGGTTCTGGAGGCAGCCGCGGCCTCCGCCATCTTAGCGCCGCGTCCGGCCGCGGAGACCCGGAGCCCGAGGAGCCGGCGCCGCCTCGGGGGAGGGTGAGAGCGGGGGAGGGTGACGTCACGGCATCGGGGGGCACCTCGGTGGAGATGAGGGAGATGACGTCAGTGGCCCGTGGGGTGGGTGAGCGCGAGCGCGGGGTTCTAGAACGCTGGTGAGTGGTGGGGGAGGGGTTCGTGCGAGGCTTAGAACGCTGGGGACGGTGCTGGGCGGGGCTTGCAAGGGGGCTTAGAACGCTGGGGGCGGGGCTTGCCGCAGGCATAGAACATTGGGGTGGGGTGGCATCGAGGTCTAGAATGTGGAGGCGGGGCCTAGACGAGGGGTTCTAGAACGGAGGTCCCTCAAAGGGGACTGGGACTTGGGGCCTTACTAGACCCTTGGCCAGATGCAGGGGGCGCCCTGCGCACGTCAGCATCCCGGGTCCTGGGTTTCTACAACCGGTCTGGTATTGGGAAGGGTCTAGAGTAGGCCTGGCTCCCTGGGGATCTAGAGCAGATTTGTTCCAGGCAGGCCTGGTACCCTGGCCCAGGGTAGCATGGGGGGGATGCTGTAGATGGGGTGCTCTAGAACAGGCCTGGCTGCACCTCCCAAGGCGGTCCCCGGCCTTGGGAATGTTTGGCTAGAGCAGGGTGGGTGCCGGGAAGGAGCCCCCGGCCTGGGACTGACAGCCTGCTCTGGAACGGGCTTTTCTGGAGCCAGGCTCAATACATGGTGCTTGGGGGGGCCTGGGGGCACCTTGCAAAGTGCTCCAGACTAGCAGTGCGGCAGCAACGTCTGGGCCATGGGTCAAGAACATCTGGGACCCCGGCCTGACATTGGGGGGGATGGGTCTGGAGCGTGCAGGCTAGAACAACTGGGGGCATAGCTAGCAGCTTGCAGGCCGGTCATGGCCCCCCACGCAGCTCCCTGGCTCACTGCGCCCCATCTTTCCGCAGGACGCGTCTGAGAGGCACTCGAGCCCGGAGCCTGTCCTGCCCTTCGGGGGTGGGGCCCCCCCGGCACGCTCCATGGAGCCGGGGGTCTCGAATCCGCTGCAGGAGCCCGTGAGTACCCCACTCCCCTCAGCTGCGGCGCCCTGGGTGGGGCCCCAAGGGGCCAGCCTGGGGCTAACACCCTCCCCCTCCTCTCCTGCAGAGCCCGGCCGACGCCATGACGCCCGATGACTTCGACATTGTCATCGAAGCCATGCTGGAGGCGCCCTACAAGAAGGAGGAGGTGAGGGATAAGGGTCCTTGCGGGGGGGGGGGGGGGCGTGCCTCAGTTTCCCCAGCATCCCTGGAGTGGTGGAGGCTGGAGGGGGGCCCTTGGTGGCAGGTGGGGAGCAGGGGGGCCGATGGGGGCTGCCCCCTCCCCTGCTGAGGCGTGGCTTTGTTCCCTCCAGGCCCAGGCAGGACCCTCGAAGGCGCCGGCTGAAGCCCCAGCAGCCCAGGTAACGTATAGGGGTCCTGGGAGGGAATGGGGGGGGGGGCACGTCCCGTACTCACCTCTCCATGCTCCCCCCCGCAGCCCCCAGAGGAGCAGAGCAAGGAGGTGAAGAAGGAGAGTGCCAGCGGCAGGTGAGAGGGGTGGGGAGTGCCCCACAGTAACAGTGTCTCCCTCCGGCAGTGGGAGGGGCGGGCGGCTGCCCCACGGTAACGGTGTCTTCCCCCGGCATTGGGAGGGGCGGGCGGCTGCCCCATGGTAACGTGTCTCCCCCCTGCAGTGGGGGGTGGGGAGCTGCCCCCCGGTAACAGTGGCTCCCCCGGGAGTGGGGGGGTGGGGGGCTGCCCCCCAGTAAGTGTCTCCCCTGGCAATGTGGGGGGCAGTGGGGGGCTGCCCCATGGTAACAGTGTCTTTCCACCTCCTCCCCCCAGTAGCAGCAGGAAAAAGAGGAGTCGGAGCCGGGAGCACAGACACAGGTAGGGGCGAGGGGCTTGGTGCCTGGGGGTACGGGGAGGCTGTGGGAGTGTGTGAGGGGAGCTGTGATTGGCTGGGGGGGCGCAGGGTGTGTGAGGGGAGCTGTGATCAGCTAGGGGTTGCCCAGGGATGTTGTGATTGGCTGGAACGGCACAGGGTGGGGGAGTGGGGTGTGGCACAGGGTGGGGGAGTGGGTGAGGGTGGCTATGATTGGCTGGGGGAGGCCAAGAGAGGGTGTGATTGGTGGGGGACGGGATCTGATTGGCCGGCGGGGTCTCTGACGCGCTTGCGCTCTCTCTCTCTCTCTCTAGCCGGGATCAGGAGCGGCGGCGGCGCAGCAGCCGGAGCCGGGAGCGCCGGAGCCGCCACAGGAGCCGGAGCCGGGAGCGCCGGCGGGGGAGCCGTTCCCGGAGCCGGGAGCGCCGGCGCGAGGAGAGAGCGCGGTACCGCAGTCCTCCGCCCCCTGGGTGAGTGAGCCCCCTGCCCCTGGACAGGCCCCGCCCCCTGGGTGAGTGAGACCCCCGCCCCCTGGGTGAGTGAGACCCCGCCCCTGGGCAGGCCCTGCCCCCTGGGTGAGTGGCACCCTGCTCCTAGCCAAGCCCCGGCTTTGGGAGAATGAGGCTCCGCCCCCAGGTGAGTGAGGACCTCCTCAGCCAACCTCCGTCCCCTGGCTAAGCCCCACCCCTGGGAGAGTGAGGCTCCGCCCCCAGGTAAGGAAAGCCCTGGCCAGGCCTATCCCCGGGCGTGGGAATGAGCTCCACAGCTAGGCTCTGCCCTCCCAACAACCCCTGCTCTCCCCTACTCCAAGGGACCCCAGCCCCTTCCCTCCCTTTCCCATTGCAGCCCTCCGGGGAACCCGGCCCCTGCTCCGGCTCTGACCTGGTGTCTGCCCCCCAGGCGCCGGTTTGGACACAGTAAGAGCCCCCTGTACCGGGAGAAAAGCCCCGTGCGGTGAGTGACGCCCGTGCCGGGAGCCGGGCATGGAGCGGAGATGGGGGCTGGGGGAGTGGTGTTGGCGGGGGTCTGTCCTGGGGTCTGATAGTCCGGGGGAGGGCGGAACTGATGGATCTGGGTGGGGGGGTCTGGCCTGGGGGGGAGTGGAGCTGGGCGGGTTCTGGCTGGGGGAGTGCAGCGGGGGGAAGAGTTGGGGGCCCTGGCCCAGCCCCCCTGACACCTTGTCCCGCAGGGAGGCGCTGGGCAGCCTGAGCCCCGAGGAGCGGGACGCTCGCACCGTGTTCTGCATGCAGCTGGCCGCCCGCATCCGCCCCCGCGACCTCGAGGACTTCTTCTCCGCTGTCGGCAAGGTACCGCCCCAGGCCCCGCCCACTGCCTCGCCCCTGCCCCCAGGAGGTCGAGGGTTGCCAACTCTCCAGGATTGGCCTTGAGTCTTGAGGAATTAAATAGTAATCGTTAATTAGCGTTGTCAGTGATGAAACCTCCGGGAATACATCCAACCAAAATTAGCGACCTGAGGTCTGTCTTGCCAGAGTAATCTGGCTCTGCCCCCCTGCTCATTTCTGAAGCCCCGCCCACTGTGCATAGGCCCCACCCTCCTGCAATCTCTAACCTGGCCCCGCTCTTCCTGCCATCTGGAATCCGGGGCCCCGCCCTCTGCCATCTCTAACCCCGCCCTGTGCTGGGCCCCGCCCCACGGCCATCTCTTCCCCCCCCCCCCCCCCCCCAGGTGCGGGACGTGCGGATCATCTCGGACCGGAACTCGCGGCGCTCCAAGGGCATTGCCTACGTGGAGTTCTGTGAGATCCAGTCGGTGCCGCTGGCCATCGGGCTGACGGGGCAGCGCCTACTGGGCGTGCCCATCATCGTCCAGGCCTCCCAGGTGCGCCGGCCGTGGGGTGACCGGGGGCCAGCTGGCAGTGTCCGGGGGGGTTGCTGTGGGGCGGGGGGATGATCAGAGGCTGGCTGGGGGGCAGGGGTGTCAGGGGACTAGGAGGTGTCCTGGGGGGTGGGAGGGCAACCAGGGGCTGGCTGGGGAGCGGGGGGACGATGGGAAGATGGCTGGGGAGCAGGGAGCTGGCTGGGGGACAGGGCATGGCAGGGGAGGGGGCCGGTGGGCAGCATTGGGAGTGGGAGGGGGCCGGCCAGTGGCGTTGGGGTCGGGACCTGGGCGGGGGAGGGGGCCGGCTGGGGGGTGTCTGGGGTGCAGGCCAGCTGGGGGCATGGGGCCAGCCAGGGGGCGTTTGGGAGCTGGAGCCAGCTGAGGGGGAGGGGCCCGGCCGGGGGGTGTCTGGGGGCGGGAGCTGGCTGGGGGGGAGGGAGGGGCCGTCCAGGGGGTGTCTGGGGAAGGGGGCCAGCCGCGGGGGAGGGGGACGGTTGGGGGGCTGGGCGTCGGACCCCGGCTCACCCGCCCCTCACCCGCAGGCAGAGAAGAACCGGCTGGCGGCCATGGCCAGCGCCCTGCAGAAGGGCAGCGGGGGGCCCATGCGGCTCTACGTGGGCTCCCTGCACTGCAACATCACCAAGGAGATGCTGCGCGGGATCTTCGAACCCTTTGGCAAGGTGGGGGCAGGGAGGGGCCCGGGGGTGGGGGCATGGATCCCCATGGCGGGGAGGGGCCTGGGGGTGGGGGCGGGGCCCTGTCTCACTCAACCCCGGCTCTGACCTCTTTGCCCCACTCTCGTGCAGATTGACAGCATCGTGCTGATGAGGGACCCGGACACCGGCCAGTCCAAGGGCTACGGGTTCCTGACGGTGAGTGGGACCCCGCCCCCCTGGCCCCCCCGCGTCGCCAACACCCAGCCCAGCCCTGGCTCCCCTGAAGCACCCGGCCCCCCTTTTTCCATTTTGATGGCTCCTCCCCAGCACACCTGCTGGGCTGGCCCTGGCTCCCCCAGCCCTCCTCCCCCTGCTGGGCCAGCGCTGCCCCCCCCCCGAGCCCCCTCCCCCTGCTGGGCCAGCGCTGCCCCCCCCCCGAGCCCCCTCCCCCTGCTGGGCCAGCGCTGCCCCGAGCCCCCTTCCCCTGCTGGACCGGCCCTGCCCCGAGCCCCCTTCCCCTGCTGGACCGGCCCTGCCCCCCTGCCCCGAGCCCCCTTCCCCTGCTGGGCCAGCGCTGCCACCATCCCCCCCCCCGAGCCCTCCGTCCCTCTGCTGGGCCAGCGCTGCCACCCACCCCCACCCCCCCGAGCCCTCCGTCCCCCTGCTGGGCCGGCCCTGGTGTCCCCCCCCCGAGCCCTCCCTTCCCCTGCTGGACTGGCCCTGCCCCCCGCCGCCAGCCCCCCCCCCCCCGAGCCCCCTCCCCCTGCTGGACCAGCACTGCCCCCCCCCCCCCGAGCCCCCTTCCCCTGCTGGAATGGCCCTGCCCCTCCCTCCCCCTCCTGGGCCAGCGCTGCCCCCCCCCCCGAGCCCCCTCCCCCTGCTGGGCCAGCGCTGCCCCCCCCCCCGAGCCCCCTCCCCCTGCTGGGCCAGCGCTGCCCCCCCCCCCCCGAGCCCGCCCTCCCTCCCCCTGCTGGACCGGCCCTGCCCCCCGCCCCCAGCCCTCCCTCCCCCTGCTGGGCCAGCGCTGCCCCCCCTATCTCCCCCTGCTGGGCCGGCCCTGGCCCCCCTACCCCCCAGCCAGGCCAGCCCCTGCCCCCCCCCCCCCCCCGCTGTAGCCCGCAGACAGGCCGGCTTCACCCCCCCCCTGGCCTTGCCCCCCCAGTTCGCGGAGGCGGAGTGTGCCCGCCGGGCGCTGGAGCAGCTGAATGGGTTCGAGCTAGCCGGGCGCCCCATGCGTCTGGGGCACGTCACCGAGCGGCTGGACGGCACCACGGACATCTCCTTCCCCGAGGGCCCCGAGGAGCCCGAGCCTGGCGCCGGCGGGGGGCTGCAGCTGCTGGCAAAGCTGGCCGAAGGTGGGGGCTGTGGCTGGTGGTGGGGGGGGGGGGAGTTCCTGGCCTGGGGGGACTGTGGCTGGTTGGGGGGGGGAGGTTCCTGGCCTGGGGGGACTGTGGCTGGTTGGGGGGGAGGTTCCTGGCCTGGGGGGACTGTGGCTGGTTGGGGGGAGGTTCCTGGCCTGGGGGGGGCTGTGGCTGGTTGGGGGGGGGAGGTTCCTGGCCTGGGGGGGCTGTGGCTGTGGCTGGTTGGGGGGGGGGTTCCTGGCCTGGGGGGGGGCTGTGGCTGGTGGTGGTGGTGCGGGGGTTCCTGGCCTGGGCAGGGGGTGGATTCCTGACCCTGGTGGGGGGCTCCTGGCCAAAGGCGGGGAGTGGCCCCGTGTGCCCTGAACCCAGGCGGGCAGAGGGGTGTGCAGGGTCTTGGGGGTGCACATCCGTCCCCCCTGACGACCCCCCCTTTGCCCCCCCCAGGCTCTGGGATCCAGCTGCCGGCTGCTGCTGCGGCTCAGGCCGCCTTGCAGCTGAACGGCGCCATCCCGCTGAGCGCCCTGAACCCTGCCGCCCTGACAGGTAATGGGGAGCTGGGGGGGCTCTGGGACGGGGGTGGGACGTCCCCCGTCTCTCCACAGGCGGGAGGACAGGGACCGGGCGCCCTCAGCAGCCCCAGCTCCTGGCTGGCCCGTCACTCCCCACCTGCCACCGAGGGGGTCCCAGCCTGGCCCAGCTCCCCAGGATTCGGCTGCTCGGCGCCGAGCGCTCGGGGGTTCCGGGGGGTCACTGTTGGTTGTGCGTGTCCCCTGCACTCTCCCAGAGCCCCCTCAGCTCGGCACCAGTCACATGGAGTCTCCTGCAGGCCGCCTGGCGGGGAACGGGGCCGGGGGGGTCTGGGGCCGGGGCTCCATGCGGGCCCCTCTGACCGACTCTGCCCCCCCCTCCAGCCCTGAGCCCGGCGCTGAACCTGGCTTCGCAGACGCTGGCGTCCCAGTGCCTCCAGCTCTCGGGGCTCTTCTCCTCCCCGGGCATGTGAGTCAGGGCTGGCTGGGCAGGGGTGGGGCCTGGCCAGTTGGCACTGGGGTGGGGCTCAGAGTGGGGGCAGGGATGGGGCCTGGGTTGCGGGGGGCTGGCAGGTTGGTACTGGGGGGGGCTCAGAGTGGGACGGGGCAGGGTGGGGTGTGGCCTGGAGGGGCTGGCAGGTTGGCATTGGGGTGGGGCTCAGAGTGGGGGCAGGGCTGGCTGGGCGGGGCCTGGGGGGGGTCTGGCCGGTTGGCACTGGGGGTGGGGCTCAGAGTGGGGGCGGGGCTTGAAGGGGCAGGGCTCAGGACTGAGGGGTGGGGCTTGGTCCTTTTCCCTCTAACATTCCCCCTCCTTGGTCTGCAGGTAGCGACCCCCCCTCCCCATGGACGCGGGAGCTGGGCTGCCAGGGCCCCCCACTGAGTCAGAGCTCCAGGGGCAGAAATGGAGCTGGGGGGGGCACGAGCAACAACCCCCCCCCCACTACAGGACCTTGCCCTGACCTCACAGAGGCCCATCTCGGGGAGGGGGGCTCTACGGGGGCACCTGGCCCTGCCCAGCCCCTCCCCCCCACAAATTGTTTTTTTTTTTCTTTTCTTTTTCTTTTATTTTCTTTATGGAAACAAATTAAAAAAAAATTATCACGAAAAAAATGCATCAGGAGTTTGTGATGGGGTGGGGCGGGGCTGCGGGTCGGAACTGAGGGGCAGGGGGGGGCATGGCTGGGCTAGGAGGGGGCTGCGGGTCGGGAGTGAGGGGCACCGGCTGGGCTAGGAGGGGGCTGCAGGTCGGGAGTGAGGGGCACCGGCAGAGGGGGGGGGGGGGGGGAGGCTGGGCTAGGAGGGGGCTGCGGGTCGGGAGTGAGGGGCACCGGTAGAGCTGGGGGGGGGGAGGCTGGGCGAGGAGGGGGCTGCAGGTCGGGAGTGAGGGGCACCGGTAGAGCTGGGGGGGGGGAGGCTGGGCTAGGAGGGGGCTGCGGGTCGGGAGTGAGGGGCAGGGTGGGGGCATGGCTGGGCTAGGAGGGGGCTGCGGGTCGGGAGCGAGGGGCACCGGCTGGGCTAGGAGGGGGCTGCGGGTCGGGAGTGAGGGGCACCGGTAGAGCTGGCGGGGGGGAGGCTGGGCTAGGAGGGGGCTGTGGGTCGGGAGTGAGGGGCACCGGCTGGGCTAGGAGGGGGCTGCGGGTCGGGAGTGAGGGGCACCGGTAGAGCTGGGGGGGGGGAGGCTGGGCGAGGAGGGGGCTGCAGGTCGGGAGTGAGGGGCACCGGTAGAGCTGGGGGGGGGGAGGCTGGGCTAGGAGGGGGCTGCGGGTCGGGAGTGAGGGGCAGGGTGGGGGCATGGCTGGGCTAGGAGGGGGCTGCGGGTCGGGAGCGAGGGGCACCGGCTGGGCTAGGAGGGGGCTGCGGGTCGGGAGTGAGGGGCACCGGTAGAGCTGGCGGGGGGGAGGCTGGGCTAGGAGGGGGCTGTGGGTCGGGAGTGAGGGGCACCGGCTGGGCTAGGAGGGGGCTGCGGGTCGGGAGTGAGGGGCACCGGTAGAGCTGGGGGGGGGGAGGCTGGGCTAGGAGGGGGCTGCGGGTCGGGAGTGAGGGGCAGGGTGGGGGCATGGCTGGGCTAGGAGGGGGCTGCGGGTCGGGAGCGAGGGGCACCGGCTGGGCTAGGAGGGGGCTGCGGGTCGGGAGTGAGGGGCACCGGTAGAGCTGGCGGGGGGGAGGCTGGGCTAGGAGGGGGCTGTGGGTCGGGAGTGAGGGGCACCGGCTGGGCTAGGAGGGGGCTGCGGGTCGGGAGTGAGGGGCACCGGTAGAGCTGGCGGGGGGGGAGGCTGGGCTAGGAGGGGGCTGCGGGTCGGGAGTGAGGGGCAGGGTGGGGGCATGGCTGGGCTAGGAGGGGGCTGCGGGTCGGGAGTGAGGGGCACCGGCTGGGCTAGGAGGGGGCTGCAGGTCGGGAGTGAGGGGCACCGGCAGAGGTGGGGGGGGGGGAGGCTGGGCTAGGAGGGGGCTGTGGGTCGGGAGTGAGGGGCACCGGCTGGGCTAGGAGGGGGCTGCGGGTCGGGAGTGAGGGGCACCGGTAGAGCTGGCGGGGGGGGAGGCTGGGCTAGGAGGGGGCTGCGGGTCGGGAGTGAGGGGCACCGGTAGAGCTGGGGGGGGGGGAGGCTGGGCTAGGAGGGGGCTGCGGGTCGGGAGTGAGGGGCACCGGTAGAGCTAGCGGGGGGGGAGGCTGGGCTAGGAGGGGCACCGGTAGAGCGGGGGGTGGGGAGGGAGGCTGATGTCTCTCCTGACCTGCAGCCCCTGGGTGGCCCAGTCCTGCCGCCCCCCCACCCCCCCAGGCCGGGGCACGGGCGGCTCCAGATTTAGCTCTGGCGGTTTCTGGGCTGTGCCCACGTCCGTCTGAGTCACCTGCTGCCCCCACAGGCCGGTGCCCGGGGGGGCAGGCTATAAATACCAGCACCCCCGGCTGGGAGAGGCCATAGACACCCCCCAAGCCAGGGCTCTGTTGCTTTGGTAACATTACCCATCTCCACGGCAACCTCTGCTGCACCACCATGCAGTTTCCATGGCAATGGGATGCAGTTCTTTCTCTTTGTCATTGTCTCTCTCCCCCGTCCTAGTGGTGGGGGCTGAGCTTTGTGGCCCCCATCTCCCCATGTGATGGTGAGGGAGGAGCTGGGATGGTGCTAGGAGCAGGGGGGGTGAGGGGCCTGGGGTAGGGGAAGAGTCCGGGGGGGGGAGGGCTGTTGGGGAAAGCATTGGGGGGGGGGGTATTTGGACATCCCTGGAGTTGGGCGGGAGCCCATGGCACCCGGGGGACAGGGAGTTTGGGGGGGGGGTCCTCCCCATTCATCCTGTTCACCCCCAGAGCTACCGCAAGGAGCATAACCTGGGATCCTCCACCCTTCCGCTCCCCCCAATAACGATGCAGCTCCCAGCTTGTGGTAGAAAAGGGCTTTAATTGAGAGCAGGAGGCCATGCCCCCAAAATGGCCTCCATTCCCCAGAGGCTCAGCAGGGGGCAAGGGGGGGTGCCCAGCTGAGGTGGGGGGGTCCCCAGGAAATTAAAGCAGAGACCCAGAGGGGAGAATCCGCCTATCCCTTTAAGAGTCTCTCTCTTAAAGGGGCGGGCTGCTAGGGCAGGTTGTCCAGTTGGTGTCTTTTGAGCTGTTCTTAAAGGGGAGGTCCACATGGACAAATCACAATGTCTTGTGGGGGAGGGTGCCCCAAGTTGATGCCTTTTAGAGTCTCTTAAATGGGAGGTTTACAAAGTAGTTCACTCCGCATGTTTGAGTGAAAGGTCCCCAGCTCTGTGTCTTTAAGAGCTTTTTAAAGATGCCTATCACAGAGCGGGAGGGCAAATATCCATTCTTCCAGGAAAAAAGCTAGCCAAAGAAAATGTGACCTGAGTCGTGCCTTTAACATGCCAGTAGGAAGTTTTTCACGTCTGACCTCGGCCGCCGGCTCCCACGGAGCGTCGTAAAGGTGAGGGGCACAAATGTGAAGGACTGGAAGGTCAGTACCTTTAAGAGCTCGCGCAAGGAAAAGTGCACAAATCTGGAGGACAGTAAATAAAGAAATAAAGCTTCCAGGACAAGGCGCTGAAGTAGCTGATTAACTCGTTCCCCAGTTGGTGACTTTAAGAGTCTCTTAAAGGTGAGGTGCACAGGTGTGGAGGGTAAATACTGAGTCCAAGACAAAGCCAGCTGGTGTCTCAGTATAACATTCTCAGGTCGGTGGATTCAAGGAATGTGGAGGACAAATAATAAGGCTCGATTAAAGTCCATGCCTTTAAAAGCTTCTTAAAGGTGCAGCACACAATTGCAGAGGTCAAATATTAAATCCAGTGTAAAGCCATCCATTAGCCGCCTGTTCAAAGAGTTCCAACCTGGCATCTTTAAGCCCCTCTTAAAGGTGAGGGGCAGAAGTGTGGCGGACAAATAAAACAGGCTTTGGCTTGGAGGAGGCCTTTAATACCCCCTTAAAGGTGAAGTGTGCAAACATGGAGGGCAAACAACAAATTCCGCTTGGAGGTGGTACCTTAAAAACTCTTGCTGAGATTTAAGACCCTCTTAAAGGTGAGAGACACAAATAAACCCAGCCCAAAGGCGGCCAGGCCTCTCCAATGATTTGGCGCTGTTAAGTCCCTCTTAAAGGCGACGCACACAACTACGGCAAACAAAATCCAGCGCAAAGGCTTCCTGGCATGTCCCATTGCCACAGCTCCTTCAACACCTTCTTACAGGGGAAAAGTGCGTGGCTACGGCAAACAAAAAAACCTCTGGTGCAGTACGTCCCCGATTGTCCAACTAAACACAGCGCCTTTAAGGTCGTCTTAAAGGTGATGCGTGCAGCTACGGAGGACAAAAATTAAGTCTCACCCAGCTGGCAAAGCGGAGGCCGGAGAGGTGCGAAGCCAGGGGGATTGTGGGAGTCTCCGCCCAGGAGCGGCTTTTAGAAGTCCGGCTGCTGGCGGGTGGGGGAGACTGCCTCTTAAAGGGCCGATTCACAGCACGGAGAGGTCGTTGCAGGACTTGGAGCGTTGCTTGAAGAACCGGCCGTTGCGTGGGACCAGGCTGGAGAGGAAGCGCTTGGCTTTCTTGGTGAGACTCTCTCGGCGCCCGCCCGGGCCTGGGCCCGGGCCCCCGTCCCCAGCCGGCCGGTGCCGGCGCAGGCGGATCTGGCGCACGGCCCCCTCGAACAGCTCCCGCGTGTTGTGGTGCAGCGCGGCCGACGTCTCGATGTGTTTGCAGCTCAGCATCACGGCCAGACTGCGGCCCTCTGGGGGCGGGGCCAAGAGGCCACATTAGCGACCTGTGCCCAGCCGCCCCCCTCCCTGTCCTGGGGCTGAGGGGGTTCAGTGGGGCTGAGGGGGAATCGGGAGCGGGCAGGGAGGTTGGGGGCAGGTTAAGGGGGGTTCTATGGACTGGGGGTAGATTGGGGGGTCCCTAGGGATTGGGGCAGTGAGGGGCAGGGGTTCAGGGTGTTTGGGGGGAGCATAGGAGGTTTGGGGGCATCAGGTAGCGGGGTCAGGTTGGGGGCTCAGGAGCTGGTCAGGGTGGGGACAGGTGTGATGGCAGTTTGGAGGGGCCAGGGGGGATCAGGGCAGTTTAGGGGCTACGGAGGATCAGACAGGTGTTTGGGGGCCTGCTGGGGGATGGGTTTAGGGTAGTTTAGGGGGCCCCCTGGGGGATGGGGGTGTCAGGGCAGGTCTCAGGGTGGTTTAGGGGGCCCCCTGGGGGATGGGCTCAGGGTGCTTTAAGGGGCCCCCTGCGGCATGTGGGGGTCAGGGCAGATCTCTGGGAGGTTTAGGGGGGCCCCCGGGCGATGGGGGGTCAGGGCAGTTCAGGGGTCCTCTGGGGTCACTCACCCTCCAGCGATACCTCTCGGGAGCGTGCCAGGTCACTCTTGTTGCCCACCAGGATGACGGGGGGGTCGGGGTGGGGGCTCCCCTCCCGCAAGCGCAGCAGGGTCTGGGGGACGCGGCTGAAGCTGCGCCGGTCGGTCACCGAGAAGACGAGCAGGAAGGCGTCGCCCGTCTGCAGACATGACTCCTGCAGCCAGCCGCCCGCCTCGCCCTGGGGGGAGAGGTGCCCCCAGAACCCCCCGTCAGCACCCCGGAGATCTGCATAGATCTGCATGCATTAAGTGGGGCCCCGCTTCCCCCAGCCAGCATGTTATTGGCTAGTTCATGTCATGCACCCTCCAGCCTCATGCGTTAATTTGCATACATCTGCATGAATTTGCATGTTATCAATTCCCTCCAATGAGCCGCATGTATTGGCCTGCATAGGTCCAACCTGCGCACACTTGCATTAATTTACATATATTTACATGTATTTGCATGCCTTCCACGCACCCCACTTCTCTGCATCATTTGCATAAATGTACATGCAGAGCCTCCAACTCCATGCATCACGTGCACAGCTCTGCATCTAATTAACAAAGCCACTGGCTCTGAGGCTCAATTTGCATGCATCCGCCCCCTGGCCTCCAAAGCCAGGCCATGCTGCAGGCAATTAACTCATTTGCATACATTTGCGTGCACCCCCCGTCCCCCTCCCGGTCTCACCTGGTCCCAGATGTCGTAGAGGATCAAGGTGGTGAGCTCCTCGTCCACCGACAGGCGGCGCTCGTACGTGTCCGCTGGGGGGGGGGGGGTACCACAATTGGGCGGGGGGCGCCAGTTCCCCAGAGCCGTGGGCCCCCTCCTTACAGCCAGGGGCCCCCACTACCCTGAGACAGGACAGCGTCCCTGGGGCAGGGGACCCAAACGAACCAGGGGGACCCCAGTTCCCGCCTCTTCCCCCCACCAGCCCCCCACCCCCTCCTGCACCCGCTTCCGACCCCCCATCCCCCCTCTCCCAAGGCACTCACCGGGGTGCTCGTCCTCGCGGGGGGCTCCGTCCGGCAGCCCCCCGAAGATGCCGGCCAGCGCCGTCTTCCCCACGCCGCTCTCGCCTGCCAGCACCACCCGGTAGGGCCCCCCCGGCGACCCCCCCCGGCGACTCGGGGGGCGAGTCCGGCTCCTCCACCGCTGCCTCCCGCCGCAGCTGGTGCTTGGGGGGCAGGGGCAGGCTGCCCCGGCGGGGCCCCCGGAGCCCCCCCAGGGGGGGCAACGCCATGGGGGGGCTGGGGGCAGAGCTGGGGGGGCAGAGGGAGCGGGAGACACAGGCGAGAGGGGAGGTGAAATAAGTACAATAACTCCCCTCCCCCAGCACCTCCCCCCCCGCACCCCCGTCCCCCTCCCCCAGCACCCAACCCCTTCCCCCAGAACTCCCAGCACCTTCCCTCCCCCTCCCCAGCACCCCAATCCTCCCACTCCACAGCACCCTCCGTCCCCCAAGCCCCTCCCCCAGCACCCAACCCAGCACCCGAATGCCCCCACTCCACAGCACCCCTCCCATCGCCCCAGCACCCAACCCCTGCCCCCAGCACGCCAAGCCCCATCGGTTCCCGCCCACACCCCATCTCTCGCTCCATCCCCCCGCCCCCAATCTCCTTCCCTCCCCTCCGCACCCCCACCTGCTGCCCGGTCAGGGCCGGTCCGGGGGTCCCGGGGCTGGTTCCTGCCGCTGCCTCCGTCCCCCGCGCTCGCGTCTCTCCGGAGCCGGCCGGGAAGCGGCTCCCTTTAAACCCCCCCCCCCCCGCCCGCCCGCCCGCCCGCCAGGGGGACGCCCCGCCCCCGTGAGGTCACGCGTGAGGGGGGCAGGAGACCCCCCCCCGCCCATGCCCCCCAGCAAAAGCCCTGGCGCCCTTGGGGGCCGCCGCACTCGGGGGGCAGGGAGCTGGGAGGGGGGCGATGGCCGGCTGATGCGGGGTGTCGGGGTGGGGGAACATGGGGACTGGCTATGGGGGTGGGGGACCGATGGGGCGGGGGGAGTCCCTGGCTGCCGGGGGGGGGCATGAGGACTGGCTATGGGGGTGTATGGGGGAGGGGGGGACCGATGAGGCTGGGGGAGTCCCTGGCTGCCGGGGGGGGGGCATGGGGACTGGCTATGGGGCTGGGGGGACCAATGGGGCTGGGGGAGTCGCTGGTTGCGGGGGGGGGGCGGGCGGCGGCATGGGGACTGGATGGGAGGGTGTATGGGGGGATAGATGGGGCTGGGGGGGTCGCTGGCTGCCGGGGGGGCATGGGGACTGGCTATGGGGGTGTATGGGGGAGGGGGGACCGATGGGGCGAGGGGAGTCCCTGACTGCCGGGGGGGCATGGGGATTGGCTATGGGGGTGTATGGGGGGATAGATGGGGCTGGGTGGAGTCGCTGGCTGCCGGGGGGGGGGGCATGGGGACTGGTTATGGGGGTGTATGGGGGGTGAGGGGATAGATGGGGCTGGGGGGGTCGCTGGCTGCTGGGGGGGCATGGGGACTGGCTATGGGGGTGTATGGGGGAATAGATGGGGCTGGCGGGTCTCTGGCTGCCGGGGGGGGGGGGGAGGGGCATGGGGACTGGCTGGTGTGAGTAGGCCCTTGGAGGGCAGAACTAGCCCTGTTGGTGAATTTTCGGGACCCCCCGCAACAGTCTGCAGCCCCCCCAATCCAGCCGGGGGGGGGGCGCTCAGGCACCAGCCTCGCTGGGAGACTCGCCCCCCCCCCCACCCCCCAGGCGGTAATTGATCCTCCCTGGCATTTTCCCGACCGTGACTAATTGACTAATTTCCAACTTAGCAGCTAATGAGAGTGAGCCGCTAATTACAGAGAGAGAATCCAGCCTCCCCCACTCACCCGTCTCTACCCATCCCCCCACCTCCACCCATCTATCCTCATACACCCCTCTATCTATCCCCATCCACCCCCTTTATCTATCTATCTATCTATCTATCTATCTATCTATCTATCTATCCCCATCCACCCACCCTCTATCGATCTATCTATCTTTGGTGTGCATAGATAGATAGATCGATAGATCGATAGAGGGGGTGGATGGGGATAGATCGATAGAGGGGGTGTCTGGGGATAGATAGATAGATAGATAGATAGATAGAGGGGGTGTCTGGGGATAGATAGATAGATAGATAGAGGGGGTGTACGGAGATAGATAGATAGAGGGGGTGTCTGGGGATAGATAGATAGAGGGGGTGTCTGGGGATGGATAGATAGATAGAGGGGGAGGATGGGGATAGATAGATAGAGGGGGTGGATGGGGATAGATAGATAGATAGATAGATAGATAGATAGAGGGGGTGTCTGGGGATAGATAGATAGATAGATAGATAGATAGATAGAGGGGGTGTCTGGGGATAGATAGATAGATGTGGTGGTGGATGGGGATAGATAGATAGATAGAGGGGGTGTCTGGGGATAGATAGATAGATAGAGGGGGTGGATGGGGATAGATAGATAGATAGATAGATAGATAGATAGATAGATAGATAGATAGATAGAGGGGGTGTCTGGGGATAGATAGATAGATAGATAGATAGAGGGGGTGTCTGGGGATAGATAGATAGATAGATAGATAGAGGGGGTGTACGGAGATAGATAGATAGAGGGGGTGTCTGGGGATAGATAGAGGGGGTGTCTGGGGATGGATAGATAGATAGAGGGGGAGGATGGGGATAGATAGATAGAGGGGGTGGATGGGGATAGATAGATAGATAGATAGATAGATAGAGGGGGTGTCTGGGGATAGATAGATAGATAGAGGGGGAGGATGGGGATAGATAGATAGATAGATAGATAGATAGATAGATAGAGGGGGTGTACGGGGATAGATAGATAGGGTGGATGGGGATAGATAGATAGATAGATAGAGGGGGTGTCTGGGGATAGATAGATAGAGGGGGTGTACGGGGATAGATAGATAGATAGATAGGGTGGATGGGGATATATAGATAGATAGAGGGGGTGTCTGGGGATAGATAGATAGATAGATAGATGAGGTGGATGGGGATAGATAGAAAGATAGATAGATAGAGGGGGTGGATGGGGATAGATAGATAGATAGAGGGGGTGTACGGGGATAGATAGATAGATAGGGTGGATGGGGGTAGATAGATAGATAGAGGGGGTCGATGGGCATAGATAGATAGATAGACAGATAGATAGAGGGGGTGGATGGGGATAGATAGATAGATAGATAGAGGGGGTGGATGGGGATAGATAGATAGATAGAGGGGGTGTACAGGGATAGATAGATAGATAGATAGATAGATAGATAGATGGGGATAGATAGATAGATAGATAGAGGGGGTGGATGGGGATAGATAGATAGATAGATAGATAGATAGATAGATAGATAGATAGATAGATAGATAGATAGATGCTGTAATGGGATAGATAGGTGCATGTAGGAGTAGGAGCTGAACGCAGAGCCCCCAGAGTTGAAGTGGCCGCCGTTTCTCTACAGGGGGCACTCTCCTAGTTAGCAGCAGTAGAAGGCTCTTACGCGCTCAATCCACCTGGCGGGTTCTTGCTCATTAAATGCCTGCTACTCTGCTCAGAGGGGGAGGAAAAAGCATCACAATGTTTTCTTCTTAAATGTATTTTTTCTTGAATTCTTAGCAATAATTTGAACAGACAATAATAGGCAAAATTCTAACAAGAAATCTGATTGGCCTCGAGCTCCCAGGGCAAATATACCAAAATAATCACGAACCTCGACCTGCAATCAAACCACCAGCCTGGAAAACCTGCCGGTTCCGTCATACTGAGAGAAATCGCTACACAAGAGATGGCTCCAATTTTCCCCCTGGCCATTGCCTTTAAGAACCTTGTATTTTTTGACTGCCACACAAATATTATGCAGTGTGAATTCTTTTTTACATAGGCAGATGCTCAAATTTGTTGTCTCTCTCTTTTTACAAAATTATGGACGAACGAGCTGGTAACAATTTTCCATTTTGGCCATTGCCTTTAATATTTGATTTTTTGACTGCCTTGTAAATGTTTTACACCTGGGATTCTAATTTTGCAGCTATGTAGATTTTTAATCTTATTTTCCAGCTATTTCTCATTTTTAAATAAAACAAGTTCTTCAGAAAAACCTGGTTAAATTTTCCCCACCTGGCTATTACCCTTAAGAGTATTTTTTTTTTTGTCTGCCACACAAATTTTTGCACTGCGTCTCTTCTGTTGCATACACTGATGCACCAAGCTATCGTCTATTTTCTCTTTTAAAAAGTTCTCTACAAGGCTGGTTACATTTTTCAGTCTCACCGTTGTATTTCGCAAGTAAGCTGTATAGTGAGTCACGGCTGATGTTTATTTATTTTGGGTACAGATAAACCCACTTGTTTTTATTTGTTAATGGCCAGGCAAATGCTTTAGACTGACATCCCCCACCTCAATTTTCTGGGGCAGAGATTTGCACCTTGATTTTCTCCCTAGTTCCTCTCTTTCAAATCTAATTGTACAAAACAAACAAGCGAACAAGCAAATCAAAGAAAACTTCACTGCAAAAAGTTGGTGTCTTTTTTTCTGATCCAAACTTTGCCTTTAAGAAACTTATTTAAAAAAAAAAAAAAAAACAGCAACACAAAAAGTCTGGGTTGAGAATCAAGTCCAGCTTTTCTAGCTGTGGAACTTGTGAAAACTCGGCTCCCGATTTTGCATTTAAAAACATAACTACAAAAAAACTCTCACGGTAGCTGGTTAAATGCGTTTGCCATTGCCTTTAAAAATCAGTTTACAATACAAATATTTGGTGCCAACACTCACATGTTAATTTCCCCCATCCATAGACACACACATTTCTTTTAATCTTATTTTTCACCTTCTTTACAAAAATGACACATATATATATTAAAAAAATCTATCAAAAATGGCCGACAATCTTTCAGATTTAGTCATTGCCTTTAAGAATATATATATATATATATGTATATATTTAACTGCCACATATATCTTTTGTCATTCAGAATCACTGTTCGATTTGTCAGCGGAATACAGACGCACATTGTCTCTTCTAAGTCATATTTAAAAAAAAACAATCATTTAAAACAATCTCTAGAGGAGGTTAAATGGTCATTACCTTTAAGAGTTTTCTTTTTTGACAGCCATGCAAATATTTTGCACGGAGAATCCCAGCCACATAAATTCACGTATTCATTTTCTGTCGATTTCTTTTTTTTTGTTTCAATCAGAACCACATTTTAGCCAACAGGGAGTAAAATGTTGCTGATTTTGCCCATTGCCTTTAAAAGACCTTTTTTTTAACCTCCACACAAAAAAGGTTTGCTTACCGTAAAGGTTCATTTTTCTAACCCAGGTATGAAAAAATAATTGATGATAGAAAATTTCAACTCATAGAAGAGGAAAATTATTGCCAGCTGAGCCATCGCCTTTAAGAGTCTTTTTTAACTGCCATTTCTTTCCTCCTCTAATAGGGCTCCAGCACCTTTAAGATGTTCTTTAGAACAGCCATACAAACATTTCTAAAGGACACATCCCTTTTAAGAGCTTTTTTTGACTGCCACACAAATATTTTTCCTTCTGGTCAGATGCAGCCAGAACTGGCCTCTGGGGGATGGGCGCGATTGGTTCAACCAGCCACGCTGCCCTGCTCTCCGATTAGCCGCCAGGTTCTTAAAGGCAATGTCTGACAAAGCTCTTCCCTTGAAGAGCTTTTTTAACTGGCAGGCAAATTTTTTCTCTCTGCTCAGTTAGCGTTAAGTCCTTAAAGGCAATGTGCAATGGCACCATCCTTTGCGGGCCAGTTTTTGACTGCCTCACAAATATTGCCACCCCAGTTGACCCCTGCTGGGGGCAGGGGTGGCTTAACCACTCTCCCCGTTGGCTGCTGGGTTCTTAAAGGCAATGGAGCCTGGCGGGGGGCGCTCAGGTGAGGAGGGGGTCATCATCCAGGGCCTCGGCAGGGGGGGAGGGCCGGGACTCAGCGAGGGGCAGTAGCAGAACGTCGTCCTCCCCGTCAGGGGAGGGTGGGAGGCTCGGGGGCTCCCCACGGCCCTCAGGGGAGGGGAAGAGGCACCCGCGGAGGGCCCCCATCACCCCCCTGGGCAGCCGCTGGGGGCCCGTGGGGGGCGGGGCCGTGGGGGGCTCTGGCCCAGGGGGCAGGACTTTCTGCGGCAGGGGCGGGGCCTCATCGGGCCCACCGGCTGCCCCCCCTTCCTCCTGGCTGGCAGCGTCTGGCAGGGGCTGGGCAGGGGGGGCGGCAGGGGGGTGGGCGGCTGGGGTGGAGCGGGGCAGCAGCCCCCAGCGGCGTAGGCGGCGCAGCAGGCGGCGCAGGGGGCGGGGGGGGCGGCGCGCCCGGCGCCCCCCCACCGGCTCATGCTGGAGCAGATGGAGCAGAGAGCGTAGATTCCCCAGCAGCGACGTCTGCAACGAGAGAGGAGCGGGGGGTCAGCACCAGAGGGAGGGAGCCCCCCCATGCTCGGGGATCCAGGCTCTGTGTGGGGAAGCTGTGGGGGCTGTGGGGAGGGGGTGTGGAAGCCTAGGAGTGGTGGGTCGCTCGGTGGGTGCTGGGTCACGGGGGCTCAGGGTGTGGGGCTGGAGTGGGGTGTCTCTTTGTGGAGACAGGGTTGTGGTGGCTACAGTGGGAGGGCTCAGTGGGGTGCAGGGTGGATGCGTCTCACCTGCCCGGGGCTTTCGGTGGGGAAGTCCTCGAGGGGTGGGACCAGCCCCTGTGCGATGAGCTGCCCATAGGACGGGGGCGCCTCCTGCCGGACCAGCTGGGCATCGCTGCGGGACAGGGGGGCGAAGAGGCTGCGGGGGTGGGGGAGACCATGAGATGGCGACTGCTGGGCTTTCCCCCCCAACCCCGCTTCCCCACAACCCCCAACTCCGGGTTCATCTGCCCCTGATCCTGCCTCTCCCTATAGCCCCGCCCCATCCACCTGATAGCTCCACCCCCATCCACCCCATTGCATAGCCCCGCGCCCTGCCCCTACAGCCCTGTCTGTTCTCCAGAGCCCCACCCCCACCCCAGAGCCCCACCCATCTCATAGCCCCGCCCCCGCCCCCACCCCAGAGCCCTGCCCCCACCTGTACTCCCGGCTGCGCACGGCGTAGAGCCGGCAGGTGCAGCCCAGCGCGATGACCAGCAGGAGGCCGCAGACCAGGCTGCCGATGGCCGCGGCTGCCACCACCTTGCGGGGCAGGGTGTAGGGGCAGGAGGCCTCGTCGGAGGAGTCGGCGCAGTCGGGCTGCCCGTCGCAGCGCCAGGCCTCGTAGACGCAGCGCCCATCCCCGCAGCGGAAGTTGCCGGGCTGGCAGCGCCAGCAGCCCCGCTCGTCTGCCCCGTCCGGGCACAGTGTCTGGTAGTTGCACCGGTCAGCGGGTGCGTAACAGGGCCCCCCGGTGCCACCCCGGCAGGGGTAGCTCCCTTCCGGGCAGCCTGGGCAGTGCTCCTCGTCCGCCCCGTCTGGGCAGTGCCAGACGCCATCGCAGCGCTCCGCCTCCCCGTAGCACCGGGCCTCATCCCCCCGGCCGCAGGGCCGCTGCCAGGGCACACAGAACCCACGCACGTGGTAGGTGGCGTTGAAGCCACGGCCCCCCAGGCCCTGCCAGGCCACCCACGCCCGGCTGGAGGGCGACTCCACCGCCACTGGCTGCCCGTTGCTGGCCGCATCCACGCGCCGCAGCAGCCGCGGCTCAGCCAACAGGTCTGGGTGGCCCTCGTACACCTCTAGGGAGTCGTTCGGAGCCAGGTCCAGCGTGGTGAAGAGCACAGTGAGGGGGCGGCTGTCGTGGGGGTCCAGGGCCCAGCGGCACTGGATGAGGGCTCCAGCGGGGCCTCCAGGCCAGGCAGGCGGAGAGAAGACCCCATAGAAATCATCCAGGGTCAGGTTACAAGATGGAGGTGAGGCAGAGAGGAGGGGACCTGCTAGGACGAGAGAGAGAGAGAGTGAGACAGGGACAGGCCTTTCATATTCTCTCTCTTTGTTCTTCTGTGCAAAATCACAGCAACAAGATGGAGTTTGTAGCCACCTGGGCAAGTCACATGTCCATGAATGATTCAGTTTTTTGCAGGCCAATGCCATTGTTTACATGTTAGTTTGAATGTTCCCAGGAAAGCTCAGATGTGGATTGGCATCTCCCAAAGTCCCTTGTCAGTTAAGTGTTTCTTGATTGGGCACTTACTGAGAATAGTCCTTTCTCAAGAAACTGACGAAATGCTTCACTGAGACTACTTAGAATCAAAACACATTGAGATACAAGTACAGAGCCAATATTCATGACTTCAAATGCAAAGCTGATACAAACATGCAGACAGCACAATCATAACCAGCAAATCATCACCTTTCCATAGACCTCCTTTGTACAAGTTTTGGTGCAACCATAGGACCTTGGTTGCAACAATGATCTATATGGTCATAGTTCATGTCAATAACTTCACAGGATGGTTGGGTCATATGGGGATGGATGGACGGATGGTTGGGTTGTGTGGGGATGGACAGATACTTCGGTTGTGTGGGGATGGATGGATGGTTGGGTTGTGTGGGGATGGATGGTTGGGTCGGGTGGGGTGGGGATGGATGGATGGATGGTTGGGTTGTGTGGGGATGGATGGTAGTTCGGGTCGGGTGGGGATGGATGCTTGGGTCGGGCTGGGTTGGGTTGGGTTGTGTGGGGATGGATGGATGGTTGGGTTGAGTTGTGTGGGGATGGATGGTTGTGTGAGGATTGATGATTTGGTTGGGTCGGGTGCGGATGGATGGTTGGGTCGGGCGGATGATGATGGATGGTTGTGTGGGGATGGTTGGGTTGTGTGGGGATGGATGGATGGTTGGGTTTGGTGGGTTGTGTGGGGATGGATGGTTGTGTGGGGATGGATGGATGGTTGGGTTGGGTGGGTATGGATGGATGGTTCGGTCAGGCGAGTGGGGATGGATGGATGGATGGGTTGTGTGGGGATGGATGGTTGGGTTGTGTGGGGATGGACAGATAGTCGGGTCGGGTGGGGATGGATGGTTGGGTTGGGGTGGGTGGGAATGAATGAATGGTTGGGTTGGGTTGGGTCGGGTGGGGATGGATGGTTGGGTTGGGTTGGGTGGGGATGGATGGTTGGGTCGGGTCGAGATGGATGGATGGGTTGGTTGTGTTGTGTTGTGTGGGGATGGATGGATGGTTGGGTCGGGTGAGTATGGATGGATGGTTCGGTCAGGCGGCTGGGGATGGATGGATGGTTGGGTTGAGTTGTGTGGGGATGGATTGTTGGGTCAGGTGGGGATGGATGGATGGTTGGGTCGGGTCGGGTGGGAATGGATGGTGGGATTGTATGGGGATGGATGGATGAGTCGCGTCGGGTGGGGATGAATGGTTCGGGCGGGCGGGTGGGGATGGATGGATGGTTGGGTTGGTTGTGTGGGGATGGATGGATGGATGGTTGGGTCGCGTCAGGTGGGGTTGAATGGTTCGTTCGGGCGGGTGGGGTTGGATGGTTGGGTTGGGTTGGGTGGAGATGGAGGGCTGGGTCAGGTCGTGTGGGCATGGATGGATGGTTGGGTTATATGGGGATGGATGGATGGTTGGGTCACATCGGGTGGGGATGGATGGATGGTTGGGTTGGGTCGTGTGGGAATGGATGGATGGTTGGGTCAGATCATGTGGGAATGGATGGATGGTTGGGTTATATGGGGATGGATGGATGGTTGGGTCGCGTCGGGTGGGGATGGATGGATGGTCGGGTTGGGTTGTGTGGCGATGGATGGTTGGGTTGGGTCGTGTGGGAATGGATGGATGGTTGGGTCGGGCGGGTGGGGATGGATGGTTGGGTTGTGTGGGGATGGACAGATAGTCGGGTCGGGTGGGGATGGATGGTTGGGTTGGGGTGGGTGGGAATGAATGAATGGTTGGGTTGGGTTGGGTTGGGTAGGGTTGGGTTGGGTTGGGTCGGGTGGGGATGGATGGTTGGGTTGGGTTGGGTGGGGATAGATGGTTGGTTGTGTTGTGTGGGGATAGATGGATGGTTGGGTCGGGTGAGTATGGATGGATGGTTCGGTCAGGCGGCTGGGGATGGATGGATGGTTGGGTTGAGTTGTGTGGGGATGGATGGTTGGGTCAGGTGGGGATGGATGGATGGTTGGGTCGGGTCAGGTGGGAATGGATGGTGGGATTGTATGGGGATGGATGGATGAGTCGCGTCAGGTGGGGATGAATGGTTCGGTCGGGTGGGTGGGGATGGATGGATGGTTGGGTTGGTTGTGTGGGGATGGATGGTTGGGTTGCGTCAGGTGGGGATGGATGGATGGTTGGGTTGTGTGGTGATGGATGGTTGGGTTGGGTCGTGTGGGAATGGATGGATGGTTGGGTCGGGCGGGTGGGGATGGATGGATGGTTGGATTGCGTCCAATGGGGATGGATGGTTGGGTCGGGGAGGTGGGGATGGATGGTTCGGTCGGGCGGGTGGGGATGGATGGATGGATGGTTGGGTCACGTGGGGATGGATGGATGGTTGGATTGCGTCCAATAAGGATGGATGGTTGGGTCAGGGAGGTGGGGATGGATGGTTCTGTCGGGCGGGTGGGGATGGATGGATGGTTGGGTCACGTGGGGATGGATGGATGGTTGGGTCGCGTTGGGTGAGGATGGATGGTTGGGTCGGGCAGGTGGGGATGGATGGTTGAGTCACGTCGGGTTGTGATGGATGGTTGGATCGGGTCGTGTGGAAATGGATAGATGGTTGGGTTGTGTGGGGATGGATGGATGGTTGGGTCACGTCGGGTGGGGATGAATGGTTCGGTCGGGTGGGAGGGGATGGATGGATGCTTGGGTTGTGTGGGGATGGATGGATGGTTGGGTTGGGCAGGTGGGGATGGATGGATGGATGGTTGGGTCGGGCAGGTGGGGATGGATGGATGGATTGTTGGGTTGGGCCGGTGGGGATGGATGGATGGTTGGGTCGCGTCGGGTGGGGATGAATGGTTCAGTCGGGTGGGAGGGGATGGATGGATGGTTGGGTTGTGTGGGGATGGATGGATGGTTGGGTCGCGTCGGGTGGGGATGAATGGTTCGGTCGGGCAGGTGGGCATGGATGGATGCTTGGGTTGCGTCGGATGGGGATGAATGGTTCGGTAGGGTGGGAGGGGATGGATGGATGGTCAGGTCATGTAGGGATGGATGGATGGTTGCGTTGGGCAGGTGGGGATGGATGGTTGGGTTGTGTTGGGATGGACAGATAGTCGTGTCGGGTGGGGATGGATGGTTGGGGTGGGTGGGAATGAATGAATGGTTGGGTTGGGTTGGGTTGGGTTGGGTGGGGATGGATGGTTGGGTCGGGTCGAGTTGGATGGATGGTTGGTTGTGTTGTGTTGTGTTGTGTGGGGATGGATGGATGGTTGGGTCGGGTGAGTATGGATGGATGGTTCGGTCAGGCGGCTGGGGATGGATGGATGGTTGGGTTGAGTTCTGTGGGGATGGATGGTTGGGTCAGGTGCGGATGGATGGATGGTTGGGTCGGGTGGGAATGGATGGTGGGATTGTATGGGGATGCATGGATGGGTCGCGTCGGGTGGGGATGGATGGTTGGGTTGCATCGGGTGGAGATGGATGGATGGTTGGGTTGGTTGTGTGGGGATGGATGGATGGATGGTTGGGTTGCATCGGGTGGAGATGGATGGATGGTTGAGTTGGGTTGTGTGGGGATGGATGGTTGGGTTGTATGGGGATGGATGGATGGTTGGGTCGCGTCAGGTGGGGATGAATGGTTCAGTCAGGTGGGAGGGGATGGATGGATGGTCAGGTCGTGTGGGGATGGATGGATGGATGGTCAGGTCGTGTAGGGATGGATGAATGGTTGGGTTGGGCAGGTGGGGATGGATGGTTGGGTTGTGTGGAGATGGATGGATGGTTGGGTTGTGTGTGGATGGATGGATGGATGGTTGGGTCGCGTCGGGTGGGGACGAATGGTTCGGTCGGGCAGGTGGGGATGGATGGATGCTTGGGTTGCGTCGGATGGGGATGAATGGTTCAGTAGGGTGGGAGGGGATGGATGGATGGTCAGGTCGTGTGGGGATGGATGGATGGATGGTCAGGTCATGTGGGGATGGATGGATGGATGGTCAGGTCGTGTAGGGATGGATGGATGGTTGGGTTGGGCAGGTGGGGATGGATGGTTGGTTTGTGTGGGGATGGACAGATAGTCGGGTCGGGTGGGGATGGATGGTTGGGTTGGGGTGGGTGGGAATGAATGAATGGTTGGGTTGGGTTGGGTTGGGTTGGGTTGGTTTGGGTGGGGATGGATGGTTGGGTCGGGTCGGGTTGGGTTGGGTTGGGTGGGGATGGATGGTTGGGTCGGGTCAAGATGGATGGATGGTTGGTTGTGTTGTGTTGTGTGGGGATGGATGGATGGTTGGGTCGGGTGAGTATGGATGGATGGTTCGGTCAGGCGGCTGGGGATGGATGGATGGTTGGGTTGAGTTGTGTGGGGATGGATGGTTGGGTTGTGTGGGGATGGATGGTTGGGTCGGGTCGGGTGGGGATGGATGCTTGGGTCGGGCTGGGTTGGGTTGGGTTGTGTGGGGATGGATGGATGGTTTGGTTGAGTTGTGTGGGGATGGATGGTTGTGTGAGGATTGATGATTTGGTTGGGTTAGGTGAGGATTGATTATTTGGTTGGGTCGAGTTTGGATGGATGGTTGGGTCGGGCGGATGATGATGGATGGTTGTGTGGGGATGGTTGGGTTGTGTGGGGATGGATGGATGGTTGGGTTTGGTGGGTTGTGTGGGGATGGATGGTTGTGTGGGGATGGATGGATGGATGGGTTGTGTGGGGATGGATGGTTGGGTTGGGGTGGGTGGGAATGAATGAATGGTTGGGTTGGGTTGGGTCGGGTGGGGATGGATGGTTGGGTTGGGTTGGGTGGGGATGGATGGTTGGGTCGGGTCGAGATGGATGGATGGGTTGGTTGTGTTGTGTTGTGTGGGGATGGATGGATGGTTGGGTCGGGTGAGTATGGATGGATGGTTCGGTCAGGCGGCTGGGGATGGATGGATGGTTGGGTTGAGTTGTGTGGGGATGGATTGTTGGGTCAGGTGGGGATGGATGGATGGTTGGGTCGGGTCGGGTGGGAATGGATGGTGGGATTGTATGGGGATGGATGGATGAGTCGCGTCGGGTGGGGATGAATGGTTCGGGCGGGCGGGTGGGGATGGATGGATGGTTGGGTTGGTTGTGTGGGGATGGATGGATGGATGGTTGGGTCGCGTCAGGTGGGG
Source organism: Emys orbicularis (assembly GCF_028017835.1). NCBI lineage: Eukaryota > Metazoa > Chordata > Testudines > Emydidae > Emys > Emys orbicularis. The sequence goes on from NC_088694.1 coordinate 50,010,540, forward strand.
TTGAATGGTTCGTTCGGGCGGGTGGGGTTGGATGGTTGGATGGTTGGGTTGGGTTGGGTGGAGATGGAGGGCTGGGTCAGGTCGTGTGGGAATGGATGGATGGCTGGGTTATATGGGGATGGATGGATGGTTGGGTCACGTCGGGTGGGGATGGATGGATGGTTGGGTTGGGTCGTGTGGGAATGGATGGATGATTGGGTCGTGTGGGAATGGATGGATGGTTGGGTCAGATCATGTGGGAATGGATGGATGGTTGGGTTATATGGGGATGGATGGATGGTTGGGTCGCGTCGGGTGGGGATGGATGGATGGTCGGGTTGGGTTGTGTGGCGATGGATGGTTGGGTTGGGTCGTGTGGGAATGGATGGATGGTTGGGTCGGGCGGGTGGGGATGGATGGATGGATGGGTTGTGTGGGGATGGATGGTTGGGTTGTGTGGGGATGGACAGATAGTCAGGTCGGGTGGGGATGGATGGTTGGGTTGGGGTGGGTGGGAATGAATAAATGGTTGGGTTGGGTTGGGTTGGGTTGGGTTGGGTCGGGTGGGGATGGATGGTTGGGTTGGGTTGGGTGGGGATAGATGGTTGGGTCGGGTCGAGATGGATGGATGGTTGGTTGTGTTGTGTTGTGTGGGGATAGATGGATGGTTGGGTCGGGTGAGTATGGATGGATGGTTCGGTCAGGCGGCTGGGGATGGATGGATGGTTGGGTTGAGTTGTGTGGGGATGGATGGTTGGGTCAGGTTGGGATGGATGGATGGTTGGGTCGGGTCAGGTGGGAATGGATGGTGGGATTGTATGGGGATGGATGGATGAGTCGCGTCGGGTGGGGATGAATGGTTCGGTCAGGTGGGTGGGGATGGATGGATGGTTGGGTTGGTTGTGTGGGGATGGATGGTTGGGTTGCGTCAGGTGGGGATGGATGGATGGTTGGGTTGGGTTGTGTGGTGATGGATGGTTGGGTTGGGTCGTGTGGGAATGGATGGATGGTTGGGTCGGGCGGGTGGGGATGGATGGATGGTTGGATTGCGTCCAATGGGGATGGATGGTTGGGTCGGGGAGGTGGGGATGGATGGTTCGGTCGGGCGGGTGGGGATGGATGGATGGATGGTTGGGTCACGTGGGGATGGATGGATGGTTGGATTGCGTCCAATAAGGATGGATGGTTGGGTCAGGGAGGTGGGGATGGATGGTTCTGTCGGGCGGGTGGGGATGGATGGATGGATGGATGGTTGGGTCACGTGGGGATGGATGGATGGTTGGGTCGCGTTGGGTGAGGATGGATGGTTGGGTCGGGCAGGTGGGGATGGATGGTTGAGTCACGTCGGGTTGTGATGGATGGTTGAATCGGGTCGTGTGGAAATGGATAGATGGTTGGGTTGTGTGGGGATGGATGGATGGTTGGGTCACGTCGGGTGGGGATGAATGGTTCGGTCGGGTGGGAGGGGATGGATGGATGCTTGGGTTGTGTGGGGATGGATGGATGGTTGGGTTGGGCAGGTGGGGATGGATGGATGGATGGTTGGGTCGGGCAGGTGGGGATGGATGGATGGTTGGGTCGCGTCGGGTGGGGATGAATGGTTCGGTTGGGCAGGTGGGGATGGATGGATGCTTGGGTTGCGTCGGATGGGGATGAATGGTTCGTCGGGTGGGAGGGGATGGATGGATGGTTGGGTTGTGTGGGGATGGATGGATGGTTGGGTTGTGTGGGGATGGATGTATGGTTGGGTCGCGTCGGGTGGGGATGAATGGTTCGGTCGGGCAGGTGGGCATGGATGGATGCTTGGGTTGCGTCGGATGGGGATGAATGGTTCGGTAGGGTGGGAGGGGATGGATGGATGGTCAGGTCGTGTGGGGATGGATGGATGGTTGGGTCGCGTTGGGTGAGGATGGATGGTTGGGTCGGGCCGGTGGGGATGGATGGTTGAGTCACGTCGGGTTGTGATGGATGGTTGGATCGGGTTGTGTGGAAATGGACGGATGGTTGGGTTGTGTGGGGATGGATGGATGGTTGGGTCACGTCGGGTGGGGATGAATGGTTCGGTCGGGTGGGAGGGGATGGATGGATGCTTGGGTTGTGTGGGGATGGATGGATGCTTGGGTTGGGCAGGTGGGGATGGATGGATGGATGGTTGGGTCGAGCAGGTGGGGATGGATGGATGGATTGTTGGGTTGGGCCGGTGGGGATGGATGGATGGTTGGGTCGCGTCGGGTGGGGATGAATGGTTCGGTTGGGCAGGTGGGGATGGATGGATGCTTGGGTTGCGTCGGATGGGGATGAATGGTTCAGTCGGGTGGGAGGGGATGGATGGATGGTTGGGTTGTGTGGGGATGGATGGATGGTTGGGTTGTGTGGGGATGGATGGATGGTTGGGTCGCGTCGGGTGGGGATGAATGGTTCGGTCGGGCAGGTGGGCATGGATGGATGCTTGGGTTGCGTCGGATGGGGATGAATGGTTCGGTACGGTGGGAGGGGATGGATGGATGGTCAGGTCGTGTGGGGATGGATGGATGGATGGTCAGGTCATGTGGGGATGGATGGATGGATGGTCAGGTCATGTAGGGATGGATGGATGGTTGCGTTGGGCAGGTGGGGATGGATGGTTGGGTTGTGTTGGGATGGACAGATAGTCGGGTCGAGTGGGGATGGATGGTTGGGTTGGGGTGGGTGGGAATGAATGAATGGTTGGGTTGGGTGGGGATGGATCGTTGGGTCGGGTCGAGATGGATGGATGGTTGGTTGTGTTGTGTTGTGTTGTGTGGGGATGGATGGATGGTTGGGTCGGGTGAGTATGGATGGATGGTTCGGTCAGGCGGCTGGGGATGGATGGATGGTTGGGTTGGGGTGGGTGGGAATGAATAAATGGTTGGGTCAGGTGGGGATGGATGGATGGTTGGGTCAGGTGGGAATGGATGGTGGGATTGTATGGGGATGCATGGATGGGTCGCGTCGGGTGGGGATGAATGGTTCGGTCGGGCGGGTGGGGATGGATGGATGGTTGGGTTGGTTGTGTGGGGATGGATGGATGGATGGTTGGGTTGCATCGGGTGGAGATGGATGGATGGTTGAGTTGGGTTGTGTGGGGATGGATGGTTGGGTTGTATGGGGATGGATGGATGGTTGGGTCGCGTCAGGTGGGGATGAATGGTTCAGTCAGGTGGGAGGGGATGGATGGATGGTCAGGTCCTGTGGGGATGGATGGATGGATGGTCAGGTCGTGTAGGGATGGATGGATGGTTGGGTTGGGCAGGTGGGGATGGATGGTTGGGTTGGGTTGTGTGGGGATGGATGGATGGATGGTTGGGTCGCGTCGGGTGGGGATGAATGGTTCGGTCGGGCAGGTGGGGATGGATGGATGCTTGGGTTGCGTCGGATGGGGATGAATGGTTCAGTAGGGTGGGAGGGGATGGATGGATGGTCAGGTCGTGTGGGGATGGATGGATGGATGGTCAGGTCGTGTAGGGATGGATGGATGGTTGGGTTGGGCAGGTGGGGATGGATGGTTGGTTTGTGTGGGGATGGACAGATAGTCGGGTCAGGTGGGGATGGATGGTTGGGTTGGGGTGGGTGGGAATGAATGAATGGTTGAGTTGAGTTGGGTTGGGTTGGGTGGGGATGGATGGTTGGGTCGGGTCAAGATGGATGGATGGTTGGTTGTGTTGTGTTGTGTGGGGATGGATGGATGGTTGGGTTATATGGGGATGGATGGATGGTTGGGTCGCGTCGGGTGGGGATGGATGGATGGTTGGGTTGGGTTGTGTGGCGATGGATGGTTGGGTTGGGTCGTGTGGGAATGGATGGATGGTTGGGTTGGGTCGTGTGGGAATGGATGGATGGTTGGGTCGGGCGGGTGGGGATGGATGGATGGATGGTTGGGTCACGTGGGGATGGATGGGTGGTTGGATTGCGTCCAATGAGGATGGATGGTTGGGTCACGTCGGGTGGGAATGGATGGATGGTTGGGTTATATGGGGATGGATGGATGGTTGGGTCGCGTCGGGTGGGGATGGATGGATGGTTGGGTTGGGTTGTGTGGCGATGGATGGTTGGGTTGGGTCGTGTGGGAATGGATGGATGGTTGGGTTGGGTCGTGTGGGAATGGATGGATGGTTGGGTCGGGGAGGTGGGGATGGATGGTTCGGTCGGGCGGGTGGGGATGGATGGATGGATGGATGGTTGGGTCACGTTGGGTGAGGATGGATGGTTGGGTCGGGCAGGTGGGGATGGATGGTTGAGTCACGTCGGGTTGTGATGGATGGTTGGATCGGGTCGTGTGGAAATGGATGGATGGTTGGGTTGTGTGGGGATGGATGGATGGTTGGGTCGCATCGGGTGGTGATGAATGGTTCGGTCGGATGGGAGGGGATGGATGGATGGTTGGGTTGTGTGGGGATGGATGGATGGTTGGGTTGGGCAGGTGGGGATGGATGGATGGATGGTTGGGTTGTGTGGGGATGGATGGATGGATGGATGGTTGATTTGGGTTGTGTGGGGATGGATGGTTGGGTCGGGCAGGTGGGGATGGATGGATGGATTGTTGGGTTGGGCAGGTGGGGATGGATGGATGGTTGGGTCGGGCAGGTGGGGATGGATGGATGGATAGTTGGGTTGGGCAGGTGGGGATGGATGGATGGATGGATGGATGGTTGGGTCGGGCAGGTGGGGATGGATGGATGGATGGATGGTTGGGTCAGGCAGGTGGGGATGGATGGGTGGGTCGTGTTGGTGGGGATAGAGGGATGGTTGGGTCGCGTCAGGTGGGGATGGATGGTTGGGTCGTGTCGGGTGGGGATGGATGGTTGGGTCGGGCAGGTGGGGATGGATGGTTGCGTCGGGCAGGTGGGGATGGATGGATGGTTGGGTTGGGTCGCATATGGATGACTGGAAGGGGCACATTGGGGTGGAGACAGACTGAACAGTTGTCCACCCCCTCTCAGGTGCAACCCCCGCCCCGTTTTCCAGCCAGGCCCCCACCTCTCTCGTAGTGGAGCTGGAATCCTTCTGCCACCGTCCAGCTGCGCCCGTAGCTCAGGGTGACATTGGTGCCCCTGTACTCCAGGGGGGTGGGGAGCCGGGAGCCGCAAAGGGCCTGGTGGGGGTAGGAGTGAGCCCAGATGTAGAGTTTCGCCTCTCCGCACGCCAGTTGGAACCGCTCGAACCTGCAGAGAGGAGACGGGGGATGGGCACGGGGCCTCTCCCCTCTGGGGTCCGGCTCCCATCCGGCCCCACGGCGGGGACTGGCTGGCTCAGGGGTGCGGTGACTGGGGCCTTTCCCTCCAGGGGCCGCCAGCTCCCTTCCAGACCCAAGGCCGGGGAGGGGAGGGAGGTTAATTGGGATAATTACTGTTTTTGCTCTTCTCTGGGGCGGGGCAGGATGTGGACAGGATGGGGCAGAATGCAGTGGCTGGGCAAGTGAGGAGAGGACTGAGAGAATGGGGGAGGGGGCAGGAGACGGGGGAAGAGGGGGCTGGTCGGGGGAGGGCTGAGGGAGTGGGGGAGGGGCAGGAGGCGGGGGGCAGAGGGGGATGGTTGGGGGAGGGCTGAGGTGAGGACTGACAGAGGGGGGAGGGGGCAAGAGGCGGAGGGCAGAGGGGGGTGGTTGGGGGAGGGCTGAGGTGAGGACTGACAGAGGGGGGAGGGGGCAGGAGGCGGAGGGCAGAGGGGGGTGGTCGGCGGAGGGCTGAGGGAGTGGGGGTGGGGGCAGGAGCCGGGGGGCAGAGGGGGGTGGTCGGGGTAGGGCTAAGGTGAGGACTGAGGGAGTGGGGGTGAGGGCAGGAGGCGGGGGGCAGAGGGGGGTGGTCGGGGTAGGGCTAAGGTGAGGACTGAGGGAGTGGGGGTGGGGGCAGGAGGCAGGGGGCAGAGGGGGTGGTCAGGGGAGGGCTGAGGTGAGGACTGAGGGAGTAGGGGTGGGGGCAGGAGGCATGGGGCAGAGGGGGGTGGTCAGGGGAGGGCTGAGGTGAGGACTGAGGGACTGGGGGTGGGGGCAGGAGGCAGGGGGCAGAGGGGGTGGTCAGGGGAGGGCTGAGGTGAGGACTGAGGGAGTGGGGGTGGGGGCAGGAGGCATGGGGCAGAGGGGGGTGGTCAGGGGAGGGCTGAGGTGAGGACTGAGGGACTGGGGGTGGGGGCAGGAGGCAGGGGGCAGAGGGGGGTGGTCAGGGGAGGGCTGAGGTGAGGACTGAGGGAGTGGGGGTGGGGGCAGGAGATGGGGCAGAGGGGGTGGTCGGGGGAGGACTGAGGGAGTGGGGGTGGGGGCAGGAGGCTGGGGGCAGAGCGGGGTGGTCGGGGGAGGACTGAGGGAGTGGGGTGGAGGCAGGGGGCAGAGGGCTACATGGGGTCTCTCACCTGATGGTCACCACGTCCTCCGGGCCCCCCCAGGATGACCCACGTGCACTTGCCAGGCAGGATGCGGCCATGATGGGGGGGGAAGCTGCGGATCACCCCCTGGCTCTCCCCCCGCACCTCCAGGGGTGCACGGCAGGTGGCTGGGGAGGAGCGGGGGGGATGCAGAGGTCAGCGATGGACCCCGTCCATGTCCCCCTCCCCTACATCCAGCCCCCCAATCACAGTGCTACCCCACCCAGCGAGCCCAAATCCCCACCCTTCCCCCTCCCCTTCTCCCACCAGCCCCCTGCACCCCAATCCCTGCCCCTCCTCCTCCAGCCCCCTGCACCCCAAATCCCGGCCCTTCCCCCTCTCCAACAGCCCCTGTACCCCAATCCCTGCCCTTCCCGCCTCTCCAACAGCCCCTGCACCCCAATCCCGGCCCTTCCCCCTCTCCAACAGCCCCTGCACCCCAATCCCGGCCCTTCCCCCTCTCCCACCAGCCCCCTGCACCCCAATCCCTGGCCTTCCCCCTCTCCCACCAGCCCCCTGCACCCCAATTCCTGCCCTTCCCCCTCCTCCAGCCCCCTGCACCCCAATCCCTGCCCTTCACCCTCTCCCACCAGCCCCCCTGCACCCTAAATCCCTGCCCTTCCCCCTCTCCCACCAGCCGCCCCCTGCACCCCAATTCCTGCCCTTCCCCCTCCTCCAGCCCCCTGTACCCCAATCCCTGTCCTTCCCCCTCTCCCACCAGCCCCCTGCACCCCAATCCCTGCCCTTCCCCCTATCCCACCAGCCCCTGCACCCCAAATCCCTGCCCTTCCCCCTCTCCCACCAGCCCCCTGCACTCCAATCCCTGCCCTTCCCCCTATCCCACCAGCCCCTGCACCCCAAATCCCTGTCCTTCCCCCTCTCCCACCAGCCCCTGCACCCCAATCCCTGCCCTTCCCCCTCCTCCTCCAGCCCCCTGCACCCCAATCCCTGTCCTTCCCCCTCCTCCTCCAGCGCCCTGCACCCCAATCCCCGCCCTTCCCCCTCCCCGCACAAGACCCCAAATCGCTGTCCTTCCCCCCTCCCCCACTCAGGCCCCGCACCCCAGTCCCACTCTCTCCACCCCAGAGAACCCTCCTCTCACACTCGGCCCCAACCCCCCCCCCCCCACTCACCCGAGTCTCTCTCAGTGTAGGAAGCAGCTTCTAGGGGGGGAAATAAACTGGGATAAGAAGAAAAAGTGGGGAACCCAGGGCTGGGCGGGCAGGGGGCTGCGGGTCGGGGGTGAGGGGCATCGGCAGGGCTGGGGGGGAGCCCAGGGCTGGGCGGGCAGGGGGCTGCGGGTCGGGGGTGAGGGGCACCGGCCGGGCTGGGGGGGTGGGGGCAGGGCCGGGCTGGCAGGGTTGCGGATCGGGGGTGAGGGGCACCGGCAGGGCTGTGGGGGGCAGGGGGCTGCGGGTCGGGAGTGAGGGGCACCGGCATCTCTTACCCCAGACGAGTCCAAGCAGCAGGATCCAGGCGGCCCCGAGGGGGGACATTTTCAGGGTGGGGCGTCCCGGTTTTCTTGTTTTGCCCCCGGAGGTGGGGGAGGGTTGCTGGGCTGATTCCCCTCCCCCCCTAGCACCCGCACATATCGCGCGCCCCCCGAGTTCCCCCCGCCCGGCTCTGGAGGGCCCCGATCCCCCGACTTCCGCCCTGGGGGGGGGCAGGGATTCGTGTGGGGGGTCCTTCACCCCCTCCCACAGCCGGGCTGGTTCCTTCCCTCCTTCCGCCCCCCCCGGTCTGTTTCGCTCCCGAGCCTAGAACCTCCCCCCCGGTCTGTTTCGCTCCCGAGCCTAGAACCCCCCCCCCCGCGCCCCTCGCGCGTCTCCTTCGCTGGTAACTTTGTTTCCTTCCTTCGTTTCCTGGCTTGCAACTTTCCGGGTCACGTGACCCCCTGTTCTCTCTCTCTCCCCCCTCCTTCGGGCGCCTCCCCTTAACCCTTCCGTGCCCCCGCCCAGGGGCCCTCATTCCGGGGCGGGGGGACGACATCGCTATCGGTCGCTAGGAGAGTATATCGCAGCCGGGTGTGTGTGTGTGGAGCCTATAGGTCGGGGGGGGGGAGCTGCCCCCCTTCCCCTATAGCCAATGACGCCCCTGGCTCCTAGCCCTTTAACTCGCCCCTCCCCTTCGCGGCGCTGGATCTTGGGGTTCAGGCGGGAGGTGTCCCTGGGCAAAGGTCTCTGTGCCCACCCCCTCTTTGGCAGGGCGCTGCTGTGTGTGTGTGTGGGGGGGTGTCTCAGAATTGCGGTGCTACCAGTTTGCTCAATTTCCTGTTTACACGGACTCTCAGCTCCTTGCTCTGCGCCCCCTAGTGGCCACCTGAACAGTGGCTGGAAATATTCATAACTAACATTGCGTGGGGACTCTGTGTGTGTGGGAAAGGGGGCAGGAATTGCGGTACCGGCCCTTTAAGAGCCCTGGTATTGTGTGTGTGTGGGGGGGGGGGTCCCAGAATTGTGGTACCGGCCTTTTAGGAGCCCTGGGGTTTTTATTGGAGGGGTCCTAGAATTGTGGTACCGGCCCTTTAAGAGCCCTGGGTTGTTTATTGGAGGGGTCTTAGAATTGTGGTACCGGCCCTTTAAGAGCCCTGGGTTTTTTATTGGGGGTCCTAGAATTGTGGTAACAGCCCTTTAAGATCCCTGGTTTTGGGGGGGAGTCCAGAATTGTGGTACCGGCCCTTTAAGAGCCCTGTTTTTTTATTGGGGGGGGTCCTAGAATTGTGGTAACGGCCCTTTAAGATCCCTGGTTTTGGGGGGTCCCAGAATTGTGGTACCGGCCCTTTAAGAGCCCTGGTATTGGGGGTCCCAGAACTGTGGTACCGGCCCTTTAAGAGCCCTGTTTTTTGGGGGGGGGTGACTTATGGTACCGGCCCTTTAAGAGCCCTGGTTTGGGGGGGTCCCAGAATTGTGGTACCGGCCCTTTAAGAGCCCTGGGTTTTTTATTGGGGGGGGGTCCCAGACTTATGGTACTGGCCCTTTAAGAGCCCTGGTTTTGGGGGGTCCCAGAATTGCGGTACGGGCCCTTTAAGAATCAACTTCCCTCCATCTCCATCCTATAGCCTCTGGCGCCACCTAGTGGCAGAGGGGGGAGATGGGGGCACGAGGATGGGTTGTCCCCCCTCCCTCCACGCGCTCGCCATTCCCCACCCCCACTGGCTCTTATTCAAACCCCCCCCCCCCAGTCTGTCCTTTCATGCTGCTAAATAAAACAGCCAAGGTCCCTGACTTGATGGGGGGGGGGGCGCTGGGAGCCAGCCAGGACTGGGAGGGGAGTGAGGGCCAGTGGTTAGAGCGGGGGCTGGGAGCCAGGACTCCTGGGTTCTGTCGCTGGCTCTGGTAGTGCAGCTGGGTCTAGTGGTTTGGGGGTTGGGGGGCTGGGAGCCAGGACTCCTGGGTTCCTGTCTGACCCCAGCTGGGGTCGAGGCTTCCCTTAGCGAAATCAGAGGTGGCTGATTCAGCAGCCAAAGGATCAAAGAGCCAGAGGAACAAACCGATGGTGGGAAATGTGCTGATGAGAGAGACCCACATCCTGCCCCACAGCCCCCACCCCACCCCCCGCCTGCACCAGCCCCCTCAGTCTGCCTCTCTTCAGCCACCACCATTGTCTGCCTGGCTCCTCCGTGAGCTCACCCCCCAGACACCCGGAGATCCACCCCCAGACACCTCTGATCTATCCCCCGAGACACCCCGGGTCTATCCCCCAGACACCCCGGGATCCACCCCCAGATCCATCCACCGACACCCCGGATCCACCCCCGAGACACCCCCTGATCTATCCCCCGAGACATCCCGGATCCACCCCCGATACCCCCCGATCTATCCCCCGAGACACCCCGGGATCAACCCCCAGCCACCCCTGATCTATCCCCCCAGACACCCCGGGATCCACACCCCAGACATTCCCTGATCTATCCCCAGAGACACCCCGTGATCCACACCCCAGAAACCCTCTGATCTCTCCCCCGAGACACCCTGGATCCACCCCCCGGACACCCGGGGATCCACCCCCAGACACTCCTGATCTATCCCCCAAGACACCCCTGATCTATCCCCCCAGACACCCGGGGATCCACCCCCAGACACCCCTGATCTATCCCCCAAGACACTCCTGATCTATCCCCCGAGACACCCCTGATCTATCCCCCGAGACACCCCGGGATCCACCCCCCGACACCCCCGATCTATCCCCCGAGACACCCCGTGATCCACACACCAGACACCCTCTGTTCTATCCCCCGAGACACCCTGGATCCACCCCCCGGACACCAGGGGATCCACCCCCAGACACCCCTGATCTATCCCCCGAGACATCCCGTATCCACCCCCCGACACCCCCTGATCTATCCCCCCAGACACTCCTGATCTATCCTCCGAGACACCCCGGGATCCACCCCCAGACACCCTCTGATCTATCCCCCAAGATACCCCGGGATCCACCCCCCAGACATCTCCGAATCTATCCCCCAGACACCCCGGGATCCACCCCCAGACACCCCCTGATCTATGCCCCCAAACACCCCGGGATCCACCCCCAGACACCCCGATCTATCCCCCCAAACACCCCGGGATCCACCCGATCTATCCCCCCATACACCCCGGGATCCACCCCCAGACACTCCCTGATCTATTCCCCGAGACACCCCGGGATCCACCCCCAGACACCCCCGATCTATCCCCCGAGACACCCCTGGGTCGAGCTCTCTAGATCTCTCCCCCTGTCCCTTCCCCTCGTCTCTCCTCTAGGTGGCTCCATCCACCGCCGGTTCGCTCCCCGCTTCCCCTCGGCCGGGCCCGGCCCAGCCCCCGCCCCCGCCCCCGGCTCTAAGTGGGGCCAGGCGCTGCCCACGTCCCCAGTCCGGCGGGGCGGTGAGGCGAGGGAAGGTGCCAGTCGCTGCGGAGGGAGGGAAAGAAGGAAGATGAGCCCCTCGCCGAGCCTGGCGCCCTCCCTGCTCTCCGCCACCCTGGTGCTGAGCGCCCTGCTCCGGGGCGCCGCCGGGGACCCCAACTTCAGCCCCGAGGTGAGTCCCGCTCCCAGCCGTTGGGTCTGTCCTCGCCGCAGAGTCACCCCGCTCCCTCCCGGGGCGAGCCCACAGCCCGGTCCCGGGGACCCCGCTATCGGGGGCTTTGTCTTACATACCCCACTGCCCCCCGCTCCAAAAGCCAAGAGTCCCGCTTTTCACGCCCCTGTTCCCCCCGCCCCGGCCCCTCTTTCCTGGGGGGCCCCAAGTCCCCCACCTCCCTCTGCCCAGGTGCCTATGCCTCCCCTCCAGCGCGGGACCAGCCGCCTCTTCCTGCCTCTCCTTTCAGCCCCGGGCTGGTGTTTTCCGCAGGACGCTCCCTTCACACTCCTCCTTTGCCCGCTTCCCCCTTCCCTCGCTCCCAGCGCGCTTCGCCTCCCTCCCCCACGCCAAACTTCGCCTGCCCAAAACTTTCACATTCCTTCGCTGGGCTCCATTTCCTCGCCCCTCTGCCCTTCGCCGCACGTCGTCTATCCCTCCCTTGGGCGGCTTTCGCGCTCCTTCCTTTCGCCCTGACCCCTTCCTCAGCCAGACACTCCACGGCTTTCCTCCCTCCCTCTTCCCGGGGGCTCCCTCGTCCCTTCCTCACGGCGCCTGGAGCAAACCCCGCAGTTCGTCTCCAAGCCTGGTTTTTTGTTTCCATTCCTCCGCTTGCCAGATTGTCCCACTCCCTCCTTTCCTTTGTCTCCCCCTCCTTCCATTTGTTTACAGTATTTACACTCTTTTCCTAGCCTTCCTCCCCTCCCACTCCCAGGGACAACGCTTCTCTACGGGGTGACCCCCAACCAATCTTCTTTCACGCCTCTCTTTCCCCTTCCTTCCTTTCTACTTCTCCATCTGGGGTTTTTCTCCTTCTCTCCTTCCTGAACTCCTCGATCTGGGCTTTTCCGCCATCCTTTCTTCTCCCTCCGGGGCCAGCCCTGAAATGTAACTCCACAAACCACTTCCTGCCCACTCATCTCTTCACCAGACTTTCTCATTCCCTTACTTCCACTCCTTTCTTTGGGGATTTTCTCCTTCTATCCATTCCTTCTCTTCTTCCCCTTGTACTTATTTATTGAGCCACTTTCTCATTCTCTCATTTCACTGATGGTGTTTCCCTGGCCCTCCTCTCCCACAGCTCCCTTCCCCTACCTGGGTCCCCCACTTCCCCCGTTCTCTCACTCCACTCCCTCCGTGTTTTCATTCCTCCATTCGCTGGGCTGCCGCGTGAGTCACATCTGGACCCGCTCCGAAATACCTGGACGTCACCCAAGAAACTGGCATGTTCCTCATTTGGCTGCCAGGTTCTTTCTTTCTTTCTTTCTTTCTTTCTTTCTTTCTTTCTTTCTTTCTTTCTTTCTTTCTTTCTTTCTTTCTTTCTTTCTTTCTTTCTTTCTTTCTTTCTCCAGCCCCATACACTCTATCTAATCTAATCTATCTATCTATCCCCATCCACTCTATCTATCTATCTATCTATCTATCTATCTATCTATCTATCTATCTATCTATCTATCTATCTATCTATCTATCTATCTATCCTCCCCACACACACGCACTCACACGCTCTCTCTCGTTCCCAATCCGAAGGCTGTTCCAGTTACACAATCATTCCTTGAAGGACCTCACCAAAGCCCTGGCCTCCCACCCCGTTTCTGTGGCCAGCGTTTTCTTGGCTTCCACCGAACTCTCTGCTCGTTCTGCCAAGTCCGTCTCCTTCCTTCTCTTCCATGCTACAGGGGGTGGGGGTGGGGGTGGGGGGGGAGCAGGCTGGGATTCCCCGGGGGGGGGGAACTCGCCACCAAATCCCCCAGCCACAAAGGCCTGCTTGTGTGGCGAAGGGAGAGGGAATGTGGGGAAGGGGGGACCGGGCCAGCGCGCCGCCTTTCCTGCCCCAGGCTTGGGAGAGAGCCTGCAGAAGTGAGCGAGGAGCTGGGATAGCTCAGGATAGGGGCCAAGGGCAGCGCTTAGGCGCTGGACACCAGTGCCCACCACACGCCTGCAGGAGAATGGAGGAGCCAGCTGCCCAACGGAACAGTGCAGGGAAAGGCAGGAAGAAGCAACAAATACCGTGGACCGGTCAGGAGCGAAGGGGGCCAGGCAGCCTTTTCCCTTCCACCTTTCGGTGGGAAGAACAAACGAAGCAGGCCCAGAATAAACGAGTGCAGGGACAGCTCGCAGCCCCGGGCCCCGCAAAAGAGTTGAACTGAGACAAGGGCAGGGTAAAAATCCCGACAGGGGAACTGGGTGACTCGGAACCTGGAACTCGAGCGCTGGGGGTTTGGGCTGCGAAGAATGAATGAACCGGGCTAGGGATAACCGCGTGTCGAGCAGGTGGGATCTGCCCGCGGGCGAGTGGGAGACACTTGTTTGTGTCTCGCTTGGAAGAGAAAATTTAGCCCCTGGGGGTGGGGGAGCGGAAGCGGGGGAGGTGGATGGGCTGTATTTAGAGCTGGGGCGGGGGAGGGAAGAAAGGAAGCCAGAGGATAAATCAACTGGAGGGCTCTGGGAGGTGAACCGGAATGAGGGGGTGCCAGCCACCGGGAGCATGGGTGAGGAACAGATCCAGTAGGCACAATCCAGAGCACGCTGGGTTAAGGGTCCCCCCACTTCCTGCCTCTGACTAACAGCCCTTATTCAACAAGACCCCCTCCCCGCCAGCACTGCCGGTGCCCCTCACTCCCGACCCGCAGCCCCTGCTATCCCAGCCCTGGGCCCCTCACTCCAGACCCGCACCCCCCCAACAGCTCTGCCAGTGCTCCTCACTCCTGACCTGCAGCCCCTGCTAGCCCAGCCCTGGGCCCCTCACTCCTGACCTGCAGCCCCTGCTAGCCCAGCCCTGGGCCCCTCACTCCAGACCCGCAGCCCCCTGCTAGCCCAGCCTTGGGTCACAGAGTACATGATGCCAGGGATGGGTGGGTGAGCTCTTGCATGGATTCAGGCTGTGGTGGGGTGGGCTATAGGGGGACAATGTCTGGGATGGGGGTGGGTGTTGTGGGGCATGTGTGGGGGATGGGGTTTAGGGGTCACTATAGGGGTGGGGTGGGGGTGAGGGGATGGAGTGATCGGTGAGGGGTATGTGTGGGGGTTGGTGTTGGGCAGATGGGGTCATTGTGGGAGTTGGGGGCATGAGGGGTAAGGAGGGCAGATGTGGGTGTTTATGGGGGATGGAGGGCAGGTGTGTGTGAGCTGGGCATGGGGGACTGCCCAGGGGGAGGGGGGATGGCTGGTCGGTGTTGTGGGGGTCTGTGGCCCCCCCTTGACTCTCTCCCTCCCCAGGCCTGGCTGCAGCAGTATGGGTACCTCCCCCCCGGCGACTTGCGGACCCACACCCAGCGCTCACCCCAGTCGCTCTCGGCTGCCATCAGCGCCATGCAGAGCTTCTATGGTCTGCGGGTCACTGGGACCGCTGACGCCGACACCATGAGGTGAGTCACCCCACGGCCAAGCCCCAGGAGAACCACCCCCATTGAGCCTACCGAGCTTTGAGTTCTAGTGCTATGAGACGGGTTCTATCCCCATTAGGTGTCAATGGGGGTTGGGTGCCAATGGACGTTGGGTTCTATCCCCATTAGGGGTCAATGGGGGTTGGGTGCCAATGGACGTTGGGTTATATCCCCATTAGGGGTCAATGGGGGTTGGGTGCCAATGGACGTTGGGTTCTATCCCCATTAAGGGTCAGTGGGGGTTGGGTGCCAATGGACGTTGGGTTCTATCCCCATTAAGGGTCAATGGGGGTTGGGTGCCAATGGACGTTGCGGTCTAGCACCATTAAGGGTCAATGGGGGTCGCGCACCAATGGATGTTGGGTTCTATCCCCATTAAGGGTCAATTGGAGTTGGGTGCCAATGGACATTGGGTTCTATCCCCATTAAGGGTCAATGGGGGTTGGGTGCCAATGGACGTTGCGGTCTAGCACCATTAAGGGTCAATGGGGGTTGGGCGCCAATGTACGTTGGGTTCTATCCCCATTAGGTGTCAATGGGGGTTGGGCACCAATGGACGTTGGGTTCTAGCCCCATTAAGGGTCAATGGGGGTTAGGTGCCAATGGGCGTTGGGTTCTAGCACCATTAGGTGTCAATGGGGGTTGGGCGCCAATGGACATTGGGTTCTAGCACCATTAGGGGCCAATCAGGGTTGGGCACCAATGGACGTTGGGTTCTATCCCCATTAAGGGTCAATGGGGGTTGGGCACCAATGGGCATTGGGTTCTAGCACCATTAGGTGTCAATGGGGGTTGGGTGCCAATGGACGTTGGGTTTTATCCCCATTAAGGGTTAATGGGGGTTGGGCGCCAATGGACGTTGCGGTCTAGCACCATTAGGTGTCAATGGGGGTTGGGCGCCAATGGACGTTGGTTTCTATCCCCACTAAGGGTCAATGGGGGTTGGGCACCAATGGACGTTGCGGTCTAGCACCATTAGGTGTCAATGGGGGTTGGGCGCCAATGGACGTTGCGGTCTAGCACCATTAGGTGTCAATGGGGGTTGGGCGCCAATGGACGTTGCAGTCTAGCACCATTAGGTGTCAATGGGGGTTGGGCGCCAATGGACGTTGGGTTCTATCCCCACTAAGGGTCAATGGGGGTTGGGCGCCAATGGACGTTGCGGTCTAGCACCATTAGGTGTCAATAGGGGTTGGGTGCCAATGGACGTTGGGTTCTATCCCCATTAAGGGTCAATGGGGGTTGGGTGCCAATGGACGTTGCGGTCTAGCACCATTAAGGGTCAATGGGGGTCGCGCACCAATGGATGTTGGGTTCTATCCCCATTAAGGGTCAATTGGGGTTGGGTGCCAATGGACATTGCGGTCTAGCACTATTAGGTGTCAATGGGGGTTGGGTGCCAATGGACGTTGCGGTTTAGCACCATTAGGTGTCAATGGGGGTTGGGCACCAATGGACGTTGGGTTCCATCTCCATTAAGGGTCAGTGGGGGTTGGGCGCCAATGGGAACTGCCCCTTTGGAAATTCCCACCACTGAGAATCATGGGATTTTTCCAAACTGGTGCCCCAATCCGAGCCCCAGGGCAGGTATGAAGCCAGGAACTGTAGCGGGATTTCGGAAGGGATGAAATGGCCCAGGAGTTGGATCTTTGCTCCGTTCTGGGGGTAACGACAGGGCTACAAAGCTGTGATATTATGGGGGAAGGGGCAGGATGCCTGGGTTCTATTCCCAGCTCTACTAGTGACCTGGGCTCTGTGGAGCACCCAGCACCAAGAGGGCCCTGATCTCGGTCGGGGTCTGTGCAATGGTCCCTTGGGTGTGATGAGCCCATGGAACTCCAGGCCACATGACACTGAGGAGAAGGGATCTCAACCCCTCATGCACACAAAAAACTGCCCCAAGCGCTGGGAGACTCTGCCCCCAGGGGACAAGTTCTAACTAAATTGCCCCTCCAGGCTCACCCTTCCTCTCCCCTCCCTCAGGGCCATGCAGCGGCCCCGCTGTGGCGTCCCGGATAAGTTCGGGGCCGAGATCAAGGCCAATGTGCGGCGCCGGCGCTACGCAATCCAGGGCCTGAAATGGCAGCACAACGAGATTACGTTCTGGTGAGAGGCCAGGGAGAGTATGTGAGGGGCTGTAAGGGGCTGGGGGTGGATGTGAAGGTGCAGAGAGTTGGGGGTCCATGGGGCTGAGCGGGCCATGGAGAACTGGGTGGGCTCTGAGGGGCTGCGGCAGGTGGGCTGGGGACAAAGGGGCCAAGTGGGGGAGAGTCTGTGGGGTAGTGATGGGGAGCCCATGGGTCTGTGAGGGAGCTGTGGGGAGCCGTGGCCTGTGCTGGGGCAGTGGGGTAGCCATGGGTCTGTGACAGGGCTGAGGGGGCAGTGGGGTGGCTGGGGGGCAGTGACAGGAGGTTGTGGGGAATACAGTTGGGTGGCCAAAGGGCAGTGATGGGGGGCTGGGGGCCATGTGGGATTTGTAGGGCTGTGGGGTGTCAGGGTCGCAAGGCTGTGCCAGGCCATGGGGCTGGAGGAGGTCTGTGGAGCTGTGGGACAGTGATGGGGGCTGTGGGTCAGGGGACAGTCGGGTGGCCATGAGACCACGACGGGGGGGGGCACTTTGGAGCAGTGATGGGGGCCATGGGGCAGTGGGGGGCGTGGGGCAGTGACGGGGCGTGAGGGGCCATGCAGTGACCATGGGGCAGCAATGGGGGGGGAGCCATGCAGGTCTGACCCAGGCTGTATCCCCCCTCCCCCCGCCAGCATCCAGAACTATACGCCCAAGGTGGGCGAGGCGGCCACATTCGAGGCCATCCGCCGGGCCTTTGGGGTGTGGGAGGCGGCCACGCCGCTGCACTTCCGTGAGGTGCCCTACGCCCACGTGCGCCAGGGCCGGGCGCCCCAGGCCGACATCATGATCTTCTTCGCCGAAGGCTTCCACGGCGACAGCACCCCCTTCGACGGGGAGGGGGGCTTCCTGGCCCACGCCTATTTCCCCGGCCCCCACATTGGCGGTGACACCCACTTCGACTTGGCCGAGCCCTGGACCGTCCGCAATGATGACCTCAATGGTGAGTGGGGGTTGGGAGCGGGTGGAGGGCTCGGGGGGAAGGGAGAGGGCATAGGGGGCTCGGGGTAGGCAGGGGGCAGATGGGGTATCGGGGGAGAGGCGGGAGAGGTCGTGGGGGGCTGGGAGCATGGCGAGAAGGGGGAGGGGGAATCAATGGTGGGGAGGGCCCAGGACTTTCTCTTCGGGGATGCAGGGAGGCTAGGGAGGGGGGCAGGGCAGGGAAGGAGATGCTGGGAAAGTCCCCTCCCCCAACCCATTGACTATGGGCCGACTATGGCGTCACTTCCCCTTTCCACATCCGTGGGAACCCCCCAAATCCTACCCTCTGGGGCCGCATGGGAGCCGGCGTCCCCTGGAAGGGACAGGCCCCGTGTCCCATTCCCCACCCTCCTGAGCCAGCCAGTCCCCCTGGGGCTGGATCAGAGTCAGCGCCTCCTAGAGGGGAAAGGCCCCGTGGCGCATTCCTTGCCCCCTGAGCCAGACAGTCCCCTGCTCTGGGGCAGGATTGGGCCAGTCCCTCCCATGTCCCATTTCCAAGGGGAATAATATCACCTGTGCAGACGTGGTGGCGTCCCTGACACAGGGGTGTCCCTGTTCCTGTGGTGTCCCCATTCCCAGTCGGCCATGGTGATGTCCCTGGTACCGGGCAGACATGGTGGTGTCCCCATTCCTGGGTGGATGCAGTGACACCCCGTTCTGGGGCGAATGTGGTGACGTCCCCATTCCCTGGTGGATATGGTGAAGTCCCCGTTCCCGGGTGGCCGTGGTGACATCCTCATCAGGCCATGCCACACACTGATGCTCCCGCTCCCGCAGGGAACGACATCTTCCTGGTGGCCGTGCACGAGCTGGGCCACGCGCTGGGGCTGGAGCATTCGAACGACCCCTCGGCCATCATGGCGCCCTTCTACCAGTGGATGGACACCGAGAACTTTGTGCTGCCGGACGATGACCTGCGTGGCATCCAGCAGCTCTACGGTGAGACCGCCCCCTGCCCCCACACTGCAAACCCTTCCCATTGGCGCGGCATGCAGGAGCGCGGGACCACCCAGCTCCTAACCCACCAACAGGGCACCCGTGGCTTCACAGTGCAGGGGACCCTGCTCTTCGTTCAGGGTGTGACCCCCATCCTCACCCCGACCCTAACCTTTAACTCCCTTGGGTGTGACACCACCTCGCCCTTCATGCTGATTCTACCTCCATCCCAACCCCAGCCAGCAGCCCATAACTTCACCCCCTGAACCTCACGCTGAATAACAGGTCACCCACAGCCCCCAGCACTGGGCGTATGGGGCACAACACCTGACCCCCCCCCAGACCCCCCATAGTCCCTGACTCCTCCGCTCTCTATTAACCCTTTGTGTCCCTTTGCCCAGGGAGCAAGTCGGGAGTCCCCACCAAGGCCCCCCCGGTGCCCCGCACCACAGCCAGGCCCCATATGCCTGACGAGCCCAAGAACCCCCCCTACGGCCCCAACATCTGCGACGGCAACTTTGACACCATCGCTGTCTTGCGTGGGGAGATGTTCGTCTTCAAGGTGTGTGTGGGGGCTGCGGGTCAGGAGTGAGGGACACCAGTAGGGCTCGGGGAGCCATGGGCTGGGCTAGCAGGGGTCTGTGGGTCAGGAGAGAGGGGCACCAGCAGAGCTGGGCTGGCAGGGGGCTGCGGGTTGGGAGTGAGGGGCACCGGCAGAGCTGGGGTGGCAGGGCAGGGGGCTGTGGGTTGGGAGTGAGGGGCACCGGCAGAGCTGGGGGGGCAGGACTGGGCTGCCAGGGGGCTGCGGGTTGGGAGTGAGGGGCACCGGCAGAGCTGGGGGGGCAGGGCTGGGCTGGCAGGGGGCTGAGGGTCGGGAGGGAGGGGCACCGGCAGAACTGTGTGAATTTCTCTGGTCCCAGGAGCGCTGGTTCTGGCGGGTCCGGAATAACAGGGTCATGGATGGGTACCCACTCCCCATTGGCCAGTTCTGGGTCGGTCTCCCAGCGTCAATCAGCACGGCCTATGAGAGGAAAGATGGGAAATTTGTCTTCTTCAAAGGTACCAGGATGCGGGGCCTTTTCCTGGGGGGAGGCTGGCTGGGGGGTGGGGGGATGGGGCCATTCCCCCCTGGGGCTGACCCTGCTCTCACGGTCCGCAGGTGACAAGCACTGGGTGTTCGATGAAGCCATCCTGCAGCCTGGGTACCCCAAACCTCTCCGGGAGCTGGGCCGGGGGCTCCCCACTGATCGCATCGACGCCGCCCTCTTCTGGATGCCCAGCGGGAAAACCTACTTCTTCCGGGGCAACAAGTCAGTGCGAGACGTCCCCTGTGTGACCCCCTCATAGGGACCCCCCACTCCCTCCCCTGGGGTCCCCCTGAGCGGTCAGTGCCCCCCAGAGCATCACCCTCTGGGACCCCCACTCCCCAACCCAGGGTCCCCCTGTGTTGTCAGCGACCCCCAGAGAGCCCCCCTTTGGGACCCCCCACTCCCCATCCTGGGGTCCCCCTGTGCTGTCAGCGCCCTCCAGAGAGCCCCCCGCTGGGATCCCCCCATTCTTAGCCCCCATTCATTGTCCCCTCCCCTACAGATATTACCGTTTCAATGAGGAGAGCCGCTCGGTGGATTCCGAGTACCCCAAGAACGTCGCCGTCTGGGAGGGGATTCCCGAGTCACCCCGTGGGGCCTTCATGGGCAGCGACGAAGGTACGGCGAGGACGTGGGGGACAGAGGAGGGCAGCGCTTCGGCCGAGCCCCACCTAGCCGGGACATCAATGGGGAGGCGTCGGGGGGAACCTGGGGTGATGAGGGGAGGCGAGTGGTGGGCCGTGGGGTCCCCACCCAGGCTCTGCTGGGTCTGACATCACCAGGGGGGTCGATAGGGCTTGGCCAGCGGTGGGGGAGGGATTTTGAGGGATGCGGCTGATTAGCTTCTGCTTTGTTCCCCTCTTCCCGCTACTTCTCGTCCATCCCGTCCCGGTCCCCCGTCCATCTCCTCCTCTGTCTGGTCCTGTGTCCATCTGTCCATCTCCTCCTTGCCTGACTCTGTGTCTGTCTCTCTTCTACCCTATCTGGCTGTGTATCCGTCCGTTCATCCGTCTCCTCCCTGTCTGGCCCTGTGTCCATCCGGCCCTCTCTTCCCCGTCCGTCCATCTCTCTCCATCTCTCTCTCTGTCCTCTTATCCCTGTGTCCGTCCGTCCGTCTCCTCCCGTCTGTCTATCCCCGTGTTCATCCGTCTCCTCCCGTCCGCGTGTCTCTTTGCCCTGCCCCCCCCCGGCCACGCAGCCTTCACCTATTTCTACAAGGGCAGCCGCTACTGGAAGTTCAACAACCAGCAGCTGCGGGTGGAACCGGGCTACCCCAAGTCGGCGCTGCGGGACTGGATGGGCTGCAGGGGCGGCCGGCGCGAGGATGAAGAGCGGGAGGAGACCGAGGTCATCGTCATTGAGGTGGACGAAGCGGGGGGCGGGGCGGTGGACATGGCCGCTGTGGTGCTCCCTGTCATGCTGCTGCTCTGCGCCCTGGCGCTGGGCGCCGCCATCCTGGTCTTCAAACGCCGCGGGACCCCCAAGCGGCTGCTGCACTGCCAGCGCTCCCTGCTGGACAAGGTGTGAGGGGTGGGGCTCCCCGGCCCCGCCCGCCTCCCCGGCTTCGCCCCCTGCTGGACAAGGTGTGGGCGGAGGGATTCCCCTGGCTCCTCCCCGGCTCCGCCCCCCTGCTGCACAGCCAGCACTCCCTGCTGGACAAGGTGTGAGAGGCGGGGCTTCTCTCTGGCTCCTCCCCTTAAGCTCCTCCCCTTCCCTGCTGGACAATATGTGAAGGGTGGGGGCTTCCCCTTGGCCCCTCCCCCTTTCTGACATTCCTTCCTCCCCCCCAAAGCGTGCTGAGCGCGCTCAGTAGCCTGCGGGGTGACCCCTGACCCTCTCCCCTTGTGTAACCATGTGTCCTTTGACCTCCTGGGGAAAGATCAAAGTTCAGGCCCATCAGCGTCCTCTATGACCTCTCAACTTTCCCCTCACCAGAGGGGAAGCCAATGGGAGACAGCAGTGTGACTGCCTCCCCAAAGGTCATGCTGGCTCCTCCCCCCAGCCTTGGGCACATGAGCTAGCCAATCAGCTTGGCTCTAGTTCCCGTTTGCTGGGTTGGGTTGGGCTGGGCTGGGCTGAATCTCCCATTGGTCTGTGTACAAAGGGGGGGCAGGGCCATCCGTGGAACGGAGGCCCCTGGTTGGCCTTCAGGTACTTTAGCCAGGGCCTTGGGAACCCAGGGGTGGAGCCAAAGAGAGGGGGAGGGGACATAAGAACCATGGGGGTGGAGCTATTAAAAGAGGGATGGCGTTTGGCTGAAGGGGGCAGGGCTTCAGTACTAAATGGCCGGGTCTATGCAGATAAGGGGCTTTGCATTCCAGTGGGCTGGGCTACATAGATGAGGGGGCTTTGCATTCCAGTGGGCGGGGCTATACAAATAAGGGGGCTCTGCATTCCAGTGGGTGGGGCTATGCAGATGACAGTTGCCACGCAGTCCAATGGGCAGAGCTAGGTCATACTGAGGTCAAAACAAGGGCTTTCTAATGGGCAGGGCTATGCAGATGAGGGAGAGGGCTAAGGCTAGAGCAGCAGGAGCAGGGGATGATGGGAAAACAGGCAGGGTGCTCATGGGGTAGCATGATGCATTTGGGGGCAGAGCCAACGGACGGGGGCATGGCCTTACTTTGCCCCCACTTTCCTGCAGAGCCCCCAAACAGGATGGCAGGGAATCTTGCCCCCCCTCCCCCATCCTGAGTGATAGGGGACCACAGCCCTGTAGGGGTCACCCAGGTATTAGCAACCCCCCCCCCCCCGAATCTGCCTAGGAAAGAGGGTTGGGGGGAAAGCAGGTCCCTGTGGGGGGAGCATGGTCAGGGGGCAGGGACCATGGCTGGATCCAGTTTGGGATGAATGGGGCAGATGGGGGGGGCTGGTTAGGGGGTGCACTGTGGGCCCAGTTTAGGGGTGAATGGGCTGGTTCAGTGGAGGAAGGGTCAGGTTTAGGGGTCCCCTCCTCTCCAGTCTTGGTGGGGGGGTCTCATTGGGGGATTTTTTTTTGTTTTAATGTATAATTTTTGTAATAAAAAAACCTTAATTATTCTATAGAACAAAAGGCAATTAACTAATATCAGTGTGTTAGCGGGGGAGGGGTGGTGTCAGGGCACGGGGGGATGCCCCTCAATTCCCGCAGGCCGGGACGAGGGGCCAGCTTCGCCCCGCACCCGCTTCGGAGGGATTTTCACCCGGGTGTTTTGAAACTGGCGGCTTAAAGTGCTTTTGGGGGGAGGGTTGTTTTTCGTCTCTCTCGGTATTTTTCAATGTATTATTATTGTTAATTAATTAATATTATTTTGCTCTTGAGTCAAGGGGGCTGAGGGTTTTAGCAGGTAGTGCTCGGGGAATGTACATGCCATGAAAACTCCCCCGGATTTCGTCTGCAGATATTACTCTTCGTAATAAATCCCCATTTCTGCGGATTTATCATCATTTTGCTCTTAATATCCACCACCGATTTCCGGGGAAATTGTATAATTCGTGCGGGTAACTTCTGTTGGTCTGGCCGGCGCGGCGGTTACTCTTAGATAACAGTAAGATCCTGGGGCAACTTGACTGAAATCCCAGGAATTGGGGTTGTTTGAACTTTCCGGGGTGGTGTATTAGCAATTTTCCCTATTTTTAAACCTCTAGTGTCTAGGGAAATTGAATAAAACCGGCAGCTAGTTTGCAGAGAGGCTTTTATTAGCAATTATTTGGCTATTAATCATTAACAGCCGTTATTAAAATCCACAGTACATTTTAAAAAGCGACAGTGTCCTGGGGCACCTTATAGACTAACAGACATATTTCACCCACGAAAGCTTATGCTCCAATACATCTGTTAGTCTATAGACCCCCCCCCCCCAGCCTGAGAGCAGATCCAGACTAACACGGCTACCCCTCTGCTACTTGAGTACATTTTAACTATCTTCAGCAGGGAATTGGAATAATTATTAACTAATTAACCCCCCCTCGCTGCATCCAAAACGCTGCTTTGACTGTTAAAAACATCCCGGGAAGTTATTAGCATTTGTGGTGGCTCTGAAGAATCACTATCCGTCCTCTCTCGCCTGCGGCGGGGCCTTTCCTGGCTCTTATTTCCAGACGGGCGTTTCGATGAAACGCAGCACTGGGCGCATTTAGGAAACAAGCCGTGTTTGAATTGCTAAATTAACAGGGAGGTTCAGATCCTGACCTCGCTCCTCGAGAGAGACACCCATTTTGCAAGGACGATTCCTGCCTTCCTGCTCCTCTTTAGCAACTGCTGCATTTTCTTTGAGACGTTTCTTATTAATTGCAAAATCCTAACAACAAAAGTCATTTCCCGGGGGTATGTGGACTGCAAACGTGGTAGGAAAAGGCCCAGTTTTATTCTTGATTTGAGGAAAATTAATCTGAATAAATTGTAAGTCAAATTATCCAGAAATTCATCTGGTTTTGGTGTGATCTAGCCAGGTCAAGGGCGGAAACAAAGTACAAGGGATTTGATGGTTCGATTGTCCAGAGATTTCATAATTATTCTGTCCCAACTGGCAATGAAAACCCTGTGGAAGTGTCATACGCAACCGGATGTCTACACAAAGTTGTGGTTTTATGTTATGATCTTCCTTGACTTACATCAGCGTTTTCCTGGGCACTGAATTACGACATTGCAGTTTTTCCTCCTCTTTCACTGTTAGAAACAAACAAACCCCAGCTTCGGGAAGAATTGGATACACTGGGGAATTCTCAGTGCGTCCTTCCAGGATCTCTCTCCTCATAACACAAACCCGGCTCTGGGGCTGCTGGAAACATTTCAAGGGTCTCGTGTTTTCAAGTTGTTTGTTTCATTGGAAGGGTTTTTTTCCTTCATGTTGTTGATAGACATCTTTGGAGAAGAAAATTAGCCAAAAATGGGGATTTGGGGACAATTTTTGAGGAATGCTTTGTTTTTTTTAAGAAAAATCAAAATGAATAAAAAATTTTCTTTTTTTTGCAAATGAATTGAGTGCGTTTTCTAAAGGGTGAAGATAGAGGGGCACCGGTAGGGATGGGGGGAGCCCAGGCCTGGGCTAACAGGGGGCTGCGGGTCGGGAGTGAGGGGCATCGGTAGGGCTGGGGGGAGCCCAGGGCTGGGCTAACAGGGGGCTGCGGGTCAGGAGTGAGGGGCATCGGTAGGGATGGGGGGAGCCCAAGGCTGGGCTAACAGGGGCTGCGGGTTGGGAGTGAGAGGCACCAACAGGGCTGGGGGGAGCCCAGGGCTGGGCTAGCAGAGGGTCAGGAGTGAGGGGCACCAGCAGAGCCGTGGGGGGCTGAGTCACCAAACCCACGGCTTGTGGCCCAGACACCATGACGTGGGTCTAACCACGATTTCCCTTATTTCAATCTCCTGCCAGATACGAAAAGCGAGAAGATCCCGGCCCGTCTCATCCCGCTGGCGCGGGACACAGCAAACGGGGAGCTGGGGTGGTGGTGGTGGGGCAGTGGGGACTCCAGGGCTGGGAATGGGGGGTCCAAGCAGGAGGCACTCGGTCTCCCCTCCCCCCAGCCCTGGCTGCCTTCCCTCGGTCCCGTGAGCCGGGCGCGGCGCCCACGCGATGAAGTCAGCCGCTGTCGTGGCTCCACATCTGGAAGCAATTACAGCTGTTGGGGGGAGAGAAGTGCCTGGATTGCAAAACAGCAGGAGTCTTCAAGACCAAAGGGGGGGGGGGGGGAAGAGAGAATCCACCCCTCCCCCAGCCACAAAACTGCAGCTGGCCCCAGTCACAGCCTCCTGACTCGCCTGTGATGAAACACTCGTGAGAGACAGAGAAATGGGGGGGGGGGGGGGGAGGCCAGTGCCCCGACTTCCACCGCCAAGTTCCTCTGTCAGAAACAACTCAGAAAAAACAATAGCAGGGGGTTGCACGTCAGGAGTGAGGGGCACCGGCAGGACCGGGGGGGCAAGAGGGTTGGGAGTGAGGGGCACCGGCAGGACCGGGGGGGGGGGCAGGGCTGGGCTAGCAGAGGCTGCGGGTTGGGAGTGAGGGGCACCGGCAGGGCTGGGGGGGGGCAGGGCTGGGAGGGGCTGTGGGTCGGGAGTGAGGGGCACCGGCAGGGGCTGTGGGTCGGGAGTGAGGGGCACCGGAAGGGCTGGGCTAGGAGGGATCTGCGGGTTGGGAGTGAGGGGCACCGGCAGGGCTGGGCTAGCAGGGGGCTGCGGGTTGGGAGTGAGGGGCACCGGCAGGGCTGGGGGGGCAGGGCTGGGCTAGCACGGGGCTGCGGGTTGGGAGTGAGGGGCACCGGCAGGGCTCGGGGGGGCAGGGCTGGCAGGGGCTGCGGGTCGGGAGTGAGGGGCACCGGCAGGGCTGGGGGGGGGGGGCAGGGCTGGCAGGGGCTGCGGGTCGGGAGTGAGGGGCACCGGCAGGGCTGGGCTAGCAGGGATCTGCGGGTTGGGAGTGAGGGGAACCGGCAGGGCTGGGGGGGCAGGGCTGGCAGGGGCTGCGGGTCGGGAGTGAGGGGCACCGGCAGGGCTGGGCGGAAGGAATGTGATTCTGAAGTCTCTCTTGCTTCCTCCGGATTGTGAACTCACATCCTGCCGTGGGGGCTCGGAGGGGCGGGGGTAGGACGAGGTTGTTACCTAATGAGCTCAGCCTTTCCACCCAGGATCCCAGCCGCCGCTGCCCTGCTCTAACCACTAGCCCGCCCTCCCCCCCCGAGCCAGCAGAGAAACCAGGCGTCCTGGCCAGGCGCGGTTGCTGGGGGCGCAAGGATTTATTGGGGGCTGCTGCCCCGACGCAGGGCGGCCCCCTTGGGCTGCAGCTGGGTCTGTCTCTTGCTCTCCTTGGCCTCCTGCTGTTGGCGCTGCTGGACCTGCCAGCACTGCAGGCCTCGCTCCATCTCCTGGGCCAGCATGGCCACGCGCCGCTGGGGAGAGAGACGGGGTGAGCGGGGGGCCCAGAGAACCCAGGAGTCCTGGCTCCCAGCCCTGGAACCCCCCCACAGGGCCGTAGCAACAAAGAACGTGGCCCCCTCCGAACGGTGGCCCCCTCTGAACATATGTCCGGGCAGGGCCCCTTACAATGCAGAAACTGGAATGCGGTATTTATTTTGCCACTTTTAGGGGCCCCCTTCCTTGCGGGGCCCCCTCCGGTCAGAGGGTACGGAGGGCGCTCGCTACGCCTCTCCCCCCCAGCCTGAAGGCCACGCGGGGGATCCCAGCGCCCCTCTGGTAATCACCAGCCCCCACTCCCAGAGCTGGGGAGAACCCAGGAGTCCTGTCTCCAAGCCCCTGGAAACCCCCCCCCCCCCCCCAGCCCGAGAGCAACACGGGGATCCCAGCGCCCCTGTGCTAATCACCAGTCCCCACTCCCAGAGCTGGGGAGAACCCAGGAGTCCTGTCTCCAAGCCCCTGGAACCCCCCGCTCCAGCCCGAGAGCAACACGGGGATCCCAGCACCCCTGTGCTAATCACCAGTCCCCACTCCCAGAGCCGGGGAGAACCCAGGAGTCCTGGCTCCCAGCCCCTAGAATCCCCCAGCCCCCCACTCACTGCAAAGGCCTCGTCTTCCTGTCGCCGACGCGTCTGGCCCTTCCACGGGGGGGCGGGGCGCCCGTCTGGGGAGACCCGAGAAGTCAGTGAACCCCATTGCCCCATCATGGAACCCAGGTAAGGTGACCAGATGTCCTGATTTTATAGGGACTGTCCCGATTTTTGGGTCTTTTTCTTATATAGGCTCCTATTACCCTCCACCCCTTGTCCCGATTTTTCACCCTTGCTGTCTGGTCACCCTAAACCCAGGAGTCCGGGCTCCCAGCCCCCGCCCCTCCCACCTCCGGGAGAGAACCCAGGCGTCCGAGCACGCATGATGGTGACAGAGGAAGATTCTCACCTACAAAGGACCAGTCAGGCAGATCCCGGAGGGGCCCGTAGCCAGCCGAGCTGGGGGCAAGTCCCTGCCTGGGGTGAAGGGAAAGGGGGTCACAACGAGCCCAGAGCCCCCCCGACCCACAGCCCCCCTCTTTTTGGTGCCCCTCACTCTTGACCTGCAGCCCCCTGCCCCCCCAGTCCTGCCGGTGCCCCTCACTCCCGCCCACAGCCCCCTGCTAGCCCAGCCCTGACCCCCCAGTCCTGCCTGTGCCCCTCACTCCCGACCCGCAGCCCCTGCCAGCCCTGCCCCCCCCCCAGCCCTGCCGGTGCCCCTCACTCCCGACCCACAGCCCCTGCCGGTGCCCCTCACTCCAGCCCACAGCCCCCTGCTAGCCCAGCCCTGACCCCCCAGTCCTGCCTGTGCCCCTCACTCCCGCCCACAGCCCCCTGCTAGCCCAGCCCTGACCCCCCAGTCCTGCCTGTGCCCCTCACTCCCGCCCACAGCCCCCTGCTAGCCCAGCCCTGACCCCCCAGTCCTGCCTGTGCCCCTCACTCCCGCCCACAGCCCCCTGCTAGCCCAGCCCTGACCCCCTAGTCCTGCCTGTGCCCCTCACTCCCGCCCACAGCCCCCTGCTAGCCCAGCCCTGACCCCCCAGTCCTGCCTGTGCCCCTCACTCCCACCCACAGCCCCCTGCTAGCCCAGCCCTGACCCCCCAGTCCTGCCTGTGCCCCTCACTCCCGCCCACAGTCCCCTGCTAGCCCAGCCCTGACCCCCCAGTCCTGCCTGTGCCCCTCACTCCCGCCCACAGCCCCCTGCTAGCCCAGCCCTGACCCCGCAGTCCTGCCGGTGCCCCTCACTCCCGCCCACAGCCCCACTCACTGGACTCTCCATTGCCCCACGGCCGGGCGGGCGGCTCCGCAGTGAATGTGCCGGGGGGCTGCGGCCAGGCGAGGCGCTGGGGGGGGGGAAAGAGGGGATCAGTGAGATTTGGGGGGCGCCCCCCAATTGCCAACCTGTGAACTCCCCCCACTCCCTTGATCTGACCCCGCCCCCATGCTAGATCTTCCCCATTCCCCTACCCAGCCTCAGGCCCAGGGGCGCTGCCATTTTGGGAAATGGGACAGGAAGTAGCGTTGGGACCATGTGGGAGCAATTTACAAAGTCTGTACGGCAGGGAGGATACAGGCGCCGCCATGTTGGAAATGGGAGCGCCCAATGGGGGGTGCCATGTTCAGAATGGGAATCGTAGTATCTGCCATATTGCTGACGTGCTCCGCATTTTTGGAGTGGGAGCCGCCATATTGATTTGAAGAACTATAGGCGCCGCCATATTGGATACACGTGCTATGGAAGCTGCCACGTTGTACGGAAAGAGGGGTCTGCGGACCATCTTGGCACGAACTCGCAGGAGGGCGCCATCTTCCGGTCAAATGTTGTGTATCAGCACATTGAGCATGGAATTCATGGGGGCCGCCATCTTGAATAGACAAAGGCCGTGAGCCGCCATATTGGTGAGGAAAATACGGGCGGCGCCATCTTGGTTACGTAACTAAATGATGTCGCTATATTTGGGAAGGAATTTAAGGGCGCCAGCATCTTTGATGGAATTTGATAACTAGTTTGTTTTAATGGGCTCAGCCATCTTGATTTAGACATTTTTTTAAGGGCAGTGATAGGCGCAGTCATTTTGGGGAAGGGATTCACGAGGGCCGCCATATTGGTGAAGGAAATTGTAGGGGCCGCCATGTTGGGACCAGAAATGATCCCAGCAGGCACTGTGGAAAGGCATTTATGACCGTCGCCATCTTGCTAAAGGAAATTAAAGGGCACCGCCATCTTGGAACCGGATATAGGGCAGGCGCCCACTGGGCGCGGCCATATTGGCTCGTTCCCGACCCTGCTGTTGACGCCATCTTGAAAGTGTCTCCACGGGAGCCCAGAAGAGTCAATTGGCGGACTCTCCCTCCCCTCCCCCCCAGATGAAGTGAGTTCTGCCCAGTCTCAGCCTGGGCTCAGAGCCCGGTCGCCTGGGTTCCTGGCGTGTGGATCCAGTGTGCGAGGCCACGGCAGAGGGCTGTAAACTCCTGGCTGGGGCGGAGACAGTGACTGGGGCACCCGAACCCGGAGGCTCATGCAGCAGGTTTCCAGTAGGCAGGTGTCCCGTTAACCTGTGGAACTCACTGCCAGGGGATGGGCTGCGGCGAGAAGTAGAAAGGGGTTTGACACACAATGAGCCACGTTCCTGGAGGCCGGGTCCAGCGATAGTTATTAGCCAAGCTGGTCAGGGACGCAGCCCCCTGTGCCGGGTGGCCCCAAAGCTCGGGGTGGATCATGGGATAATTGTCCTGGTCTGTCGGTAGCCAGGAGCTGGGGCTGGCTGGGCCGTTGCTTTGACCCAGCCTGGCCATTCCTTGGTTCTCTGACCAGGATCCCTGAATGCCTGGGTCCCTTCTCTGCCCCCTTCACATCCCCTGTGAGTGGGGGAGGGGGCAGGGCAAAGTCAGGGTCAGAGGTCACATAATTAATTGTTCGGCTCATTGGTTATTAACCTTTGGCTAATTATTAATGAGGACGCCAATGAACCTCACAGGGGAGCACCAGGCCTGGACTCCTGCGTTCGATCCCCAGCTCTGGGGGCAAACGTCCCCATTGTGTGTAGATACTGTCAGGGGGCAGGTCGCAGCATGGGGGGCACTGTTGGAGGAGGAAGGTTGCAGCCTGGGGGCACTATCAGTGTAGGTCGCAGTGGGGGCAGGGAAGCTCGCAGCGTGAGGGGACTGTCAAGGAAGCTCGCAGCGGGGGTGGGGGAAGTTCACAGTGGGGGGGCACTGTCAGGGAAGCTCACAGCGGGGGGCACTGTCAGGGAAGCTCGCAGCCGGGCTGGGGAAGGTTGCAGTGTGGGGGCACTGTTGGAGAAGGAAGGGCGCAGCGTGGGGGTACTGTCAGGGAAGCTCACAGCGGGGGGCACTGTTGGAGGAGGAAGCTCGCAGCGGGGGTGGGGAAGCTCACAGCATGGGGGCACTGTCAGGGAAGCTCGCAGCGGGGGTGGAGAAGGTCGCAGCGTGGGGCACTATTGGAGGAGGAAGCTCGCAGCATGGGGGCACTGTCAGGGAAGCTCGCAACGGGGGTGGGGAAGGTCACAGCATGGGGGCACTGTTGGAAAAGGAAAGTCGCAGCGTGGGGGCACTGTCGGGGAAGCTTGCAGTGGGGGTGGGGAAGGTCACAGTGTGGGGGCACTGTTGGAGAAGGAAGGGCGCAGCATGGGGGCACTGTCAGGGAAGCTCACAGCATGGGGGCACTGTTGGAGAAGGAAGGGTGCAGATGGGGGTCAGGGAAGCTCACAGTGGGGGGACCTGTGAGTGAAGCTCACAGCAGGGGTGGGGAAGGTTGCAGTGTGGGGTACTGTTGGAGGAAGAAGCTTGCAGCATGGGGGCACTGTCAGGGAAGCTCGCAGCGGGGGTGGAGAAGGTCGCAGCGTGGAGTACTGTTGGAGGAGGAAGCTTGCAGCGTGGGGTCACTATCAGGGAAGCTCGCAGTGGGGGTGGGGAAGGTCACAGTGTGGGGGCACTGTTAGGGAAGCTCACAGCAGTGGTGGGGAAGGTTGCAGTGTGGGGGCAATGTTGGAGAAGGAAGGTCGCAGCGTGGGGGCACTGTCAGGGAAGCTCGCAGTGGGGGTGGGGAAGGTCGCAGCGTGGGGGCACTGTCAGGGAAGCTCGCGGGGGGGTGGGGAAGGTCGCAGCGTGGGGGCACTGTCAGGGCAGCTCGCAGCAGGGGTGGAGAAGGTCGCAGCGTGGGGGCACTGTCAGGGAAGCTTGCAGCGGGGGCGGGGAAGGTTGCAGCGTGAGGGCACTGTCAGGGAAGCTCGCAGCGGGGGCGGGGAAGGTCGCAGCGTGGGGGCACTGTCAGGGAAGCTCGCAGCGGGGGCGGGGAAGGTTGCAGCGTGGGGGCACTGTCAGGGAAGCTCGCAGTGGGGGTGGGGAAGGTCACAGTGTGGGGGCACTGTTGGAGAAGAAAGGGCGCAGCGTGGGGGCACTGTCAGGGAAGCTCACAGCAGGGGTGGGGAAGCTCGCAGCGGGGGCGGGGAAGGTCGCAGCATGGGGGCACTGTTGGAGGAGGAAGCTCGCAGCCTGGGGGCACAGTCAGGGAAGCTCGCAGCATGGGGGCACTGTCAGGGAAGCTCGCAGCGGGGGCGGGGAAGGTCGCAGCGTGGGGACACTGTTGGAGGAGGAAGCTTGCAGCGTGAGGGCACTGTCAGGGAAGCTCGCAGCGGGGGGCACTGTTGGAGGAGGAAGCTCGCAGCATGGGGGTACTGTTGGAGAAGGAAGGGCGCAGCATGGGGGCACTGTCAGGGAAGCTCGCAGCGGGGGCACTGTTGGAGGAGGAAGCTTGCAGCGTGGGGGCACAGTCAGGGAAGCTCGCAACGGGGGTGGGGGGAAGCTCGCAGCACTTATCTCCCCAGTCACGCTGCTGGCTCCCCTCCAGGGACCTTGGACCCGGGCCACGGCCCAGCCCCCCCGCCAAGTTAAAGTCTCTGCCCCTCCCGGCTCTTCCTCTTTCTGCGAGGGGACAGACGGGAAGGTGCCGGGAGCGGTGAGTGTCCGTGCAGAGCCCGGGGGCCTGGCCTCCCTCCCCGCCCCCCCTAACCACTAGCCCCCACTCTCCTCCCAGAGCCGGGGCGAGAACCCAGGCGTCCTAGCTCCCTGCCCCCCCTGCTCCAACCACTAGACCCCACTCCCCTCCCAGAGCCGGGGCGAGAACCCAGGAGTCCTGGCTCCCAGCCCCCCCCATCCTGCTCTAATCACTAGCCCCCACTCCCCTCCCAGAGCCAGGGAGAAAACCCAGGAATCCTGGCTCCCAGCCCCCCAACTCGCTCTAACGCACTAGACCCCCCCTTTTCCCTCTCCCCTATCTCCCTGTCTGATGAGATCAGCGCATCCTAGAGGGGAAAGCCCCATGTCCCACCCTGTGCCCCCCACCTAACCCCTTCTCTCCCCTCTGCAGCCATGGCGCCCGCCCCGCACTACGCCCCGGCACCGCCGCAGGAGCCTGCGTCCCCCCCGGAGGCCCCCGTCAAGCTGCAGCGGGAGATCTCACTGCTCAGCGGCATCTGCCTCATCGTGGGCAACATGATTGGGTCGGGCATCTTCGTGTCGCCCAAGGGCGTCCTGCTGCACAGCGCCTCCTACGGGCTAGCGCTGGCAGTGTGGGCCGTGGGCGGCCTCTTCTCCGTCTTCGGGGCGCTGTGCTACGCCGAGCTGGGCACCACCGTCACCAAGTCGGGGGCCAGCTACGCCTACATCCTGGAGGCCTTCGGGGGGCTGGCGGCCTTCGTCCGCCTCTGGGCCTCCCTCCTCATCATCGAGCCCACCAGCCAGGCCGTCATTGCCCTCACCTTCGCCAGCTACATGGTGCAGCCCGTCTTCCCCAGCTGCCCGGGGCCCTATGCTGCCCACCGCCTGCTGGCCGCCGTCTGCATCTGTGAGGGGGCAGGGCACTGGCAGGGCGGGGGGGCTGCGGGTTGGGAGTGAGGGGCACCGGCAGGGCTGGGGGGGGGGGCGGGGCAGGGCGGGCAGGGGGCTGCGGATCGGGAGTGAGGGGCACCGGCAGGGCTGGGGGGGGCAGGGGGCTGCGGGTCGGGAGTGAGGGGCACCAGCAGGGCTGGGGGGGGCGGGGCAGGGCGGGCAGGGGGCTGCGGGTCGGGAGTGAGGGGCACCGGCAGGGCTGGGGGGGGGCAAGGGGCTGCAGGTCGGGAGTGAGGGGCACCTCTTCGCTCCTGTCCCGCTCTGGCTGTCCCTTGCCCTTTGGCCCAGGCTCTGTCCATGGCCCCCCCACTCCCTGTAGGAAACCCCCCCTGGCCGAGCAGGATCCCCGGCGTCCTGGCTCCCAGCCCCCAGCCCGGAGGTCGAGGGATGCTGGGGGTTGGCGTGTGGGTGACCCCGGCGCAGGGCCGGGGGATGTGGGCTGGGCTCAGCTGATGGCACCGGTGCTGAGTCGGCGATTCACAGCCAGAGCCAGCTGCCGGAAACGCCGAGTCAGCCCCCCACATTGCGCCATTGCCTCACGCGGGCCAGCATGGGGGGGCTGGGCTAGCAGGGGCTGCGGGTCGGGAGTGAGGGGCACCGGCAGGGCGGGGTGGGGGCGCAGGGCTGGGCTAGCAGGGGCTGCGTGCCGGGAGTGAGGGGCACCGGCAGGGCGGGGGGGGGGGCAGGGCTGGGCTAGCAGGGGCTGCGGGTCGGGAGTGAGGGGCACCGGCAGGGCGGGGTCGGGGGGCAGGGCTGGGCTAGCAGGGGCTGCGGGTCGGGAGTGAGGGGCACTGGCAGGGCGGGGTCGGGGGGCAGGGCTGGGCTAGCAGGGGCTGCGTGCCGGGAGTGAGGGGCACCGGCAGGACGGGGGGGGGGGGGCAGGGCTGGAGGGGCTATGGGTCGGGAGTGAGGGGCACCGGGTAGGGAGTGAGGGGCGGGGGGGGTTAATGCCCAGTTGTGTCTGGTCCCAGCTGTGATAAGGGCAGGAATTCCTGGCCTTGTTTAGGATCCCGGCGTGTCCCTCGGGGACGTCCCCGGCTGCCCCCGGCTCTCAGCCCGGACCCACGGCCCAGCGCCAGGATCCGAGTGGGGGGAGATGCCAGGAGCCCCCCCACCTGGGGGCCGGATCCAGCCCGTGTTTATGAGTCTCCCAGTCACAACATGCCTGGGGAAAGATCAAGGTTAACGGGAAGCAGAGGAAAACAACAGGGAGGGGTCTGGGGCCCAGCGCCAGGAAGAGAACCCAGGAGTCCTGGCTCCCAGCGGCTCCTGCTCTGACCACCAGACCCCGCCCCCCCCAGAGCTGGGGAGAGACCCCAGGAGTCCTGGCTCCCAGCCCCCCTGCTCTAACCCACTAGCCCCCACTCCCCTCCCAGCGCCAGGGAGAGAACCCAGGAGTCCTGGTTCCCAGCCCCCTGCTCTGCCCACTAGCCCCCACTCCTCTCCGGGAGACAGGGAAGAACCCAGGTGTCTGGGAAGCGCAGGGGGTCTCACGCTCTCTTCTCCCCCCAGGTCTCCTGACATTCGTTAATTGCGCCTACGTGAAATGGGGGACGCGCGTCCAGGACGTCTCCACCTACGCCAAGCTGCTGGCGCTGCTGGCCGTCATCATCGCTGGCATCGTCCGCCTGGCGCAGGGTAGGGAAGCTGGTGCCCCTCACTCCCGCCCCGCAACCCCCTGCCAGCCCAGCCCTGCTCTGCCCCCCCAGCTCTGCCGGTGCCCCTCACTCCCGCCCCGCATCCCCTGGTGCCCCTCACTCCCGCCCCGCAGCCCTCGGTGCCCCTCACTCTTGCCCCGCAGCCGCCCCAGCTGGCCAACTCCCTGCCTCCCCTGCAGGACACTCCGAGCACTTCGCTGACCCCTTCGCGGGCTCCTCGCTGGCCGTGGGGGACCTGGCCCTGGCCCTGTACTCAGCCCTCTTCTCCTACTCTGGATGGGACACCCTCAACTTCGTCACCGAGGAGATCAAGAACCCCCGAGAGGTGGGTGCTGCTCCCTGGGGGCCAGGGCCTGCCCCATAGATCTGCCCCTGCTGAGCTGGGACTGGTCCCACCCCCCCAGTCTTCCCCCGTGGATCTCCCCTGCATGGAGGTGGGACCTGCCCTGCCCCCCAGCCTGAGGGGCAGGGGGTGCGGCCTGGAGCCATAGCGCCCCCCAGTGTCCGGGGCAGGGGCTGCGCCAGGGAGAAGGGTCTTGGGCTTTCCCTTCACTTTGTTGCCCCTCTTAATTTGCGGGGTTAACCCCCCCCCCCCAGGCGTGTTTGCCCCAAGCTGCCTCGGGGGTAGGACCGGGGGCTGGGGGCATCATTGGGGGGACCCCAGTGTCAGTGAGTTGCAAGGACTGGGGGGGTTGGGCGGTGAGTGAGGAGGGTCCGTAGGGGGCCGGGTTGGGGGGGTGAGTGTGGGGGCCCGGGGGGGCCGCCTCAGGAGGTGAGTGAGGAGGGTCCGTAGGGGGCCGGGTTGGGGGGGGTGAGTGGGGGGATCGGGGGGGCCGGGTTGGGGGGGTGAGTGTGGGGGCCGGGGGGGCCGCGTCAGGAGGTGAGTGGGTGTGGGTCTGGGGGGGGGCGGGTTGGGGGGTGAGTGTGGGGGCCGGGGGGGCCGCGTCAGGAGGTGAGTGAGGAGGGTCCGTAGGGGGCCGGGTTGGGGGGGTGAGTGGGGGGATCGGGGGGGGCCGCGTCAGGAGGTGAGTGGGGTGGGTCTGGGGGGGGGCGGGTTGGGCTGTGAGTGGGGGGGGGATCTGGGGGGGTCCCGGGGTGAGGCTCCGGCTCTGACCCGGCTCCGGCCCCCAGGAACCTGCCGCTGGCCATCGCGGTCTCCATGCCGGTGGTGACGGCCATTTACCTGCTGACCAACGTGGCCTATTACACGGTGCTGGCGCCCGCCCGAGCTGCTGGCCAGCGACGCCGTGGCCGTGGTGAGTAGGGGGGTGACCAGGTGAGATGCCGAAAATATCGGGACGGGGCGGGGACGCCTGGTCCCCTAGTGGTGAGCTCCCGGGGGGCGGGGCTGGGCTGGGGGGACCCCCTGCCCCTGCCGGGCTCTCACCCCCCGTCTCCCCACAGAGCTTCGCCGACCGCGTCTTCGGCGTCTTCAACTGGACCATCCCCCTGGCCGTGGCCCTGTCCTGCTTCGGGGGGCTGAACGCCTCCATCCTCGCCGCCTCCAGGTGCGCCCCGCCCCGCAGCCCCCAGTGCCCCCTGCCCCCACCGCCCCCCGCCCCGCCGCCCCCAGTGCCCCCTGCCCCCACCGCCCCCAGTGCCACCCGCCCCGCAGCCCCCAGTGCCCTCCTGCCCCCACCCCCCAGTGCCCCCCGCCCCGCCGCCCCCAGTGCCCCCCGCCCCGCAGCCCCCAGTGCCCCCTGCCCCCCACCGCCCCCAGTGTCCCCTTCCCGCAGCCCCCCAGTGCCCCCCACCCCCCAGTGTCCCCTGCCCCCACCGCCCCCCGCCCCGCCGCCCCCAGTGTCCCCTTCCCGCAGCCCCCCAGTGCCCCCACCCCCCAGTGCCCCCACCCCCGCCGCCCCCCAGTGTCCCCTTCCCGCAGCCCCCCAGTTGCCCCCCTGCCCCCACCCCCCAGTGCCTCCCGCCCCCGCCGCCCCCCAGTGTCCCCTTCCCGCAGCCCCCCCAGTGCCCCCCCGCCCCCCAGTTGTCCCCTGCCCCCCACCCCCCCAGTGCCCCCCCGCCCCCCAGTGTCCCCTTCCCGCAGCCCCTCAGTGCCCCCCTGCCCCCACCCACCCCCAGTGCCCCCCGCCCCCCCAGTGTCCCCCTGCCCCCACCCCCCAGTGCCCCCCCCTGCCCTCCCGCCGCCCGCAGCCCCCAGTGCCCCCCCGCCCCCCAGTGTCCCCTTCCCGCAGCCCCCCCAGTGCCCCCCACCCCCCAGTGTCCCCTGCCCCCCACCCCCCAGTGCCCCCCTGCCCCCCCGCCCCCAGTGTCCCCCTTCCCGCAGCCCCCCAGTGCCCCCACCCCCCCAGTGTCCCCTGCCCCCACCCCCCAGTGCCCCCCGCCCCGCCGTCCCCAGTGTCCCCTTCCCGCAGCTCCCGGCGCCCCCGCCCCGCAGCACCTGACACTCTGCTCTGCCCCAGGCTGTTTTTCGTGGGCTCGCGGGAGGGGCACCTGCCCGACGCCCCTCTGCATGATCCACGTGGAGCGATTCACCCCCCGTGCCAGCCCTGCTCTTCAACGTGAGCCCCACGCGCCACGGGGGGACGGACAGACCATTGGGGGCGGGGGCACGGACAGACCGTTTCCCAAGGGGGGGCGGGGGCACGGGACAGACCGTTTCCCAAGGGGTGTCACGGGACAGACGATTCCGGGGGGGGGGGGGGGGGGGGCAAGGGACAGACCGTTTTCCCAAGGGGGGGGAGGTACAGGAACAGACCATTCCCTGTGGAGGTGGGGGGGCACGGGATGGACCATTCCCCACTGGGGGGGTATTGGATGGACCACCCTCCAAGCGGAGGGGGCACGGGATGGACCATTCCCCATTGGGGGCCATGGGATAGACCAGTGCTTCTCAGCCAGGGGTCCGGGGCCCCCTAGGGGGCCATGAACAGGTTTCAGGGGGGCTGCCAAGCAGGGCCAGTGTTACACTCGCTGGAGCCCAGGGCAGAAAGTTGAAGCTACCCAGCATGGGGCCGAAGTCCGGGGCCCTGAGCCCCGCCACCCGGGGGCTGAAGCCAAACGTAGCTTCACGGGGGCCCCTGTGGCTTGCTCCCCGCTAACGCCGGCCCTGGCTTTTATAAGCACAAACCCAGTTGTGGGGGCACAGACGGGCCATGGAGTTTCTATAGCACGTTGGGGGGGGGGGGGGGGGGTCGGAAAGAAAAAAGGTTGAGAACCTCTGGGATAACACGGCTGGGGGCCACGGGACAGACCATCCCCCACGAGGGGGGCTATGGGATAGACCATGGCTGGGGACACAGGATGGACCATC
The DNA here is from genome assembly GCF_028017835.1 of Emys orbicularis. Lineage (NCBI taxonomy): Eukaryota > Metazoa > Chordata > Testudines > Emydidae > Emys > Emys orbicularis. The sequence continues at coordinate 50,048,721 of NC_088694.1, forward strand.
CCCCAGGGGTTGCCATGGGGTGTCATAGGACCAATCATACCCACGGGCCAGATCACGGCTAGGGCCACGACACAGACCATCCTCCATGGGAGTGGGGGTCACGGAACAGACCACAGTCCACGACGGGGTATGGGAGACACCAGTTCACATGGGCAGATTTCACACCCTGGAATAGTCCAGTTTTCCTGGAGGCCAGGTGGTTGTTCAATGCAATGGGACAGTCCATTTGCCTGAGCTTGTGAGGGCAGGGGTCAGGTCAGTCCATTCCCTCCATCCCCCCCGCTTGAAGTCCGTCCCCCCCCCCGATCAGTCCATTGCCCTATCTCTAAGAGGGGGGGTGTTCCTGTGGGTCAGCCCATTACCCCAAAGGGGAAGACTGTCCCACAGGTCAGTCCATCCCCCGTCTCAGGAGGAGGGCATTTCATGGGTCAGTCCACCCCGGCTGGGGGGGGTGGTGGTGTCCCATGGGTCAGTCCATCCCCATCTTGGGATGGGTGTGTGTGGCCCTTGGGTCAGTCCATCTCCCTGACGGGGGTCTCTCCCTCTCCCAGGGGGCGATGGCTTTGGTCTATCTCTGCGTGGAGGACATCTTCCAGCTCATCAACTACTACAGCTTCAGCTACTGGTTCTTCGTGGGCCTGTCCATCGCTGGGCAGCTCTACCTGCGCTGGAAAGAGCCCGACAGGCCCCGCCCACTCAAAGTAAGGCCCCCGCCCCATCCCACAATCCTCTGGGGGCTGAATCTCCCAATCTTACTCCCTGCTCATCCCACAATCCCTTGGGGCAGTGTCTCACCCCATGGCTCCCTGCCTGCCCCATAATGTCCTGCAGCAGGGTCCCCACTTATCCCATGATGCCCCAGACCAGTGGCTCCCCCCCCCCCCCCGGCTCCCTGCCCATCCCACGGTGCCCCAGGGCAGTAGCTGCCCCTCCCCCCCCAGCACCCCGCCGGTCCCACGATGCCCCAGGGCAGTGGCTCCCCCCTGCCCCAGCTTCCTGTCCATCCCATGATGCTCTAGGGCAGTGGCTACCCCCTCCCTGGCTCCCCGCCGGTCCCACGATGCCCTGGGCCAGCAGCTCCCCACCCGTCCCATGAAGCCCTGGGCCAGCGGCTCCCCCTATGTGCCCCCCAGCTCCCCGCCGGTCCCAGGATGCTCTGGGGTGGCAGCTCACCCCCTGGCTGTCTCCCCAGTTGAGCATCGTCTTCCCGCTGTTTTTCTGCCTCTGCACCGTGTTCCTCGTGGCCGTCCCGCTCTACACCGACCCCCTCAACTCGCTCATCGGCATCGGCATCGCGCTCTCGGGACTGCCTGTCTACTTCCTGCTGGTGCGCGGCCCGGACACCCGCCGGCCCCGCTGGCTGCGGGCGGCCGTGGGTGAGTGAGACCCTGTGCGGTGCCCCTCACTCCCGACCCGCAGCCCCTGCCAGCCCAGCCCGGCCCCCCAGCCCTGCTGCTGCCCCTCACTCCTGACCTGCAGCCCCCTGCCAGCCCAGCCCTGTGCTCCCCGCTGCCCTGCCGGTGCCCCTCACTCCCGACCTGCAGCCCCTGCTAGCCCAGCCCTGCCCCCCAAGCCCTGCCGGTGCCCCTCACTCCCGCCCACAGCCCCCTGCCAGTGCCCCTCACTCCCGACCCACAGCCCCTGCTAGCCCAGCCCTGCCCTGCCGGTGCCCGTCACTCCTGACCCACAGCCCCGTGCTCCCCCCTGCCCTGCTGGTGCCCCCTCACTCTCGCCCGCAGCCCCCTGCCAGTGCCCCTTACTCCTGACCCGCAGCCCCTGCTAGCCCAGCCCTGCTGGTGCCTCTCACTCCCGACCCGCAGCCCCCGCTAACCGTCCCACTCTCTCTTTGCAGCTGGCGTGTCCCGCCACATCCAGGTGCTGTGCCGGGCTGTGGTGACGGAGCTGGACCCTGATGACGCTCGCCCCAAATCCCAGTGACGGAGCCAAGGGGGAGGGGGCGCCTCTCCTCCCCCGCAGACCCACACCTCCCCTTTTATTTATTGGCCCCCTCGGCCCCGGTGTCGGGGCACCACCGGCCCCCCCTTGCCCCAGAAGCAGCTGCTACCAATAAACCAGCATCACTCCAGTCACAGCCGGCTCCGGGCATCATCTGTCTGCTCCCTGGCCCTCCCCCAGAGATGTCCGCCCCTGTGCACTGCGCCCCCTAGCTCTCCCCTGCCCCCCAGTAGTAGAGGGGTCTCCAGCCCAACCCGCAAACAGAGTCCAATGGCACCAGTGGGCAGGTGATGGGTCCTTTATTGGCTCAGACCCACCCCCTGGAGCAGAGTCCGGCTGGGGGGTTGAGCGCCTCCCGCTGGCGGTTCCGGGGTCCTGGGGGTCTGGCGGTGGGTCTCAGCCCAGTGTGTCCTGCCAGGGCCTCTTCGGGCGGGGGCTGGAGCCAGCGCCGCCAGCCCCGCCCTCCTTCTGCTGCAAGGGGTTGTGGGAGAAGGTCTGGCGCAGGGGTCCTGGGGGGAGAGACGGGGCGAGGGGTGAGATGGGCCGGGGGGGGGGGGGGGGGGGACACCCCTGTGGGGCAGCGGCCCAGCCCGGGGGGGGAGCTGAACACGCAGGGGAGTCCCCCAGCCCTGGGGGTTGGGGGGGGGGGGGGGGCACAGACCTTTCGCGGCCAGGTCCAGGTGGTTCTTGATCCGCCGCTCACGCTCCTGCAGCTGCTGGCCCAGCTGGGCGTCCTTCCAGCCTGTGGGGGACGGGAGGGAGGGGTTAGCCCCCCGCCTGCACCGAGCTCCCCCCCGCCCCCCCTGGGTCACTCACCGCCCCGCAGGCTCTGGACGAAGCCCTGGCGCGGGGGCAGCAGGGCCGGGTCGTGCTGGACGCGGTCGGGGATGCGGAGCCGGGTGCGGACGGCCGGGACCCGCAGGAGCCCGACCTGCGCCAGGGAGAACAGGTTGGACGTCAGCCAGTAGGTGAAGACGGCCTGGGGGAGACAAGGCAGCGTCAGGGGGGTGCCAGGGGGGAGATCGGGGCCAGGCCCCCCCAAGGCTGCTCCCCACCCCCAGGCTTCCCTTCTCTCTCCCCCCTCCCCCCCCCCCCCAGGCTCTCACCGTGGGGAAGCTGATGGTCAGCGGCAGGATCACCAGCGGCATCACCCGGAAAACCGTCTTCATCACCTTCAGGTTGGGGTTGTCCACCCCGGACTCCGCCCCCAGCTGTGGGGGGTGTGAGGGGGAACACACAGAGGGGCAGGGTTAGAGACAGGCCCCGCCCCCAGAAAACCCAAAAACCAACCCAACTGATGCGCGTTTACCGTAGGCCCTCCAGTAGGATTGTAGCACCCCAGCCCAGAGCAGCCAAATGGCTCTTTGTTTACTGTAGGCCCTACACTATTACTGTAGCGCCCTAGCCAGCTGGGTACAGCAGCCAAATGGCTCTTTATTTATTATTTATTACCCCCTTTCTACCATATTATTGCAGCTCCTACGCAAGCGATTGTCGTTTCTCTGCCGGCCAGCCAGGGACGCTAGAGCAGACTGAGCAGAGCCCCACCCTTCACCCCCCGCTTCCCAGTGGGTTTACAGAGCCCCACTGACCTTTCTTTATTGTAGGTCCTATATTATTTTCATCCCTCTCTCGGGCAGCAGGTTGAGCTACAGCGTAATGAGCATGGTCCTGCCCTTCGCCCGTTTACTGCCAGCCCCTGGCTCCCTTGTTTAGTGTAGGTCCTACACTATCACCCTCCCCTCGGTGCCCAGGGCTCACCTCCAGGATAAGCCACATGGTGCCGGTGACGACGAGGGGCAGGACGTAGAGGGGGTCGGCCGCCGTCAGATCCACGAACCATGCCAGGCCGCCGCTCTGCATGCTGGGCACGGGCAGGGTGGCCATCTCTCGCAGGGCGATGAAAAACGAGATAAAGATAGGGGCCTAGAGCGGGGGGAGAGAAGGGGGTCAGAGCCATGGGGAGATGGGGGCTGCGAATCGGGAGTAAGGGGCATCGGCTGGGCTGGCAGGGGCTGCGGGTCGGGAGTGAGGGGCATCGGCGGGGCTGCGGGTCGGGCGTGAGGGGCACCGGGAGGGCTGGGCTAGCAGGGGGCTGCGGGTCGGGAGTGAGGGGCACCAGCAGGGCTGTGGGGCAGGGCTGCGGGTCAGGAGTGAGGGGCATCGGCAGGGCTGGGGGGGGGGGGGGGCAGGCCTGGGCTGGCAGGGGCTGCAGGTAGGGAGTGAGGGGCATCAGCAGGGATGGGCTGGCAGGGGGCTGCGGGTCGGGAGTGAGGGGCACCAGCAGGGATGGGGGGGCAGGGCTGGGCTAGCAGGGGCTGCGGGTCAGGAATGAGGGGCATCGGCAGGGCTGGGGGGGGCAGGGGGCTGCGGGGTCGGGAGTGAGGGGAAGCGGCAGGACTGGGCTGGCAGGGGGCTGTGGGTCGGGAGTGAGGGGCAGGGCTGTGGGCGGGGACTTGGACAGGGGGCGGGGCCTTACCTGGACCAGCGGCACCAGGAACCCCCGTATGGGGTTGACGTCATGGGCCTTCTGGTACAGATTCAATTCCGAATACCACTTGGAGACTGGGGGGGAGGAGGGGGGGAAGAAGGGAGAAGGGGGAGTTAGGGGCTGGGCTCTGATTTCCCAGGCCTCCACAAAGGCCCGCCTCTAAAGCCGCCAGGCTCCGCCCAGCCAGCACCCACGCTCCTCCCCCTCCCACTGTCTGCACTATCTCTGAGGTCTTATGCTTCTCCCCTTGACCCCAGGCATCACCTACCCAGCTCCCAAGCCCCGCCCCTGGCTCTAGACCCCACCCTTGAACCCTCAGGCTCCTCCCACTCTTGCTGACCCCACCCACTTCCTGCCAAGATTCTACTCACATCCCTTATCTCCATCCCCCTTTTCTCCCCACCCACCCCAGGTCCCTCTCTCTCCCTTGGCTCCGCCCCCAGCCCTCACATTCAAACTGGTTGCCGGAGCGCTTGGCGTCCTGCATGCGCTGCGTGAGCCGGGTGATCTCGGGCAGGTGGTTGTTCAGCTTGACGGCCTCCCGCTGCCCCTTCACGATGAGCGGGAACACCAGACAGCGCGCCACCACCGTGCCTGGGGAGAGAGAGCGTCACCCACAACGCACTGGGCAGCGCGCCGCCGCCGGGCCCGGGGAGAGAGCGTCACCCACAACTCACTGGGCAGCGAGTGTCAGGCGCGACATCCCGGGCAGGCCTCCCCCCGGTCTGGGGGGAGATAGCGTTACCCACAATGCACTGCCCAGGCTGTCCCCATACTTTGGGGGTGGGTGGGGGGGAAGCATTACCCCCAGTGCATTGTGGGTAGCTCTCTCGCCCAGCGCCCCGCTATCCCAGCATGCCCCTCACCGGCCACAATGGCGCCCCACCAGGGCAGCCCCAGGTCGGCGTGCAGGAACTCCAGCATGTTCTGGATCAGCCCCACGGGCGTGTAGGAGTCGAGCCCCAGGTCCACCAGCCTGAGCTCTGGCACCTCTGCCAGCTCCGCCCCGGGCGCCGCACCCCCCAGGGTTGGGGGCGGGGCAGCTGCGGGAGGCAGCACCTGGGGAGAGGAGACAATGAGATAGTGGCACCAGTCACTCCCAACCCGCAGCCCGGCCCTGCCCCCCCCCCCCAGCTCTGCCGGTGCCCCTCACTCCCGACCCGTAGCCCCCCGCTAGCCCAGCCCTGCCCCCCCCCAGCTCTGCCGGTGCCCTTCACTGCCGACCCGCAGCCCCCCGCTAGCCCAACCCTGCCCTCCCCCCAGCTCTGCCGGTGCCCCTCACTGCCGACCCGCAGCCTGGCCCTGCGCCCCCCAGCTCTGCCACTGCCCCTCACTCCCGACCCACAGCCCTGCCCTGTTCCCCCAGCTCTGCCAGTGCCCCATATTCCCGACCCGCAGCCCCCCGCTAGCCCAGCCCTGCCCCCCCCCAGCTCTGCCGGTGCCCCTCACTGCCGACCCGCAGCCTGGCCCTGCGCCCCCCCAGCTCTGCCACTGCCCCTCACTCCCGACCCACAGCCCTGCCCTGTTCCCCCAGCTCTGCCAGTGCCCCATATTCCCGACCCGCAGCCCCCCGCTAGCCCAGCCCAGCCCAGCCCTGCCCCCCCCCCCCCCCAGCTCTGCCGGTGCCCCTCACTCCCGACCCGCAGCCCCTCACCTGGGCTGCGCTGCTCTGGCTCCGGGCCGGGGGCAGCAGCAGGGCAAGTCGGGGGTGCAGGGGGGCCCCACGTGGGGTGTTTCCATGGTGCCAGGCGGGGGGGGCCGTGCTCCTGTGGATCTGGGGGGAGAGGATCGGTGACCTTTGACCTCATCATGCCAAGGTGCAGGGCTCCCCTTGGTCACCTGTGAACCCCGAGGGGAGGGTCACGACCCCTGCTTCGCAGAGACCTTTGACTCCGTGATTTTTGACCCCAGGGTGATCGCCGGTTAAGCCCCAAGGGGGCGTGTCTTTACCTTATCCGTTACGTCACCAGCGGGGTCATGCCCGCGGACCCCTCGTGGTCCCTCTACCTCAGAGGTCATGACCTTTGACCTCTAGGGCACCGAGATAACCGGGGCGGGAGCCCCGAGCTCCAAACCACGTGACCCCCGGGGTTCTCCCCCCCCGCTTCCCTAAGGTCATGACCGCTGTGACGTCACAGGGTAACCCCCTGGATCCCACCTGCGTGTGGAGCCCCCTGAGGAGCGGGACGAGCCCCGAGGGTCCCAGCCGGCGCCAGCCCCGTCTCGCTGCCGCGCACGCCGCCATGTTCGCGGGGAAGGAGCCGGCCCCGGCCGCGCAGAGTCCCAGCTCCACGCGCCCGCCTCTGAGCAAGCGCTGTGCTATATGCGATGCTCTGGCGAAGCGAGCGCAGCCATATTTTGTATGGGCACGCACCATGTCTTGGATAGAGTCAGGCGCCATCTTGAGAACGGGCAGTACGCGCTCCCTTTGGGCAGCGGCCATCTTCGATGGTGGTAAAAACCCGTCAGAGCGTATGCGTGGGCGCCATCCCGGCTGTAGGCGTCCGGCCGCTACGTACTGCGTCTGTCAGCCATATTGAATGAGGGCAGAGTCCTATTATTTCTTAAGGGAGGCAACCATGATGAGAAAGGGCTGGCGCGCGTGCGTGTTTGGAAGGCGGCCATGTTGGCTGAAGGCATGGTCACATGATTTGTTACCAAAGGCGGCCATATCTAGAAAGGGCAACGCCACCATTGACCGGATGTCCGCCGGCAGCCATAGTGAATGTGGCAAAGTGTGGCTACGGGCAGGTGTGGCAACCATTTTGAGTGTGGTCCGTCCTGCGCAGATGTCCGTTTGATTGTATGGCGGCAGCCATATTTAATTTTGGCACAGGACTCTTGGGGCCATCTTAGGTGAGGGCAAGGGCCCCCACGCCTGCCACGGGTCTGAGGGCGTCCTGGAGGCAGCCATATTGGATGTGGCGCAGAAAATTGACCTCAGACTCATACCGGAAACGTCTTAAAGGGACCAGCCCCGCGGCTCATCCCCAACCAGCCCCTCCCCCACATTGGCCACATGGGGGCCTCCCGCCCAGCCACTAGTCCCCTCCCCCCTCCTAGAGCCAGGGCGAGAACCCAGGAGTCCGGGCTCCCAGGCTGACAAAGGGACAGGGGATCAGCAGGGCCCTGGGGGTGGGGTTTAGCTAACAGGACTTTATTTCAGACTGGGGGACACGGGTGAGAAATGGCCACAAGGGCGCAGCAGAAGCTGAAGCTGGAGGCAGGTCCTGGCTCCGTAACAGGACCTGGTCTCCCTTTTCCAACTGCAGATGAACCGAGGAGGAGTCCTGGCTCCCAGCCCCCGGTGCTCCAACCCACCAGACCCCACTCAGTCTCCCCTGCTCTAACCACTAGACCCCACTTCCCACCGAGAGCCGGGGAAAGAACCCAGGAGTCCTGGCTCTTGCAACCCCCACATGCTCTAACCACTAGAAGACCCCACACCCCTCCCAGAGCCAGGGTGAGAACCCAGGAGGCCAGGATCCCATCCCTCCCTGTGGTCACAATGTTGCCAATTTAGTCATTTTCCCAACCGCCACCCCCGTAAATTCGAACATGCCCCTAACTTCAATTCCTGGGAAAACACGAGCTGGAGGCAGAACCCAGGAGTCCTGGCGCAGACCCTGCCCCCGAGTTGTTTTTGTGATTTGCCCCAATAGGCCTGCAGCGAATGGGGAAGTGAAACGAGCTAATTACAGAGTCTCAGGTCACTCTGGGGCCCTTTGGGTTGTTTTATAGGCCTGTGCTTAGAGTGGGTGCGATGGGAGAAATGGCCACATGGCGGCAGCAGAGGACCAGAGTGGAAGCATCTCCTGGGTAGGGTGACCAGGCAGCAAATGTGAAAAATCAGGACAGGGAGTGGGGGGTAATAGGAGCCTATATAAGAAAAAGACCCAAAAATCAGGACTGTCCCTATAAAATCGGGACATCTGGTCACCCTACTCCTGGGTTCCTGAACTGACTCTGCCTCCCCTTCCCAAACCAAGAACCCAGGAGTCCGGGCACCTACCCCCTGCTCTGACCCTGCCCTTACACCCCACTCTCCTCCCAGAGCCGGGGAGAGAACCCAGGCGTCCGGGCTCCTCCTACCTCCCTCAAGGGCAGTGTTGAGAAATGCAAAGTAAGGTGCTTTGGAAGAAATAATCCCCGCTACAGACACATGACGGGGGTGAAACTTGCTGGGCCCACACGTGAGATCTCGGAGCCGCGGCTCGGTCCCGGCAAACAGCCGCTCGCCGTGCGGCCACCCTCAGGAAAGCTCCCAGCGCGTTAGGAGAGAGACAGAGACAGGCAATTTCACCCTGCCCCTGTCCGATCCCTGGCGCCCAGTGCCCACCCCTGGCCTGCCGCACGCAGAGCCGCCCCCCGGCTCCAAGAGCTCTAGGCAGTGGGAGAAAGGCCAGACCCAGGCTGCGGGAGAGGTGGCAAAGCCTGGGGCTGCTCAGCGGGGAGAAGGGGCGACCATGGGGCCACGGCAGGGCTGTAAACTCCTGGCTGGGGCGGAGACAGTGACTGGGGCACCTGAACCGGGGGGCTCTTGAACATGCAGCAGGTTTCCCGTTAACCTGTGGAACTCACTGCCAGGGGATGGGCTGAGGCCAGAAGTAGAAAAGGGTTTGACACACAATGAGTCACGTTCCTGGAGGCTGGATCCAGCGACTGCTATTGGCCAAGCTGGTCAGGGACGCAGCCCCCTGCGCCAAGTGGCCACAAACCTCTACTGCCAGGGGCTGGGCATGGCGAGAGGGGAGGGATCAGTGGATGATCGCCTGTTCTGTTCATTCCCTCTGGGGCACCTGGCACTGGCCACTGTCGTAAGATGGGATACGGGGCAAGATGGACCCTTGGTCTGACCGTCGTTATATTCCCTTCACAAAGCCAGGGATAGACCCCAGGACTCCTGGCTCCCAGCCCCTCCTCTAACCACCAGACCCCACTCCCCCCCAAGAGCCAGGGAGAGAACCCGGGAGTCCTGTCTCCCACCCCCCTTCCCAGAGCCAGGGAGAGAACCCGGGAGTCCCGTCTCCCACCTCCCCTCCCAGAGCCGGGGAGAGAACCAGGGAGTCCTGTCTCCCACCCCCCCTCCCAGAGCCGGGGAGAGAACCCGGGAGTCCTGGCTCCCAGGCACAGACCCTGCCCCCGAGTTGTTTTTGTGATTCACACCAATGGGCCAGGCTGTGAATGGGGAAGTGAAAGCAGCTAATTAAAGAGGCTCGGGGGACGCTGGGTTTATTAAAGAGGTCTGTGCTTAGAGTGGGTGCGACGGGAGAAATGGCCACAAGGAGGCAGCAGAAGCTCAAGATGGAGTCAGGTCCTGGCTCCATAACAGGATCTGGTCTCCCTTTTTAGAACTACAGATGAACCCAGGAGGAGTCCTGGCTCCCAGCCCCCCTGCTCTAACCGCCAGACCCCAGTCCCCTCCCAGAGCCAGGGTGAGAACCCAGGAGTCCGGGCTCTTGCAACCCCCACATGCTCTAACCCAGGGATTGGCAACCTTTGGCACGTGGCTCACCAGGGTAAGCACCCTGGCTGGCTGGGCTGGTTTGTTTACCTGCCCCATCGGCAGTTTCTACTGATCACGGCTCCCATTGGTTGCGGTTCGCTGCTCCAGGCCAATGGGGGGTGCGGGAAGCGGCGCAGGAGGAGGGATGTGCTGGCCGCCGCTTCCCACCACCCCCATTGGCCTGGAGTGGCGATCCGCGGCCAATGGGAGCCGCAATTGGCCGAAACTGCCGACGTGGCAGGTAAACAAACCAGCCAGGCCTGCCAGGGTGCTTCCCCTGGTGAGCTGCGTGCCAAAGATTGCCGACCCCTGCTCTAACAACTAGAAGACCCCACACCCCTCCCAGAGCCAGGGTGAGAACCCAGGAGGCCAGGATCCCATCCCTCCCTGTGGTCACAGTGTTGCCAATTTAGTCGTTTTCCCAACCGCTACCCCCGTAAATTCGAACATGCCCCTAACTTCAATTCCTGGGAAAACTCGAGCTGGGGGCAGAACCCAGGAGTCCTGGCGCAGACCCTGCCCCCGAGTTGTTTTTGTGATTTGCCCCAATAGGCCTGCAGCGAATGGGGAAGTGAAACAAGCTAATTACAGAGTATCAGGTCACTCTGGGGCCTTTGGGTTGTTTTATAGGCCTGTGCTTAGAGTGGGTGCGATGGGAGAAATGGCCACATGGCGGCAGCAGAGGACCAGAGTTGAGGCACCTCCTAGGTTTCTGAAATGACTCTGCCTCCCCTTCCCAAACCAAGAACCCAGGAATCCGGGCTCCTACCCCCTGCTCTGACCCTGCCCTTACACCCCACTCCCCTCCCAGAGCCAGGGAGAGAACCCAGGAGTCCGGGCTCCTACCCCCTGCTCTGACCCTGCCCTTACACCCCACTCCCCTCCCAGAGCCAGGGAGAGAACCCAGGAGTCCGGGCTCCTACCCCCTGCTCTGACCCTGCCCTTACACCCCACTCCCCTCCCAGAGCCAGGGAGAGAACCCAGGAATCCGGGCTCCCAGGCTCAGACCCTGCCCTTCCCCTGACAAGCTTTTTCCATTTCAGACTGGGGGCACTGGTGAGAAATGGCCACAAGGGGGCAGCAGAAGCTGAAGCTGGAGGCAGGTCCTGGCTCCATAACAGGACCTGGTCTCCCTTTTCCAACTGCAGATGAACCCAGGAGTCCTGGCTCTCAGTCTCCCCTGCTATAACCACGAGACCCCAGTTCCCGCCCAGAGCCAGGGAGAGAACCCAGGAATCCGGGCTCCTACCTCCCTGCACCAGCACTGCCCTTACACCCCACTCCCCTCTGAGAGCCAGGGAGAGAATCCAGGAGTCGAACAGCAGAGGCTAAGGGTACGTCTACACTTACCGGAGGGTCCGACGGCAGGCAATCAATGTTCTGGGATCGATTTATTGCGTCTTGTCTAGACGCGATAAATCGGTCCCGGATCGACCCCGGAAGTGCTCGCCGTCGACGCCGGTACTCCAGCTCGGCGAGAGGAGTACGCGGCATCGATGGGGGAGCCTGCCTGCCGCGTCTGGACCCGCAGTAAGTTCGGACTAAGGTACTTCGAATTCAGCTACGTTATTAACGTAGCTGAATTTGCATACCTTAGTCCGAAGTGGGGGGGTAGTGTGGACCAGGCCTTAGCCTACCTCCTCTCGGACAGCTCCCAGGCAAACTCCCTCTGTTAGGCCTGGTGCACACTACCCCCCCATTTCGGACTAAGGAACGCAAATTCAGCTACGTTAATAACGTAGCTGAATTCGAAGTACCTTAGTCCGAACTTACCGCGGGTCCAGACGCGGCAGGCAGGCTCCCCCGTCGATGCCGCGTACTCCTCTCGCCGAGCTGGAGTATCGGCGTCGACGGCGAGCACTTCCGGGATCGATCCCAGAACATCGATTGCCTGCCGTCGGACCCGGAGGTAAGTGTAGACGTACCCTAAGTGCTGCATTAGGGGGGCTGTGTTGGTGAGTATCTGTGTGTCTGTTGCTGGGACAGTTTGTCAGTTTGACCGTGTGCTTGATTGCTTGCTTGTTTGTTTGAAAAGTGTGAATTGGGAGTGCTTTGTTCCAGGTGGGCCTTGAGTGGGCCTGACTGGTATATAAGGGCAGTCAGCAGCGAACCAGCTGAGCGGCGAACAGCAGAGGCTAACAGAGGGAGTTCGCTTGTGGAGAGCGCACTGAGGCTTTCATCTGCAAGTTTCTCTGACTAGGTACTGCATCAGCTGAGGAAGCTCTTAAGAGGAAGGTGATATGGAAGGTGAGCGATCAGCTGTTGTAACCTGCACAGGTTGTGCCATGTTTGTCTTTCTTCCACTGGACAGAAGCGACTTTGTCTGTACAAAGTGCAAGCTGGTCTCCATATTGGAAGAGAAGGTTCGAGGTCTTGAGAAACGAGTATCGACTCTGCGTTGCATAAGGGAAAATGAAGATTTCCTGGACAGACGTCAGGAGATGCTTCTACGGCCACAATGTTCTGAAGATTCAGAGCAGGCGCAGCAGGGACAGAAGGATGGTGAAGAAGTTTGGCAGCATGTGACCTCCAGAAGGAGAAAGAGGAGCGTCCATGTACCAGCAATGGAGATACAGGTGAGCAATCGTTTCCATGTTCTCTCTACAGGTACTAACGCGGAGAGTGGACTAGATGACCCATCCGAGGGAAGGGAGCAGAAGGAGACTCCACCGATTGGAAGGCAAAAGATGCACTGTCCTAGGGATGGGGGTTCCACGACCACCACTCCCAAGAGGAGGAGGAGGGTGGTGGTGGTGGTGGTGGTCGGGGACTCCCTCCTCAGGGGGACTGAGTCATCTATCTGCCGCCCTGACCGGGAAAACCGAGAGGTCTGCTGCTTGCCAGGAGCTAGGATACATGATGTGATGGAGAGACTGCCGAGACTCATCAAGCCCTCGGATCGCTACCCCTTCCTGCTTCTCCACGTGGGCACCAATGATACTGCCAAGAATGACCTTGAGCGGATCACTGCAGACTACGTGGCTCTGGGAAGGATAAAGGAGTTTGAGGCGCAAGTGGTGTTCTCGTCCATCCTCCCTGTGCAAGGAAAAGGCCTGGGTAGAGACCGTCGAATCGTGGAAGTCAACGAATGGCTACGCAGGTGGTGTCGGACAGAAGGCTTTGGATTCTTCGACCATGGGATGGTGTTCCAAGAAGGAGGAGAGCTGGGCAGGGACGGGCTCCACCTAACGAAGAGAGGGAAGAGCATCTTCGCCAGCAGGCTGGCTAACCTAGTGAGGAGGGCTTTAAACTAGGTTCACCGGGGGAAGGAGACCAAAGCCCTGAGGTAAGTGGGGAAATGGGATCCTGGGAGGAAGCACAAGCAGGAGAGAGCAAGAGGGGAGGACTCCTGTCTCATACTGAGAAAGAGGGATGATCGATGAGTTATCTTAAGTGCCTATACACAAATGCAAGAAGCCTGGGAAACAAGCAGGGAGAACTGGAAGTCCTGGCACAGTCAGGGAACTATGATGCGATTGGAATAACAGAGACTTGGTGGGATAACTCACATGACTGGAGTACTGTCATGGATGGATATAAACTGTTCAGGAAGGACAGGCAGGGCAGAAAAGGTGGGGGAGTTACGTTGTATGTAAGAGAGGAGTATGACTGCTCAGAGCTCCGGTATGAAACTGCAGAAAAACCTGAGAGTCTCTGGATAAAGTTGAGAAGTGTGAGCAACAAGGGTGATGTCGTGGTCGGAGTCTGCTATAGACCACCAGACCAGGGGGATGAGGTGGACGAGGCTTTCTTCTGGAAACTAGCAGAAGTTGCTAGATCGCAGGCCCTGGTTCTCATGGGAGACTTTAATCACCCTGATATCTGCTGGGAGAGCAATACAGCGGTGCACAGACAATCCAGGAAGTTTTTGGAAAGTGTAGGGGACAATTTCCTGGTGCAAGTGCTGGAGGAACCAACTAGGGGCAGAGCTTTTCTTGACCTGCTGCTCACAAACAGGGAAGAATTAGTAGGGGAAGCAAAAGTGGATGGGAACCTGGGAGGCAGTGACCATGAGATGGTCGAGTTCAGGATCCTGACACAAGGAAGAAAGGAGAGCAGCAGAATATGGACCCTGGACTTCAGAAAAGCAGACTTTGACTCTCTCAGGGAACTGATGGGCAGGATCCCCTGGGAGAATAACATGAGGGGGAAAGGAGTCCAGGAGAGCTGGCTGTATTTTAAAGAATCCTTATTGCGGTTGCAGGAACAAACCATCCCGATGTGTAGAAAGAACAGTAAATATGGCAGGCGACCAGCTTGGCTAAACAGTGAAATCCTTGCTGATCTTAAACGCAAAAAAGAAGCTTACAAGAAGTGGAAGATTGGACAAATGACCAGGGAGGAGTATAAAAATATTGCTCAGGCATGCAGGAGTGAAATCAGGAAGGCCAAATCACACTTGGAGTTGCAGCTAGCAAGAGATGTTAAGAGTAACAAGAAGGGTTTCTTCAGGTATGTTAGCAACAAGAAGAAAGTCAAGGAAAGTGTGGGCCCCTTACTGAATGAGGGAGGCAACCTTGTAACAGAGGATGTGGAAAAAGCTAATGTACTCAATGATTTTTTTGCCTCTGTCTTCACAAACAAGGTCAGCTCCCAGACTGCTGCACTGGGCAGCACAGTATGGGGAGAAGGTGACCAACCCTCTGTGGAGAAAGAAGTGGTTCGGGACTATTTAGAAAAACTGGACGTGCACAAGTCCATGGGGCCGGATGCGCTGCATCCGAGGGTGCTAAAGGAGTTGGTGGATGTGATTGCAGAGTCATTAGCCATTATTTTTGAAAACTCATGGCGATCGGGGGAGGTCCCGGATGACAGGAAAAAGGCTAATGTAGTGCCCATCTTTAAAAAAGGGAAGAAGGAGGATCCGGGGAACTACAGGCCAGTCAGCCTCACCTCAGTCCCTGGAAATATCATGGAGCAGGTCCTCAAGGAATCAATTATGAAACACTTAGAGGAGAGGAAAGTGATCAGGAACAGTCAGCATGGATTCACCAAGGGCAAGTCATGCCTGACTAACCTAATTGCCTTCTATGAGGAGATAACTGGCTCTGTGGATGAGGGGAAAGCAGTGGATGTGTTATTCCTTGACTTTAGCAAAGCTTTTGATACGGTCTCCCACAGTATTCTTGCCGCCAAGTTAAAGAAGTATGGGCTGGATGAATGGACTGTAAGGTGGATAGAAAGCTGGCTAGATCGTCGGGCTCAATGGGTAGTGATCAATGGCTCCACGTCTAGTTGGCAGCCGGTTTCAAGCGGAGTGCCCCAAGGGTCGGTCCTGGGGCCGGTTTTGTTTAATATCTTTATTAATGATCTGGAGGATGGTGTGGACTGCACTCTCAGCAAGTTTGCAGATGACACTAAACTGGGAGGCGTGGTAGATACACTAGAGGGTAGGGATCGGATTGGGCCAAAAAAAACCTGATGAGGTTCAACAAGGACAAGTGCAGAGTCCTGCACTTAGGATGGAAGAATCCCATGCACTGCTACAGACTAGGGACCGAATGGCTGGGTAGCAGTTCTGCAGAAAAGGACCTAGGGGTCACAGTGGACGAGAAGCTGGATATGAGTCAACAGTGTGCTCTTGTTGCCAAGAAGGCTAATGGCATTTTGGGCTGTATAAGTAGGGGCATTGCCAGCAGATCGAGGAACGTGATTGTTCCCCTTTATTCAACATTGGTGAGGCCTCATCTGGAGTACTGTGTCCAGTTTTGGGCCCCACACTACAAGAAGGATGTGGAAAAATTGGAAAGAGTCCAGCGGAGGGCAACAAAAATGATTAGGGGTCTGGAGCACATGACTTATGAGGAGAGGCTGAGGGAACTGGGATTGTTTAGTCTCCAGAAGAGAAGAATGAGGGGGGATTTGATAGCTGCTTTCAACTACCTGAGGGGGGGTTCCAAAGAGGATGGAGCTCGGCTGTTCTCAGTGGTGGCAGATGACAGAACAAGGAGCAATGGTCTCAAGTTGCAGTGGGGGAGGTCTAGGTTGGATATTAGGAAAAACTTTTTCAATAGGAGGGTGGTGAAGCACTGGAATGCGTTACCTAGGGAGGTGGTGGAGTCTCCTTCTTTGGAGGTTTTTAAGGCCCGGCTTGACAAAGCCCTGGCTGGGATCATTTAGTTGGGAATTGGTCCTGCTTTGAGCAGGGGGTTGGACTAGATGACCTCCTGAGGTCCCTTCCAACCCTGATATTCTATGATTCTATGAGTCCGGGCTCCTACCCCGTGCTCCGACCCTGCCCTTACACCCCACTCCCCTCCCAGAGCCGGGGAGAGAACCCAGGAGTCCTGGCTCCCAGGCTCAGACCCTACCCACGAGATGTTTTTGTGATTCACACCAATGGGCCAGGCAGTGAATGGGGAAGTGAAAGCAGCTAATTAAAGAGGCTCGGGGGACGCTGGGTTTATTAAAGAGGTCTGTGGTTTGAGAGGTTGAGAAGGGAGAAATGGCCACATGGTGGCAGCAGAGGATCACAAAAGAGGCAGAACCTGGTTTCCTGAACTGACTTTGTCCCCTTCCCAAAACCAGAATCCAGGAGACCGGGCTCCTTCCCCCCTGCCCTATACACATCCCACTCCCCTCCCCGAGGCAGGGATGGAGCGCAGGAGTCCGGGCTCCCAGTCCCCCCTGCTCTAACCACTAGATCCCAGTCCCCTCCCGGAGCCAGGGAGAGAACCCAGGCGTCTGGGCTTCCAGGCTCAGACCCTGCCCTGCCCCTGACAAATATTTTCCATTCTCTGCAGCGGGGTGTGCAGTGATCGGCGAAGTGAATGACCCAATTAAAGGGACAGGGGCTCAGCAGGGCCCCTGGGGGGCTGCAGGTTAGTTAACAGGATTTTTTTTATTAGACGGGGGCACTGGTGAGAAAAAGCCATAAGGGGGCAGCAGAAGTTGGAGTCAGGTCCTGGCTTCATAACAGGACCTGGTCTCCCTTTTCCAACTGCAGATGAACCGAGGAGGAGTCCTGGCTCCCAGCCCCCGGTGCTCCAACCCACCAGACCCCACTAAATCTCCCCTGCTCTAACCGCCAGACCCCACTTCCCGCCGAGAGCCGGGGAGAGAACCCAGGAGTCCTGGCTCCCAGGCTCAGACCCTGCCCACGAGATGTTTTTGTGATTCACACCAATGGGCCAGGCAGTGAATGGGGAAGTGAAAGCAGCTAATTAAAGAGGCTCGGGGGACGCTGGGTTTATTAAAGAGGTCTGTGGTTTGAGTGGGTGCGAAGGGAGAAATGGCCATATGGCGGCAGCAGAGGACCAGAGTTGAGGCACCTCCAGCGTTCCTGAAATGACTCTGTCTCCCCTTCCCAAACCAAGAACCCAGGAGTCCGGGCTCCTACCCCCTGCTCTGACGATGCCCTTACACCCCACTCCCCTCCCAGAGCCAGGGAGAGAACCCAGGAATCCGGGCTCCTACCCCCTGCTCTAACCCTGCCCTTACACCCCACTCCCCTCCCCTCCCCTCCCAGAGACATGGAGAGAACCCAGGAGTGCGGGCTCCTACCCCGGTGCTCTGACCCTGCCCTTACACCCCACTCCCCTCCCAAGCCAGGGAGAGAACCCAGGAATCCGGGCTCCTACCCCCTGCTCCAATCCTGCCCTTACACCCCCCTCCCCTCCCAGAGACATGGAGAGAACCCAGGAGTGTGGGCTCCTACCCCGGTGCTCTGACCCTGCCCTTACACCCCACTCCCCTCCCAAGCCAGGGAGAGAACCCAGGAATCCGGGCTCCTACCCCCTGCTCCAACCCTGCCCTTACACCCCACTCCCCTCCCAGAGCCAGGGAGAGAACCCAGGAATCCGGGCTCCCAGGCTCAGACCCTGCCCTTCCCCTGACAAGCTTTTTCCATTTCAGACTGGGGGCACTGGTGAGAAATGGCCACAAGGGGGCAGCAGAAGCTGAAGCTGGAGGCAGGTCCTGGCTCCATAACAGGACCTGGTCTCCCTTTTCCAACTGCAGATGAACCCAGGAGTCCTGGCTCTCAGTCTCCCCTGCTATAACCACGAGACCCCAGTCCCCGCCCAGAGCCGGGGAGAGAACCCAGGAGTCCGGGCTCCTACCCCCCCTGCACCAGCATTGCCCTTACACCCCACTCCCCTCCCAGAGCCAGGGAGAGAACCCAGGAGTTCAGGCTTCTACCCCCCTGCACCAGCACTGAGGTCTGTGGTTTGAGAGGGTGCGACGGGAGAAATGGCCACATGGCGGCAGCAGAGGACCAGAGTTGAGGCACCTCCAGGGTTCCTGAAATGACTCTGTCTCCCCTTCCCAAACCAAGAACCCAGGAGTCCGGGCTCCTACCCCCTGCTCTGACCCTGCCCTTACACCCCACTCCCCTCCCCTCCCCTCCCAGAGACATGGAGAGAACCCAGGAGTGCGGGCTCCTACCCCGGTGCTCTGACCCTGCCCTTACATCTCACTCCCCTCCCAAGCCAGGGAGAGAACCCAGGAGTCCTGGCTCCCAGGCACAGACCCTGCCCCCGAGTTGTTTTTGTGATTCACACCAATGGGCCAGGCAGTGAATGGGGAAGTGAAAGCAGCTAATTAAAGAGGCTCGGGGGACGCTGGGGTTTATTAAAGAGGTCTGTGGTTTGAGTGGGTGCGATGGGAGAAATGGCCACATGGTGGCAGCAGAGGAGCAAAATTGTGGAAGCTCCTGGGTTCCTGAAATGACTCTGTCTCCCCTTCCCAAACCAAGAACCCAGGAGTCCTGGCTCCTACCCCCTGCTCCAATCCTGCCCTTACACCCCACTCCCCTCCCAGAGCCAGGGAGAGAACCCAGGAGTCCGGGCTCCTATCCCCTGCTCTAACCCTGACCTTACACCCCACTCCCCTCACGGAGCCAGGGAGAGAACCCAGGCATCCTGGGTCTCAGGCTCAGACCCTGCCCTGTCCCTGACAAGCTTTTTCCATTATTGGAAGTGGGGTGTGCAGCGACCAGAGAAGTGAATGACCCAATTAAAGGGACAATGGCTCAGCAGGGGTCCCTGGGGGCTGAGGTTTAGCTAACAGGACTTTATTTTAGACTGGGGGCACTAGTGAGAAATGGCCACAAGGGGGCAGCAGACGCTCAAGATGGAGTCAGGTCCTGGCTCCATAACAGGACCTGGTCTCCCTTTTTAGAACTGCAGATGAACCCAGGAGGAGTCCTGGCTCCCAGCCCCCCTGCTCTAACCGCCAGACCCCAGTCCCCTCCCAGAGCCAGGGTGAGAACCCAGGAGTCCGGGCTCTTGCAACCCCCACATGCTCTAACCCAGGGATTGGCAACCTTTGGCACGTGGCTCACCAGGGTAAGCACCCTGGCTGGCTGGGCTGGTTTGTTTACCTGCCCCATCGGCAGTTTCTACTGAACACGGCTCCCATTGGTTGCGGTTCGCCGCTCCAGGCCAATGGGGGGTGCGGGAAGCGGCGCAGGAGGAGGGATTTGCTGGCCGCCGCTTCCCGCCACCCCCATTGGCCTGGGGTGGCGACCCGCGGCCAATGGGAGCCGCAATTGGCCGAAACTGCCGACGTGGCAGGTAAACAAACCAGCCAGGCCCGCCAGGGTTCTTCCCCTGGTGAGCTGCGTGCCAAAGATTGCCGACCCCTGCTCTAACAACTAGAAGACCCCACACCCCTCCCAGAGCCAGGGTGAGAACCCAGGAGGCCAGGATCCCATCCCTCCCTGTGGTCACAGTGTTGCCAATTTAGTCATTTTCCCAACCGCCACCCCCGTAAATTCGAACATGCCCCTAACTTCAATTCCTGGGAAAACTCGAGCTGGGGGCAGAACCCAGGAGTCCTGGCGCAGACCCTGTCCCCGAGTTGTTTTTGTGATTTGCCCCAATAGGCCTGCAGCGAATGGGGAAGTGAAACAAGCTAATTACAGAGTATCAGGTCACTCTGGGGCCTTTGGGTTGTTTTATAGGCCTGTGCTTAGAGTGGGTGCGATGGGAGAAATGGCCACATGGCGGCAGCAGAGGACCAGAGTTGAGGCACCTCCTGGGTTTCTGAACTGACTCTGCCTCCCCTTCCCAAACCAAGAACCCAGGAGTCCGGGCTCCTACCCCCTGCTCTGACCCTGCCCTTACACCCCACTCCCCTCCCAGAGCCAGGGAGAGAACCCAGGAGTCCGGGCTCCTACCCCCTGCTCTGACCCTGCCCTTACACCTCACTCCCCTCCCGGAGCCAGGGAGAGAACCCAGGAGTCCGGGCTCCCAGGCTCAGACCCTGCCCTTCCCCTGACAAGCTTTTTCCATTTCAGACTGGGGGGCACTGGTGAGAAATGGCCACAAGGGGGCAGCAGAAGCTGAAGCTGGAGGCAGGTCCTGGCTCCATAACAGGACCTGGTTTCCCTTTTCCAACTGCAGATGAACCCAGGAGTCCTGGCTCTCAGTCTCCCCTGCTATAACCACGAGACCCCAGTCCCCGCCCAGAGCCGGGGAGAGAACCCAGGAATCCGGGCTCCTACCTCCCTGCACCAGCACTGCCCTTACACCCCACTCCCCTCTGAGAGCCAGGGAGAGAATCCAGGAGTCGAACAGCAGAGGCTAAGGGTACGTCTACACTTACCGGAGGGTCCGACGGCAGGCAATCGATGTTCTGGGATCGATTTATTGCGTCTTGTCTAGACGCGATAAATCGGTCCCGGATCGACCCCGGAAGTGCTCGCCGTCGACGCTGGTACTCCAGCTCGGCGAGAGGAGTACGCGGCATCGATGGGGGAGCCTGCCTGCCGCGTCTGGACCCGCAGTAAGTTCGGACTAAGGTACTTCGAATTCAGCTACGTTATTAACGTAGCTGAATTTGCGTACCTTAGTCCGAAGTGGGGGGGTAGTGTGGACCAGGCCTTAGCCTACCTCCTCTCGGACAGCTCCCAGGCAAACTCCCTCTGTTAGGCCTGGTGCACACTACCCCCCCATTTCGGACTAAGGAACGCAAATTCAGCTACGTTAATAACGTAGCTGAATTCGAAGTACCTTAGTCCGAACTTACCGCGGGTCCAGACACGGCAGGCAGGCTCCCCCGTCGATGCCGCGTACTCCTCTCGCCGAGCTGGAGTATCGGCGTCGACGGCGAGCACTTCCGGGATCGATCCCAGAACATCGATTGCCTGCCGTCGGACCCGGAGGTAAGTGTAGACGTACCCTAAGTGCTGCATTAGGGGGGCTGTGTTGGTGAGTATCTGAGTGTCTGTTGCTGGGACAGTTTGTCAGTTTGACCGTGTGCTTGATTGCTTGCTTGTTTGTTTGAAAAGTGTGAATTGGGAGTGCTTTGTTCCAGGTGGGCCTTGAGTGGGCCTGACTGGTATATAAGGGCAGTCAGCAGCGAACCAGCTGAGCGGCGAACAGCAGAGGCTAACAGAGGGAGTTCGCTTGTGGAGAGCGCACTGAGGATTTCATCTGCAAGTTTCTCTGACTAGGTACTGCATCAGCTGAGGAAGCTCTTAAGAGGAAGGTGATATGGAAGGTGAGCGATCAGCTGTTGTAACCTGCACAGGTTGTGCCATGTTTGTCTTTCTTCCACTGGACAGAAGCGACTTTGTCTGTACAAAGTGCAAGCTGGTCTCCATATTGGAAGAGAAGGTTCGAGGTCTTGAGAAACGAGTATCGACTCTGCGTTGCATAAGGGAAAATGAAGATTTCCTGGACAGACGTCAGGAGATGCTTCTACGGCCACAATGTTCTGAAGATTCAGAGCAGGCGCAGCAGGGACAGAAGGATGGTGAAGAAGTTTGGCAGCATGTGACCTCCAGAAGGAGAAAGAGGAGCGTCCATGTACCAGCAATGGAGATACAGGTGAGCAATCGTTTCCATGTTCTCTCTACAGGTACTAACGCGGAGAGTGGACTAGATGACCCATCTGAGGGAAGGGAGCAGAAGGAGACTCCACCGATTGGAAGGCAAAAGATGCACTGTCCTAGGGATGGGGGTTCCACGACCACCACTCCCAAGAGGAGGAGGAGGGTGGTGGTGGTGGTGGTGGTCGGGGACTCCCTCCTCAGGGGGACTGAGTCATCTATCTGCCGCCCCGACCGGGAAAACCGAGAGGTCTGCTGCTTGCCAGGAGCTAGGATACACGATGTGATGGAGAGACTGCCGAGACTCATCAAGCCCTCGGATCGCTACCCCTTCCTGCTTCTCCACGTGGGCACCAATGATACTGCCAAGAATGACCTTGAGCGGATCACTGCAGACTACGTGGCTCTGGGAAGGATAAAGGAGTTTGAGGCGCAAGTGGTGTTCTCGTCCATCCTCCCTGTGCAAGGAAAAGGCCTGGGTAGAGACCGTCGAATCGTGGAAGTCAACGAATGGCTACGCAGGTGGTGTCGGACAGAAGGCTTTGGATTCTTCGACCATGGGATGGTGTTCCAAGAAGGAGGAGTGCTGGGCAGGGACGGGCTCCACCTAACGAAGAGAGGGAAGAGCATCTTCGCCAGCAGGCTGGCTAACCTAGTGAGGAGGGCTTTAAACTAGGTTCACCGGGGGAAGGAGACCAAAGCCCTGAGGTAAGTGGGGAAATGGGATCCTGGGAGGAAGCACAAGCAGGAGAGAGCAAGAGGGGAGGACTCCTGTCTCATACTGAGAAAGAGGGATGATCGATGAGTTATCTTAAGTGCCTATACACAAATGCAAGAAGCCTGGGAAACAAGCAGGGAGAACTGGAAGTCCTGGCACAGTCAGGGAACTATGATGCGATTGGAATAACAGAGACTTGGTGGGATAACTCACATGACTGCAGTACTGTCATGGATGGATATAAACTGTTCAGGAAGGACAGGCAGGGCAGAAAAGGTGGGGGAGTTACGTTGTATGTAAGAGAGGAGTATGACTGCTCAGAGCTCCGGTATGAAACTGCAGAAAAACCTGAGAGTCTCTGGATAAAGTTGAGAAGTGTGAGCAACAAGGGTGATGTCGTGGTCGGAGTCTGCTATAGACCACCAGACCAGGGGGATGAGGTGGACGAGGCTTTCTTCTGGCAACTAGCAGAAGTTGCTAGATTGCAGGCCCTGGTTCTCATGGGAGACTTTAATCACCCTGATATCTGCTGGGAGAGCAATACAGCGGTGCACAGACAATCCAGGAAGTTTTTGGAAAGTGTAGGGGACAATTTCCTGGTGCAAGTGCTGGAGGAACCAACTAGGGGCAGAGCTTTTCTTGACCTGCTGCTCACAAACAGGGAAGAATTAGTAGGGAAAGCAAAAGTGGATGGGAACCTGGGAGGCAGTGACCATGAGATGGTCGAGTTCAGGATCCTGACACAAGGAAGAAAGGAGAGCAGCAGAATATGGACCCTGGACTTCAGAAAAGCAGACTTTGACTCTCTCGGGGAACTGATGGGCAGGATCCCCTGGGAGAATAACATGAGGGGGAAAGGAGTCCAGGAGAGCTGGCTGTATTTTAAAGAATCCTTATTGCGGTTGCAGGAACAAACCATCCCGATGTGTAGAAAGAACAGTAAATATGGCAGGCGACCAGCTTGGCTAAACAGTGAAATCCTTGCTGATCTTAAACGCAAAAAAGAAGCTTACAAGAAGTGGAAGATTGGACAAATGACCAGGGAGGAGTATAAAAATATTGCTCAGGCATGCAGGAGTGAAATCAGGAAGGCCAAATCACACTTGGAGTTGCAGCTAGCAAGAGATGTTAAGAGTAACAAGAAGGGTTTCTTCAGGTATGTTAGCAACAAGAAGAAAGTCAAGGAAAGTGTGGGCCCCTTACTGAATGAGGGAGGCAACCTTGTAACAGAGGATGTGGAAAAAGCTAATGTACTCAATGATTTTTTTGCCTCTGTCTTCACAAACAAGGTCAGCTCCCAGACTGCTGCACTGGGCAGCACAGTATGGGGAGAAGGTGACCAACCCTCTGTGGAGAAAGAAGTGGTTCGGGACTATTTAGAAAAACTGGACGTGCACAAGTCCATGGGGCCGGATGCGCTGCATCCGAGGGTGCTAAAGGAGTTGGTGGATGTGATTGCAGAGTCATTAGCCATTATTTTTGAAAACTCATGGCGATCGGGGGAGGTCCCGGATGACAGGAAAAAGGCTAATGTAGTGCCCATCTTTAAAAAAGAGAAGAAGGAGGATCCGGGGAACTACAGGCCAGTCAGCCTCACCTCAGTCCCTGGAAATATCATGGAGCAGGTCCTCAAGGAATCAATTATGAAACACTTAGAGGAGAGGAAAGTGATCAGGAACAGTCAGCATGGATTCACCAAGGGCAAGTCATGCCTGACTAACCTAATTGCCTTCTATGAGGAGATAACTGGCTCTGTGGATGAGGGGAAAGCAGTGGATGTGTTATTCCTTGACTTTAGCAAAGCTTTTGATACGGTCTCCCACAGTATTCTTGCCGCCAAGTTAAAGAAGTATGGGCTGGATGAATGGACTGTAAGGTGGATAGAAAGCTGGCTACATCGTCGGGCTCAATGGGTAGTGATCAATGGCTCCACGTCTAGTTGGCAGCCGGTTTCAAGCGGAGTGCCCCAAGGGTCGGTCCTGGGGCCGGTTTTGTTTAATATCTTTATTAATGATCTGGAGGATGGTGTGGACTGCACTCTCAGCAAGTTTGCAGATGACACTAAACTGGGAGGCGTGGTAGATACACTAGAGGGTAGGGATCGGATTGGGCCAAAAAAAACCTGATGAGGTTCAACAAGGACAAGTGCAGAGTCCTGCACTTAGGATGGAAGAATCCCATGCACTGCTACAGACTAGGGACCGAATGGCTGGGTAGCAGTTCTGCAGAAAAGGACCTAGGGGTCACAGTGGACGAGAAGCTGGATATGAGTCAACAGTGTGCTCTTGTTGCCAAGAAGGCTAATGGCATTTTGGGCTGTATAAGTAGGGGCATTGCCAGCAGATCGAGGAACGTGATTGTTCCCCTTTATTCAACATTGGTGAGGCCTCATCTGGAGTACTGTGTCCAGTTTTGGGCCCCACACTACAAGAAGGATGTGGAAAAATTGGAAAGAGTCCAGCGGAGGGCAACAAAAATAATTAGGGGTCTGGAGCACATGACTTATGAGGAGAGGCTGAGGGAACTGGGATTGTTTAGTCTCCAGAAGAGAAGAATGAGGGGGGATTTGATAGCTGCTTTCAACTACCTGAGGGGGGGTTCCAAAGAGGATGGAGCTCGGCTGTTCTCAGTGGTGGCAGATGACAGAACAAGGAGCAATGGTCTCAAGTTGCAGTGGGGGAGGTCTAGGTTGGATATTAGGAAAAACTTTTTCAATAGGAGGGTGGTGAAGCACTGGAATGCGTTACCTAGGGAGGTGGTGGAGTCTCCTTCTTTGGAGGTTTTTAAGGCCCGGCTTGACAAAGCCCTGGCTGGGATCATTTAGTTGGGAATTGGTCCTGCTTTGAGCAGGGGGTTGGACTAGATGACCTCCTGAGGTCCCTTCCAACCCTGATATTCTATGATTCTATGAGTCCGGGCTCCTACCCCGTGCTCCGACCCTGCCCTTACACCCCACTCCCCTCCCAGAGCCGGGGAGAGAACCCAGGAGTCCTGGCTCCCAGGCTCAGACCCTACCCACGAGATGTTTTTGTGATTCACACCAATGGGCCAGGCAGTGAATGGGGAAGTGAAAGCAGCTAATTAAAGAGGCTCGGGGGACGCTGGGTTTATTAAAGAGGTCTGTGGTTTGAGAGGTTGAGAAGGGAGAAATGGCCACATGGTGGCAGCAGAGGATCACAAAAGAGGCAGAACCTGGTTTCCTGAACTGACTTTGTCCCCTTCCCAAAACCAGAACCCAGGAGACCGGGCTCCTTCCCCCCTGCCCTATACACATCCCACTCCCCTCCCCGAGGCAGGGATGGAGCGCAGGAGTCCGGGCTCCCAGTCCCCCCTGCTCTAACCACTAGATCCCAGTCCCCTCCCGGAGCCAGGGAGAGAACCCAGGCGTCTGGGCTTCCAGGCTCAGACCCTGCCCTGCCCCTGACAAATATTTTCCATTCTCTGCAGCGGGGTGTGCAGTGATCGGCGAAGTGAATGACCCAATTAAAGGGACAGGGGCTCAGCAGGGCCCCTGGGGGGCTGCAGGTTAGTTAACAGGATTTTTTTTATTAGACGGGGGCACTGGTGAGAAAAAGCCATAAGGGGGCAGCAGAAGTTGGAGTCAGGTCCTGGCTTCATAACAGGACCTGGTCTCCCTTTTCCAACTGCAGATGAACCGAGGAGGAGTCCTGGCTCCCAGCCCCCCTGCTCTAACCGCCAGACCCCAGTCCCCTCCCAGAGCCAGGGTGAGAACCCAGGAGTCCGGGCTCTTGCAACCCCCACATGCTCTAACCCAGGGATTGGCAACCTTTGGCACGTGGCTCACCAGGGTAAGCACCCTGGCTGGCTGGGCTGGTTTATTTACCTGCCCCATCGGCAGTTTCCACTGATCACGGCTCCCATTGGTTGCGGTTCGCCGCTCCAGGCCAATGGGGGGTGCGGGAAGCGGCGCAGGAGGAGGGATGTGCTGGCCGCCGCTTCCCGCCACCCCCATTGGCCTGGAGTGGCGACCCGCGGCCAATGGGAGCCGCAATTGGCCGAAACTGCCGACGTGGCAGGTAAACAAACCAGCCAGGCCTGCCAGGGTGCTTCCCCTGGTGAGCTGCGTGCCAAAGATTGCCGATCCCTGCTCTAACAACTAGAAGACCCCACACCCCTCCCAGAGCCAGGGTGAGAACCCAGGAGGCCAGGATCCCATCCCTCCCTGTGGTCACAGTGTTGCCAATTTAGTCGTTTTCCCAACCGCCACCCCCGTAAATTCGAACATGCCCCTAACTTCAATTCCTGGGAAAACTCGAGCTGGGGGCAGAACCCAGGAGTCCTGGCGCAGACCCTGCCCCCGAGTTGTTTTTGTGATTTGCCCCAATAGGCCTGCAGCGAATGGGGAAGTGAAACAAGCTAATTACAGAGTCTCAGGTCACTCTGGGGCCCTTTGGGTTGTTTTATAGGCCTGTGCTTAGAGTGGGTGCGATGGGAGAAATGGCCACATGGCGGCAGCAGAGGACCAGAGTTGAGGCACCTCCTGGGTTTCTGAAATGACTCTGTCTCCCCTTCACAAACCAAGAACCCAGGAGTCCGGGCTCCTACCCCCTGCTCTGACCCTGCCCTTACACCCCACTCCCCTCCCAGAGCCAGGGAGAGAACCCAGGAGTCCGGGCTCCTATCCCCTGCTCTGACCCTGCCCTTACACTCCACTCCCCTCCCAGAGCCGGGGAGAGAACCCAGGAATCCGGGCTCCTACCCCCTGCTCTGACCCTGCCCTTACACTCCACTCCCCTCCCAGAGCTGGGGAGAGAACCCAGGAATCCGGGCTCCTACCCCCTGCTCTGACCCTGCCCTTACACTCCACTCCCCTCCCAGAGCCAGGGAGAGAACCCAGGAGTCCGGGCTCCTACCCCCTGCTCTGACCCTGCCCTTACACTCGACTCCCCTCCCGGAGCCAGGGAGAGAACCCAGGAGTCCGGGCTCCTACCCCCTGCTCTGACCCTGCCCTTACACTCGACTCCCCTCCCAGAGCCAGGGAGAGAACCCAGGAGTTCAGGCTTCTACCCCCTGCTCTGACCCTGCCCTTACACCCCACTCCCCTCCCGGAGCCAGGGAGAGAACCCAGGAGTCTGGGCTCCTACCCCCTGCTCTGACCCTGCCCTTACACCTCACTCCCCTCCCGAGCCAGGGAGAGAACCCAGGAGTCCGGGCTCCTACCCCCTGCTCTGACCCTGCCCTTACACCCCCCTCCCCTCCCAGAGCCAGGGAGAGAACCCAGGAGTCCGGGCTCCTACCCCCTGCTCTGACCCTGCCCTTACACCTCACTCCCCTCCCAGAGCCAGGGAGAGAACCCAGGAGTCCGGGCTCCCAGGCTCAGACCCTGCCCTTCCCCTGACAAGCTTTTTCCATTTCAGACTGGGGGCACTGGTGAGAAATGGCCACAAGGGGGCAGCAGAAGCTGAAGCTGGAGGCAGGTCCTGGCTCCATAACAGGACCTGGTCTCCCTTTTCCAACTGCAGATGAACCCAGGAGTCCTGGCTCTCAGCCGCCCTCTGAACTCTCTCATCCCTCCCCTCTGGTCAACTACTCAGTGTTGCTAGTTTAGTCATTTTCCCAACCTCCTCCACAAATACGACTCCCAACTCCAAATTCAATTCCTGGGGAAAACATGAGCTGGGGCAAAACCCAGGAGTCCTGGTGCAGACCCTGCCACGGGTTCCTACCCCCTGCTCCAACCCTGCCCTTTACACCCCACTCCCCTCCCGGAGCCAGGGAGAGAACCCAGGAGTCCGGGCTCCTACCCCCTGCTCTGACCCTGCCCTTACACCCCACTCCCCTCCCAGAGCCAGGGAGAGAACCCAGGAGTCCGGGCTCCTACCCCCTGCTCTGACCCTGCCCTTACACTCCACTCCCCTCCCGGAGCCAGGGAGAGAACCTAGGAGTCCGGGTTCCTACCCCCTGCTCTGACCCTGCCCTTACTCCCCACGCCCCTCCCGGAGCCAGGGAGAGAACCTAGGAGTCTGGGCTCCTACCCCCTGCTCCGACCCTGCCCTTACACCCCACTCCCCTCCCAGAGCCAGGGAGAGAACCCAGGAGTCCGGGCTCCTACCCCCTGCTCTGACCCTGCCCTTACACTCCACTCCCCTCCCGGAGCCAGGGAGAGAACCTAGGAGTCCGGGTTCCTACCCCCTGCTCTGACCCTGCCCTTACTCCCCACGCCCCTCCCGGAGCCAGGGAGAGAACCCAGGAGTCCGGGCTCCCAGGCTCAGACCCTGCCCTGCCTCTGACAAGTGTTTTCCATTCTCTGAAGTGGGATGTGCAGCGACCAGAGAAGTGAATGACCTAATTAAAGGGACAGGGGCTCAGCAGGGCCCTGGGGGTGGGGTTTAGCTAACAAGACTTTATTTCAGACTGGGGGCACTGGTGAGAAATGGCCACAAGGGGGCAGCAGAAGCTGAAGCTGGAGGCAGGTCCTGGCTCCATAACAGGACCTGGTTTCCCTTTTCCAACTGCAGATGAACCCAGGAGTCCTGGCTCTCAGTCTCCCCTGCTATAACCACGAGACCCCACTTCCCTCCCAGAGCCAGGGAGAGAACCCAGGAGTCCTGGCTCCCAGGCACAGACCCTGCCCCCGAGTTGTTTTTGTGATTCACACCAATGGGCCAGGCAGTGAATGGGGAAGTGAAAGCAGCTAATTAAAGAGGCTCGGGGGACGCTGGGTTTATTAAAGAGGTCTGTGGTTTGAGAGGGTGCGACGGGAGAAATGGCCACATGGCGGCAGCAGAGGACCAGAGTTGAGGCACCTCCAGGGTTCCTGAAATGACTCTGCCTCCCCTTCCCAAACCAAGAACCCAGGAGTCCGGGCTCCTACCCCCTGCTCTGACCCTGCCCTTACACCCCACTCCCCTCCCAGAGCCAGGGAGAGAACCCAGGAGTCCGGGCTCCTACCCCCTGCTCTAACCCTGCCCTTACACCCCCCTCCCCTCCCCTCCCCTCCCAGAGACATGGAGAGAACCCAGGAGTGTGGGCTCCTACCCCGGTGCTCTGACCCTGCCCTTACATCTCACTCCCCTCCCAAGCCAGGGAGAGAACCCAGGAGTCCGGGCTCCTACCCCCTGCTCTGACCCTGCCCTTACACCCCCCTCCCCTCCCAGAGACATGGAGAGAACCCAGGAGTGCGGGCACCTACCCAGGGCCGGCTCTGGCTTTTTTGCCGCCCCAGGCAAAAAAGCCTCCGGCCGCCCCCCCCCCCGCGGGGGGGGGGGGGCGGCGAGCCCCGGCGGGGGCTCCGCTCTCCCGCCGGGGGGAGGGCGGCTGGAGCCCCGGGGCGAGGGTGGCGAGCCCCGGCGGGGGCAGGGCGGCCGGAGCCCTGGGAGGAGGGCGGCGAGTCGCGGCGGAGGCTCGGCTCTCACCTCTCCCCCCCCCCCGCGGCCAGAGCGCCGGGGGCAGGGCGGCGAGCCCCAGCGGGGGAAGGGCGGCCGGAGCCCTGGGAGGAGGGCGGCGAGTCGCGGCGGAGGCTCGGCTCTCACCTCTCCCCCCCCCCCGCGGCCAGAGCGCCGGGGGCAGGGCGGCGAGCCCCAGCGGGGGCAGGGCGGCCGGAGCCCTGGGAGGAGGGCGGCGAGTCCCGGCGGGGGCTCGGCTCTCACCTCTCCCCCCCCCCCCCCCGCGGCCAGAGCGCCGGGGGCAGGACGGCGAGCCCCGGCGCGGGCTCAGCTCTCCCCCCGGCGGCCAGAGCGCCGGGGGCAGGGCGGCGAGCCCCGGCGCGGGCTCAGCTCTCCCCCCGGCGGCCAGAGCGCCGGGGGCAGGGCGGCGAGAGGGCGGCGAGCCCCGCCTGGGGCTCGGCTCTCCCCCCGGCGGCCAGAGCGCAGGGCGGCGAGCCCCGGTAGGGGCTCGCCGCTCTCCCCCCGGCAGCCGGGGGGAGGGCGCGGGGGGGAGGGCGGCGAGAGCGCCGGGGGGAGGGCGGCGAGCCCGGCTGTGGCCCCGCTCTCCCCGGCGGCCCGAGCGCCGCGCCGCCCCCCTCCAGGTGCCGCCCCAAGCACCAGCTTGGTTGCCTGGTGCCTGGAGCCGGCCCTGCACCTACCCCGGTGCTCTGACCCTGCCCTTACATCTCACTCCCCTCCCAAGCCAGGGAGAGAACCCAGGAGTCCTGGCTCCCAGGCACAGACCCTGCCCCCGAGTTGTTTTTGTGATTCACACCAATGGGCCAGGCAGTGAATGGGGAAGTGAAAGCAGCTAATTAAAGAGGCTCGGGGGACGCTGGGTTTATTAAAGAGGTCTGTGGTTTGAGTGGGTGCGATGGGAGAAATGGCCACATGGTGGCAGCAGAGGAGCAGAATTGTGGAAGCTCCTGGGTTCCTGAAATGACTCTGTCTCCCCTTCCCAAACCAAGAACCCAGGAGTCCGGGCTCCTACCCCCTGCTCCAATCCTGCCCTTACACCCCACTCCCCTCCCAGAGCCAGGGAGAGAACCCAGGAGTCCGGGCTCCTATCCCCTGCTCTAACCCTGACCTTACACCCCACTCCCCTCACGGAGCCAGGGAGAGAACCCAGGCATCCTGGGTCTCAGGCTCAGACCCTGCCCTGTCCCTGACAAGCTTTTTCCATTATTGGAAGTGGGGTGTGCAGCGACCAGAGAAGTGAATGACCCAATTAAAGGGACAATGGCTCAGCAGGGGCCCCTGGGGGCTGGGGTTTAGCTAACAGGACTTTATTTTAGACTGGGGGCACGGGTGAGAAATGGCCACAAGGAGGCAGCAGACGCTCAAGATGGAGTCAGGTCCTGGTTCCATAACAGGACCTGGTCTCCCTTTTTAGAACTACAGATGAACCCAGGAGGAGTCCTGGCTCCCAGCCCCCCTGCTCTAACCGCCAGACCCCAGTCCCCTCCCAGAGCCAGGG
Source organism: Emys orbicularis (assembly GCF_028017835.1). Lineage (NCBI taxonomy): Eukaryota > Metazoa > Chordata > Testudines > Emydidae > Emys > Emys orbicularis. The sequence goes on from NC_088694.1 coordinate 50,080,030, forward strand.
TGAGAACCCAGGAGTCCGGGCTCTTGCAACCCCCACATGCTCTAACCCAGGGATTGGCAACCTTTGGCACGTGGCTCACCAGGGTAAGCACCCTGGCTGGCTGGGCTGGTTTGTTTACCTGCCCCATCGGCAGTTTCTACTGATCACGGCTCCCATTGGTTGCGGTTCGCCGCTCCAGGCCAATGGGGGGTGCGGGAAGCGGCGCAGGAGGAGGGATGTGCTGGCCGCCGCTTCCCGCCACCCCCATTGGCCTGGGGTGGCGACCCGCGGCCAATGGGAGCCGCAATTGGCCGAAACTGCCGACGTGGCAGGTAAACAAACCAGCCAGGCCCGCCAGGGTGCTTCCCCTGGTGAGCTGCGTGCCAAAGATTGCCGACCCCTGCTCTAACAACTAGAAGACCCCACACCCCTCCCAGAGCCAGGGTGAGAACCCAGGAGGCCAGGATCCCATCCCTCCCTGTGGTCACAATGTTGCCAATTTAGTCATTTTCCCAACCGCCACCCCCGTAAATTCGAACATGCCCCTAACTTCAATTCCTGGGAAAACACGAGCTGGAGGCAGAACCCAGGAGTCCTGGTGCAGACCCTGCCCCCGAGTTGTTTTTGTGATTTGCCCCAATAGGCCTGCAGCGAATGGGGAAGTGAAACGAGCTAATTACAGAGTCTCAGGTCACTCTGGGGCCCTTTGGGTTGTTTTATAGGCCTGTGCTTAGAGTGGGTGCGATGGGAGAAATGGCCACATGGCGGCAGCAGAGGACCAGAGTTGAGGCACCTCCTGGGTTTCTGAAATGACTCTGTCTCCCCTTCACAAACCAAGAACCCAGGAATCCGGGCTCCTACCCCCTGCTCTGACCCTGCCCTTACACCCCACTCCCCTCCCAGAGCCAGGGAGATAACCCAGGAATCCGGGCTCCTACCCCCTGCTCTGACCCTGCCCTTACACTCCACTCCCCTCCCAGAGCCAGGGAGAGAACCCAGGAGTCCGGGCTCCTACCCCCTGCTCTGACCCTGCCCTTACAGCCAACTCCCCTCCCAGAGCCAGGGAGAGAACCCAGGAGTCCGGGCTCCTACCCCCTGCTCCAACCCTGACCTTACACCCCACTCCCCTCCCGGAGCCAGGGAGAGAACCCAGGAGTCCGGGCTCCTACCCCCTGCTCTGACCCTGCCCTTACACCCCCCTCCCCTCCCCTCCCCTCCCAGAGACATGGAGAGAACCCAGGAGTCTGGGCTCCTACCCCCTGCTCTGACCCTGCCCTTACACCTCACTCCCCTCCCGAGCCAGGGAGAGAACCCAGGAGTCCGGGCTCCTACCCCCTGCTCTGACCCTGCCCTTACACCCCACTCCCCTCCCGAGCCAGGGAGAGAACCCAGGAGTCCGGGCTCCCAGGCTCAGACCCTGCCCTTCCCCTGACAAGCTTTTTCCATTTCAGACTGGGGGGCACTGGTGAGAAATGGCCACAAGGGGGCAGTAGAAGCTGAAGCTGGAGGCAGGTCCTGGCTCCATAACAGGACCTGGTCTCCCTTTTCCAACTGCAGATGAACCCAGGAGTCCTGGCTCTCAGCCGCCCTCTGAACTCTCTCATCCCTCCCCTCTGGTCAACTACTCAGTGTTGCTAGTTTAGTCATTTTCCCAACCTCCTCCACAAATACGACTCCCAACTCCAAATTCAATTCCTGGGGAAAACATGAGCTGGGGCAAAACCCAGGAGTCCTGGTGCAGACCCTGCCACGGGTTCCTACCCCCTGCTCCAACCCTGCCCTTTACACCCCACTCCCCTCCCGGAGCCAGGGAGAGAACCCAGGAGTCCGGGCTCCTACCCCCTGCTCTGACCCTGCCCTTACACCCCACTCCCCTCCCAGAGCCAGGGAGAGAACCCAGGAGTTCAGGCTCCTACCCCCTGCTCTGACCCTGCCCTTACACCCCACTCCCCTCCCAGAGCCAGGGAGAGAACCCAGGAGTCCGGGCTCCTACCCCCTGCTCTGACCCTGCCCTTACACCCCACTCCCCTCCCAGAGCCAGGGAGAGAACCCAGGAGTCCGGGTTCCTACCCCCTGCTCCAACCCTGCCCTTTACACCCCACTCCCCTCCCGGAGCCAGGGAGAGAACCCAGGAGTCCGGGCTCCTACCCCCTGCTCTGACCCTGCCCTTACACCCCACTCCCCTCCCAGAGCCAGGGAGAGAACCCAGGAGTCCGGGCTCCTACCCCCTGCTCTGACCCTGCCCTTACTCCCCACGCCCCTCCCGGAGCCAGGGAGAGAACCCAGGAGTCCGGGCTCCCAGGCTCAGACCCTGCCCTGCCTCTGACAAGTGTTTTCCATTCTCTGAAGTGGGATGTGCAGCGACCAGAGAAGTGAATGACCTAATTAAAGGGACAGGGGCTCAGCAGGGCCCTGGGAGTGGGGTTTAGCTAACAGGACTTTATTTCAGACTGGGGGCACTGGTGAGAAATGGCCACAAGGGGGCAGCAGAAGCTGAAGCTGGAGGCAGGTCCTGGCTCCATAACAGGACCTGGTCTCCCTTTTCCAACTGCAGATGAACCCAGGAGTCCTGGCTCTCAGCCGCCCTCTGAACTCTCTCATCCCTCCCCTCTGGTCAACTACTCAGTGTTGCTAGTTTAGTCATTTCCCCAACCTCCTCCACAAATACGACTCCCAACTCCAAATTCAATTCCTGGGGAAAACATGAGCTGGGGCAAAACCCAGGAGTCCTGGTGCAGACCCTGCCACGGGTTCCTACCCCCTGCTCCAACCCTGCCCTTTACACCCCACTCCCCTCCCGGAGCCAGGGAGAGAACCCAGGAGTCTGGGCTCCTACCCCCTGCTCCAACCCTGCCCTTACACCCCACTCCCCTCCCGGAGCCAGGGAGAGAACCCAGGAGTCCGGGCTCCTACCCCCTGCTCTGACCCTGCCCTTACACCCCACTCCCCTCCCAGAGCCAGGGAGAGAACCCAGGAGTCCGGGCTCCTACCCCCTGCTCTGACCCTGCCCTTACACCCCACTCCCCTCCCAGAGCCAGGGAGAGAACCCAGGAGTCCGGGTTCCTACCCCCTGCTCCAACCCTGCCCTTTACACCCCACTCCCCTCCCGGAGCCAGGGAGAGAACCCAGGAGTCCGGGCTCCTACCCCCTGCTCTGACCCTGCCCTTACACCCCACTCCCCTCCCAGAGCCAGGGAGAGAACCCAGGAGTCCGGGCTCCTACCCCCTGCTCTGACCCTGCCCTTACTCCCCACGCCCCTCCCGGAGCCAGGGAGAGAACCCAGGAGTCCGGGCTCCCAGGCTCAGACCCTGCCCTGCCTCTGACAAGTGTTTTCCATTCTCTGAAGTGGGATGTGCAGCGACCAGAGAAGTGAATGACCTAATTAAAGGGACAGGGGCTCAGCAGGGCCCTGGGAGTGGGGTTTAGCTAACAGGACTTTATTTCAGACTGGGGGCACTGGTGAGAAATGGCCACAAGGGGGCAGCAGAAGCTGAAGCTGGAGGCAGGTCCTGGCTCCATAACAGGACCTGGTTTCCCTTTTCCAACTGCAGATGAACCCAGGAGTCCTGGCTCTCAGTCTCCCCTGCTATAACCACGAGACCCCAGTCCCCGCCCAGAGCCGGGGAGAGAACCCAGGAATCCAGGTTCCTACCCCGTGCTCCGACCCTGCCCTTACACCCCACTTCCCTCCCAGAGCCAGGGAGAGAACCCAGGAGTCCTGGCTCGCAGGCACAGACCCTGCCCACGAGATATTTTTGTGATTCACACCAATGGGCCAGGCAGTGAATGGGGAAGTGAAAGCAGCTAATTAAAGAGGCTCGGGGGACGCTGGGTTTATTAAAGAGGTCTGTGGTTTGAGTGGGTGCGAAGGGAGAAATGGCCATATGGCGGCAGCAGAGGACCAGAGTTGAGGCACCTCCAGCGTTCCTGAAATGACTCTGTCTCCCCTTCCCAAATCAAGAACCCAGGAGTCCGGGCTCCTACCCCCTGCTCTGACCCTGCCCTTACACTCCACTCCCCTCCCAGAGCCATGGAGAGAACCCAGGAGTCCGGGCTCCTATCCCCTGCTCTGACCCTGCCCTTACACCCCCCTCCCCTCCCAGAGACATGGAGAGAACCGAGGAGTGCGGACTCCTACCCCGGTGCTCTGACCCTGCCCTTACATCTCACTCCCCTCCCAAGCCAGGGAGAGAACCCAGGAGTCCGGGCTCCTACCCCCTGCTCTGACCCTGCCCTTACACCCCACTCCCCTCCCGGAGCCAGGGAGAGAACCCAGGAGTCCTGGCTCCCAGGCACAGACCCTGCCCCCGAGTTGTTTTTGTGATTCACACCAATGGGCCAGGCTGTGAATGGGGAAGTGAAAGCAGCTAATTAAAGAGGCTCGGGGGACGCTGGGTTTATTAAAGAGGTCTGTGGTTTGAGTGGGTGCGATGGGAGAAATGGCCACATGGTGGCAGCAGAGGAGCAGAATTGTGAAAGCTCCTGGGTTCCTGAAATGACTCTGTCTCCCCTTCCCAAACCAAGAACCCAGGAGTCCGGGCTCCTTCCCCCCTGCACCAGCACTGCCCTTACACGCCACTCCTCTCCCAGAGCCAGGGAGAGAACCCAGGAGTCCGGGCTTCTACCCCCCTGCACCAGCACTGCCCTATACACCCCACTCCCCTCCCAGAGCCAGGGAGAGAACCCAGGAGTCCGGGCTCTTACCCCCCTGCACCAGCACTGCCCTATACACCCCACTTCCCTCCCAGAGCCAGAGAGAGAACCCAGGAGTCCGGGCTCCTACCCCCCTGCACCAGCACTGCCCTATACACCCCACTTCCCTCCCAGAGCCAGAGAGAGAACCCAGGAGTCCGGGCTCCTACCCCCCTGCACCAGCACTGCCCTATACACCCCACTCCCCTCCCAGAACCAGGGAGAGAACCCAGGAGTCCTTTCTCCGAGCCCCCTCCCCCCACTATAACCACTAGACCCCACTCCCTGCTCTGAATGTGCAGCTTGGGATGAGAGTTGCTCTACAGGGGTGTTTTTCCATTAGTGCCCCCCTAAAAATTCCTCTGCCTCAGTTGTTTCTGGCCACTGCTGGAGAGAAGAGACTGGAGATGGTTGGAGAAGTGGTTTGACCCAGTCTGATAATTGTTCTGTCCTAAGACCTTTTGAAGCGGCTCCGGGCCCCTGGAGTCCTTAGCACAGGGTTTGGGGCAAGTTGACCTCATGGGGAAGTCTAACAGGACAAGTTTATGAAAAACTAAGTGATCTCCCCATGAACTGAGATGAACCCAACCCCGGTTAGACCCAGAGGTGGGATCGATTTTCTCTGGGCTTCGTTTTGCAGCTGCCCTATGTTTTCTGCTCCAAGAAGGAAGAAAGCCCAAGCAAGCAGAGAAATTGACTACTTAGAGCCAGTCTGCTGCTTGGAAATGGTTTCCCATGAACTGAGAAGAACCCAACCTAGATTAGACCCAGAAGTGGGATTGGTTCTGTTTGACTCTCCCAGTCTACATGGCTCTCGAGGTTAGTGAACTTTTCCTGTCAGGCCCCACTAGATGGCGCTGTTACACATCATCTTTACAGCTCCTGCAAGTGGGTTCTCAGTCCTGGAGGAGGCTGTGGCCTTGTTCAGGGTTTTGTGATGTACTTTGCAGTAGGAGGCGCTGTTGCAAACAGCAGGGACATTGCTCGAGTTAATTGGTGGGGTGGGGTTGCTCTCTGGGAACCCAGGCATCCTGGCTCCCAGCCCCCCCCATTCTAATCACCAGCCCCCACTCCCCTCCCAGAGGGTGGAGAGAACCCAGGCGTCCTGGCTCCCAGGCCCCCCGTTCTAACCACCAGCCCCCACTCCCCTCCCAGAGGGGGAAGAGAACCCAGGCGTCCTGGCTCCCAGCCCCCCCCCCGTTCTAACCACCAGCCCCCACTCCCCTCCCAGAGCCGGGAGAGAACCCAGGCGTCCTGGCTCCCAGCCCCCCTGCTCTAACCCACCAGCCCCCACTCCCCTCCCAGAGGGTGGAGAGAACCCAGGCGTCCTGGCTCCCAGGCCCCCCGTTCTAACCACCAGCCCCCACTCCCCTCCCAGAGGGGGAAGAGAACCCAGGCATCCTGGCTCCCAGCCCCCCCGTTCTAACCACCAGCCCCCACTCCCCTCCCAGAGCCGGGAGAGAACCCAGGCGTCCTGGCTCCCAGCCCCCCTGCTCTAACCCACCAGACCCCATTCCCCTCCCAGAGGGGGGAGAGAACCCAGGCATCCTGGCTCCCAGCCCCCCCCATTCTAATCACCAGCCCCCACTCCCCTCCCAGAGGGTGGAGAGAACCCAGGCGTCCTGGCTCCCAGGCCCCCCGTTCTAACCACCAGCCCCCACTCCCCTCCCAGAGGGGGAAGAGAACCCAGGCGTCCTGGCTCCCAGCCCCCCCGTTCTAACCACCAGCCCCCACTCCCCTCCCAGAGCCGGGAGAGAACCCAGGCGTCCTGGCTCCCAGGCCCCCCGTTCTAACCACCAGCCCCCACTCCCCTCCCAGAGGGGGAAGAGAACCCAGGCGTCCTGGCTCCCAGCCCCCCCGTTCTAACCACCAGCCCCCACTCCCCTCCCAGAGCGGGGAGAGAACCCAGGCGTCCTGGCTCCCAGTCCCCCTGCTCTAACCCACCAGACCCCATTCCCCTCCCAGAGGGGGGAGAGAACCCAGGTGTCCTGGCTCCCAGCCCCCCTGCTCTAACCCACCAGACCCCACTCCCCTCCCAGAGGGGGGAGAGAACCCAGATGTCCTGGCTCCCAGCCCCCCTGCTCTAACCCACCAGACCCCACTCCCCTCCCAGAGGGGGGAGAGAACCCAGGAGTCCTGGCTCCCAGCCCCCCTGCTCTAACCCACCAGACCCCACTCCCTTCCCAGAGCTGGGGAGAGAACCCAGGAGTCCTGGCTCCCAGCCCCCCTGCTCTAACCCACCAGACCCCACTCCCCTCCCAGAGCTGGGGAGAGAACCCAGGAGTCCTGGCTCCCAGCCCCCCTGTTCTAACCACTAGACCCCACTCCCCTCCCAGAGGGGGGAGAGAACCCAGGAGTCCTGGCTCCTAGCCCCTCCCAGCCCGCAGTATAACCAGAGCCCTAGACCCTTTCTCCAGGTCGGGGAGGGGTGCGGGGTCGCGGGGTGGATAGAAGGGTGTGTATGGAGGTAGCTGGGCTGACACATTTCTGTCCCTGGGGTGGTGATGGCCTTACGCTTGCCGGCCAGAACAAACAGCAGCAGCTGATACCCAAGTGTGGGGACTTTCCCCAGCTCCACGCTGAGCTGCTTTCAGTCCCCGGCCCCACCCGCCTCGGCAGCTCCTGGCTAAAATTACCCTGGAGGTGTGAAGTTGTGCGGGGATTTGCATAACGGGGCAGCAGGGGCCAGCTGCAGGCTCCAGCGTGGAGGGGCGCAGCGGGGAGCCACCGACCAAGAACCCGGGGCCCAAGGCACCTCGAACACCCTGCCAGTCATGGGTTGCATGCCAAAGTGTGGACAATGTTGTGAAATTGAGCCCCATGAATTTACAAAGGGCCTTCTACATTTCCAAAGAATGTATAAGTGTTTATTCAGCAGCTTTATTTCATTACAGACTCGTTGGGACAGGGTGAGGCTTGGAGAGACACAGTGAAATCAGCCAGGGGCTAGTCTGATCCACTGATGGATCCATCCATCCGTCTATCCTTCCCTCCATCCAGCCATGCAGGTTCAGGATGACATGGGTAACTATGGGCTAGTTAGCCAGACACCAATCTCAGCCTAAGTCATGGAACAACTGATAGGGGCTACAATCCATTATGAATTAAAAGCAAGGCGCGCCATTCATGAACATCAACACGGCGTTGTGGTGAATCGATCTCGTGAGCCGAACTCAGCTTTTTTTGTGGTGGATAAAGGGAACCGCGTTGTCACCCGACGCTGAGACGTCCGTGAAGGCGTCTGACTTAGGACATTCTGATTGGGTTTTGCAGAACGCTCTTTTAATGTTGCTCCTATTGCAAACTGGCTAATTGGTTCTTCAGGTGGAATCGTCACCTAATGGGGGTTGTTGCCGGTGGCCCAGTTCTGTTCACTCTCTTTCCTGACAACCTCAAGGAAAATGAAAGATGATTCAGAGAGTTTAAGGCCAGAAGGCACCGTTAGTTCATCTAGTGTGACCTCCACAGCGGGAGTAGTTCACCCAGGTACCCCTATATTGAGCCCTATAGCTTGTGTTTGACCGAACCATCTTCCTGAAAGGCAACCAGAAGATGGAGACTCCACCACTTCCCTTGGTAGTCTCCCTCCCTGTTAGAAATCTGCACCTCCCTTCTAATCTGGCTTGGTTTGGTTTTCCCATTCAGCCTGCTGTTTTTTTCTGCTAGGTTAAAGAGCCCTTCGGTGCCCAGTATTTTCTCCCCATGAGCGTCCTTCTGCACCATAACCCCGTCTCTTCTCAGTCTTCCATTTGAGGAGCTCAACCAACGCAGCTTTTGAAGTCTCTCACCGTCAGGTGTTTTCTCCAGGCCTTGAGTCATTTTTTGTGGCTCTTTTCTGCACCCTTTCAAGCTGCAGACCCCAGAACCGGAGGCGTTGTTCCAGGCTTGGCCTCCCCACTGCTGTACACAGAGGTAAAACCCCCCTCTGACTCCCGCAAAAAGGGCCAATGATGAGGCAAAAATGGCAGAGTGGAAACTACAGCTGAGGACAAGGCGGCCATGTTGCATGCTCTGGATTGCTTGCTAAGCTGGGTCTGTTTGATCACCGTGCGTTTTAACACAACCAAAGACAAGGTTGTGCATCTAGGACCAAAGGAAGGTGGGTTCCCTGCATCAGCTGATGGACTGGGGACTTGGAAAAGGACTTAGCAGTCACACAAAACCGATCTGAGCTCCTGGTATGATGCTGTAGTTAAGAGGGCAATGCCTTGTCTAAAGCCCTAGTGAGACCGTTACTGGGTTCTCTGTTCAGTTCATGGATTATAAGCCCACGAGGGACCCTGTGACCATCTGGTCTGGCCTACCCTGTAACACAGGCCTTGGGACTTCCCCAAGTTAGTTTCTGCTTGGACTAGAGCAGATCTTTTAGAAAATCATGCTTTAAAACCATTGCCAGTGACAGAGAATCCACCCAACCCGATGGAGAATTCCCCTCATAGTTCAATGTTTGCACCTTGTTAGCTGAGCATTTCTGGGTCCTGCCGCAGTGCAATAGCTTTTTAACAGCTCACACGCTCAGTCCCAGCATTTCCAGGAACGTTCTAGGCACCGAGGGCCAGAACCCGATTGATTTGGGGGAAAATTGGCAAGCAGAAGGGGGAAAACGGGGGACACATGGAGCCCCGGTCAGTTATCACAGCCTGCAGCCCAGTGATACTCGGACCTGTGGGTGCTGACTCCGTGGGTGCTCTGGGGCGGCGGACATAAGAGGCTTGGGGAGGCAAGAAATGCCTGATACGGGGCACTTGCCTTTGGAGGCAAGGCCCCACCCGTGCTGCACCTCTTCCCCCCCGCTCTGCCTCTTCCCCTGAGGCCCTCACTCCGCCTCTTCCCCCCAAAGCCCTGCCCTTGTTCCGCCTCTTCCTGCCCCCACTCCACCTCTTCCCCCCAAGGCCCAGCCCTCACTCCGCCTCTTCCCAATCCCTCACTCTGCCTCTTCCCCATAGGCTCCGCCCTCACTCCGCCTCTTCTTGCCCCCGCTCCAAACGCACCCACTGGCAAAACATAAAGTTTGTGCTCAGACCTCAGTGGTTTAGGAGCCAAATTAGTGATCAACATTACCCGAAAGAGCCCCAGCAGGGTGAATTGATTGTTTTATTTACTATGGTGCTATGGAGTCATATTTAAACAGTCTGACAGAAATATTTAGTACATATATATTCTCACAGCAAATAAGTTAATAACTGAATTGGTTAATGACATAGTAAAAGCATCCCGATGGGTTGATAACTTAGGTTTAAAGTGTTATTTACTCCTTCTCATAACACAAGAACCTGGGGTCACCCACTGAAATGAATAGGCAGCAGGTTTAAAACAAACAAAAGGACGTATTTCTTTATACAACACAGTCAACCACTGTGTGTCAGAGGATGTTGTGAAGGCCAAGACTATAACAGGGTTCAAAAAAGAACTAGATACGTTCCTGGAGGACAGGTCCATCAGTGGCTATTAGCAGGATGAGCAGGGATGGTGTCCCTAGCCTCTGTTTGCCAGAAGCTGGGTGTGATGGACTTCCCTGGGGTGCAACCTGGAACTGGGGTACTGCTGAGCCCTCTGTCTTACCAGCCTGGGCTCCCTCTCACACCGTGCTGCTGCAACAAGTCGCCCCAGTCCTGCACTCACACAGGCAGGGACACACCCAGCTGCAGTTACATGAATGCTGTCGCCAGCCACTCATGAACCAACAATCGAGAGGCTCCAGCCAATTCCCCCAGCTCCCCAGCCTAGGACCCCAGAGCTGAACCGTCTTGCCCTGGTCAAAAGCCTGACCCGTGTAAGTTATTACCCAGTCTGCCCCTCCGTCACCAGCCCCCGTTCCTGAGCAGATTTCCCTTTCTGCTTCAATAACACAGTGTTTTAGGTAAAAAAATCGAAACCAGATTTATTAACTACAGAAAGTTTGATTTTAAGTGATTGTAAGTAATAGCCAACAGATCAAAGTTGGTTACCTAAGAAATAAAACAAAACTGCAGTCTAAGTTGTGTACACTAGACCGGATTTGAATCAAGACGTGTCTTACCCTGATGGTACAAACAGTTCACCCATCTTCCCTACACAAGCTGGGATGGATTACTCCTTTCCTGCCTGGGAGCACCTCCCTCGTTCAGTCTTCGTTCCTCTGGTGTTTCCAGGTGTTGAGTTGGGGGGCAGGGAGTGAGGCTACGTGATGATGTCACTTCACCTTTTATAGCTTCTTCCATGTGGAGGGAACTTCATTGTCCCAACTGAAGTTCCCAGCACATTTAGTGGAAAAGTACAGGCACAAGATGGAGTCCGGTGTCACATGAGCTGGTCACATGCCCTTGCCTGCTTCGATGAGTCATAGCAGGGGCCATGCCCCATATTCTGGCTAAAACGTTCCCAGGAAAGTCCATCAGGTGGGGATAAGCTTCATCCATGGTCCATTGTGTTCACTGATGGGCCATCAACTTGAAAGGTTCAACCACAATGTGCTGGCTAGACTGGATGTAAATTGCCTTGTGGGTGTCACCCCAGGAGCAAACCCATTTGAAATACCGGTACATAGTCAATATTCATAACTTCAGATACAATGACAGCACATACAATCCAACAGGATATTCATGTGCAACAGATCAAGACTTTTAGAACAAGGCATACTTTGCACAAAACATATCATAATCCTATCACCATGGTAAATATGGGGGTGCCAGGGTGTTGCCTTGGGGTACAGAATGTCACACTGGGAATGGATGACAGGGGGTGGATCACTTGATGATTCCCTGTTCTGTTCATTCCCTCTGGGGCACCTGGCATTGGCCACTGTCGGCAGACAGGACACTGGGCTAGATGCACCCTTGGTCTGACCCAGTCTGGCTGTTCTTATGCTCAGACTGGCACAGATTCCCACTCACCCCTTGGGCCCCCTCGCTGGGCCGGCGCCCCCCGTGGACGGTCGCAGCAGCACTGTGGGGGTTTCTCTGCCAGGTGACTCTGGCTGAGTCAGTCTTTAGCCCCCCCCCATGAGGTCCCAAATTAAGCTTCAAACCTGTCTTTACCAGAAACAAAACCTTCCAGCCACTCTGGGGCTTCCCTGCAGCCAGGCTCTCGAGGGGCCAGGTTACTCAGTGGCATTCCCAGGGGTCCTTGCTTAGGCAGGAGCATTCTTGAATCCTACGGTCACTTCCCACTAGCCTGTCCCCCAGCTGGGCCCTCCTAGCACTGAATCCTGACTCCTTTTATACCAGGAGCACCTGGCCCCTCTCAGGTGGAGCTCGTCCTGTGATCAGGGGTGGCTTGGCCCTGGGCTTTCCCGTTTACTGGGTCCTGCCTCAGCGCCGGGGGCCTGGACTTGGTGACCTCCCGTGGACCCCTCCGGCCTGATGTTTCTGTGATACTACGGTGAGACCCTGAATGGCTGACCAGCCAGACCAGTATTACAGGGGGAAGCAGGGAGGAAGGTGGAATGGGGGACACATGGAGCCCCTGGGCATGGGTGAAATGGGGGTGCAGGAGGTGCATGCAGAACTCCAAGCATGGGTGGGAGAATGGGCGTCCCAGCTGCAGGAGAAAGTGGGAAGACACAGCTGCCTGCATGGGGGGCAGACTGGGGAGTCCCTAAAACAGAGGGGCTGGGAGGGCAGTACCCCAAGAATGTGTGTGTGTGGGGGAAAGGAAGCACGTGAGGAGCCCCTGGGATGAGCTATGAGCTCAGCCAACAGAAGCTATGTGACCTGCGACCCCTGCATTTCCATGTTGAATTTGTCTCGCTTCAGCTGCCAGCCACTGGCCCTGGTTAGACCTTTGGCAGCCAGAGGGAAGAGCCCCCCACCATCAAATTTCTGTCCCCCAGGTAGGTGCTGGTCGCCTGGGATTGAGTCACCCCTTCGCCTCCTCTTCACTGGCCCGGAATCTATCCAGGATTCCAGCCGCGGGTGCCCCAGGGCTGCAGACAGGGCTAGTGCTTTTGTAGCCAATCTAGTCCATTGATGCAAGGGCAGGTTATAGGGTGATTTGAGGACTGTGGGGAAAGAGATTTCTGAGGGCTCCCATCCAACAGATGGGTCCAAGGGCTGGAAGCTGAAGCTGGACAAATTCAGAGTAGAAATTTGGGGCAAGTTTCTAACAGGGAGGGTAACAATTAGAGGGTGCTGGGTTAAACAGTCCCTCCCTCCCCCTTCCTCTGGGACTTTCCAGCTCTTCACACTGACTCACCAGAGAGAGCCAACTTTGCATTTCTGCCTCTGGGGACGCAAGGCAGAGCAGGGTGTGAGAAAAACAGGAAACATCTGCCCTGGTGAGATTCAGCTAGCCGGGCCGCCCACCCCCCAAAGACAGCAGCATGGCCAGAGAGGGTAGCCAAAGCTAAGCTAATCTAGCTAGCAGAGAATCACAGAACTATCTGGCTGGAGGGACCTTGAGAGGTCCCCATATCCAGCCCTCTGCTCTGAGGCAGGACAAAGTGCACCTAGACCAGCCCTGGCAGGTGTTTGTCCAACCTGGTCTTAAAAACCTCCAGTGACGGGAACTCCACCACATCCCTTGGGCGCCTGTTCCAGAGCTGAACGAGTCTTACAGAGTATTTCCTCTCAGAGGGGGAGCTGTGTTAGTCTGGATCCACAAAAACAATGAAGAGTCCGGTGGCACCTTAAAGACTAACAGATTTCTTTGGGCATAAGCTTTCGGGGAAAAACACTTCTTCAGATGCATGGAGTGAAAATGACAGATGCAGGCATTGTTATACTGACACCTGAAGAGAAGGGCATTACCTTACAAGTGGAGAACCAGTGTTGACAGGGCCAATTCAATCAGGCCCAAATTCTTTTACATAGAGACTGTCTGGTTTGGCCAAAGTACTTGGCAGAGGGGCATTGCTGGCATATATCACATTGGTAGATATATCTACTATGGCATATATATGGCATATATCACATCTACTAATGTGATACTTGCCATCATGTGCCAGCAATGCCCCTCTGCCATGTACATTGGCCAAACTGGACAGTCTCTATGTAAAAGAATAAATGGACACAAATCAGACATCAGGAATGGTGACATACAAAGCCAGTAGGAGAACACGTCAATCTCCCTGGACATTCTATAACAGATTTAAAAGTAGCCATCCTTCAACAAAAAAACTTCAAAAACAGACTTCAAAGAGAAACTGCAGAACTACAATTCATTTGCAAATTTAACATCATTCATTTGGGCTTGAATAGGGACTGGGAGTGGCTGGCTCACTACAAAACAACTTTCCCTCTCTTGATATTGACACCTCCTCATCAATTATTGGGAGTGGACCACCTCCACCCTGACTGAATTGGCCCTGTCAACACTGGTTCTCCACTTGTAAGGTAACTCCCTTCTCTTCAGGTGTCAGTATAACAATGCCTGCATCTGTAATTTTCACTCCATGCATCTGAAGAAATGGGCTTTTTGCCCACGAAAGCTTATGCCCAAAGAAATCTGTTACTCTTTAAGGTGCCAAAGTATTTTCTAATCACCAACCTAACTGTCCCCTGCTGCAGATGAAGCCTGTTACTTCTTGTCCTACCATCAGTGGCCATGGAGAACAATGGCTCCCTGTCCTCTTTAGAACAGCTCTTCACAGATTTGACTATCAGCTCCCACTCTCTTTTTTTCTCAAGACTGAACATGCCCCATTTTTTAACCTTCCCTCCTAGGTCAAGTTTTCGAACCCTTTGCTCGTTTTTGTTGCTCTCCTCTGGAATCTCTCCAGTTTGTCCCCCTCTTTCCTAAAGTCAGGTGCTCAGAATTGGACACGGGACTCCACATAGCACTCAGTCACAGTAGAGTGGGACAGTTCCCTCCTGTGTCTTACATACGACCCTCTTGTTCCCTCCCCAGCCCAGTGAGATTAGCCTTGTTTTGCAACTGCATCACATTGTTGACTCATTTATGGTCTCTGATTCACTCAACCCCTCAGTGCCTTTGCAGTAGTGCTACCATCTAGCTCAGGGGCAGGCAAACTTTTTGGCCTGAGGGCCGCATCGGGTTTCGTAAATTGTACGGAGGGCTGGTTAGGGGAGGGGGTTGTGGCCCGGCGCCCACCTTCTATCTTCCCCCCCACCCGGGACTCCTGCCCCATCCAACCCCCTCGTTCCCTGATGGCCCCTCTGGGACCCCTGCCCCATCCACACCCCCCACTCCCTATCCCTTGACTGCCCCCAGACCTCCGCCGCCCCATCCAACCACCCCTTCTCCCTGTCCCCTGATTGTCCCCGGAACCCCTGCCCCTGACTGCCCCCTGCCACCCCCATCCAACCCCCAGTAGGAGAACACCTCAATCCCGCGGGCCATAGTTTGCCCACCCCTGATCTAGCTGGTCTGTCCCCATTTTGTAGTTGTACATTGAATTTTTCCTTCCTAAGTCCAGTCTTTTTGAATTCGAATCCTGTTCTCCAAAGAGCTTGCCACCCTTGCTAGCTTGGTGTCATCTATAAATTTTATGAGCATGGTCTCCGCTCCGTTATCCAAGTCACTAAAGAAAATATGGAATAATACCTGACCCAGGACTGACCCCTGTGGGACCCCTCACTAGATACGCCCTCCCAGTTTGACAGAAAACCATTGATAACTACTCTTTGAGAATGCTCTTTCAACCAGTTGTGCACCCACCTTACAGTAATTTCATCTAGACCACATTGCCCTAGTTTGCTTATGACAGTGTCATGTGGGACTGTGTCAAAGCCTTACTATCATCAAGGTATATCACATCTACTGCTTCCTTCCTATCCACCAGGCCAGTAACCCTATCAGTGAAGGAAGTTAGGTTAGTTTAGCATGATTTGTTCTTGACAAATTCTTGCTGGCTATACCTTATCACCCTCTTATCCTCTAGGTGCTTACAAATTGATTGTTTAATAAGTTGTTCTAGTAACTGATCAATCAATCTCTCTCCCTCCATATGCTTTCTTTCTTTCTTTCTTTCTTTCTTTCTTTCTTTCTTTCTTTCTTTCTTTCTTTCTTTCTTTCTTTCTTTCTTTCTTTCTTTCTTTCTTTCCCTCTGTCTAATCAGTGGTAACTTTTTCCTGCCCTGGAGATCTATCCTTGCTGATCCTCTGTCCCAGCCTGAAGAGGTTGAGGGACAAAGGCCCTGCTCTATGGGTTTGTAGCTAGGCCCCCACCTCCCATTGGGGTCAGTTCAGTGGGTACCACTCAGTCTATTCCCCATGCCCGGTGGCGCCTCCTACAGACACAGTGGAGGGTCTCAGGGGCCCCTGAAAGTCAGGGATGGAGGCTGTGAACAACAAGGAGCCCGCATTGAATATTTATTTATTTACGGTCACTCAGTGCAAACCACAAAGGTCACAAAAAACAGCCGGGAGCTAAATATGCAACATTCAGAACAATAGAGACAAAGCCATTTGTAATCCGGCCCCAGGTGTGGGGCTGGCTGGCTCAGGGGGACAGGGAATGGGGCACAGGGCCCTTACACACTAGGGGCACCAGCTCCAATCTAGCCCCAGGGTGGGGGAATGGGACATGTGGCCTTTCCCTCTAGGGGATGCTGGCTCTGATCCAGTTCCGGAGCAGGGGACTGTTGGGCTCAAGAGGGTGGGAAGTGAGAGAGGGGTTGTTTCCTCGCTAGGGGCACTTGTTCCCTGCATGATATGAGTGGTCCAGTCTTAGCCCAGCTCCCAGCAGGGCAGCGTCCCCAGTGGCTGAGGGCTGATTAGGCCATGTGGGGTGAGGTCCTGTCTCCCCCCCGGGGGGTCTCCCAGAGGCACAGCACTGGTGGGGGGCAGCTGTGGGACTCAGGGTGGTGTCGCCAATGGAGCCGGGAGTCCCGGCCCCTTGTCTCTGGGCGGACGGGGGCAGCGGCCCCTACACCACGCGCTGGATCACGTTCTTGTACTCGGGCCCCCTCGCGCGCTTCAGCTGCACCACGGTGGAGAAAAGCCACTTCACCTGCAGGGGAGAGAGGGCAAGGGTGAGAGGGGTCAGTGCTGGGGGGAGCTGCTCTGTCTGTCTGTCATTCCTTCCTGCTTTTATGTCTGTGTCTCATTCATTCAGTCTCTGTCTTATTCACCCATTCTTCCTTCTCCTTCATTCTTCTCTTCTTTCTTTCCCTTCCATGCTGCCCTCTACTGTGCTAAACTCATTCATTCCTTCATTCCTACATTCATTCTCTCTCTCTCACCTTGAACAGGGTCACGGTGGCGCTGTAGCACACGCTCAAGAGGAAGAGGGTGATGAAGACCGAGATGGTGGCCCAGAGGCCGTCTAAGTCCTCGTCGCCATCCTCACTGCAAAACTCACCTGACACGATCACCTCTGTTGGGAGGAGAGAAAGAGACATCAACTCTGACTCAGCCACTGTGATAGAGAGAGCTCGGACTGTGCGTCCAACATCAACCTGCCTATTCCCTTCTCTACCCATCCTTCCATCCCTTCACTCATCTATCTCTGGATACATCCATCCATCCCTGACCCCAAACCATCCATCATTCCATCCCTAGACACACCCCTCCTTCTATTCATCCATCTCTAGATGCATCCATCCACCCATCCCCACTCACCCCTCCATCCATCCCTGACCACAAATCATCATCCCTAGACACACCCCTCCATCCATCCATCCCCACAAACCATCCATGCCTCCATCGTCCATCTCTAGACACCTCCATCCATCCATCCATCCATCCATCCATCCATCCATCCATCCATCCATCCCTAGACACCTCCATCCATCCATCCCTGACCACAAACCATCATCCCTAAGAACATAAGAACATAAGAATGGCCATACTGGGTCAGATCAGATCAGTATCCTGTCTACCAACAGTGACCAATGCCAGGTGTCCCAGAGGGAGTGAACTTAACCGGTAATGATCAAGTGATCTCTCTCCTGCCATCCATCTGCTGCCCATTAATTTCATTTGGTGGCCCCTAGTTCTTATATTATGGGAACAAGTAACAACTTTTCCTAGACACACCCCTACATCCAGCAATCTATCCATGACCACAACCCCCCCATCCATCCATCAGTCCATCCCTAGACACACCCCTCCATCCATCCATCCCCACAAACCATCCATCCATCCATCCATCCATCCATCCATCCATCCATCCATCCATCCCTAGTCGCACCCCTCCATCCATCCACCCACGCTGCCTGCTGTGATGAAATGAAGGATGTAGAGCCTCCCAGCTCTCATCTCACTCATCCCATGTGGCCGTGGCCCTACACCCTGGCACTGAAGCTTGGCCGCCTGTTGAATTTCTCTGTGCCTTAGTTTCTCTGCCTGTGAAAGGTGGCTCAGGATTGCTCTGAGGTGTGCGAGGTGCTGGGATGCTGCCATGGTGGGGGAGGTCCCTAAAGACCAGGATGGATGGATTTCACACGTGTGCCTCTATGACCCTGCTCCCAATGTAATGAAACACCCAGGAGTCACTTCAGATGGAATGCAGCCACCTCTGGGCTGTTTATACCGGGCTCTCTTGCCCAGGTGCAGCCGGTAGTTGCCTCGGCTGAGGGATGTGGGGAGTTTGAACACTGTCGCTTTTATGAACAGAGCCACAAGTATTTTAAGGATGGGATCTAAGGTTTCTCTCTGACACGAAAAATGCTTCTCCCTGAGCATAGCACCCCCTACTGAGCCCCCTGCCCTAGGGATGTCTGGAGAACAGGTGCATGGATCTGTGTGGGTGCATGTTTGTCTCTCTGTGTTGTGTGTCTCTCTGTGTGTACAAACACGACAGCCCAGGTGGGAGGGTCCCTGGGTCATGCCATGTTACAGGTGTGTCCATCTGCCCTGGACTGAGCTCTCTCTCAGCCACCCCCCCCCCACTCTCTTACTCTGTGTGCCCCTGCGCTGCCCCAGGATAACAACCCTAACACTGCCGCTGCAGGCAACCCACCCTTTAATGCCAGGTGTGAGCTCTGTGCTCGGCACTGGTGGGTTTGAGCCCTGCACTCGCCCATCCAGCTTTGGGGCTGATACACACATGCGGGGGGGGGGGGGGAGGTGTGTGAGTGAGGGGCTGGGTAGGAGATGGGGCATCTGCATCATCTGTCCCACCCCACTGCCTGGACCCCCTATGTCACCAGAGCTAGTGAGACTTTAGGTGAGTCCCTGCTTAGTGTCTGCTCCAGATAACAGCTCTACTACTGCTGCTACTTTGTGGGGACTGAGTCCCAGGAGCTGATCCCTGCTGTGGGGTGTTTGCTGTATGTTGTCCTATCTCACCCCTCCCCAGCTGCCGCTGCAGGTAAGGGGTGGAAGGAGACCCCTTAGCCTTCTAGCCAGCAGAGAAAGTTTGTGTGGGGGTCAGGGTATTTGAATTACCTTCCCCCGCTGACTCTGTCTGGAAAATCCCCATGGGGCATCTACTCCTCTCTGGGGTAGAAGGGATTGTAGGGTAAATGCTGATGCTGATACGGTGCCCCCCGGGTATGCATGGGTTATAGCTTAGAGAGGATCTCACCTCAATGAGATGCCAGGGATGGCTTGACCATCCATCGATCTACCTACCCACCCAGCCATCCCACGCTCCATCCATTCTTATCTCTAACCGTCCTCCATATCTTCCATCCATTCATATAGATCTATACCCATCCATTCTCCTACCTCCCCATCCATCCATCCATCCATCTCCATCCATCCATCCATCCATCATCCCTAACCACCCATCCATTCATCCTCATCTATCTATCACTCACCATCTGTACCAGCCCATCCATCCATCCGTCCATCCCCATCCATTCTCATTTCCTATCACCATCCATCCATTCATCCTCACCCATATCTTCCATACATACATGCAACCCCATCCACTTATCTATCATCCCTTTATACATTATCCATACCCAAACATCCATCACCATCTGTCCCCATTAACACACTAAGTCATCCATCCATCCATTGCCATATTCACCCATCCATTCATCCTCATCTATCACTCACCATCAGTACCAGCCCATCCATCCGTCCGTCCATCCCCATCAATTCTCATTTTCCTATCACCATCCATCCCCATCGGTACTGATCCACTACCATATGCACCCACCCATTCATTCATCCTCATCTATCTATCACTGACCATCTGTACCAGCCCATCCATCCATCCATCCATCCGTCCGTCCATCCCCATCCATTCTCATTTCCTATCACCATCCATCCCCATTGGTACTGATCCACTACCATATGCACCCACCCATCCATTGATTCATACATCCATCTGTCCCAACCCATCCCCATCTCTAGCCATCCATCTATCGCAGTCCATCTATGGCCATCCATTTATCCATCCCTTCATCCTTCAGAATGGGTACCCCTCCAACCTTCACCATAGATTTACCCATCCATCTGCATCCACTTATCCATTGGCACCCCGCCCGCGAACCATCCAGCCATCCTTCCCTAAGTGCAGCGCAGTCTAGTGGGACTCGGTGGGACTCTCAGAACACCTGGGTTCTGTTTCTAGCTCAGTAACAGACGTGACCTTGGGCAGGTCCCTTCCCCTCTTGGTGTCTCTGTTCCTTCTCCCTCTTTCTCTATTTAGGTGTGAGCCCTTTGACACAGGGACTGTCTCCCACTGTGTCTGTGCCATACCCAGCCCAACAGGGCCCTATCTGAGTTGGGGGTGGAGGTGCTACTTTAATCCAAATAATAATCTCTCTCTCTCCTTCTGTCTGTGATATCTGTTGGTCTATTAGTCCTTCCCTCTGAAATATGTATGTATCCCTCTAACCATCTCTCTGAACACCTGGTCTTCCAACTGAGCTGGCCTTGGACATATTTATGTGTGTAACTGTCCATTGACCCCCCCCTCTCCATCACTGATTTTGTGGTGTGCATGTACCCATGTATCTACCCATCCTTCCTCCCATGGCATCTGCACATGTATCTACCCAACCTTCCTTCCATGGCATCTACCCATCCTTCCTTCCATGGCATCAACCCATCTTTCCTTCCATGATGTCTACCCATGTATCTTCCCATCCTTCCTCCCATGGCATCTGCACATGTATCTACCCAACCTTCCTTCCATGGCATCTACCCATCCTTCCTTCCATGGCATCAACCCATCTTTCCTTCCATGATGTCTACCCATGTATCTTCCCATCCTTCCTCCCATGGCATCTGCACATGTATCTACCCAACCTTCCTTCCATGGCATCTACCCATCTTTCCTTCCATGATGTCTACCCATGTATCTTCCCATCCTTCCTTCTATGGCATCAACCCATCCTTCCTCCCATGGCATCTGCACATGTATCTACCCAACCTTCCTTCTATGGCCACTACCCATGTATCTACCTATTGTTCCTTCCATGGCATCTATCCATGTATCTCCCCATCCATCCATGGTATATATGTATCCACCCATACAGGATCTGGGAATTGGCAGCCCCAGCCTTATAGCATCTCGGTTTCTCCCAGCCTGCAACCTGGGACCTCGTCCACCTTGGGCGACCCACAGATTTCACCCAGTCACACCACAAGAAGGAGACCGGGGGTGAGCTCAGCTAGTTCCATTTATTCACTTGTTGTCATTGAGGGCACAGAGATTATTTACAGGAAGCTGTACTGGACAATGCTAGCAGCGGGGCTGGGAGGAGCCGTCTTCATTTACCGGAGTCTTTGCTGACACTGCGTTGGGTGAACTTCATCGAGAGGGCATCGTGGATGACCATGCAGGTGTAGATGTCCCCGCTGTTCCAGCTGGCTTTGCTGACGTTCAGCTTGCTGTAGAGGAAGAAGTTCGAGTCTCCGTCTCCGTCCTTGATGGGCGGGGTGGTGATGTATTCCAAGCTCTCGTTGGGTTTGTGGTTCTTCATCCACTGCACGGAGATGTCTTCGGGGAAGAAGCCCCGCACCAGGCAGGTGAGGCTGACCGAGTCTTCGGAGCTGCTCAGCTCTTCATTGTGGGGGCGCAGGAGGTAGATGCCTGGGCCAGAGTGCCTGCCTTGGGTGGGTGGGGACGGAGGACACAGATGAGCCATGCACATCACTCAGCAGGGGCCATGCGGGGAGAAGGATGGGGCGTGTGTGCATGCGGGTAGGAACATCCCCTCTCTCCTCCAGGATGGAGGGGCTGGGGACTGGGAGCTGGTAGTCCTGGAGCACAGGATGGGGGATAGGATGGTCTCCATCTCACATGGGGACGCAAAGGGACCCAGGGCCGGGATCCCAGGTTGTTGGGGCTTCTCCTTAAGGAGTATCCCTCCCTGCTGGGGACTGGGATAGGGGAGTCTCTCCCCTTAGGGACCCTGCTCTCCTCTTACCTGGCTTCTTGGAGATGGATTTGATGAGGGGTGAGGGCAGCTCCGAGTGCTCCACTTTGCAGGTGAAGATCTCTCCATCCTCCCAGTCGCGGGTGAAGATGGGCATGGAGCTGGAGGCGGTGAAGGTGCTATTGTAATGCTCAGCGAGGGTCAGGGGATCAGGTACAATGGACCCTGGCTTCTCCCGGGACCAGACCACCTGGAGGCCAGAGTCGCTAGGCAGGTTGACCACCAGGCAGGTGAGCATGGGGCTCTGGGCCACATACAGGGCGGCAGGAGATGGGGGCACCAGGAAGACCTTGATGTTGCTGGGAGATGTTGTTTCTTCTGGGGACAGGAGAGCGCAGGTCAGTCGCTAGGCCTGGTCTCCCCTGCCCAAGCCCATCCCAGTCTCCCCCCCCTCTCCCTTCGAGCCCAGCCCGGTGTCCCCCACCCCTTCCTAGGAAGCCTGGGCCCACTCAGCATCACCTCTGCACTTGCGGGCGTGGTCCTGCTTTGTGGTGGCACTGCCCGGGTGGGACACCTGGCAGGTGTACGTCTTCCCCTCCAGCCACTCATCCTGGGAGACACTGGCATTGCTGCGGGTGCTGAAGGTGCGGCCGTCGGCGTCCTTCTTGGCAGGGGCGGTGTCACTAGGAAGTAGCCCGGGCTCGCCGTCCACCAGCCATTCCACCGTCAAAGTCTCGGGGTAGAAGCCGGAGATGAAGCACAGCAGCTGGATGGCACCTGGCTTGGTGGTGCACGAGGAGTGGAGGACGTGCACCTCGGGGGCGTGGGGTTCAGAGGGGATGGGCTCTGGGAGAAGGGTGACAGGGGTTAGTTGTTGTACAGACCCCTCCTGAACCCCCCGCCCTGCTATCTGCAGCACAGGGCTCCCTACTGAGCCCTCTGCCCCTTTCCCTGTATTGCAGCATCCATCGCTTCTCTTGGTGTGGTGTCTCTTTTCATCCCTCCACCCTTCGGTCCATGGTCTCTCTCTCTCCACACCCAACACTATCTACCTGTCCCCATCCACTCCCATCTCTCTGTGGTGTCGCTCTCCACCCACCCACCCACCACAGCGACTCCATCAGCTCACTGCACTAGCCTGCCCCCATCCTCTCTCCCTGCAGCAGTCACCAGAGCAGGGACCTGAGAGACCCCAACCCCTCCCTCCCCCCCCGGGCTGCGCCGCGCCGTCCCTACTTGGGATTTCCTTGGAGATGCTGGAGCTGGTGGGCCGGTGCTGTACGGTGCATCTATAGGTGTTAGACTCCCAGCTGCTGGCCGGGACGGTGACCTGGCTGCTGAGTGAGTAGAGGCCGCTGGAAGGTTGCAGCATGGAGGGATAGGTCTTCACGCCCGAGGAGCCGACGTTTGGGCTCCACGTCACGGTGACCGGCTCGGGGAAGTATCCTTTGGCCAGGCAGCCGAAGGTGACCTGGGACGTGGTGACTTCGCCGGTGCAGGAGGTCAGGGGGAAGACAGACGGGGCCGTGGGGCTAACTGCAAAGGGAGAGAGAGCGAGGCCTTGAGACACAGCCCCTACCGAGCCCCTGACCCGCTCCGTGCAGCACAGGCCCTAGCGTGGCACTGGGGCCAGCACTCAATGCCGGGGGAGAGCGTCCCCTAGCGGAGCCCCACTCTGCTCCATTCAGCACAGCACACTTTGGGGTGAGACTAGTGACAGTTGCAAGGTCTTATTAATGCCTGTGTGTAAGTGGGCCCCTGAGATAGGCTGCCCCCCGTCTTCCAGGTTGTGTCACAGACTGACCAGGACCAGGGCCCACAATTCACTTGGTGCTAAACAGACCCAGTCTGTGATCGGGGGCCCCATTACACCGGGTGCTGTAGAGAGACACAATGACAGACAGTCCCTACCCCAAAGAACTTACAGGCCAAATAGGCAAGATAAAGGAAGGGTCAGGGGGGAAACTGAGGCAGAGAGCAAGGAAGGAACCTGGTCACAGCAGGTCAGTGGCACTGCCAGGTAGAGAAACCAGGAATTAGGTGATGAAGTGCTGAACTGTCAGAGAAATTCCCTTTGGAGAAATCACAGCGTCTGCAGCTAGAAAATAACCCAAGGAACTGAAATTGGGGGACACTTCTGGGCTCTCCGAAGAAGTGTCATATCACTAACCTTTGGGTCTTCAGGTCTCCAGCTGATGTTATACTAGCAATTTTAGCTTGGGTATGAATAGTAAATGTTATATTGTCATTAGACTCCTAGGTTCATTGCTAACATCATCAGCCCCTAGTGGCTAATTAGCAATTATGTAGCTCTAAAACACGTGGTTATATGTCCTGGGAATTCACTTGAGACACCGGTAGGAAAGACTGGGACTGTCCAATTCAACCCGGGACATATGGGCCCTTTGGGTTACAGTTCGGGTTATAATTATACATAGGGGAGGAGGATTAAGGGTTAGCGGTTAGGGTTAGGTGCTGGGGTTAAGGGCTATAGGTTGCAGGGATAGAATTAAGGGCGATGGTTTAATGGTTTGGGTCAAATACCTTTCCACCCTGAAGTTCAATATTTGACGTGTTGTGATTGGAATTCTAGCCAATTTTGTAGCCATTCAACCATCAGATACCAACCGGTTCTGCTGCCATTTCCCAGAGGGAGTTAGTGAGACTCTTGGGTCCTATCCCAAGGGGTCAGTTTGCCACGATGACTCATAATTCTGATGCTGGGCTGCTTGATACCCAGCCGGAGACACGGAAACCCTAGTGCTCAGAGGGTCAAGGTGGGGAGGTTCGGGTTAGAGCTGGGGTTATGGTTAGGGGTATAATTGGTGGTTAGTACTTGTATCACAGTGGTCTAGAAAACCCAATCTAGGACCAGGACCCATGGCGCCAGGAGCTTTACAGAGAAATAACTATGAGGACTCTACTGATCCCAGGATCGTTGCAGCCTAAGCAATCTAAAGTCAGGGTTCGGGGGATAATGTGGGGACGTTAGGGTTAGGGGTTGGGTTTGATGAGAGGGTCAGAGTTGGGGGTCAGAGTTAGGGAGTAGGGGCTAGAGAGCCAGGGTTAAGGATAGGACTATAGGGAAAGGGTGAGGATTAGTGTGTTGGGGTTAAGGAATGGGTGCATCTGTCAGGGGTTAGGACGCTGGGGTTAGGGTCATGGTTAGGGAGTTAGGACAGAGTTGGGGGTCTAAGTAGTTGGGTTTAAGGTTTGGTTCAGGCTCATAGTTCGGCGGTTAGGGTAAAAAACCTTCCCTCCCCCAAACTCAGTAATCGACTGGTGATCATCACCCCTAGCTCACGACCTTTCTAGCCAGATTCCCACTCAAGAAACCACTCAGATTCTAACCAATTGGGATGAAGATTTTCTGGACACTTTCCCAAACTCTACGGGAGAAATCTCCCAAGAATTCCAGCTGCGTCACTTTCTAGATGCCCAAACTTGAGGCGCCTTGGGGAGCACTTACCGGGGTCTATATCTCCAGTGGGCTTTAGCTGGAGACTTCAGAGCTCGTCCCCCCGGAAAGGAAGCCCAATGTGTCTCCAGCTGAGCGTGCCGCAAAAACGGGGCCAGCTCAACTCTAAGGCCAAGTTAGGAACCTGAGCTCTGAGCTGTCGCCTCTGAGCTGCCAGTTCCGTCCAGCCCCAGGCAGCCGAGCTCACCTCTAGCTGTGCTGGGAAGCCCCACGCTGGGCTCTCAGCACGGACCATGAGCGCAGAGCTGGTGGAGGGAGGCAGGGCCGGCTCAGAGAGTCGTGTTCCTGCACTCGCTGAGTTCAGGGGTTTACCTCCGACAAGGGACATGCCAAAGGGGAAATCTGTGCCTCAGGTTAGACAGTTTTTGGTTGGAGACAATTAAATCCCCTTAGAAACAATTCAGCTGTTCCCCCAACCTCTAATTGCAGCCCCCCAACCCTGAGCGCCCCACGTCTGCTAATGGCCCTGAGTCCTGACCCCCAGCCTCCTGCTAGCCCAGCCCTGCGCTCCCCCCACCCAGCTCTGCCAGTGCCCCTCACTCCCTATCCACAGCCCCTGCTACCCAGCCCTGCCTCCCACAGCTCTGCCGGTGCCCCTCACTCCCTATCCACAGCCCCTGCTACCCAGCCCTGCCTCCCACAGCTCTGCCAGTGCCCCTCACTCCCTATCCACAGCCCCTGCTACCCAGCCCTGCCTCCCACAGCTCTGCCAGTGCCCCTCACTCCCTATCCACAGCCCCTGCTACCCAGTCCTACCTCCCCCAGCTCTGCTGGTGCCCCCTCATTACCGACCTGCAGCCCCTGCTACCCAGCCCTGTTCTTCCCCCAACCCTTCCGGTGCCCCTCACTCCTGACCCGCAGCCCCTGCTACCCAGCCCTGGGCTCCCCCTCCAGCCCTGCCGGTGCCCCTCACTCCCGACCCGCAGCCCCTGCTACCCAGCCCTGCCCACTGCAGCTCTGCTGGTGCCCCCTCATTACTGACCTGCAACCCCCTGCTAGTTCAGCCCTGTTCTTCCCCCAGCCCTTCCGGTGCCCCTCAATCCTCACCTGCAGCCCCTGCCAGCCCAGCCCTGGGCTCCCCCAAACACCACTGGTGCTCCTCACTCCTGACCCGCAGCCCCCTGCTAGCCCAGCCCTGGGCTTCCCCCCAGCTCTGCCGGTGCCCCTCACTCCCGACCCACAGCCCCTGCTAGCCCAGCCCTGGGCTCCCCCCAGCTCTGCTGGTGCCTAGGGTGACCAGATGTCCCGATTTTATAGGGACAGTCCTGATTTGGGGGCCTTTTTCTTATATAGGTGCCTATTACCCCCCACCCCCTGTCTCAATTTTTCACACTTGCTATCTGATCATCCTCACTCCCGACCTGCAGCCCCTGCTAGCCCAGCCCTGGGCTCGCTCCCTACAATTCTTTCAAAGCTGTTATCCCAGCTGATAGCTGGAGTGTGAGATAAGCACCTCTGTTCCCCCGTCTCTACTGGGGGGCACAGCCTGGCCTGTGTTACCCGTCCTGGCCTCCGCAGCATATCCAGGCTGTGCAGGGGAGCCATGTGCTGCACCCTGCCCTGGTATTGGGTCCACACAGGGGGACGAACCCCACTGCCCTTCATAGGTCAGAACAGAGCACAACACTCCTGGCTTCCAGCCCCCGGCTGTAACCTACTCCCCTCCCAGAGCTGGGGAAAGAACCCAGGAGTCCTGGCTCCCAGCCCCCGGCTCTAACGACTAGACCCCACTCCCCTCCCAGAGCTGGGGAAAGAACCCAGGAGTCCTGGCTCGCAACCCCCCGCTCTAACGACTAGACCCCACTCCCCTCCCAGAGCTGGGGAGAGAACCCAGGAGTCCTGGCTCCCAGCCCCCCTCTAATGACTAGACCCCACTCCCCTCCCAGAGCTAGGGAAAGAACCCAGGAGTCCTGGCTCCCAAACCCCGCTCTAATGACTAGACCCCACTCCCCGACCAGAACTTGGGAAAGAACCCAGGAGTCCTGGCTCCCAACCCCCTGCTCTAACGACTAGACCCCACTCCCCGACCAGAGCTGGGGAAAGAACCCAGGAGTCCTGGCTCCCAACCCCCCCACTCTAACTACTAGACCCCACTCCCCTCCCAGAGCTGGGGAGGGGACCCAGGTGTCTTGCTCCCCTCTCTAGCACACTCTCCACCCCATTTATCTCTGATAGGGTTAAAACACCCCCTGCACTCATGTGACAAGCCAATAGCAGCCACTTTCCTGTGATTGACTCACCAAATCACCAGCCATGTTGGGTCGTGGCCCGGCACTGTAGACCGGGGGGTTCTGTCTGGGAGTCCAGCTCTGCTCTGTGTCTGTCACGTAGCTCTTCTGAGATATCTTTGCCTGTCAGACATCCCCTCTCCTCCCCCCGATGGAAGTCAAGATAATTATAGATTGAGAACAAGAGATGACGCCCACTGGATTGCTTTCACTGTTACAGCTGGTGAGAAGGTGTGAAAATTGGACAGGTGGGCGAGCACAGGGGGCTAAGACCAGGGTGAAAAAATAACATTGGTGTGACTTTCACTTGCGTAAACTTCCCCTTTTCAGCCCGTGTTGTTTGTTGGTCAGTTTTCCCCAGAGATCGGTCATGAAGGCCGGAGAGCTCAGAAAAGATTGAGGCCTCCTGGGGGGTCTTTTTGAGAACCTGCCATGTGGGAGGTAGAAGAAGGAAACATTATGGCTGTCCCGGAACTGGGGATAGAACCCAGGAGTCCTGACTTCCACCCACCAAGGATGGATAGTGGGTGTGTATGGGGATAGATAGATGTCCTGTACATAGTTGCACACAAGTATGGTTTGAAAGATCTGTGTGCACAGAAGGGCAGGGACCGGAGGAGAAAGTGCGTGTTGAGTTGTCTCATCCATCCATGACTCATGGAGGGCTCTTTCCTAGCTTTAACAATGGTCTTGTCATCAAATAGAGGAAGGGCCTTAGGGAGCTGGCTTCGGTTCTCAGATCTACCACGTACTGCCTCTGTCACCTTGGGGAAGCCACGTCATCTCTCCAGGCCTCAGTTTCCCCATGTGTTCAATGAGGGTAATGATGCTCACTTCACACTGGAGAGCTGAGGAGGGCTGGACTCAGGTTGTGAGGTGCTTGGGGAATATTTGTGCCTTGTAAAGGACCAGAGTCTCCTCTCAGCATCACTCGCACAAAACCAGAGCTATTCCACCGGAGTTGCTCCAGGTTTACACTGGAAGAGCCGAGGTCAGAATCCCATTTCTCGTGTTTTTCGCCCATCGCTAGGACACCCCTGCACAATGGAAAGTTAAAGGCAGAGAGAAGGTCTATGACAGGCCCAAAGTCCCACAGCAGCTGGGAATAGAACCTGAGTCCTGACTCCTTTTCCAGTGAATTGACCACTGGGCCATACAGCCACCGGGCCATGGAAGGAGGTGGATAGACAGATGTAGGTTGATCAGTGACATGGTTTTCAGATTTTCCCCCTTTTGATGGTTTCTCTTATATTCTCTTTCTTTTTCCAGCAAAATCCACCCCCCCCTCCGTCTTCCCCCTGGTTCCCTGCTGCACCCAGACTGGCAGTGCTCCCCCGGACACAAGCTTGGCCTGCCTCGTAACTGGCTATTTGCCATCACCAGTGGACATCACGTGGAATTCTGGCAAAGTGACCCAGGGGGTCAAGAATTTCCCAGAGGTGACGATGAGCGACGGGTTCCACACCCGGAGCAGCCTGCTGATCCTCCCTGACAGGTCCCGGCAGGGCGACACCTACCAGTGCGATGTGACACATCAAGGCACAGCAAAGACAGTGTCGAAGAAGTTCCCTCAGGAATGTAAGACATGCGGTGGGGGAGGACAGGACAGCCAGGCTGAGATTTTCAAAGCGCCTAGAGGGTCTGGGAGCCAGTTAATCTTAATCCACATCCCGTAGGTGCCTCTGGAAAAATCTCACCCTGAACGACTGGGGAAAGTTTGGCCCAGTGTTGAAACACGCTGAGCCCTGGTGCTTTGTCACTGCAGAACTCCTGCCCACAGCGCCCCCTCCATGGACCCCTGAATGAGGAAAACCTTCAGGTGAAAGGCACCCCTGGGCAGAGACCTATGTTCCACTAAGGGGGAGAGTTTTCAGCCCCAGCTAAAGGATTTAGGCACCCGGTTCCCATGGAAACTTGGCATGCAAATCCCTTAGGCACCTTGGGAAATCTTAGACACGCAGCTGGGCTGAAATGGCACCTAAGCCCCATGCTGGCCCTTCTGTACAGGGGAAAACTTCGGCTCACTGCCTGACTCCCTCACCCTCACCCTCACCCAAACCCAGACTAGAACAAAGCCCATTCGCCACGTCAATCCAAAGCCTCAAAGCAAAACTAGTGCAACTCAGAGCACAGGATCCCAGCCACCAGGGGCTCCTCCAGCGTTCAGCCGGCTGGATGGGGAGCACCCCCCCCTTCCCACTAGGTCACCTTTCCTGCATGTTTCCTAGGCCTCCTGCCTGGTCCACATCTAGAGATTTTCCCCTCAGGCGCTTTCCTCAGCACTGAACCAGAAGCTTTCCCTTATACAGACTGCAGCAAGCCGTCCCATGAAACTACAATTCCCAGCAATCGCTGGCCTTAAAGGGGCTATATCGCCTTACAAGCTTGCACTGGTTACCCCTCTCTGTCATGGAGCTGTGTGTGTTTCTTGCACTCCGGCTGTTCTTGGGCATCTTTTGAAATGGATACAACCCCAGAGCAGCAAACCTAGGCATTTTGGGGTCAGAACTTCAACGGGTGTAAATCATCTGATCTCCACTGAAGTCAGTGACACTGTGCCAACTTACATCAGCTGAGGATTTGACCCTTTATCCGTAGTCAGACACAGTCAGTTCTCACCCAGGTTTTCTTCTGACGCCATGTCATGCTGTACAGCGCCACGGTCCCCCTGAAATAGGGGGCATTAATTGAGAAAAACAAGTTCAAATAAACAAACACAGCTCAAGTTCCAGCTTTGTCCCTGCTGATTACCAGGGAGAACACACTCCATGCAGCACATGCAGAAAGAATGCACGGAGGCATTTAATATTTGCCTAGATGATTTAAGGGCCCTGTTCCCATTTGTTTTAATCCCTTACATGGCTGTGAAAAATCTCAGCCCTAGAGGCTGATTAAAGTACTCAATGTAAATGTACCACACCAAGGTGGGCTTTTTGCTAGTGCTGGGAGGACTTTAGAGTTAGCACTCTCTCTGGAAGGGGACTGGGGATCTACAGACAGTGACACTGGACTGTGTTTTCCCCTCTCTCTGCTCTCAGCGTGTGGTTTGACAACGCCCCCCCAGGTTCACCTGCTGGTCCCCACCTGCGAGGACAGCTCCACAGAGAGCCAGCTGGAGCTGGTTTGCCTCCTCTTGAGCTTCAAACCTGGCAAAGCCGACGTGAAATGGCTGGTGAATGGAAAGGAGAGCAGCCCCCCCAACCCGGCTTTTTCCTCTGCAATGGGCACAGACGGCTTCTACATGGGGCAGAGCCGCATGAACGTCACCAAGCAGAGCTGGGAGAAGGGGGACGTCTACACCTGTCAAGTGACCCACCCAGCAGTGGGAACAGAGCTCTCCATGCACAACACCAGCAAGTGCTTGGGTGAGGGGCTACGCCCGTGCATGGCAGGGAGGTGGGGTGGAGAGTTACTCAGAAACCAGCCCTGCCTACGGGTAGGTGGGACTGCACCTGGACACCAGTGTGCTGGGAGACATAGGAGTACCGTAGAGAAACTGGTACTGTAGGTGGATGGGAAGAGAAAGAGATACAATGGATGGATGGATGGGATGGATACTATGAGTGTTCTGATGGAGGTGGATGGATAGATTAGATTAGATTAGATTTCAATAGTCTTTTTCTGCCTTTCCACA
Organism: Emys orbicularis; assembly: GCF_028017835.1. Classification (NCBI taxonomy): domain Eukaryota; kingdom Metazoa; phylum Chordata; order Testudines; family Emydidae; genus Emys; species Emys orbicularis. Next base: position 50,111,202 of record NC_088694.1, read on the forward strand.
TTATTTGAACTGGTCAATGACATCTCTTTGCATTTCTCAGCCTACCTCAGAAGCTCACTTGACCCAACCATCTATTTAACCAAACCCTCCTATGAAGACATCATCAAAAATTCTGGTCACGTTGCCTGTCTAGTTCTGGGTTATGACTTAGCAGTCAGCAGAATCGTATGGAAAGTGGATGGGCAAGTCAGCTCTGCGGTGAAGACAGAACCCCTCAAGATGAACAGCAACGGGACCACCAGCCTGGTCAGTTCTCACCCTGTGTTGCTGGCACAATGGGGACAAGGCACCGAATTTACCTGCAAAGTGACCACACCCTGTTCTGGAGAACTAACCCAGGACATAACCATGAGCAATACAGGTGAGTAGCCTTGGCATCTCAAAGGGAAAGGCAAACTCCAGTCACTGTTAATAGGGATTAGAGGGTGAAACTCACCCCGCACAAGTCCTAGGCAGCCTTTAAGTCCCAGTTAAACCTCCCAAGTAGGACTTTAGCGGAGCCTAGGCCCTCAGCACAGGGGTGTATTGCAGGTGTAATTAGTATTTCCCCTGTGAATCTCTCATTCTCAATCTCTCATTAATTTCCACGTGCACAGTTTTCCCAGCATTCCCTGCCTTATCATTAAATTCCAGCTCCTCCAAGAATTTCACTCCCTTGGCTCCCTGGGATCCGGGGATGAAGCCTGTTAGGGACGTAGTGTCCTATTTGTGACTCTGATCTGATGTGCGTATATACTTCGTACCTCTAGAAGTCAGGCTTGTCACCCAGCATCTGGCCTTTCAGGGCTATTTCTGGTGAGACTCTCTAAGGGTATGTCTACACTACAAAATTAGGTCGAATTTATAGAAGCCGGTTTTATAGAAATCGGTTGTATACAGCAGATTGTGTGTGTCCTCACATAAAATGCTCTGAGTGCATTAAGTCGGCGGACCGCGTCCACCTGTGATGCTAGGGGTTTAAGTCCAGAGGTTAAAAAATATTTATTCATAAGCTGGGTAAGAGCCTCTCTGCCTGCGTGTGTAGTTTGATGCAGTTTCTGCAACACTGGTCGGATTAGGCCCTTGGGCAGGAGGATTTTTCCCTCTGTGGAATAAAGCCATCCCTCCTTTTCCTGGAGACCGAGCCTGTCAGCCAGGTTTCTGTCATCATGGGAGTACTGAGGGGCTGCAAGCTCACCTACTGATGGGATGAGGGCATGCATTTGGGCATTTTTTTTGTTGGTGACTTCAGGGTAGCAGCTCGCTTGGCTTCCCTGTCTGCTCTGGCATTGCCCTTGGTTACATTTTGATTTTCCCTTTGATGGGCTTAGCAATGTACCACTGCTACTGCTGAGGGGAGTTGTACCGCTTCTAATAGCCGGAGAATTTGAGACCCAGGCTTAACTGGGGAGCCTTGGGCTGTCAGCATTCCCCTTTGCTTCCACAAACCAGCGTGAGCCTGCAGTACCCCAAAAGCATACTTTGAGTCAGTAAAGATATTAACCCGTTTGTCTTTTGCCAGCTCGAGTGCACGAGTCAGGGCCACTAGTTCAGCAAGTTGGGCAGATATCCAAGCAGGTAAACTTTTAGCTTCCACGGTATTATGAAGTGTCACAATAGCATAACCCGCCCTTCTTTGCCCATTTACAACGGCACTACTGCCATCAGTATACCATTCCAAGTCAGCATTTGGGAGTGGTTGATTTTTTAAATCTGGGTGGCTGGAGTAGTGGGCATCTATGATTTCCAGACAGTTATGTTCCTGCTTTTTTGTCTTTGGTAGCAGGGTAGCTGGATTAAGGGAGGGACAGATTTGCAGGGTAACTTCAGGGTTCTTTAACAGTTTTGCCTGGTACCGAGCAACCTGAGCCTTTGTGAGCCAGAGACCACACTTAGTATCCAGCAGGGCTTGAACCATATGGGGAATAGAGACTTGCACAGTTTTTCCCAGTGTCAGTTTTTTAGCTTCCCCAAGCACTAGGGCAGTGGCTGCTACTGCTCGCAAGCATGCTGGCCATCCCTTTGAAACTTGATCTAGTTGTTTAGAGAAGTATGCCACAGGACGTTTCCAGGCACCTAGTAACTGAGTAAGCACTCCTAGGGCTATCCCTTTTTTTGTATGCACATACAGTTGGAATGGCTTAGAGAGATCTGGCAGACCCAGGGCTGGTGCTTTCATCAGCTTCCTTTTCAAGATTTTAAATGCCCTGTCCGCTTCTGGGGACCAGTGAAAGGGGTCATGATCTGCTCCCTTAACACATTCATACAGAGGGTTAGCCCACAGTCCAAACTCTGGGATCCATATTCTGCAAAAACCTGCCATGCCCAAAAATGCTCTAAGCCGTTTACGGTTACTAGGGATAGGAACTTGGCAGATAGCCTCCTTTCTATTATTTGAGAGTCTTTTTTGTCCCTGCCTGATGTGAAATCCCAGATACTGAACTTCAGGGAGTGCAATTTGAGCTTTGCTTTGAGCTACCCTGTATCCTCGGAGTCCAATAAAGTTCAGGAGACTCACAGTAGCTTTAAGACAAGGGATTAGACCCACAGCAGCAATTAGCAAATCATCTACATATTGCAGAAGGAGGGCTTTGTTCTTATTGTCCCACTTCTTCAAGTCTCTGGCCAGAGCCTGTCCGAACAGAGTGGGGGAATTTTTAAATTCCTGGGCCAATACTGTCCAGCAAAGCTGCTTTTTAACCCTTTGTTTGTCCTCATTATGCCTGGCAGTATTTTGCAGATCTCACAGTTGCTTGGGCACATTCAGGCCCCCCTTTCTCTTGGTTGTCAGCCAAGTCTTAGCTGTGAACAATGTCCTTGGATAGGGCCAGCATGACTGAGCTTGCTAGCTATATTTTTTTGTTAACTAGTTTTTTTTGGGGGGGGCTTTTTTTAATTTACAAAGGAACTTTTTACTTTTTATTTATACACTTTTTTTTAAAAATAATGAATACATACTCATTGCCATTATACACCCTTGCAGTAACATAACTTTTATACAGAGCTTTGAAGCAACAAACCAGGACGAGCACACTCACTTCTGAGGATTTCACTTAGTACAACCTTTGGTGTCCAATAGCTTTTTTTTTTAAACTTTAGATGCCTTCTCTGTGCCTTCTCCTTAGCCTTAGCTATAACCTGATTTCGCTCCACTTCAGACAAAATGGGATGATTGCAATATACTTATAAAATCCTGTCAGGCTTATGGCTAGCCAGACACCCTTCAAAGATTGAAATAAACCTGCTTGGATTCGTCGAGAACTCCCCTGCCTTTGCCTTAAAAGCAGCTAGGTGTACAGGGTTAAAAGGAACATGAGAATACACTGACACAATCTGGGCTGCACGATCCTGTGTTCCTGGACGGGCTACCGCACTCTCAGTAATCAACGGATACAATCCCACCAGGGGGGGGGGGTACTCTCTGGAGCCTGTGGGGGTGGAGGAGCCGAAGGGGACACCGATTCTGCCATTACAACTGTAGGAGGGTTCTGGGGTTTAGCAGCCGTTACTACCGAGCCTGTCGGAGTCAAATGGCACTTGTGCAAAATATCAGTCCTATTTTTTAACATCATAAACGTATACGCATGGAGATGTTCATTCCATTTACCTGTTCTCTGACAAAACAAAAGCAACTGAAGGATCGTGTTGTAATTAAGTGATCCTTCCGGTGGCCACCTTTCTTGGCACTCTAGCTGATACTGAGGCCAATCAACTGTACAGAACCTTTTCAATTTACTTTTAATTAACTGGTCAGATCCAAACACTTTCCAGTTCCCCAGAATGCATTTTAAGGGTGTACACTGTACCCTGCCGGCTGTACTCTGTCCCTGCCCCATACTCTAGGGAGACACTGGGCGTCCCCAGGTCAAAACAGGTAAAGTCCCCACTGGACTGTTCCTACCTTATCCAAGGGTCTGGTTCTGCACCGTCGCCCTATCCACGGGACCGGTTCCCCACCGTCGCCCGCAACTGCTTCTCCACTGTCCGAGTGCGTTGCACCGTTGTGCCCTCCGGGGTCGAGCAAACCACGTCTCCACCGAGGCCCCCGATGAAGTCACCGGTGAGCTCTGGGCGTCGGTCATCGTCGTAATCCGTCGGCCGCCAGGAGGGATCCGGGCAAGGCTAAATTTCAGCCTCGAGCCCACCCAGGGACGCCAAAACTGTTGCTGGCCCAAAAGGGCCCAAGGAGGCAGCAACAGCGGGGTTTGTTGCCCGGTGTGCTTTGCACCAATGAAGACACCGAGGTGGAGAAACAAAGCAAATTTATTTGAGATTTTTGAATATGCACTAGGAGACCAACATGTCTTAAATTAAGCGCAGCACATACAAGCAATTTTTTAAATATATTTTAAGTAGTTTTTGTGCAAGCCTTTGTTTATTTTACCCCTACCCTTTCCTTTTAGACAACAGTTATAGCAGGTACACATTGTGCATGTTAAAAACTTTTCCATTAGCATGCTTATTTATGGCCTTGTAGATTTATGCGCACGCAGTTTCCCACCCCCCAAATCTCTACTGTGTTTGTGAGCGAGCAAAACAGCAGCTGTCTGCTAAAAAAGCTGACCGTTACATTTTTGCTTTAACATGTAAGCAATTAGCATAAAAATAAATAAAAATTCACAAAATAAAGTCACTATAGCTTACTTAAACCCAAAGCAAAAAAGCTTCATCGGCACTTCTGGCCTTCCACTTTCCTAAGTTACCTAGTAGCTAGGCCTAGTAACACCAACAGCTTCCTCCCTCCCTCCCCTCTAAGGGAATGCTGGGAAATGTAGTTCTTTCCCTGCTCCAGGGCTGGCTCTATAGGCAGGGAGCTAACCAAGGAACTACAGCTCCCAGGGCCCCCTGTTGGTTCTCAGCTCCCAGGCTGGATCCCTGCCGCCCCTGCAAATGGGCTGCCCCAAGCACCTGCTTGCTTTGCTGGTGCCTAGAGCCGCCCCTGTGAAGAAGATGAATATGATGATGGTGATGAAGACGAAAATGAAGATGATGATGTTAAGTTGTTTCCGTTTAAGGTTGAGGATCTGGAAGGTCACTGTGCATTCTGCGGGGAAGGCTCGGGAGTTCAGTTCAGTGTTTGGGTGAAGATCAGGATTTCTCTGAGTTTCAAGGGAGATGATGCTCAATGGTTGGGTTTTTATTTTGCCTGGTCTAGCTTCACACAAACCCTGAACAACTGCCCTCTCTGGCCCCTTCACACAGTGATAGCTGCTGGATCTAAGTCCTTAACTTAGACATGCAAACCAAGTCTTCTTCTTCTCTTCCCCCTCTTCCTTTTCATTTAGGCATCAGGAAGTAGGAGCCCTCAGTCACCATCTCCCGAGCCTACCACAAAGACATCTCCGGGAACAAAGTTTCCTTGACTCTCATCTGCGAAGCTAGTGGCTTTTACCCTGAAGAGATCAGCATCTCATGGTTGAAGAACAACTCCCCGGAACTCAAGTCCAGTTACAACAATGGCCCTGTGTCAGGAAGTGTCACTTTCTCTGCCTACAGCATCCTGAAGGTTGAGCAAAGCCAAGGAGAAGGAAATTACACCTGCGTGGTACATCACCCGGCCATGGAAGAGCCCAAGAGTGTTGTGGAAACGTTGTCCCTTGGTAAGTGGATTCTCAGAGTCAGGTATTAATTTGGGGATGTCCACACGCTTTCTTATCCCATCCAGCCAATGGCATGAACAACTGCATGACTCCATGTGAGCCCTGGTGGGAGGGGAGGCAATGAAGGATTTCTACCTCCATTATGATGCCGTCTTTGGTGAAACTAAGAACTGCATGTTTTATTGAAACCTGAGCTGGGTGGGGAACGCCCCCTCCACTCCAGTGCAGGAGAATTCCCTGTATTCCCAAGCCATTATCCAATTTGCAATGCCCCAATTAATGGGGATCCCAACCCACCCCTGGATGAGATGATTCCACAGCTTCACAGACCCCATCATCACTGAAGGAAGTGCAGGAAAATTGTCCTAATTGCAAAAGGGAATTTAAGGGAGGGTGCAGACTGTAATCTCATTGGGCTGTGCTTTGGTCAAGACATTGGGATGGACACTCTTGCTCTTGCAGAAAGTGCACGGAGGTCTTTCATGGCAGGGAGGTGGTTCACAGAAAATTTTCTTTCCTTCTTTATCATGGATCCCCTGGGCAGTTGTTTGCCTCACACTTGTACATGGATTCCAACAGTGGCAGATTCACAATTTTGTCCTTTTGGCCCCTTCTTATAGGTCTGGGTGCCAGGCATGACCATGGGCAGGTCATTTGTCCTCTGTGTCCCAGCTGCCATCTCTGGGAAATGGGGATAATTATGCTGAGCTCAGGCAGGTCATCGAGCTCATGAATTTCTGTCTGGAAGGTCCCTGAGTTGAGCAACCACTTCAGGTCTGTCCCTGGCCATGTTTTCCGCAATGGGGCTTTCTCCCAACAAAACCGGAGATGTTCAGATTTGCTCCTGGGATCCAGATACCCAAATAACCATAATGGGACCCAGGAATCCCTATCCCTTGATTGGCTGGAAAAACTCAGCCGTTGTTCCCGGGGCTCCATAAAATGAGGGTCCTGCCTCTTTCACCAGGGTACCCAGTCCCCAATTTACAACTCCAATGACCCTCAGCCCCTTTCCCAAAGAGCCCCTGGGCTTTGCACCCCTGAGAGAGAGGCACTCAGTTACCACCTGGTGCCTGTTGAAATATTTGCTCAGCCCAGCCCTCAACACTGCCTCCTGCCCCCAACCAGGTGTCAGCAACTGTAATCGACACCCTCTGGAGGTCTCTCTCCTTCCCCCTTCCCTGGAGGACCTCTACATAGCACAGAATGCCACCATCAGTTGTTTGGTTAGTGGCATGGAGACCCCCGGCAGCCTGGAGGTCTCCTGGAGCCGGGGTAGCGGGGGCCTGTTGGCCGTGGTCACCAGAGAGCCGGTGCTGCAGGAAGATGGCACCTACAGTGCAACCAGCATCTTGCGGGTGTGCGTGGAGGAGTGGCAGGCGGGGGAGGAGTTCACCTGCACCGTGAAGCACCAAGACATCCCGTTGGCCATTGTCAAGACCATCCGCAAGAGTCACAGTAAGAACTCGGCCTTTCCCCTGTAGGGGGCGCCAGCTCCAATCCGGCTGCAGGCTGGGGGGAGTGGCTGGCTCAGGGTGTGGGGAATGGGACATGGGACCTTCTTCTCTAGGGGGCGCCAGCTCTGATCTGGTTTCAGGGGTTTGGGACTGGGAGTTACACATTTGTGGGTGGGTCGAAATGTGCAAATTTCTGAGACAGAAGGGGACAGAGAGTCAGGACTCCTGGGTTCTTTTTCTGTCTCTGGGAGGGAAGTGGGATGTAGTGGGTTAGAATAGGGAGACTGGACGCTGTGACTCCTGGGTTCTAGCCCTTTTTCATGGAAGGTATTTGGATCCAGTGGGTTAGTGTGGCCCGAACTCCTGGATTCTATCCATGGGTCTGGGAGGGGAGTGGGGGGGTCTAGTGGGACATAGCAGGGTGATGAGGGTGGGGGATGGTAGCCAGGTCTCCTGGGTCCCAATCCTTAGCATTAACCCCTCGCTGTTTCTCATGGCAATGGTCTCCCTCCGGGCCCCTTCTGTCTACATCTCCCCTCCTCACGCTGAGGAGCTGACTCTCTGGGAATCGGCTACCATCACCTGCCTGGCCTCCGGCTTCCAGCCCAGAGAGATCTTGGTGACATGGACCCAGCAGGACTGGCCCGTGCCCCAGGAAGCCTACACCAACATCGTCCCTGTCCGGGAGGCTGGGAAGGAGGAGCTCTTCTTCATCTACAGCAAACTCAATGTCTTGGCGTCTGAATGGGAGCAGGGGGACACGTACGCCTGCATGGTAGGGCACGAGGGTCTGCCCATGACCTTCATCCACCAGAGCTGTCATAGGTTTCACCCCCACTCTGATCTTTAGAGTACAGATGTGGGGACCTGCATGAGAAGCTTTAAGCTCAATTACCAGCTTAGATCTGGTTTAGCTGCCACCATCCAAATAGTTTGAGTCACTTGGGAAACTCTGTCTTCTCCCCCAAAACCTTTCCCTCCCTGGGTAGCCTTGAGAAACTCCTCCACCAATTCCCTGGTGAACATCATCCAAACCCCTTGGATCTTAAAACAGGGAGAAATTAACCCTCCTTTTCCCCACCAACTCCTGGTGGATCCAGATCCACCCCCCTTGGATCTAAAAACAAGGAAAAAAATCAATCAGGTTCTTAAAAAAAAGGCTTTTAATTAAAGAAAAGAAAGGTAAAAGAAAACTCTCTGGGAGAGATTAGCATACCAGTTACTCTCACAGACAACAAATTCAAAACACAGAGGATGTTCCCCTGGGCAAAAACTTAGTACACAAAAGAATACCCAATTTGATTATTTCCTAATGCCCAAGACAAGTTACAAAGAAATAAACATAAACCTATTTATTTCCTTCACTAATACTCTCTACTTGATAAGAGGCTGAATTCTGGAGCTTTTCCACTCCGGTCAAAACTGAAAGTGACTCAGACAAAGGGAACTTCCCTATTTCCTTTTGAACCATCTTGTCCTCCCATTGGTTCCTCTGGTCAGGTGTCAGCTAGGCTAGGTGAACTTCTTAACCCTTTACAGGTAAAAGAGGCATTAACCCTTAACTATCTGTTTATGACACGCCCCCCCAAATCTCAGACAGTGTTGGACCGCACTGGCTGTGATTTCTTTCTAAACTTTAGAATAAACAGATTAATAAAACAAATGCACCTTTACATATACTACTACTTAGGTAAAAACTACAAGATTTTTTACATTTTAAGGACAATTTTAACCAGTTGATTCTGGGAAACTTTTACGGGAGAGTGCATTAGCCACTTTGTTAGAAGCCCCTGAAATGTGTTGAATTTCAAAGTCAAAATTTTGAAGAGCTAAACTTCACCGAAGAAGTTTTTTGTTATTCCCCTTGGCGGTATGAAGCCACGTTAGCGCAGCATGGTCGGTTTGTAGTTGGAAACGCCGTCCCCAAACGTATGGGCGTAGCTTTTCCAGGGCGTACACAATGGCATAGCATTTTCTTTTGCTGATTGACCAGTGGCTTTCCCTCTCAGACAGTTTCTTGCTGAGAAACACGACAGGATGGAATTCTTGATCCGGTCCTTCCTGCATTAAAACTGCTCCCACACCCCACTCGGACACATCTGTGGTTACTAGGAACGGTTTGTCAAAGTCTGGGTCCCTTAGCACAGGGTCAGACATGAGAGTCGCCTTAAGCTGGTTAAAGGCCTTTTGACACTTATCAGTCCACTGAACTGCATTTGGCTGTTTCTTTCTGGTTAGGTCTGTCAGCGGGGCGGCGATTTGGCTGTAGTGTGGTACAAATCGCCTATAATATCCGGCCAAGCCTAAGAAGGATTGGACCTGTTTCTTTGACTTTGGAACCGGCCACTTTTGGATAGCATCCACTTTGGCCTGTAGGGGATTTATAGTTCCTTGACCCACCTGGTGCCCCAGGTACGTCACTCTGTTTTGGCCTATTTGACACTTTTTAGCCTTAACAGTTAGTCCTGCCTGTCGGATGCGCTCGAAGACTTTTTTCAGGTGCTCCAGGTGTTCTGCCCATGAATCAGAAAAAATGGCCACATCATTGACGTAGGCAACTGCAGATTCTCCCAATCCCGCTAGGAGACCATCTACAAGTCTTTGGAAGGTGGCGGGTGCATTTCGCAGCCCGAAAGGGAGCACATTAAATTCATACACCCCTGCCTGGGTGACGAAGGCTGACCTTTCCTTGGCAGGTTCATTTAGTGGTACTTGCCAGTACCCCTTGGTTAAGTCTAAGGTAGAGATGAATTGGGCATGTCCCAATTTCTCCAATAGCTCATCTGTGTGTAGCCTCAGCCCTGGCCATCTGTCTGTCATGTTCCTTTTTGTTCTCCTCAGCCTGGAATTTGGCTAATTCTTCTAGGTCCTGTTGCATAGTTTTTTCCCCTTTGCCTGACATTTTCCCCCTGGTCTACTTTAGCTATCTGACGGGGGCGGGAAACAGCTTGGAATGTTTGGTTACTGTAATGTGACTGTTTAAAAAAAACCCAAGTAAAACAGGTTTTTTTGTGACTTGTCTTGGCAATATGTTAATGGCCCTCCAGTGCTCACAGCTGGAGCTTCCCTTCTAACAAAAAGCCCTCTGTTAGAAGCTCTTATCTGTTTGCCTTCAGGGTATCTCTCCTTCACTGCTTCCCCAGCATCTCAAAGGAGCAAAAAAAAATCTGGCTTTTGGTTCCTAAAAAATCCCTCACCGCTGCCCACCATGTCATAGGTTTCACCCCCACTCTGAACTTTAGAGTACAGATGTGGGGACCTGCATGAGAAGCTCTAAGCTCAATTACCAGCTTAGATCTGGTTTAGCTGCCACCACCCAAATAGTTTGAGTCACTTGGGAAACTCTGTCTTCTCCCCCAAAACCTTTCCCTCCCTGGGTAGCCTTGAGAAACTCCTCCACCAATTCCCTGGTGAACACCATCCAAACCCCTTGGATCTTAAAACAGGGAGAAATTAACCCCCCTTTTTCCCACCAACTCCTGGTGGACCCAGATCCACCCCCCTTGGATCTAAAAACAAGGAAAAAAATCAATCAGGTTCTTAAAAAAAAGGCTTTTAATTAAAGAAAAGAAAGGTAAAAGAAAACTCTCTGGGAGAGATTAGCATACCAGTTACTCTCACAGACAACAAATTCAAAACACAGAGGATGTTCCCCTGGGCAAAAACTTAGTACACAAAAGAATACCCATTTTGATTATTTCCTAATGCCCAAGACAAGTTACAAAGAAATAAACATAAACCTATTTATTTCCTTCACTAATACTCACTACTTGATAAGAGGCTAAATTCTGGAGCTTTTCCACTCCGGTCAAAACTGAGGGTATGTCTACACTACGGGATTAATCCGAATTTATATAATTCGAATTTTGGAAACAGATTGTATAAAGTCGAATGTATGCGGCCACACTAAGCACATTAATTCGGTGGTGTGCGTCCATGTACCGGGGCTAGCGTCGATTTTTGGAGCACTGCACTGTGGGTAGCTATCCCATAGCTATCCCATAGTTCCCACAGTCTCCTCCACCCATTGGAATTCTGGGTTGAGATCCCAATGCCTGATGGGGCCAAAAACATTGTTGCGGGTGGTTCTGGGTATATCCTCCCCCCTCTCCAGGGAAGCAACGGCAGACAACCGTTTCGCGCCTTTTTCCTGGGTGAACACTGCAGACGCCATACCACGGCAAGTATGGAGCCCGCTCAGCTCAAGACAGCAGTCATGAACATTGTAAACACCTCGCGCGTTATCGTGCAGTTTATGCTGAACCAGAACCTGCAAAACCAGCCGGCCAGGAGTAGGCTACGGCAGCGTGGTGGCGAGAGTGATGAGGATATGGACATGGAATTCTATCAAACCGCGGGACCTGGTGCTTTGGAGATCATGCTGTTAATGGGGCAGGTTATAGCCATGGAACGCTGATTCTGGGCCCGGGAAACAAGCACAGACTGGTGGGACCGCACAGTGTTGCAGGTGTGGGACGATTCCCAGTGGCTGCGAAACTTTCGCATGCGTAAGGGCACTTTCTTGGAACTTTGTGACTTGCTTTCCCCTGCCCTGAAGTGCCAGAATACGAAGATGAGAGCAGCCCTCACAGTTGAGAAGCGAGTGGCGATAGCCCTGTGGAAGCTTGCAATGCCAGAAAGCTACCGGTCAGTCGGGAATCAATTTGGAGTGGGCAAATCTACTGTGGGGGCTGCTGTGATGCAAGTAGCCAAAGCAATCACTGAGGTGCTGCTACACAAGCTAGTGACTCTGGGAGATGTGCAGGTCATAGTGGATGGCTTTGCTGCAATGGGATTCCCTAACTGTGGTGGGGCGATAGATGGAACCCATATCCCTATCTTGGCACCGGAGCACCAGGGTACCCAGTACATAAACCGCAAGGGGTACTTTTCAGTGGTGCTGCAAGCACTTGTGGATCACAAGGGACGTTTCACCAACATCAACGTGGGCTGGCCGGGAAGGGTTCATGACGCTCGCGTCTTCAGGAACACTAATCTGTTTAAACAGCTGCAGCAAGGGACTTACTTCCCGGACCAGAAAATAACCGTTGGGGATGTTGAAATGCCAATAATTATTCTTGGGGACCCAGCCTACCCCTTAATGCCATGGCTTATGAAGCCATACACAGGCAGCCTGGACAGGAGTCAGGAGCTGTTCAACTACAGGCTGAGCAAGTGCAGAATGGTGGTAGAATGTGCATTTGGCCGTTTAAAAGGTCGCTGGCGATCGTTACTGACTCGCTCAGACCTCAGCCAAACCAATATCCCCATTGTTATTTCTGCTTGCTGTGTGCTCCACAATCTCTGTGAAAGTAAGGGGGAGACCTTTATGGCGGGGTGGGAGGCGGAGGCTGAGGCAAATCGCCTGGCTGCTGATTACGCGCAGCCAGACACCAGGGCGATTAGAAGAGCACACCAGGAAGCGCTGTGCATCAGAGAAGCTTTGAAAACCAGTTTCATGACTGGCCAGGCTACAGTGTGAAATTTCTGTTTGTTTCTCCTTCATGAAAACCCGCCCCCTTTATTGACTCATTCTCTGTAAGGAACCCACCCTCCCCCTTCCCCCAGCTTGCTTTCAAAGGAAATAAAGTTACTATAGTTTAAAACTCACGTATTCTTTATTAATTGATTATAAACATAGGGAGAGAACCGACAAGGTAATCTGGGTGAGGTTTGGGAGGAGGATAGGAGGGAAGTAAAAGGCCACTGAAAAAATTCAATATAATGACAGCCTTTTGGTTGGGGTGGAGTGGAAGAGTGCATGGAGCCTCCCCCCCCGCGTTCTTACACGTCTGGGTGAGGAGGATATGGAACATGGTGAGGGGGGAGGGAGGTTATACAGCGGCTGCAGCGGCACTCTGTTATCCTGCTGCCATTCCTGAAGCTTGACCAGACGCCGGAGCATGTCCATTTGATCACGCAGCAGCCCCAGCGTTGCAGCCTGCCACCTCTCATCTTGAGCGTCCCTCATGACCTCACGGTCACTGGCATCTTTCCTAAATTTAGATACCGTGTCCTTCCACTCATTCAAATGAGCTCTTTCATTGCGGGTGCATTCCATTATTTCCGTGAACATCTCGTCTCGCGTCCTCTTTCTCCACCGCCTTATCTGAGATAGCCTTCGGGACGGAGGAGGGGGGCTTGAAAAATTTGCAGCTGCTGGAGGGAGGGTTGAAAAAAAGGAGAGAAGTTTTTAAAATGATACATTTTACAGAACAATGCTTATACTCTTTCATGGTGAACAACACTATTCACATTACATAGCACATGTGATTTCAGTACAAGGTCGCATTTTCCATCTTAATATTGAGTGCCTGTGGCTTTGGTGTTAGAGATCACAGACGCAGGTCGGGGCAACAGAATTCAGCTTGCATGCGGCCATGGTAAGCCATTGTCTTTCGGCTTCTGCGCCCTCCTTTCCCACATACCAAGCAAAGCCCATTGACTGCTGCGGTTTTCCTGTTAACCTTCAGCAGCAGAAAACAAACTAACCCCCCGCCCCATCCAATTCTCTGGGATGATCGCTTTATCCCTCCCCCCACCGCGTGGCTCGTATCAGGGAAGATCCCTGCAGAAACCAAACTAACACCCCCGCCCCTCCTCTCCCGCCATGAATTATCTGGGATGATCGCTGTACCCCTCCCCCCACCGCGTGGCTGGTAACAGGGAAGATCCCTGCTAGCCAAACGCGAAAAGCTCAGGGCCAATTCCCCCCCCCCCCGCCACGCTTGGCTAACTGCAGGGAAGGATTTCTTTTCAGCCACAGGCAAACAGCCCAGTAGGAACGGCCGCCTCTGTCCCCTTAATTAAATTCCCGTATTTCAACCAGGTTACCATGAGCGATATCACTCTCCTGAGGATTACACAGCGAGATAAAGAACGGATGTTGCTTGAATGCCAGCAAACACCGGGACCATACGCTGCCAGGCTTTGTCATGCAATGATACCAGATTACTTGCTGCAAGCATGGCGGTCAAGTGTCCTACCATGGAGGACGGAATAAGGCTGCACTGCCCAGAAACCTTGTGGCAAGGTTTTTGGAGTACCTCCAGGAGAGCTTCATGGAGATGTCCCTGGAGGATTTCCGCTCCATCCCCAGACACATTAACAGACTTTTCCAGTAGCTGTACTGGCCGCGAATGCATCCCAAGTCCTCAGGGCAAAGTAATCATTAAAAAACGCTTGCTTTTAAAACAAGTTTTATATTTTAAAAGGTAAACTCACCTGAGGTCCCTTCCATGGGGTCTTGGTCTTGGATACTGGCTTGGGAGGGTTGGGAGGGTACTTCAGTCAGGCTGAGAAAAAGATCCTGGCTGTTGGGGAGAACGGAGTGCTGGGTGCTCTCCGCAAGCTTGTCGTCCTCCTCCTCCTCCTCCTCTTCCCTGTCCGCAGAATCCTCAGGTGTAGCTGATGAGATTATCCCCGCCTCGGAATCCATGGTCAGAGGTGGGGTAGTGGTGGTGGCCCCCCCTAGAACTGCATGCAGCTCGGCGTAGAAGCGGCATGTCTGCGGCTCTGACCCGGAGCGACCGTTTGCCTCCTTTGTTTTTTGATAGGCTTGTCTGAGCTCCTTGACTTTCACGCGGCACTGCTCTGAGTCCCTATTGTGGCCTCTCTCCATCATGCCCTTGGAGATTTTTTCAAAAGTTTTGGCATTTCGTCTTTTCGAACGAAGTTCTGCTAGCACTGAATCCTCTCCCCATATAGCGATCAGATCCAGTACCTCCCATACGGTCCATGCTGGTGCTCTTTTTCGATTATCGGCCTGCATGGTTACCTGTGCTGATGAGCTCTCTGTGGTCACCTGTGCTCTCCACGCTGGGCAAACAGGAAATGAAATTCAAATGTTCGCGGGGCTTTTCCTGTCTACCTGGCCAGTGCATCCGAGTTCAGATTGCTGTCCAGAGCGGTCACAATGGTGCACTGTGGGACAGCTCCCGGAGGCCAATACCATCGAATTGCGGCCACACTAACCCTAATTCGAAATGACAATATCGATTTTGGCACTACTCCGCTCGTCGGAGTACAGAAATCGATTTCAAGAGCCCTTTATTTCAAAATAAATGACTTCGTTGTGTGGACGGGTGCAGGGTTAATTCGATTTAACGCTGCTAAATCCGAATTAAAGTCATAGTGTAGACCAGGCCTGAGTCAGACAAAGGGAACTTCCCTATTTCCTTTTGAACCATCTTGTCCTCCCATTGGTTCCTCTGGTCAGGTGTCAGCTAGGTTAGGTGAACTTCTTAACCCTTTACAGGTAAAAGAGGCATTAACCCTTAACTATCTGTTTATAACAGAGCGTGGACAAATCCTCCGGTAAACCCACTACCGTCAATGTCTCTGTGATCTTGTCCTACACCGACGTCACTTGCTACTGAGGAGCAGAGCCCTGCGGGCTGCTCACGGCGTATCTGAGATGCCACGGAACCTCGTGGGGTCTGGGATTCCTCTTAGCCTGTGTGTAAAGCTGTGGTAGCTCTGGAGTACAGAGCCTGGCTGTGTGTGGAATATGCCCAAATAAAATGCAACATGCTAGAGTTTGTGATGAAGCGTGTGTCTTCTGGCAGAGACTGTCTCTGTGTCTTATCTACCCACCCACGCTTCCTCCCACAATATCTAGATGGATCCATCCACCCTTCTTTCTTTCTCTCTAGCCATCCTCCTTTCCTTATGGATTGTCTCCATCAATTCATCCTTCCACAGGATCCATCCGTCCATCCATCCTACCCTCTGTAGTACCTGTCTCTTTGATTCTACCATATCCATCCATTCATACATGCAAAATTATGCAGTGTCCTCTCTGCATCCATCCATCCTCATGCAGTGTCATGTTTCTACCTGCCCACCCCTCTGCAGTGAGTTGCTATCCACCCATTATTATTCATGATAGTGCAGCTCCTAGATGTCCTGACTGAGGTTAGGGCCCCATTGGATGGGCACTGCACGAACACACATAGGGCAAATGTCCTGGAACCAAGGAGCTGATAGTCTAAGCAGACAGAGGCTGGGAGGGGATATTTTGGCACAAAGGGATTAAAATTGGGATGATAGAAAGGAGTGTAACACCCAACTCCCAAGGAACTTGTGAGTTTATTTCACTGGCACCTAATTTCCTAAGAGTCCTTTAAAGACCCCAGCCTAAGTGGCTTGTTTCTGGTCACACTGCAGGTCAGTGGGAGAGGTGGGAATAGAGCCCTGATCCCCCCATCTCCAAGACTTGTTGGTTAACCATTGCACCTGTCTAGCAATGTAGCCCTTGCCACTCTGGCGTCAGAACTCCTCAGAGATGCGTCCTCACCCTGACCACATAAGGTGCAGAGGCAGAGCCCCCAGGAATCTGGTGTTATGTCTGCAGGG
This sequence comes from Emys orbicularis, assembly GCF_028017835.1. NCBI lineage: Eukaryota > Metazoa > Chordata > Testudines > Emydidae > Emys > Emys orbicularis. The sequence continues at coordinate 50,127,595 of NC_088694.1, forward strand.
AGCTAGGCGGGAGGGTGAGACTGAGTTAGGAGCCTCCATTCCCACCAGCTCTGTCCCTGGATGTATGACCATGGGGTGGTGTGCAGGGGAAGTGATTTCACCTCTGTGTTCAGGGTTAGGGAGACCGATACTGGAACACAGCATTCAGTTCTGGAGTCAACATGCAGTGATAGTCAAAAAGGTAACAATGGTAGGAACCATTAGGAAAGGGACAGATAATAAGAAATCTCATAATGCCACTATATAAATACATGGTATGTCCACAGCTTGAATACTGTACGATTGGTGTGGAGAAAGTAAATAAGGAAGTGTTATTTTTCCTTTCACATAACACAAGAACCAGGGGTCACCCAATGAAATTAAATGGCAGCTGGTTTAAAACAAACACAAGGAAGTACTTCTTCACACAACAGAGTCAACCCATGGAACTAGTTATCAGGGGATGTTGTGATGGCAAAAAATATAGCTGGGTTCAAAAAAGAATTAGACAAGTTCATGGAGGATAAGTCTATCAAAGCTTATTAGTCAAGATGGTCAGGGACGCAGCCCTAAGCTCTTGTTGTCCCTAAGGCTCTGCCTGTCATAGGCTGGTACTGTACGACAGCAGATGGATGACTCAATAATTACCCTGATCTGGTTATTCCCTCTGATACATCTGGCATCAGCCACTGTTGGAAGACAGGATACTGGGGTAGATGGACCATTTGTCCCATGCAGTGTGGCCATTCTCTTGTCCAACATTTAAAAAGAAGTTTGAAAAATTGGAGAGGGTGCAAAAGAGAGCTCGAAAAATGATTAGAGGGTTGGAAAAAATACCTTCCAGTGAGAGATAGAAGGAGACAAATTGGCTGAAAGACAGATTCAGGAGATGGCTTCATTGATATATATAAGTACCTCCCTGGGGAGAAAGTACCAGGCAGTAAAGGTCTGTAACTTAGTATAGAAAGGCTGAAGAGGAGCCAATGGCTGGAAGTTAAACCTAGACAGATACAAATGTAGAATAAAGCACTGCGGGGTGGATCAGGGTTGTGCTGACACTGCAGATACAGTCTACCGGACTGTCCTGGGCCTCACCACAGTGCGGCCCAATTGCCAGCATCTAAGCGGCAGCCCTTGGGTTCTGGGCTGTGTGGCCTAATGGGCCGAGACAATACGGCCACCCACGAGCACAGAGTGGTGTGGCCTAGTGCCCAGGGTCAATATATCAGCCCTCGAGTGCAGGATTTTGTTTCCTAGGGGCTTGAGTCAATATAGCGCCCTTTGAGTGCAGGGGAGCGTGGCCTAGGAGTCAGAGTGAATAGAGAAGCCCTCAAATGCAGGGGAGTGTAGTGTAATGGCCAAACCCAGGGGCCGTCACCAGAGGGGGTGATGCCCAGGGTAGGGGGACATGAGCCCACCCGACTCCACCGGGTCCTGACCCAGGGCCCTAGCAGTGGTGGAGTGGTCCACCACTGGGTCAGCGGGAGTCATAGAATCATAGACTCAAAGGACTGGAAGGGATCTTGAGAGCTCATCTAGTCCAGTCCCCTGCACTCATGGCAGGACTAAATATTATCTAGACCATCCCTGACAGGGATGTCTAACGTGCTCTTAAAAACCTACAATGGTGGAGATTCCACAACCTCCCTAGGCAATTTATTCCAGTGCTTAACCGCCCTGACAGGAAATTTTTTTCTCATGTCCAACCTACACCTCCCTTGCTGCAATTGAAGCCCATTGCTTCTTGTCTATCCTCAGAGGTTAAGGAGAACAATTTTTCTCCCTTCTCCTTGTAACAACTTTTTATGTACTTGTTATCATGTCCCCTTTCAGTCTTCTCTTTTCCAGACTAAGCAAACCCAGTTTTTAATCTTCCCTCATAGGTCACGTTTTCTAGACCTTTAATCATTTTTGTTGCTCTTCTCTGACTTTCTCCAATTTGTCCACATCTTTCCTGAAATGTGGCGCCCAGAACTGGACACAATACTCCAGTTGAAGACTAATCAGCGCAGATTAGAGCGGAAGAATTACTTCTTGTATCTTGCTTACAACATTCCTGCTAATACATCTGAGAATGATGTTTGCTTTTTTTTGCAACAGTGTTACACTGCTGACTCATAATTAACTTGTGATCCACTATGACCCCCAGATCCCTTTCTGCTGTACTCCTTCCTAGGCAGTCATTTCCTATTTTGTATGTGTGCAACTGATTGTTCCTTCCTAAGTAGAGTATTTAGCATTTTTCCTTATTGAATTTCATCCTATTTACTTCAGACCATTTCTCCAGTTTGTCCAGATCATTTTGAATTTTATTCCTATGTTCCAAAGCACTTGCAACCCCTCCCAGCTTGGTATCGTCCGCAAGCTTTATAAGTGTCCTCTCTATGTCATTATCTAAATCACTGTAGAAGATATTGAACAGAACCAGACCCAGAACTGATCCTTGCAGGACCCCACTCATTATACCCTTCCAGCATGACTGTAAACCACTGATAACTACTCTCTGTGAATGGTATTCCAACCAGTTATGCACCCACCTTATAGTAGCTCCATCTAGGTTGCATTTCCCTAGTTTGTTTATGAGAAGATCATGCGAGACAGTATCAAAAGCCTTACTAAAAACAAGATATACCACATCTACCGCTTTCCCCCCATCCACAAGGCTTGTTACCCTGTCAAAGAAAGCTGTCAGTTTGGTTTGACACGATTCGTTCTTGACAAGTCCATGCTGTTACTTATCACCTTATTTTCTTCTACATGTTTCCAAATTGATTGTTTAATTATTTGCTCTATTATCTTTCCGGATACAGAAGTTAAGCTGATTGGTGTGTAATTCCCTGGGTTGTCTTTATTTCTGTTTTTATAGATGGGCACTATATTTGCCCTTTTCCAGTTTTCTGGAATCTCTCCCTCTTCTATGACTTTTCAAAGATAATCGCTAATGGCTCAGATATCTCCTCAGTCAGCTCCTTGAGTATTCTAGGATGCATTTCATCAGCCCCTGATGACTTGAAGCCAACTAACTTATCTAAGTAATTTTTAACTTGTTCTTTCCCTATATTAGCCTCTGATCCTACCTCATTTTCAATGGCATTCACTATGTTAGACGTCCAATCGCCACACACCTTGCTGGTGAAAACCGAAACAGAGACGTCATTAAGCACCTCTGCCTTTTCCGCATATTCTGTTATTGTTTTCCTCCCCTCATTGCAACACTGCAACATGCTGACCTTACACGGGTGGGAGATACCACTCCCTCCAAGTCCCTGGGTCACTTCCGACTGGGCTTCCTGAAGCTGCAGTCCATATCACGTCGGGGTCTCCGGGCTCCTCGGCGCAGGTAATTCCCTGGGACTCCGACTCCAGCTGGTCAGCTGTAGGCAACAGGTCTCTGGTCTGTGTCTCTAGATCTCTGCCTTCCGCAGGCAAGGGCTGTAATGGCCCCTGGGCTGGAGCCTCGACTGAGTCCTTCCTCCTTGGCAGTCAGTGCAGACTGAGCTGGGCTGCTCTTCTTTATACCAGCACAGCATTTGGAGCCTGCTTAGCATGGTCTGAGGGGCAGGACTTCCTCCCCCACTAGGGTGGGATTAACCCTGTCCTGGCTAGTGCGGGTTTGCACACCCCATCACAGGCACAAAATCTGGAAGGGAACCACTGGATTGAACTTCCAGTGGAAGTGGTGGAGTCTCCATCTCAAGATTTGTATATCCAGCCTGGGGCCCATTGCTCCCAATAAAGACAAGTCATTGGGCTCCATAGAGGGGTAGCTGGGTGAGATTCTCTGGCCTATGATATACAGGAGGTCAGGCTCATTGCTGTAATGGTCCCTTCTTGCCTTAACATCTACAAAAGCCCCAGTCAAGGTTTCAGAGCTAGGAAGGTCACGTCAATTATCCACCACGGAACTCTGTGGCCCAGGCCATCGAGTGCGCTGGTGGGTGAATTAAGATTTCAGTTGGTACATCCAGACAGCTGAGGCCTCTCATGCCAGCCCTTTGAGTAACAAGGAGTGTACTAAGTTGCGGAGGCTCCAGGCCACTTCCCAGGAGGCGTTCGTGCTGTTGACAAGACACATGGATGGGCTCAGGGAATGCTGGGCTGTGAGTCCTTCCAGCTCTTGGGAACGGGTTCCCAATGGAGCCCAGGCTGGTGGTGAGTGAAAGAGGCTCCTACTGAGTGGTATCCCATGTGCAATGAGTTGGGAGAGGTCTTTACTCAGTCCCCAGGACACAACAATACAGACGGCTCAAGGAATTAGAAATGGGCCATGGAGACGTCTGCCTACAGGGACTGAGGTCACTGCTGTGTGACGGTGGCAGAGTCGCTCTGAGAAATCAGTTGGGGGCCATCACTTCTGTTTCCAGCGTCCTGACAATATGGGGCAGCTCAGGGTGTTGGTGATGGGGTGGCCATGCCTTTCCCCCTTTTGTAGGTGTTGCCCAAATGTGGGGATGGGCGGCAGATCTTCCCCCTTCTCGGAGCATGGGTTGCAATGGAGTCCAAGCGGGTAGTAGCTTAAAAGTTGTTCCCGTCAGATGACCCTGTTATTAGGTGTATTACAGTCGTGTGTAGAGCTCTCCACTCAGTTTGGGACCCCAGTGCGCTAGGAGCTGCACACACGTAGAGTAAGAGACAGTCTCTGCCCAGAAGAGTTTAATGTCCAAACAGAGAAAGGGCGTGAAGGGAAACTGAGGCACAGAGAGGGGAGGTGAATTGCCTGAGGTCCCTCAATGTCAATGACAGAGCTGGGAATAGACCCATGGGGGTCCTGAGTCCCATCCTAGTGCTGTGTTCATTGGACCACACTCCCTCTGGGATGGTGCGAGTTGGGGGAGGTCTCAGAACAGCTCAGTGGGTAAATTCTCCAGGTCCCCAAAATAGGGACTTTTGGTGGTGGGGGAATTGGTGCCTCTGCTGTCCGGGAACCGGTCCCAGCACAGCTCAATCTGGCATTGACTGGGAAGATGCTGCTGTTTGATGGGTGTGCATGGCCCCATTGAGTTATGCATTGGCAGGTCTCAGCCCAGTTCCCTGGCTGGCCAAGGGAGGGGGAGGGCATGCTCGGGGAGGGGCATGTAGTGCCGCTGGCTGGAGTTTGCAAAGGAGCCAAAGGGCGAGAAATTTAATGGAAGTTGGGGGCTGAATCCCTGAGGCTGCTCTGAGAATTGCAGCCTGTGACGGGGGGTCTCCACCTGCAGCCTGCCGGTCTCTCCTGGCAGGGAACCCTCTGTCTCTGGCCCTGGACAGGAACTCCTGCCAAGAGCACAGATCGGAGCTCCCTGCTGGGCCCACTCAGCTCCTTGGCTTAATGAAGAGGCCTCTCTAACCAGCCCGTTTATCTCATCCCCAGCTCCTCACTGCCTGGTGGAGGACCACGGCATCTATGTTGAAGGAGGAGAGGAGGAATCTGACGGTCTCTGGACACCTGTTGTCTTCGTTGCTCTCTTCCTGCTCAGCCTGTTGTACAGCACCGGCGTCACGCTGGCTAAGGTAATAGCCACAGCTACCTTCATGGTCACCTCACTGCTTATAGCAATAACCAGTGCTCAGTAATCTATCCCCCCATCAGCCACCAACCATCCTCGGTAACTACTCAGTCACCCACATTCAGTGATGAAATTCAATAAGGAGAAATGCAAGGTATTCCACTTAGGAACGAACAACCAGTAGCACACATACAGAATGGGAAATGATTGCCTAGGATGGAGTACTGCCAAAAGGGATCTGGGGGTCATAGCGGATCACAAGCTAGATATTAGTCAACAATGTAATACTGTCGGAAAAAAACCCCAAATTCTGGGATGTATTAGCAGGAGTGTTATAAGGAAAACATGAGAAGTAATTCTTCCGCTCTGCTCCGCGCTGATACGGCCTCAGCTGGAATCTTCTGTCCAGTTGTGGGCACCACATTTCAGGAAAGATGTGGAAAAGTTGGAGAAAGGCCATAGGAGAGCAAGAAAAATCATTTAAGGGCTTGAAAACATGAGCTGTGAGGGAAGATTGAAAGAACTGGGTTTGTTTAGTCTGGAGAAGAGAAGACTGGGGTAGCCGGGGCGGGGGAATGACATGATAACATTTTTGAAATACATAAAAGGTTGTTACAAAAAGGAGGATGAAAAATTGTACTCGTTATCCTCAGAGGATAGGACAAGAAGCAATGGGCTTAGATTACAGCAAGGGCAGTTTAGGTTGGACATTGGAAAAAACTTCCTAACTGTCAGGCTGGGTAAATACTGGAACAAATTGCTGAGGGAGGTTGTGGAGCCTCCATTGTTGGAGGTTTTTAGGAACAGGTTAGACAAATACCTGTCAGGGATGGACTAGTTATTACTTAGTCCGGCCTCACGGCAGGAGACGGGACTAGGTGACCTCTCGAGGTCTCTCCCTGTCCTACATCTCTATGATTTTATGGATGTGAGAGGGTAAAACCAAAGTCAGGAATTAGAGCCCAGGTTTAGGAACAGGTTACCTGGAGAGAGGACAGCCTGGGTCCAGGACAGGAGCTGGGCTGGAGCCAGACAGGAGCCGGGCTGGACCGAGACAGGAACAAGGCAGGAGCTGGAACAATCCGACACAGCCGCTATCACAGCCCTGGGGAAATACTTTGGGCAACTGCTGAAGTTCTGCTGGTCTTATCAGCCGGTCTGCTGACTCTGCCCAGCAATCAGGGCGGAGCCGATCAGGCAGCTACAGGCCAGGTGCGCGCGTCAGGTCGCCTGGGACTGGCTCTGCTGCCATTCCTGATTCCTCACAGTGCCCAACGATCAATCAGAGATAATCAGGAATGATTACTTGTTAATAATCCACCACCCGTCATCACTAATTAACGAGCTCCCATCAGGGTTGATTCGGCAGTGTTTAATAAATGAATCAACAGTCTATTATCAATTCCAATCATTTATCACTGAGAAATCAATAATCATGGATTGGCTATTTCTGGTCAGTACCTAGTGATCTGTAATTAATGCTGAATAGCCATTAATCTGGAATTAATTATCAATAATCAACACTCACAGATCAGTAATTAATGTTAAACAATCAAGGCTCAAGCATGAACCATCAATAAGGTGCTAGTAATTATCAACTGATAATAATCACTTATCAATAATCAGCAATTAATGATCAATGACCAAAAATGAATGATCACTAATTAAGAAGCCAGCAGGACAGGCTAGATGGTCCCAACGGTCCCTTCTGGCCTTGCTCTCCCAGCGTAGGATGCTGGGTGTGAGCCCAACACCGGTCCAACGGCTGAACCTCTCTGCTCTGTGTCCAGAGGTGCGGTGAGTGCCCAGCTCCGGGCTCCTAGGAGGTGGCCAGCACTGCTTCATCCTCTTCATTCCCTCCCTCCACCTTCAGCCCTCCCGGGCTCCTGCCCTCTCTCCAGACACCTGGAGGGACCATGTTCCACGGCAGCTCAGAGGGCACGACAACGGCCGGTGAAGAGTCTGAGCTCCACACAGCCCAGAGAAGGGAGGGCAGAGTCCTTCCCCGGACGTGCCCAGGGAGCAGCCCACGCTGGAGCTTGAACTCAGCCCCGTGCTCCTCAATCCTCCATCCCCATCCCATGGCAGGGACTGGATTTCCGTGTGTGTGTGTGTGTGTGTGTGCGCACATCTGTGTCCCAAGCTCTGGTTAACCTGGACTCTGGCGAAGGAGAAGAGTCTCATTGGCTCCTTTCTGTAACTTGCAACTTACACAGGAATTTTGTGTTTGATCCAAAATAAAATGAGTTCAAAATTGGTAGCTGCATTTTAGGGTGGTTTTGGGGGATTTAACCAAGGAGAACGCTACGCAGTGTATGTCTCAGTCCCTCGGTATCTATCTACGCATCCGTCCATCCTCATACATACACATCCATTTCTTTCTTTCTTTCTTTCTTTCTTTCTTTCTTTCTTTCTTTCTTTCTTTCTTTCTTTCTCACACATGCCCCCCATCTGATCAGTGGCTTTCCCTGCCCCAGAGATCTCCCCTTCCTGCCCCTCTGTCCCAGCCTGTATAGGCTAAGGGACGAAGCCCCAGCTCTCTGGGTTTGTAGTTAGGCCCCCTATCTCCGAATGGGGCCGGTTCAGTGGGCACCCTTAATTTTATTCTCCATGCCCGGAGGCTCCCCCTACAGACATGACATGCCCCTCTGGAGTGTGTCAGGGGTCCCTGAAAGTCAGGGATGGAGGTTATGAATAAGATGGAGCCTGATTTGTATATTTATTTATTGTCACTCAGTGCACACAACAAAAGTCACACACGCACACCACCCACAAAAATCCCAACGAAGAGCTAAATATGCAACATACAGCATGACAGACACCACTCTGGCTATGGTCCTGCCCCAGGGCAGGGGGCTGGCTGGCGCAGGGGGTGGGGAAGGAGACATGGGGCCTTTCCCCTCTAGGGGGCGCTGCCTGTGATCCAGCCCAGAGCAGGGACTGTTGGACTAAGGAGGGTGGGAAGTGGGAAAGGGGTTGTTTCCTCACTAGGGGCACTGGTTCCCTGCATGATACGAGGTGTCCGGTCTCTGCCAAGCTCCCAGCAGGGCAGCGTCCCCAGTGGCTGAGGGCTGATTAGGTCACATGGGGTGAGGTCCTGTCTCCCCCAGGGGGGTCTCCCAGGGGCACAGCACTAGCAGGGGGCAGCTGTGGGACTCAGGGTGGTGTTGCCAATGGAGCCGGGAGTCCTGGCCCCTTGTCTCTGGGCGGACGGGGGCAGCGGCCCCTACACCACGCCCTGGATCACGTTCTTGTACTCGGGGCCACTCGCCTCCTTCAGCTGCACCATGGCAGAGAAAAGCCACTTCACCTGCAGGGGACAGAGAGAGCAAAGGTGAGAGGGGTCAGCGCTGGGGGGAGCTGCTCTGTCTGTCTGTGTCATTCCTTCCTGCTTTTATGCCTGTGTCTCATTCATTCAGTCTCTGTCTTATTCACCCATTCTTCCTTCTCCTTCATTCTTCTCTTCTTTCTTTCCTTTCCATGCTGCCCTCTGTGACGTTACTGACAGAAACTGTGACCGTACAGATCATTGTTGCAGCCACTGTTCTATAGTTGCAGCAAATATTGTACAAAGGCTGTGGAGTGAGGTGTCTCTGACGAGGTGATGGTTTGCTGGTTATGATTGTGCTGTCTGTAAGTGTGTATCATTTTTGTAGCTGAAGTTATGAATATTGGCTCTGTACTTGTATCTCAATGTGTTTTGATTCTAAGTAGCCTCAGTGAATTATTTGGTCAGTTTCTTGAGAGAGGACTATTTTCTGTAAGTGCCCAATCAAGAAACACTGAACTGACAATCAGGGCTGGCCTTACCATGAGGCGAACTGAGGCGGCCGCCTCAGGTGCCAGACTGTGGGGGGGCACCACTAGGACGCAGAGTGTAGGAAATTGTGTCTGCGGGTGTCTATGTATTCTCTCTGCTCTAGATGCACAGAGACGGTGGAGTGCTGGGCTGGAGGAAGGAGGGCACAAGATAGGGTTACCATACGTCCAGATTGCCCCGGACATGTCCGGCTTTTTGGTACTCAAATCCCCGTCCGGGGGAATTGCCAAAAAGCCGGACATGTCCGGGGAAATAGGGAGGCAGCATAAGCCAGGGTCCGCCCGGCCCCAGCACGACCCGCCGGGTCCGCAGTGCAGCCCAGCCGCCCGGCTACATTGTAGCGAGCTCGGGCGGGGGAAGGGGGGGCGCAGCTGCAGAAGGCGGCGAAGGGGCCGCTGCTGCCCCCGGAGGCCGGGCGGACCGCGCGCCCCAGCCGAGCCCGCAGGACCATGGGGAGGCCGGGCCCAGCCAACGGCTCGGGCTTCCCTCATGGGCGGGGCCCCCCCGGCCACTGGGGGACCCTTCCTGCGGCCCCATCACCCCGCGCGGCAGGAAGGAGGCTGCGGTGCGGGGCAGGGAGTGCGGCGTGTGCCGGGGCTGCAGGGACCCGCGCTGCCCTGGTCGCCGCTGAGCATCCGAAGCCCCCACCAGGCAGAGGCTGCCGGGGGAGCTGGGCAGGCGGGGGGGTGAAGAGGCTGCAGGGCGAGGAGGAGCAGGGCAGGCAGGGGCATAGAGGCTGCAGCGGGGCACAGGGGCAGGGCAGACGGGGGCACAGAGGCTGCAGGGGTGGGGGGGTGCAGGGGCTGCAGGGTGAGTGGGGAGCAAGGGGCACAGAGGCTGCAGGGCGAGGAGGAGCAGGGCAGGCAGGGGCAGGGGGGTGCAGGGGCAGGGCAGGTGGGGGGCGCAGAGGCTGCAGGGGCGGGTGGGGGGTGCAGGGGATGCAGGGCGAGGAGGAGCAGGGCAGGCAGGGGCATAGAGGCTGCAGGGGCTGGGGGGTGCAGGGGCAGGGAGGGGTGCAGGGGCTGCAGGGCGAGTGGGGAGCAGGGAAGCACTTAGCAACCCCCAACCAAGATCAGAGCGGGAGGGAGGAGGGGGAATGTGGGGTGCTCAGAGGAGGGGGCAGAGTTGGGGCAGGGACTTTGGGGAAAGGGTTAGAATGGGGGTGGGGAAGGGGCGGAGTTGGGCGGGGCCGGGGGTGGGGCCGGGGGCGGGGAAGGGGCGGAGTTGGGGCGGGGCTGGGAGCAGGACCGGGGCCCGTGGAGTGTCCTCTTTTTTAAATGTTTGAATATGGTAACCCTAGCACAAGAGACATAACAGGCAGGCAGGAGAAAAGGGGAGAGGGAATAACAGAAAGCAGCAGGAGCTGCAGGGAGAGAGAGGAGGAGGAGCCTCTTATGTACCTCTCTAGCACCCCCAGGAGCCTGGACTGTTTCACACCAGCTTCTCAGGGAGCTTGCTGTCTCCTGCTGCTTCCCTGAACCCACTTGAGGAGAACAGGCAGTCAACTGAAGTAGTAGGAGCCAGTTAGGCCCTTAAGATGCTGATATCTTCCCTCACTCAGGCCCTGCTACCAGCCTGCTTATTTGTCCCCTTCAATTGAGTGTTGAGAGCCACTCTAGCTGGCACAGAACAGCAGTCATGAGCGAAAGAAGAAAACGCCCCTCTGGGGCAGCATTCAGAAAAAGAAAGAAAGCAAAGGAAGCTTTTCTATCTAAGCAGGAAGGAGCTCTCCTGAGATACATAGACACATCTGTTCACGGTGAGCCCTCCGGCCCCAGTGAGGATGTGAGTGGTGAGGAGATGCCTGATCTTCCAGTTAGTCACAGTGCAGGTGACCTGGCAGCTCCTGCAGCATCCATATCTCCGTCTCAAATGGATGTAACCACGCACATTCCTGAAGAAAAGTGTAGATCAGAGAGTGTGGTGGAGGCGCAAGAAACAGCTGCTGTTTCCATCCAACACATTACTGGCGTGAAATCCCCAATGGTGACAAAGTGGAGAGGCCATGGCTTATGTACTCAAAAACCCAGAATGCTGCATACTGTTTTTGTTGCAAACTCTTCCAGTCTAATGTTTCAGCCACATTGGCTTCTACAGGAACAAAGGACTGGGAAAATCTGGCTAGAAATCTGGCATGCCATGAGAAGGCAGCAAATCACCAGAGAACGTTCCATAGGTGGAAAGAGCTTGAGATGAGACCAAGGTTAAAGGTCACCAGAGATGATCAGCATCAAGAGAAGATTGCATCAGAGTCTCTTTACTGGCAAAATGTTCTGAAAAGGCTCATTGCCATTGTGAGAATGCTTGCGACCCAAAACCTAGCACTGCATGGCACTTCAGATCAGCTGTATGTGCCAAACAATGGAACGGCCTTAAAATTGTGGAGGTGATGGCTGAGTTTGATGCTGTACTCCAGGAGCATCTAAGAAGAGTCACCACCCAAGAAATGTCCACACACCACTACCTTGGAAAAACAATTCAAAATGAGATCATAGAGTTACTGGCAACAAAAGTCAAACAGAAGATTGTGGCAGATCTGAAGTCAGCAAGATATTACTCTGTTATTCTGGACTGCACACCTGACATCAGCCCTACGGAACAAATGACTTTACTGGTGCGTTTTGTAACAACAGAACCTAGTGAAAATGTCCCTGCAATGGTGACTGTCAGAGAACATTTTCTAGAATTTATTGACATTGATGATACTACAGGAGCTGGTATGACAAATGTGCATCTTAAAAAGCTGGAAGATACAGGAATTGCGATAGCTGACATGAGAGGCCAGGGCTACGATAATGGTGCCAACATGAAAGCAAAGAACAGAGGAGAGCAGACAAGGATCCGAGAGTCAAACCCTCGAGCTTTTTTTGTCCCATGCAGTTCTCGTTCATTGAACTTGGTGGTCACTGGTGCAGCATCAGCTTCTAGTGAGGCTGCTGAATTTTTTAATGTAATTAAAAGCATCTATGTATTTTTCTCTGCATCAACTCATCAATGGCAAATTTTGAAGCAACATCTGGGAACATCTTCTCTGACACTGAAACCACTGAGTGCCACACCATGGGAAAGTCGAGTGGAGGTGATAAAGCCTATCAAACACCAAATTGGGAAGAAAGATGATGCCATAGTTGCCATTATGGAGGATAATGCTATGACAGGAACTGTTCGTGGGAGAACAGTGGCAGAGGGAAATGGAATCACCAGAAACAGACCTAACTTCAAATTTCTGTGTGACTTAGTGTTCTGACATAATATACTGTTTGAAATAAATGTTGTAAGCAAGAAACTCCAAGGTGTTGACCTTGATATATCTGGAGCAATGGAACAACTGGACAAAGCAAAATCATACCTAAAATTATACAGATGTCAGATGAGGGATTTCAAAACGTTCTGAAGAGTGCACCGAAGTTGGCAGAAGAACTTCACACTGAAGCTATTTTCCCACCCATTCAAGAATTCAAGAGTCACCGAAGAAGAAGATTACGAGGCATGGGATAATCCCATAAGAGACACTAAACAACAATTCAAAGTTGAATTCTTTAACCAGGTGCTAGATTGTGCAATACAGTCAGCTGAAGAACATTTCATGCAGCTCAAGGAACACAGCAGTATATTTGGGATGTTGTATGATATTCCAAAACTCTTCACTATACCCGAAGAAGACCTACACCAGCAATGCAGGGCACTAGAGACAGTGTTGACACATGATCATGTCATGCACGATATTGATGCGAGTGATTTAGGTGATGAACTGAAAGCCCTTTCAAGATACATTTCAGCAGGATCAACTCCAAAGGCTGTTCTGGAATACATGTGCACAAATAAGATGACCACCCTCTTTCCAAATGCTTTTGTTGCTCTGTGCATACTTCTAACACTTCCTGTAACCGTTGCCAGTGGAGAACGCAGCTTCTCCAAGCTGAAGTTAATAAAAACACATCTACGCTCCACGATGACACAGGAGAGGCTGGTCGGCCTTGCAACCATCTCAATAGAGCATGAGCTGGCCCAGACTGTGGACCTTCAGGAAGCAGTTCAAATCTTTGCAACCAAGAAGGCACGGAAAGCACCACTTTGATTATTCAGACAGATAAAAATGCCAGTGTTTACTATGGAGACAAGAAAAGTTACATTTGCTGTTCAGGCGTTTGAAAGTTACGTGTTACTTAAAATTTTTGAACAAGGCATTTTAAGTTTTTAGTTCTCCTTTATTGGGGTAGGTAGCAGAGCAGTACCATGAGAGGAGTAGAACAGGAAGAAGGCAGAATTGAGACCTTTCAAAGTTTTGGCCCAAGCGAGGGGGCAAGGGGGCGTCATTTGAGCTCCCCACTTCAGGTGCCAAAATGTTGTGGGCTGGCCCTGCTGACAATGAACTTTGGGAGATGCCATTCCACATCTGAGCTTTCCTGGGACCGTTCAAACTAACATGTAAACAATGGCGTTGGCCTGCAAACTGAGTCATGCATGGACAGGTGACTTGCCCATGTGATTCCAGACTCCATCTTGCTGCTGTGATTTTCCACAGTAAGAACAAAGGGGTGTCCTTCCACGGGGAGAGAATATAAAAGGGCCTGAAAACCCCTCAATTTTTCTTCAATCCTGCTTCTTACCTCTGGAGGGACTTTGCTACAAACTGAAGCTCTGAACAAAGGACTGAATGACCCATCCCAGCGGGGGATGTACTCCAGAGACTTGATTTGAACCTGCAGTTTATTCCATCACTGCTACAAGCCTGAACCAAGAACTTTGCCATTTCTGTATGTAATTGATTCCATTTAACCAATTCTAGCTCTCATCTATATTTCTTTCCTTCTATGAATAAACCTTTAGATTTTAGATTCTAAAGGATTGGCAACAGCGTGATTTGTGGGTAAGATCTGACTTGTGTATTGACCTGGGTCTGGGGTTTGGCCCTTTGGGATCAGGAGAAATTTTTTTCTTTTACTGGGGTATTGGTTTTCATAACCATTCGTCCCCATAACGAGTGGCAGTGGTGGTGATTCTGGGAAACTGGAGTGTCTAAGGGAATTGCTTGTATGACTTATGGTTAGCCAGTGAGGTTAAACCAAAGTCCTCTCTGTTTCGCTGGTTTGGTTTGCCTTAGAAGTGGAGAAATCCCAGCCTTGGGCTGTAACTGCCTTTCTCTAAGAAATTTTCCGGAATTGATACTCTCAGAAGTGTCCCACCAAAGGCAGCATCGTTACACTATCTACTGTGCTAAACTCATTAATTCTTTCGTTCTTACGTTCATTCTCTCTCTCTCACCTTGAACAGGGTCATGGTGGCGCTGTAGCAGACGCTCAAGAGGAAGAGGGTGATGAAGACCGAGATGGTGGACCAGAGGCCGTCCAGCTCCTCGTCTCCGTCCTCGCTGCAAAACTCACCTGACACGATCACCTCTATTGGGGGGAGAGAAAGAGACGTCAACTCTGACTCAGCCACTGTGACAGAGAGAGCTCAGACTGTGTGTCCAACACCAACCCGCCTATCCCCTTCTCTACCCATCCTTCCGTCCCTCCAGTCATCTATCTCTGGATACATCCATCCATCCCTGACCCCAAACCATCCATCATTCCATCCCTAGACACCCCCCTTCCATTCATCCATCTCTCGATGCATGCATCTATCTGCCCATCCCCATTCACCACTCTATTCATTGAAGACCACAAACCATCCATCCATCCATCCATCCATCCCTAGACACCTCTATCCATATATTCATGCCTGCACCCATCCATCTCTAGATACCTCTGTCAATCCATGACCACAAACCACCCATCGATCCATCAGTCCATCCCTAAACACACCCCTCAATCCATCCATTCATCCATGACCGAAAACCACCCATCGATCCATCCGTCCATCTCTAGACACCTCCATCCATCCCTAGTCGCACCCCTCCATCCATCCACCCACCGCTGCCCACTGTGATGAAATGAAGGATGCAGAGCCTCCCAGCTCTCATCTCACTCATCGCATGTGGCCCTACACCCTGGCACTGAAGCTTGGCCGCCTGTTGAATTTCTCTGTGCCTTAGTTTCTCTGCCTGTGAAAGGTGGCTCAGGATCCCTCTGAGGTGTGCGAGGTGCCGGGATGCTGCCATGTTGGGGGGGCTCCCTAAAGACCAGGATGGATGGATTCACACGTGTGCCTCTATGACCCTGCTCCCAATGTAACGAAACACCCAGGAGTCACTTCAGATGGAATGCAGCCACCTCTGGGCCTGTTTATACCGGGCTCTCTTGCCCAGGTGCAGCCGGTAGTTGCCTCGGCTGAGGGATGTGGGGATTTTGAACACTGTCACTTTTATGAACAGAGCCACAAGTATTTTAAGGATGGGATCTAAGGTTTCTCTCTGACATGAAAGATGCTGCTCCCTGAGCATGACACCCCCTACTGAGCCCCCTGCCCAGGGATGTCTGGAGAACAGGTGCATGGATCTGTGTGGGTGCATGTTTGTCTCTCTGTGTTGTGTGTCTCTCTGTGTGTACAAACACGACAGCCCAGGTGGGAGGGTCCCTGGGTCATGCCATGTTACAGGTGTGTCCATCTGCCCTGGACTGAGCTCTCTCTCAGCCACCCCCCCCCCCACTCTCTTACTCTGTGTGCCCCTGCGCTGCCTCAGGATAACAACCCTAACACTGCCACTGCAGGCAACCCACCCTTTAATGCCAGGTGTGAGCTCTGTGCTCGGCACTGGTGGGTTTGAGCCCTGCACTCGCCCATCCAGCTTTGGGGCTGATACACACATGGGGGTGGGGAAGGTGTGTGAGTGAGGGGCTGGGAGGAGATGGGGCATCTGCATCATCTGTCCCACCCCACTGCCTGGACCCCCTATGTCACCAGAGCTAGTGAGACTTTAGGTGAGTCCCTGCTTAGTGTCTGCTCCAGATAACAGCTCTACTACTGCTGCTACTTTGTGGGGCTGAGTCCCAGGAGCTGATCCCTGCTGTGGGGTGCTTGCTGTTTCTTGTCCCATCTCCCCCCTCCCCAGCTGCCACTGAGGGTAAGGGGTGGAAGGAGACTCCTTAGCTTCCTAGCCAGAAGACGAGTGTGTGTGGGGGTCAGGGTATTTTAATTACCTTCCCCCCACTGACTGTGGCTGGAAAATCCCCATGGGGCATCTGCTCCTCTCTGGGGTGGAAGGGGATGTAGGGCAAATGCTGATCCTGATATGGTGCCCCCCGGGTATGCATGGGTTATATCCTAGAGAGGATCTCGCCTCAGTGAGATGCCAGGGATGGCTTGGCCATCCACCGATCCACCTACCCACCCAGCCATCCCATGCTCCATCCATCCTTATCTCTAACCGTCTTCCATATCTTCCGTCTATCCATATAGACCTATACCCATCCATTCTCCTACCTCCACATCCATCCATCCCTCCATCCATCCCTCCATCCATCCATCCATCCATCCATCCATCCATCCATCCATCCATCCATCCATCCTCATCTATCTATCACTCACCATCTGTACCAGCCCATCCATCCATCCGTCCATCCCCATCCATTCTCATCTTCCTATCACCATCCATCCATTCATCCTCACCCATATTTTCCATAAATACATGCAACCCCATCCACTTATCTATCATGCCTTTATATATTATCCATCCCCAGCCATCCATCACCGTATGTCTCCATTAACACACAGTTGTACATCCATCAATTGCCATATTCACCCATCCATTCATCCTCATCTATCTATCACTCACCATCTGTACTAGCCCATCCATCCGTCCGTCCATCACCATCCATCCCCATCGGTACTGATCCACTACGATATGCACACACCCACCCATTCATTTATACATCCATCCATCTCCACCTCTAGCCATCCATCTATCGCAGTCCATCTATGGCCATCCATTTATCCATCCCTTCATCCTTCAGAATGGGTACCCCTTCAACCTTCACCATAGATTTATCCATCCACCTCCATCCACTTACCCATTGGCACCGCACCTGCGAACCATCTAACCCATCATTCCCTCAGTGCAGCGCAGTCTAGTGGGACTGGGTGGGACTCTCAGAACACCTGGGTTCTGTTTCTAGCTCGGTAACAGATGTGACCTTGGGCAGGTCTTCCCCTCTTGCTGTCTGTTTATTCTCCCTCTTTCTCTATTTAGGTGTGAGCCCTTTGACACAGGGACTGTCTCCCACGGTATCTGTGCCATACCCAGCCCAACAGGGCCCTATCTGAGTTGGGGGTGGAGGTGCTACTTTAATCCAAATAATAATCTCTCTCTCTCTCTCCTTCTGTCTGTGATATCTGTTGGTCTATCAGTCCTTCCCTCTGAAGTATGTATGTATCCATCTAACCATCTCTCTGAACACCTGGCCTTCCAACAGAGCTGGGCTTGGATATGGGCTCTGCAGTATGTATGTGTGTAACTGTCCATCTACCCCCCCTCTCCATCACTGCTTCCGTGGTGTGTATGTACCCATCCTTCCTTCCTATGGCACGAACCCTTCCTTTCTTCCATGGCATCTACCCATGTATCTACCCATCCTTCCTTCCATGGCTTCAACCCATCCTTCCTTCCATGGCATCTACTCTTGTATCAACCCATCCTTCCTTCCGTGGCTTCTACCCATGTATCTACCCATCCTTCCTTCCTATGGCACCTACCCATCCTTACTTCCATGGCATTAACCCATCCTCCCTTCCATGGCATCAACCCATCCTTCCTTCCATGCCATCTACCCATGTATCTCCCATCCTTCCTTCCATGCCATCTACCCATGTATCTCCCATCCTTCCTTCCATGCCATCTATCCATGTATCTCCCATCCTTCCTTCCATGCCATCTACCCATGTATCTCCCATCCTTCCTTCCATGCCATCTATCCATGTATCTCCCATCCTTCCTTCCATGCCATCTATCCATGTATCTCCCATCCTTCCTTCCATGCCATCTACCCATGTATCTCCCATCCTTCCTTCTATGCCATCTACCCATGTATCTCCCATCCTTCCTTCCATGCCATCTATCCATGTATCTCCAATCCTTCCTTCCATGCCATCTACCCATGTATCTCCCATCCTTCCTTCCATGCCATCTATCCATGTATCTCCCATCCTTCCTTCCATGCCATCTACCCATGTATCTCCCATCCTTCCTTCCATGCCATCTACACATGTATCTCCCATCCTTCCTTCCATGCCATCTACCCATGTATCTCCCATCCTTCCTTCCATGCCATCTATCCATGTATCTCCCATCCTTCCTTCCATGCCATCTACCCATGTATCTCCCATCCTTCCTTCCATGCCATCTATCCATGTAAATACCCATCCTTCCTTCCATGCCATCTATCCATGTAAATACCCATCCTTCCTTCCATGCCATCTATCCATGTATCTCCCATCCTTCCTTCCATGCCATCTACCCATGTATCTCCCATCCTTACTTCCATGCCATCTACCCATGTATCTCCCATCCTTCCTTCCGTGCCATCTACCCATGTATCTCCCATCCTTCCTTACATGCCATCTATCCATGTAAATACCCATCCTTCCTTCCATGCCATCTATCCATGTAAATACCCACCCTTCCTTCCATGCCATCTATCCATGTATCTCCCATCGTTCCTTCCATGCCATCTATCCATGTATCTCCCATCCTTCCTTCCATGCCATCTATCCATGTATCTCCCATCGTTCCTTCCATGCCATCTACCCATGTATCTCCCATCCTTCCTTCCATGCCATCTATCCATGTATCTCCCATCCTTCCTTCCATGCCATCTACCCATGTATCTCCCATCCTTCCTTCCATGCCATCTATCCATGTAAATACCCATCGTTCCTTCCATGCCATCTACCCATGTATCTCCCATCCTTCCTTCCATGCCATCTACCCATGTATCTCCCATCCTTCCTTCCATGCCATCTATCCATGTATCTACCCATCCTTCCTTCCATGCCATCTATCCATGTATCTCCCATCCTTCCTTCCATGCTATCTACCCATGTATCTGCCATCCTTCCTTCCATGCCATCTACCCATGTATCTGCCATCCTTCCTTCCATGCTATCTACCCATGTATCTGCCATCCTTCCTTCTATGCCATCTACCCATGTATCTCCCATCCTTCCTTCCATGCCATCTATCCATGTATCTCCCATCCTTCCTTCCACGCCATCTACCCATGTATCTCCCATCCTTCCTTCCATGCCATCTATCCATGTATCTCCCATCCTTCCTTCCATGCCATCTATCCATGTAAATACCCATCGTTCCTTCCATGCCATCTACCCATGTATCTCCCATCCTTCCTTCCATGCCATCTACCCATGTATCTCCCATCCTTCCTTCCATGCCATCTATCCATGTAAATACCCATCCTTCCTTCCATGCCATCTATCCATGTATCTCCCATCCTTCCTTCCATGCCATCTATCCATGTAAATACCCACCCTTCCTTCCATGCCATCTATCCATGTATCTCCCATCGTTCCTTCCATGCCATCTATCCATGTATCTCCCATCGTTCCTTCCATGCCATCTATCCATGTATCTCCCATCGTTCCTTCCATGCCATCCACCCATGTATCTCCCATCCTTCCTTCCATGCCATCTATCCATGTATCTCCCATCGTTCCTTCCATGCCATCTACCCATGTAAATACCCATCGTTCCTTCCATGCCATCTACCCATGTATCTCCCATCCTTTCTTCCATGCCATCTACCCATGTATCTCCCATCCTTCCTTCCATGCCATCTATCCATGTATCTACCCATCCTTCCTTCCATGCCATCTATCCATGTATCTCCCATCCTTCCTTCCATGCTATCTACCCATGTATCTGCCATCCTTCCTTCCATGCCATCTACCCATGTATCTGCCATCCTTCCTTCCATGCTATCTACCCATGTATCTGCCATCCTTCCTTCTATGCCATCTACCCATGTATCTCCCATCCTTCCTTCCATGCCATCTATCCATGTATCTCCCATCCTTCCTTCCATGCCATCTATCCATGTATCTCCCATCCTTCCTTCCATGCTATCTACCCATGTATCTGCCATCCTTCCTTCCATGCCATCTACCCATGTATCTGCCATCCTTCCTTCTATGCCATCTACCCATGTATCTCCCATCCTTCCTTCCATGCCATCTATCCATGTATCTCCCATCCTTCCTTCCATGCCATCTACCCATGTATCTCCCATCCTTCCTTCCATGCCATCTACCCATGTATCTCCCATCCTTCCTTCCATGCCATCTACCCATGTATCTCCCATCCTTCCTTCCGTGCCATCTACCCATGTATCTCCCATCCTTCCTTCCATGCCATCTATCCATGTAAATACCCATCCTTCCTTCCATGCCATCTATCCATGTAAATACCCACCCTTCCTTCCATGCCATCTATCCATGTATCTCCCATCCTTCCTTCCATGCCATCTATCCATGTATCTCCCATCGTTCCTTCCATGCCATCTATCCATGTATCTCCCATCCTTCCTTCCATGCCATCTATCCATGTATCTCCCATCGTTCCTTCCATGCCATCTACCCATGTATCTCCCATCCTTCCTTCCATGCCATCTATCCATGTATCTCCCATCCTTCCTTCCATGCCATCTACCCATGTATCTCCCATCCTTCCTTCCATGCCATCTATCCATGTAAATACCCATCGTTCCTTCCATGCCATCTACCCATGTATCTCCCATCCTTCCTTCCATGCCATCTACCCATGTATCTCCCATCCTTCCTTCCATGCCATCTATCCATGTATCTACCCATCCTTCCTTCCATGCCATCTATCCAGGTATCTCCCATCCTTCCTTCCATGCTATCTACCCATGTATCTGCCATCCTTCCTTCCATGCCATCTACCCATGTATCTGCCATCCTTCCTTCCATGCTATCTACCCATGTATCTGCCATCCTTCCTTCTATGCCATCTACCCATGTATCTCCCATCCTTCCTTCCATGCCATCTATCCATGTATCTCCCATCCTTCCTTCCATGCCATCTACCCATGTATCTTCCATCCTTCCTTCCATGCCATCTATCCATGTATCTCCCATCCTTCCTTCCATGCCATCTATCCATGTAAATACCCATCGTTCCTTCCATGCCATCTACCCATGTATCTCCCATCCTTCCTTCCATGCCATCTACCCATGTATCTGCCATCCTTCCTTCTATGCCATCTACCCATGTATCTCCCATCCTTCCTTCCATGCCATCTATCCATGTATCTCCCATCCTTCCTTCCATGACATCTACCCATGTATCTCCCATCCTTCCTTCCATGCCATCTATCCATGTATCTCCCATCCTTCCTTCCATGCCATCTATCCATGTAAATACCCATCGTTCCTTCCATGCCATCTACCCATGTATCTCCCATCCTTCCTTCCATGCCATCTACCCATGTATCTCCCATCCTTCCTTCCATGCCATCTATCCATGTAAATACCCATCCTTCCTTCCATGCCATCTACCCATGTATCTCCCATCCTTCCTTCCATGCCATCTATCCATGTAAATACCCATCGTTCCTTCCATGCCATCTCCCCATGTATCTCCCATCCTTCCTTCCATGCCATCTACCCATGTATCTCCCATCCTTCCTTCCATGCCATCTATCCATGTATCTACCCATCCTTCCTTCCATGCCATCTATCCATGTATCTCCCATCCTTCCTTCCATGCTATCTACCCATGTATCTGCCATCCTTCCTTCCATGCCATCTACCCATGTATCTGCCATCCTTCCTTCCATGCTATCTACCCATGTATCTGCCATCCTTCCTTCTATGCCATCTACCCATGTATCTCCCATCCTTCCTTCCATGCCATCTATCCATGTATCTCCCATCCTTCCTTCCATGCCATCTACCCATGTATCTCCCATCCTTCCTTCCATGCCATCTACCCATGTATCTCCCATCCTTCCTTCCATGCCATCTACCCATGTATCTCCCATCCTTCCTTCCATGCCATCTACCCATGTATCTCCCATCCTTCCTTCCGTGCCATCTACCCATGTATCTCCCATCCTTCCTTCCATGCCATCTATCCATGTAAATACCCATCCTTCCTTCCATGCCATCTATCCATGTAAATACCCACCCTTCCTTCCATGCCATCTATCCATGTATCTCCCATCCTTCCTTCAATGCCATCTATCCATGTATCTCCCATCGTTCCTTCCATGCCATCTATCCATGTATCTCCCATCCTTCCTTCCATGCCATCTATCCATGTATCTCCCATCCTTCCTTCCATGCCATCTATCCATGTATCTCCCATCCTTCCTTCCATGCCATCTACCCATGTATCTCCCATCCTTCCTTCCATGCCATCTATCCATGTAAATACCCATCGTTCCTTCCATGCCATCTACCCATGTATCTCCCATCCTTCCTTCCATGCCATCTACCCATGTATCTCCCATCCTTCCTTCCATGCCATCTATCCATGTATCTACCCATCCTTCCTTCCATGCCATCTATCCATGTATCTCCCATCCTTCCTTCCATGCTATCTACCCATGTATCTGCCATCCTTCCTTCCATGCCATCTACCCATGTATCTGCCATCCTTCCTTCCATGCTATCTACCCATGTATCTGCCATCCTTCCTTCTATGCCATCTACCCATGTATCTCCCATCCTTCCTTCCATGCCATCTATCCATGTATCTCCCATCCTTCCTTCCATGCCATCTATCCATGTATCTCCCATCCTTCCTTCCATGCCATCTATCCATGTAAATACCCATCGTTCCTTCCATGCCATCTACCCATGTATCTCCCATCCTTCCTTCCATGCCATCTACCCATGTATCTCCCATCCTTCCTTCCATGCCATCTATCCATGTAAATACCCATCCTTCCTTCCATGCCATCTATCCATGTATCTCCCATCCTTCCTTCCATGCCATCTATCCATGTAAATACCCACCCTTCCTTCCATGCCATCTATCCATGTATCTCCCATCGTTCCTTCCATGCCATCTATCCATGTATCTCCCATCGTTCCTTCCATGCCATCTATCCATGTATCTCCCATCCTTCCTTCCATGCCATCTATCCATGTATCTCCCATCGTTCCTTCCATGCCATCCACCCATGTATCTCCCATCCTTCCTTCCATGCCATCTATCCATGTATCTCCCATCGTTCCTTCCATGTCATCTACCCATGTAAATACCCATCGTTCCTTCCATGCCATCTACCCATGTATCTCCCATCCTTCCTTCCATGCCATCTACCCATGTATCTCCCATCCTTCCTTCCATGCCATCTATCCATGTATCTCCCATCCTTCCTTCCATGCCATCTATCCATGTATCTCCCATCGTTCCTTCCATGCCATCTACCCATGTAAATACCCATCCTTCCTTCCATGCCATCTATCCATGTATCTCCCATCCTTCCTTCCATGCCATCTACCCATGTATCTCCCATCCTTCCTTCCATGCCATCTATCCATGTATCTCCCATCCTTCCTTCCATGCCATCTATCCATGTAAATACCCATCGTTCCTTCCATGCCATCTACCCATGTATCTCCCATCCTTCCTTCCATGCCATCTACCCATGTATCTGCCATCCTTCCTTCTATGCCATCTACCCATGTATCTCCCATCCTTCCTTCCATGCCATCTATCCATGTATCTCCCATCCTTCCTTCCATGACATCTACCCATGTATCTCCCATCCTTCCTTCCATGCCATCTATCCATGTATCTCCCATCCTTCCTTCCATGCCATCTATCCATGTAAATACCCATCGTTCCTTCCATGCCATCTACCCATGTATCTCCCATCCTTCCTTCCATGCCATCTACCCATGTATCTCCCATCCTTCCTTCCATGCCATCTATCCATGTAAATACCCATCCTTCCTTCCATGCCATCTACCCATGTATCTCCCATCCTTCCTTCCATGCCATCTATCCATGTAAATACCCATCGTTCCTTCCATGCCATCTCCCCATGTATCTCCCATCCTTCCTTCCATGCCATCTACCCATGTATCTCCCATCCTTCCTTCCATGCCATCTATCCATGTATCTACCCATCCTTCCTTCCATGCCATCTATCCATGTATCTCCCATCCTTCCTTCCATGCTATCTACCCATGTATCTGCCATCCTTCCTTCCATGCCATCTACCCATGTATCTGCCATCCTTCCTTCCATGCTATCTACCCATGTATCTGCCATCCTTCCTTCTATGCCATCTACCCATGTATCTCCCATCCTTCCTTCCATGCCATCTATCCATGTATCTCCCATCCTTCCTTCCATGCCATCTACCCATGTATCTCCCATCCTTCCTTCCATGCCATCTACCCATGTATCTCCCATCCTTCCTTCCATGCCATCTACCCATGTATCTCCCATCCTTCCTTCCATGCCATCTACCCATGTATCTCCCATCCTTCCTTCCGTGCCATCTACCCATGTATCTCCCATCCTTCCTTCCATGCCATCTATCCATGTAAATACCCATCCTTCCTTCCATGCCATCTATCCATGTAAATACCCACCCTTCCTTCCATGCCATCTATCCATGTATCTCCCATCCTTCCTTCAATGCCATCTATCCATGTATCTCCCATCGTTCCTTCCATGCCATCTATCCATGTATCTCCCATCCTTCCTTCCATGCCATCTATCCATGTATCTCCCATCGTTCCTTCCATGCCATCTACCCATGTATCTCCCATCCTTCCTTCCATGCCATCTATCCATGTATCTCCCATCCTTCCTTCCGTGCCATCTACCCATGTATCTCCCATCCTTCCTTCCATGCCATCTATCCATGTAAATACCCATCGTTCCTTCCATGCCATCTACCCATGTATCTCCCATCCTTCCTTCCATGCCATCTACCCATGTATCTCCCATCCTTCCTTCCATGCCATCTATCCATGTATCTACCCATCCTTCCTTCCATGCCATCTATCCATGTATCTCCCATCCTTCCTTCCATGCTATCTACCCATGTATCTGCCATCCTTCCTTCCATGCCATCTACCCATGTATCTGCCATCCTTCCTTCTATGCCATCTACCCATGTATCTCCCATCCTTCCTTCCATGCCATCTATCCATGTATCTCCCATCCTTCCTTCCATGCCATCTACCCATGTATCTCCCATCCTTCCTTCCATGCCATCTATCCATGTATCTCCCATCCTTCCTTCCATGCCATCTATCCATGTAAATACCCATCGTTCCTTCCATGCCATCTACCCATGTATCTCCCATCCTTCCTTCCATGCCATCTACCCATGTATCTGCCATCCTTCCTTCTATGCCATCTACCCATGTATCTCCCATCCTTCCTTCCATGCCATCTATCCATGTATCTCCCATCCTTCCTTCCATGACATCTACCCATGTATCTCCCATCCTTCCTTCCATGCCATCTATCCATGTATCTCCCATCCTTCCTTCCATGCCATCTATCCATGTAAATACCCATCGTTCCTTCCATGCCATCTACCCATGTATCTCCCATCCTTCCTTCCATGCCATCTACCCATGTATCTCCCATCCTTCCTTCCATGCCATCTATCCATGTAAATACCCATCCTTCCTTCCATGCCATCTACCCATGTATCTCCCATCCTTCCTTCCATGCCATCTATCCATGTAAATACCCATCGTTCCTTCCATGCCATCTCCCCATGTATCTCCCATCCTTCCTTCCATGCCATCTACCCATGTATCTCCCATCCTTCCTTCCATGCCATCTATCCATGTATCTACCCATCCTTCCTTCCATGCCATCTATCCATGTATCTCCCATCCTTCCTTCCATGCTATCTACCCATGTATCTGCCATCCTTCCTTCCATGCCATCTACCCATGTATCTGCCATCCTTCCTTCCATGCTATCTACCCATGTATCTGCCATCCTTCCTTCTATGCCATCTACCCATGTATCTCCCATCCTTCCTTCCATGCCATCTATCCATGTATCTCCCATCCTTCCTTCCATGCCATCTACCCATGTATCTCCCATCCTTCCTTCCATGCCATCTATCCATGTATCTCCCATCCTTCCTTCCATGCCATCTATCCATGTAAATACCCATCGTTCCTTCCATGCCATCTACCCATGTATCTCCCATCCTTCCTTCCATGCCATCTACCCATGTATCTCCCATCCTTCCTTCCATGCCATCTATCCATGTAAATACCCATCCTTCCTTCCATGCCATCTATCCATGTAAATACCCACCCTTCCTTCCATGCCATCTATCCATGTATCTCCCATCGTTCCTTCCATGCCATCTATCCATGTATCTCCCATCGTTCCTTCCATGCCATCTATCCATGTATCTCCCATCCTTCCTTCCATGCCATCTATCCATGTATCTCCCATCGTTCCTTCCATGCCATCTACCCATGTATCTCCCATCCTTCCTTCCATGCCATCTACCCATGTATCTCCCATCCTTTCTTCCATGCCATCTATCCATGTATCTACCCATCCTTCCTTCCATGCCATCTATCCATGTATCTCCCATCCTTCCTTTCATGCTATCTACCCATGTATCTGCCATCCTTCCTTCCATGCCATCTACCCATGTATCTGCCATCCTTCCTTCCATGCTATCTACCCATGTATCTGCCATCCTTCCTTCTATGCCATCTACCCATGTATCTCCCATCCTTCCTTCCATGCCATCTATCCATGTATCTCCCATCCTTCCTTCCATGCCATCTACCCATGTATCTCCCATCCTTCCTTCCATGCCATCTATCCATGTATCTCCCATCCTTCCTTCCATGCTATCTACCCATGTATCTGCCATCCTTCCTTCCATGCCATCTACCCATGTATCTGCCATCCTTCCTTCTATGCCATCTACCCATGTATCTCCCATCCTTCCTTCCATGCCATCTATCCATGTATCTCCCATCCTTCCTTCCATGCCATCTACCCATGTATCTCCCATCCTTCCTTCCATGCCATCTACCCATGTATCTCCCATCCTTCCTTCCATGCCATTTACCCATGTATCTCCCATCCTTCCTTCCATGCCATCTATCCATGTATCTCCCATCCTTCCTTCCATGCCATCTATCCATGTATCTCCCATCCTTCCTTCCATGCCATCTATCCATGTATCTCCCATCCTTCCTTCCATGGCATCAACCAGCAGCGGCTCCGGGCACCAGCGCTCCAAGTGCGTGACTGGGGCGGCAAGCCATGGGAGGCGCCCTGCCGGTCCCTGCGAGGGCGGCAGGCAGGCTGCGTTCAACGGCTTGCCTGCGGGAGGTCCACTGGTCCCGCGGCTTTGGCAGCAATTCGGCGCCGGGTACGCCGAAGCCACGGGATCGGGGACCTCCTGCAGGCACGCCGCCGAAGGCAGCCTGCCTGCCGTGCTTGGGGCATCAAAAAAGCTAAAGCCGCCCCGGCATCAACCCATGTATCTCCCCATCCATCCATGGTATATATGTATCCACCCATACAGGATCTGGGAATTGGCAGCCCCAGCCTTATAGCATCTCGGTTTCTCCCAGACTGCAACCTGGGACCTCGTCCACCTTGGGTGACCCACAAGTTTCACCCAGTCACACCACAACAAGGAGACCGGGGGTGAGCTCAGACTAGTTCCATTTATTCACTTGTTGTCATTGGGGGCACAGAGATTATTTACAGGAAGCTGTACTGGACAGTGCTAGCAGTGGGGCTGGGAGGAGCTGTCTTCATTTACCGGAGACTTTGCTGATACTGCGTTGGGTGAACTTCAACGAGAGGGCTTCGTGGATGACCATGCAGGTGTAGGTGTCCCCGCTGTTCCAGCTGGCCTTGCTGACTTTCAGCTTGCTGTAGAGGAAGAAGTTCGGGTCTCCTTCTCCGTCCTTGATGGGCGGGGTGGTGATGTATTCCAAGCTCTCGTTGGGTTTGTGGTTCTTCATCCACTGCACCGAGATGTCCTCGGGGAAGAAGCCCCGCACCAGGCAGGTGAGCCTGACCGAGTCTTCGGAGCTGCTCAGCTCCTCATTGTGGGGGCGCAGGAGATAGATGCCTGGGCCAGAGCGCCTGCCTTGGGTGGGTGGGGACGGAGGACACAGGGGAGCCATGCACATCACTCAGCAGGGGCCACGCGGGGAGAAGGATGGGGCGTGTGTGCATGCGGGTAGGAATGTCCCCTCTCTCCTCCAGGATGGAGGGGCTGGGGACTGGGAGCTGGTAGTCCTGGAGCGCAGGATGGAGGATAGGATGGTCTCCATCTCACATGGGGATGCAAAGGGACCCGGGGCCGGGATCCCAGGTTGTTGGGGGCTGGGGCTTCCCCTTAAGGAGCATCCCTCCCTGCTGGGGACTGGGATAGGGGAGTCTCTCCCCTTAGGGACCCTGCTCTCCTCCTACCTGGCTTCTTGGAGATCGATTTGATGAGGGGCGAGGGCAGCTCCGAGTGCTCCACTTTGCAGGTGAAGGTCTCTCCGGCCTCCCAGTCGCGGGTGAAGATGGGCATGGAGCTGAAGGCGGTGAAGGTGCTGTTGGACTGGTGCTTAGTGAGGGTCAGGGGATCAGAGACAATGGACCCTGGCTTCTCGCGGGACCAGACCACCTGGAGGCCGGAGTCGTTAGGCAGGTTGACCACCAGGCAGGTGAGCATGGGGCTCTGGGCCACATACAGGGCGGCAGGAGACGGGGGCGCCAGGAAGACCTGGATGTTGCTGGGAGATGTCGTTTCTTCTGGGGACAGGAGAGTCCAGGTCAGCCGCTTGGCCTGGTCTCCCCTGGCAAGCCGATCCCAGTCTTCCCCCGCACTACTCTCCCCCTCGAGCCCAGCCCGGTGTCCCCCTCCCCTTCCTAGGAAGCCTGGGCCCACTCAGCGTCACCTCTGCACTTGCGGGCATAGTCCTGCTTTGTGGTGGCACTGCCCGGGTGGGACACCTGGCAGGTGTACGTCTTCCCCTCCAGCCACTCGTCCTGGGAGACACTGGCATTGCTGCGGGTGCTGAAGGTGCGGCAGTCGGCGTCCTTCTTGGCAGGGGCGGTGTCACTAAGAAGTAGCCCGGGCTCGCCGTCCACCAGCCATTCCACCGTCAAAGGCTTGGGGTAGAAGCCGGAGATGAAGCACACCAGCTGGATGGCACCTGGCTTGGTGGTGCAGGAGGTGTGGAGGACGTGCACCTCGGGGGCGTGGGATTCAGTGGGGATGGGCTC
The DNA here is from genome assembly GCF_028017835.1 of Emys orbicularis. Taxonomy (NCBI): domain Eukaryota; kingdom Metazoa; phylum Chordata; order Testudines; family Emydidae; genus Emys; species Emys orbicularis. Next base: position 50,157,056 of record NC_088694.1, read on the forward strand.
TGGGAGAAGGGATTTACAGTAAATCACAGGGTGCCCTGGCACGGGCTCCCCCAACGACAGGGGCCCCAGAGCCGTGCAGCTGTGGGGGCAGAAGCTTGGTCCTGCCCAGTGGCGGATTTCGAGTGACTGGGCCCTGCACTCAGCTTCATTTTTGTGGCCCCCCCTTGGGGCCCAGCCGAGAAAAAGAACATTCTCTGTTATCGCCCCCCCGCCCCAGTTTTCTTTCTTGTTTTCTTCATCCTCCTCCTGTAAGTAATAGGGAGTAAATGGAAATAAAGTGAGGAACCTTTGTTCTTGTAGTCAAACTCATTTTTCCAGCGACCACTTGAAAATCGCTGGGAGTGTGTGTGTGTGTGTGTATGTGTGTGTGTGTGTGGGGGCGTTGCAGGAGCTCCTGTTTGGCGCTCTGGTCAGGGATGGGGCTATGGGAGGGTGCTGGAGTCAGGGCAGGGAGTGTGCGGGCGCTGGGTGTGTGTGAGGGGGTGCAGGAGTGGGCTGGGGGTTGGGCTGCAGGGCCTGGCCAGGAGTTAGGATGCAGGAGGGGGCTCAGGGTTGGGGCAGGAGGTTCGGGTGTGGAGCGCTTACCTAGGGCAGCTCGATTTGCTGTGATGGGTGGAGGTGGGAATGTGGAGGGGGTGGTGCAGGAGCGCTTGTTTGGTGATATTGGGAATCTGGGGGGGGTGCAGGAGTCAGGGTAGGGGGCTGAGAGTGTGTGTGTTTGGGGTGCAGGACTCAGGGCGGGGGGCTGAGGATGTGTGTGGAGGGTACAGGAGTCAGGGCAGGGGTCTGAGTGTGTGCGGGGGTGCAGGAGTTAGGGCAGGGGGCTGGGGGTGTGGGCTGAGATCATGGGGGTGCTCCCAGCCCCCTGCCCCAAGCGGCTCAAGACAGAGGCCGGGGGGGGGGTATGTGTAGGGGGAGTGCCTGAGTCCCACCTTTGCTCCGCCTCCTCCCCCAAGCGCGCTGCAGCCAAGCTCCTCCTCCTCCCTCCCGGAGTGCCGGAAAACAGCTGTTTGGTGGCAGAGGAAGCGCTGGGAGGGGGAGGGGCGTGAATGCAGCACGCTCAGGGGAGGAGGCAGGGAAGAGGTGGGGGAGGGGTAGTTTGGCTGCCCGGGTGGGTGGAGCCTGCAGCAGGAGCTCCTGGGAGCTGGCAGGACCAGACGCGGATTTACAATAAAACACAGGGGGCCCCAGGGCCGGGCAGCTGCGGGGGCAGCAACCTGGTCCCCGCACTCCCCCTACACATAACCCCCACCAAGCCCCCTGCCGTGAGCCGCTCAGGGTAGGGGGCTGGGGTAGGGCTGGGGCTGGGAGCCCCTCCACGACCCCAGCTTCCTGCCCTGGCTCCTGCACCCCACACAGACTCCCAGCCCCCTGCCCTGACTCCTGCAACCCCCCCGATCCTCCCACCCTGAGCACCAAATGGGAGCTCATGCAACCCCTCATTCCCACCTCCACCCCTCGCACCAAATGGAGCCGCCCCAGGTAATCGCCCAAACTCCTGCCCCAACCCTGAGCCCCCTCCTGCACCCTAACTCCTGGCCAGACCCCGCACCCCAATGTTTCTTTACATTATTTTTATAAAGTGCTCTTATCGAAAGCGCTTTACAATAGTTAGCTAACAGTACAGACAATGTTTGGAAAGATCATTAAGTGTCCACCGAGACCCCCAGCGATTTTCAAGTGGTCTGTGGAAAAATAAGTTCGACTACAAGAACAATCAAGGTACCTCACTTTATTTCCATTTACTTGCTATTACTTACAGGAGGAGGATAAAGAAAACAAGAATGAAAAACAGGGGCGGGGGCAGATAAGAGAGAATGTTCTTTTTCTCGGCTGGGCCCCAAGGGGGGCCCCCCAAAATGAAGCTGATCACAGGGCCCCACTAACTCTGAATCCGCCACTGCCCCTCCTCTTCGTAGGGAGCCTAGCGCCGGCGAGCTTCACCTTCGCACTTGCTGGCGTGGCCCTGCTTTTTGGTGCCGGTGTCTGGGTGGGACACCTGGCAGGTGTACTTCTTCCCCTCCAGCCACTCGTCCTTGGAGACACTGGCATTGCTGCGGGTGCTGAAGGTGCGGCCGTCGGCGTCCTTCTTGGGAGGGTCAGTGTCACCCTCTAGTTCCCCGGACGCGCCGTCCACCAGCCATTCCACCTTCAAAGTCTCGGGGTAGAAGCCAGAGATGAAGCACACCAGCTCGACAGTGCCTGGCTTGGTGTTGCAGGAGTAGAGGACTTTCACCTTGGGTACATTTTGGGTGGACTCTGGGAGAAGGGTGATGGGTTAGTTTTTGTACAGACCCCTGCTGAGCCCTCCAGCTCCCTGCAGCATGGAGCCCCCTGCTGAGCCCCCCGCTCCCTGCAGCATGGCGCCCCCTTTGGAGCACTCTGCCCCCTTCCCTGCATTGCAGCACCCATCGCTTCTCTTGGCGTGGTGTCTCTCTCTCTCCACCCACCCACCCACCACAGCGACTCCACTGGCTCACTGCACTAGCAGGCTCCCATCCTCTCTCCCTGCAGCAGTCACCAGAGCAGGGACCTGAGAGACCCCAACCCCTCCCTTCCCCCCCCGGGCTGCGCCACGCCGTCCCTACTTGGGATTTCCTTGGAGATGCTGGAGCTGGTGGGCTGGTGCTGTACGGTGCATGTATAGGTGTCAGACTCCCAGCTGCTGGCCGGGACGGTGACCTGGCTGCTGAGTGAGTAGAGGCTGCTGGAAGATTGCAGCATGGAGGGATAGGTCTTCACGCCCGAGGAGCCGACGTTTGGGCTCCATGTCATGGTGACCGGCTCGGGGAAGTATCCTTTGGCCAGGCAGCCGAAGGTGACTTGGGACGTGGTGCCTTCGCCGGTGCAGGAGGTCAGGGGGAAGACAGACGGGGCCATGGGGCTAGCTGCAAAGGGAGAGAGAGCAAGGCAATGAGACACAGCCCCTACTGAGCCCCTGTCCCGCTCCGTGCAGCACAGGCCCTAGCGTGGCACTGGGGCCAGCACTCAATGCCGGGGGAGAGCATCCCCTAGCGGAGCCCCACTCTGCTCCATTCAGCACAGCACAGTTTGCGGTGAGACTGCTGACAGTTGCAAGGTCTTATTAATCCCTGTGTGTAAGTGGGCCCCTGAGATAGGCTGCCCCCCAACTTCCAGGTTGTGTCACAGACTGATCAGGACCAGGGCCCACAATTCACTTGGTGCTAAACAGACGCAGTCTCTGATCGGAGGCCCCATTACACCAGGTGCTGCAGAGAGATACAATGACAGACAGTCCCTACCCCACAGAACTTACAGGCCAAATAGGCAAGATAAAGGAAGGGTCAGAGGGAAAACTGAGGCAGAGAGCGAGGAAGGGACCTGGTCACAGCAGGTCAGTGGCACAGCCAGGTAGAGAACCCAGGAGTCCTGTGTCCCAACCTCTGCTCTGTGGAGTGGCTGATGCATTGTGTTGTGCCGCTGGTTAGCAGTAACACGTGTTGATTTCACAGCGTGGAGGGTTGTTCCCAGTAATTTGCACCCGGTTTTTCCTGTGTAACCAAAGGGAATTAGGTGCAGAAGTGGCAGAGAAATTCCCCTTGGAGAAATCACAGTGTCTGCAGCTGGAAAACAACTCAAGTTTTTGACCAAGGAACTGAAATTGGGGGACACTTCTGGGCTCCCCAAAGAAGTGTCGTACCACTTACATTTGGTCTTCAGGTCTCCAGCTGATGTTAGTCTAACAATTTTAGCTTGGGTATGAATATTAAATGTTATATTCTCATTAGGCTCCTAGGTTCATTGCTAACATCATCAGCCTCTAGTGGCCAATTAGCAATTCTGTATCTCAAAAACACGTCGTTAGAGTTCTGGGAGCTCACTTGAGACACTGGTAGGAAGGACTGGGACTGTCTAGTTCAACCCAGGACATATGGGCCCTTTGGGTTAGAGTTCGGGTTATAATTATACATAGGGGAGGAGGATTAAGGGTTAGCAGTTAGGGTTAGGTGCTGGGGTTAAGGGCTATAGGTTGCAGGGATAGAATTAAGGGTGATGGTTTAATGGTTTGGGTCAAATACCTTTCCACTCTCAAGTTCAATATTCGACGTGTTGTGATTGGATTTCTAGCCAATTTTGCAGCCATTCAACCAACAGATACCAACCGGTTCTGCTGCCATTTCCCAGATGGTTAGTGAGACTCTTGGGTCCTATCCCAAGGGGTCAGTTTGCCACGATGACTCATAATTCTGATGCTGGGCTGCTTGATACCCAACTGGAGACAGAGAAACCCTATTGCTCAGAGGGTCAAGGTGGGGAGGTTCGGGTTAGAGCTGGGGTTATGGTTAGGGGTATAATTGGTGGTTAGTACTTGTATCACAGTGGTCTAGAAAACCCAATCTAGGACCAGGGTCCCGTCGTGCCAGAAGCTTTACAGAGAAATAACAATGAGGTCTCTACTGATCCCAGGACCGTTGCAGCCTAAGCAATCTAAAGTCAGGGTTCGGGGGATAATGTGGGGACGTTAGGGTTAGGGGTTGGGTTTGACGAGAGGGTCAGAGTTGGGGGTCAGAGTTAGGGAGTAGGGGCTAGAGAGCTGGGGTTAAGGATGAGGATAGGACTATAGGGAAAGGGCAAGGATTAGGGTGTTGGGGTTAAGGAATGGGTGCATCTGTCAGGGGTTAGGACGCTGGGGTTAGGGTCATGGTTAGGGAGTTAGGACAGAGTTGGGGGTCTAAGTAGTTGGGTTTAAGGTTTGGTTTAGGGTCATAGTTCTGGGGTTAGGGTAAAAAACCTTCCCTTCCCCAAACCCACTAATCGACTGGTTATCACCACCCCAGCTCACGATCTTGCTAGCCAGCTTCCCACTCAAGTAACCACTCAGATTCTAATCAATTGGGATGAAGATTTTCTGGACACGTTCCCAAACTCTACGGGAGAAATCTCGCAAGAATTCCAGCTGCCCAATTTCTAGATGCCCAAACTTGAGGCGCCTTGGGGAGCACTTACCGGGGTCTACATCTCCAGTGGGCTTTAGCCAGAGACGTCAGAGCTCGTCCCTCCGGAAAGGAAGTCCAACGCGTCTCCAGCTGAGTGCGCCGCAAAAACGGGGCCAGCTCAACTCTAAGGCCAAGTTAGGAACCTGAGCTCTGAGCTGTCGCCTCTGAGCTGCCAGTTCCGTCCAGCCCCAGGCAGCCGAGCTCACCTCTAGCTGTGCTGGGAAGCCCCACGCTGGGCTCTCAGCATGGAGACGTGTTCCTGCACTCACTGAATTCAGGGGTTTACCTCTGACAAGGGACATGCCAAAGGGGAAATCTGTGCCTCAGGTTAGACAGTTTTTGGTTGGAGACAATTAAATCCCCTTAGAAACAATTCAGCTGCTCCCCCCAACCTCTAATTGCAGCCCCCCAACCCTGAGCGCCCCACGTCTGCTAATGGCCCTGAGTCCTGACCCCCAGCCTCCTGCTAGCCCAGGCCTGCCCCCCCCTCAGCTCTGCCGGTGGCCCTCACTTCCTATCCACAGTCCCTGCTACCCAGCCCTACCCCCACCCCCAGCTCTGCTGGTGCCCCCTCATTACTGACCTGCAGCCCCTGCTAGCCCAGCCCTGGGCTCCCCCCCCCAGCCTTGCCTGTGCCCCTCACTCCTGACCCACAGCCCCTGCTAGCCCAGCCCTGTCTCCCCCAAAGCTCTGCTAATGGCCCTCAATCCCGACCTGCAGCCTCCTGCTATCCCAGCCCTGGGCTCCCCCCAGCCCTGCCTGTGCCCCTCAATCCAGACTTGCAGCCCCTGCTAGCCCAGCCCTGCCCCCTGCAGCTCTGCTGGTGCCCCTCACTCCTGACCTGCAGTCCCCTGCTAGCCCAGCCCTGGGCTCCCCCAACACCTCTACTGGTGCCCCACACTACTGACCTGCAACCCACTGCTAGCCCAGCCCTGGGCTCCCCCACCCAGCTCTGCCAGTGCCCCTGACTCCTGACCCGCAGCCCCCTGCTAGCCCAGCCCTGAGCTCCCTGACACCTCTACTGGTGCCCCACACTACTGACCTGCAACCCACTGCTAGCCCAGCCCTTGTTCCCCCCCCCACTCTGCTGGTACCCCTCACTCCCGACCCACAGCCCCCTGCTATCCCAGCCCTGGGCTCCCGCTAAGCCCTGCCTGTGCCCCTCAATCCTGACGTGCAGCCCCTGCTAGCCCAGCCCTGGGCTCCCCCACCCAGCCCTGCCGGTGCCCCTCACTCCTGACCTGCAGTCCCCTGCTAGCCCAGCCCTGGGCTCCCCCACCCAGCTCTGCCGGTGCCCCTCACTCCTGACCCACAGCCCCCTGCTAGCCCAGCCCTGGGCTCCCCCAACACCTCTACTGGTGCCCCACACTACTGACCTGCAACCCACTGCTAGCCCAGCCCTGGGCTCCCCCACCCAGCCCTGCCGGTGCCCCTCACTCCTGACCTGCAGCCCCCTGCTAGCCCAGCCCTGGGCTCCCCCACCCAGCTCTGCCGGTGCCCCTCACTACTGACCTGCAACCCACTGCTAGCCCAGCCCTTGTTCCCCCCCCACTCTGTTGGTACCCCTCACTCCCGACCCGCAGCCCCCTGCTATCCCAGCCCTGTCCCCCCCGCTGTGCCTGTGCCCCTCACTCCCGACCTGCAACCCCCTGCTAGCCCAGCCCTGGGCTCCACCCACAGCTCTGCCGATGCCCCTCACTCCTGACCCACAGCCCCTGCTAGCCCAGCCCTGGGCTCCCCCACCCAGCTCTGCCGGTGCCCCTCACTCCCCACCTGCAGCCCCTGCTAGCCCAGCCCTGGGCTCACTCCCTACAATTCTTTCAAAGCTGTTATCCCAGCTTATAGGTGGAGTGTGAGATAAGCACCTCTGTTCCCCCGTCTCTACTCGGGGGCACAGCCTGGCCTGTGTTACCCGTCCTGGCCTCCGCAGCATATCCAGGCTGTGCAGGGGAGCCATGTGCTGCACCCTGCCCTGGTATTGGGTCCACACAGGGGAACGAACCCCACTGCCCTTCATAGGTCAGACCAGAGCACAACACTCCTGGCTTCCAGCCCCCGGCTCTAACCTACTCCCCTCCCAGAGCTGGGGAAAGAACCCAGGAGTCCTGGCTCCCAGACCCCCGCTCTAACGACTAGACCCCACTCCCCTCCCAGAGCTGGGGAAAGAACCCAGGAGTCCTGGCTCCCAGCCCCCTGCTCTAACAACTAGACCCCACTCCCCTCCCAGAGCTGGGGAAAGAACCCAGGAGTCCTGGCTCCCAACCCCCTGCTCTAACGACTAGACCCCACTCCCCTCCCAGAGCTGGGGAGGGAACCCAGGCGTCTTGCTCCCCTCTCTAGCACACTCTCCACCCCATTTATCTCTGATAGGGTTAAAACACCCTCTGCGACATGTGACAAGCCAACAGCAGCCACTTTCCTGTGATTGACTCACCAAATCACCGGCCATGTTGGGTCGTGGCCCGGCGCTGTAGACCGGGGGGTTCTGTCCAAGAGTCCAGCTCTGCTCTGTGTCTGTCACGTAGCTCTTCTGAGGTATCTTTGCCTGTCAGACATCCCCTCTCCTCCCCCCCGATGGAAGTCAAGATAATTATAGCTTGAGAACAAGAGATGACGCCCTCTGGGGAGCTTTCACTGTTACAGCTGGTGAGAAGGTGTGAAAAGTGGACAGGTGGGTGAGCACAAGGGGCTAAAACGGGGGTGAAAAAACAACCTCGGTGTGACTTTCACTTGTGTAAACTTCCCCTTTCAGCCCGTGTTGTTTGTTTGTTTGTTGGTAGGTTTCCCCCAGAGATTCAGTTACGAAGGCCACAGAGCTCAGAAAAGATTGAGGCCTCCTGGGGCGTCTTTTTGAGAACCTGCCATGCGGGAGGGTGAAGAAGGAGACTTTACGGCTGTCCTGGAACTGGGGATAGAACCCAGGAGTCCTGACTCCCACCCACCCAGGATGGATAGATTGATAGTGGGCATGTATGGGGATAGATAGATGTCCTGTACGTAGTTGCACACAAGTATCCTGTCTCCCTTTTGGCATCTTTTCTTTCTTTTAATGTCTTCTGGCAGTTTGTCTTTATTATATAAAGGGTCTCTTCTCGTCCTTGCTCCTGGAAGGTGGTGAGAAGTAGTTGGGTGGTTTCTCGCACCATGACTGGTGGTGGAATGTCCACTGCAATTTGATGTGTTTAGAACTCATCGATTGGTGGAGTTTCAGGGCACAAGAAGGGATCACTGTGATTGGCATGTCCCCCAGCGATTCCTGGCCCAAGCCCCCACCTTCTGGTCGAGCAGACCAGTTAGGAAGAGAGGCTGAAGCTGGCTTTAAAGACTCCGAGTCATGGAGAGTTCACCACAATCCAGAAATAAGGACTGCAACCCCCAAAATACTGCAAAGCTGGGAAAACCACCTGGGCGTGAATATTTCACCCTCAGTGAATCTCCCATGGACCTGTCAGTGTCCCGGAGAGGCAGATTGAAGAGCCCAGATACCGAGGTGTATGGTTTGAAAGATCTGTGTGCACAGAAGGCCAGGGACTGGAGGAGAAAGTGCGTGTTGAGTTCTCTCATCCATCCATGACTCATGGAGGGCTCTTCCCTAGCTTTAAATAATGGTCTTGTCATCAAATAGAGGAAGGGACTTAGGGAGCTGGCTTCAGTTCTCAGATCTACCACATACTCCCTCTGTCACCTCGGGGAAGCCACGTCATCTCTCCATGCCTCAGTTTCCCCATGTGTTCAATGAGGGTAATGATGCTCACTTCACACTGGAGAGCTGAGGAGGGCTGGACTCAGGTTGTGAGGTGCTTGGGGAATATTTGTGCCTTGTAAAGGACCAGAGTCTCCTCTCAGCATCACTCGCACAAAACCAGAGCTATTCCACGGGAGTTGCTCCAAGTTTACACTGGAAGAGCTGAGGTCAGAATCCCATTTCTCGTGTTTTTCGCCCATCGCTAGGACACTCCTGCACAATGGAAAGTTAAAGGCAGAGAGAAGGTCTGCGGCAGGTCCAAGGTCCCACAGCAGCTGGGAATAGAACCTGAGTCCTGACCAGGGCCGGCTCTAGGTTTTTTGCCGCTCCAAGCAAAAAAAATTTTGGCTGCCCCCCGTCCCAGCCCTGGGCTCCTTGCTGCACCCCCCTGCCGCCCCAGCCCTGGGCTCTCCCCCACCACCCGCACCTCCCTGCTGTCCCAGCCCTGGGCTCTCCCCCCCCCCGCACCCCCCTGCCGCCCCAGCCCTGGGCTCTCCCCCCCCCACACCCTCTGCCGCCCCAGCTCTGGGCTCCCCCTTACCCCCCTACCATTGCCCCCCCCACACCTCCGGCCGCCCCAGCCCTGGGCTCCCCCCCCCCCACTTGCACCCTCCTTCTGCCGCAGCCCTGGGTCACTGGTAACTCGCTCCCAGGGCGGGTCATTCAACAGGAATTTTGGATGTGCACAGAACACCAACAGGACTGGTTCCTATATGGTTACAGAACTGCAGTAAAGTGGAACAATTTTCAGATTGTGTGATTGGAGGATATCTGGATGCATATTATAAGACTGTCCTACATAAATGAGGAAAAGTTGAGGTGCCTTTATTATTCTTTTGTTCCACTTTTTCTTTCTATGGGGAATTTGCCAATGCAATATCACTGTCTTCCTTTTAAACAAACAAACAAACAAACAAACAAAGAAACAAAAGGCAATAGCTGTTGAAAATAGCAATTCCAGTCCTAATAACCACTGGGAAGCATTTCTTGCTCAATTTTATCCTACTTTTTCTACAGCAAGTTACAGTGGATCAGTATATTTGATTTGGGAGAAATGAAGTAACAGCTGCCCAAATTGAGCTTGAGCACACCTGAATTTTGAGGTGTTCAAATCTGGAAGGCAGGTGCTGGGGGGGAGGGGCTGTGGCTCCACAGGGGAGCACGGCAGCATGTATGCAGCAGCGTGTCTGGCGCTGCGTGGAGCCAGACACGCTGGTCTGAGTGGCACGGTAAGGAGGCTGGGGAGTTGGAGAAGGGGTAGGGGGTTCTGGGGGGCAGTCAAGGGACAGGGAGCAGGGGGGTTGGATGGGGCAGAGGTTCGGGGGGCAGTCGGGAGCAGGGAGAAGGGGGGGGTTAGATGGGTCAGGGGTTGGGGAGACAGTCAGGGGACAGGCAGCAGTTGGATAGGCATGGGAGTCCCAGGGGTTTGTCAAGGGACAGGTAGGGGGTGGGGTCCTAGGGGGGAAGTTGGGGGGGTCTCAGGAGGGGGCAATCAGAGGACAAGGATCAGTGCGGCTTAGATAGGGGGTGGGGTCCTGGGGGGCAGTTGGGGCAGGGGTCCTGGGAGGGGGTGATCAGGGGACAGGGAGGTTGGATGGGTTGGGGTTTCTGTGGGGGGCAGTCGGAGGGAGTGGATGGTGGCAGCGTGGGGCTACCCTCCCTCCCTGTGGAGTGTCCTATTTTTTAATGTTAAAATATGGTATCTCTGCCCTTCCCAGTGCAGCTCTCCATTCATAGCAGGCTGCAGCATGAGGTCTCAGTCCCTCCCCCTCTTTCCTGTTGGTAGTGGCCAAGGGAATGCTGGGAAATGTAGTTCTTTCCCTTCTCCAGGGCTGGCTCTATAGGCAGGGAGCTAACCAAGGAACTACAGCTCCCAGGGCCCCCTGTTGGTTCTCAGCTCCCAGGCTGGATCCCTGCCACCCCTGCAAATGGGCTGCCCCAAGCACCTGCTTGCTTTGCTGGTGCCTAGAGCCACCCCTGGTCCTGACTCCTTTTCCAGTGAATTGACCACTGGGCCATACAGCCACCGGGCCATGGAAGGAGGTGGATAGACGGATGTAGGTTGATCAGTGACATGGTTTTCAGATTTCCCCCCTTTTGATGGTTTCTCTTATATTCTCTTTATTTTTCCAGCAAAATCCACACCCCCCTCCGTCTTCCCCCTGGTTCCCTGCTGCACCCAGACTGGCAGTGCTCCCCCGGACACAAGCTTGGCCTGCCTCGTAACTGGCTATTTCCCATCACCAGTGGACATCAAGTGGAATTCTGGCAAAGTGACCCAGGGGGTCAAGAATTTCCCAGAGGTGACGATGAGAGATGGGCTCCACACCCGGAGCAGTCTGCTGATCCTCCCTGACAGGTCCCGGCAGGGTGACACCTACCAGTGCGATGTGACGCATCAAGGCACAAGAAAGACAGTGTCGAAGAAGTTCCCTCAGGAATGTAAGACATGCGGTGGGGGAGGACAGGACAGCCAGGCTGAGATTTTCAAAGCGCCTAGAGGGTCTGGGAGCCAGTTAATCTTAATCCACATCCCGTAGGTGACTCTGGAAAAATCTCACCCTGAACGACTGGGGAAAGTTTGGCCCAGTGTTGAAACACGCTGAGCCCTGGTGCTTTATCACTGCGGAACTCCTGCCCACAGCGCCCCCTCCATGGACCCCTGAATGAGGAAAACCTTTGGGTGAAAGGCACCCCTGGGCAGAGACCTATGTTCCACTAAGGGGGGCATTTTTCAGACCTGCCTAAAGGATTTAGGCACCCAGTGCCCATGGGAACTTGGCATGCAAATCCCTTAGGCACCTTGGGAAATCTTAGAACGCAGCTGGGCTGAAGTGGCACCTAAGCCTCATGCTGGCCCTTCTGTACAGGGGAAAACTTCGGCTCACTGCCTAACTCCCTCCCCCTCCCCCTCACCCAAACCCAACAAGGTGGGCTTTTTGCTAGAGCTGGGAGGACTGTAGAGTTAGCACTCTCTCTGGAAGGGGACTGGGGATATACAGACAGTGACACTGGACTGTGTTTTCCCCTCTCTTTACTCTCAGCGTGTGGTTTGACAACGCCACCCCAGGTTCACCTGCTGGTCCCCACCTGCGAGGACAGCTCCACAGAGAGCCAGCTGGAGCTGGTTTGCCTCCTCTTGAGCTTCAAACCAGGCAAAGCCGACATGAAATGGCTGGTGAATGGAAAGGAGAGCAGCCCCCCCACCACGGCCTTTTCCTCTGCAATGGGCACAGACGGGTTCTACATGGGGCAGAGCCGCATGAACGTCACCAAGCAGAGCTGGGAGAAGGGGGACGTCTACACCTGTCAAGTGACCCACCCAGCAGTGGGAACAGAGCTCTCCATGCACAACACCAGCAAGTGCTTGGGTGAGGGGCTACGCCCGTGCATGGCAGGGAGGGGGGGTGGAGAGTTACTCAGAAACCAGCCCTGCCTAAGGGTAGGTGGGACTGCACCTAGACACCAGGGTGATGGGAGACATAGGAGTACCCTAGAGAAACTGGTACTGTAGGTGGATGGGAAGAGAAAGAGATACAATGGCTGGATGGATGGGATGGATACTATGAGTGTTCTGATGGAGGTGGATGGATATATTAGATTAGATTAGATTTCAATAGTCTTTTTCTTCCTTTCCACATTATTTGAACTGGTCAATGACATCTCTTTGCATTTCTCAGCCTGCCTCAGAAGCTCAGTTGACCCAACCATCTACTTAACCAGACCCTCCTATGAAGACATCATCAAAAATTCCGGTCACGTTACCTGTCTAGTTCTGGGCTATGACTTAGCAGCCAGCAGAATCGTATGGAAAGTGGATGGGCAAGTCAGCTCTGCGGTGAAGACAGAACCCCTCAAGACGAACAGCAACGGGACCACCAGCCTGGTCAGTTCTCACCCTGTGTCGCTGGCACAATGGGGACAAGGCACCAAATTTACCTGTAAAGTGACCACACCCTGTTCTGGAGAACTAACCCAGGAGATAACCATGAGCAATACAGGTGAGTAGCCTTGGCATCTCAAAGGGAAAGGCAAACTCCAGTCACTGTTAATTGGGATTAGAGGATGAAACTCACCCCGCACAAGTCCTAGGCAGCCTAGGCAACAAGTTCCAGTTAAACCCCCCAAGTAGGACTTTAGAGGAGCCTAGGTCCTCAGCACAAGGGTGTATTGCAGGTATAATTAGTATTTCCCCTATGAATATCTCATTCTCAATCTCTCATTAATTTCCACGTGCACAGTTTTCCCAGTATTCCCTGCCTTACCATTAAATTCCAGCTCCTCCAAGAATTTCACTCCCTCGGTTCCCTGGGATCCATGGATGTGGCCTGTTAGGGACTTAGTGTCCTATTTGTGACTCTGATCTGATGTGTGTATGTACTTCTTACGTCTGGAAATCAGGCTGGTGCTTGTCACCCGCCATCTGGCCTTTTAGGGATATTTCTGATGAGAATCTCCAGTGGAGTTAGGTGCCCAAATCCTGTTGAAATGCCCAAGGTGTCCAGTCCTTAAGGCAGCCTTTGAAAATCTCAATTGTGTTGAATTTTTCCATGAGCATTTGAAGGAGGGAAGAGACTCCATCTGAGTGAGAAAATGGGTTGGTGACCCAATGTCATGATGATGCATGGTGGAGACTTGGGTGAAGAGGAGATAGTGTGATACAAGGTTTGGGGTGAGGGTTCAGGTTTGGGGATGCAGGACTAGCTCAAAGCACCATATCCATCTGTGTTACTGTAAAACCAATCTGAGGATAACAAATATTGATGATGATCTCAAAGGAGACGAAGATGATGTCGATGACAATGAAGAAGGAAATGAAGATGCTGAAGGAGAAAAAGAGAAAGAAAGTTAGAATGCTGAAGAAGATGATGAAGATAAAGATTAAGAGGATGATAATGAAGAGTTTGATCTGAGGAAGATGAAGATAAAGAGGAAGGAAGTGATTATGAAGACAAGGGAGGTGAAGAAGATGAATATGATGATGGTGATGAAGACGAAAATGAAGATGATGATGTTAAGTTGTTGCTGTTTAAGGTTGAGGATGTGGAAGGTTACTGTGCATTCTGCGGGGAAGGCTCGGGAGTTCAGTTGAATGTTTGGGTGACGGTCCAGGATCTCTGAGTTTCAAGGGAGATGATGCTCAATGGTTGGGTTTTTATTTTGCCTGGTCTAGCTGCACACATACCCTGAACAACTGCCCTCCCTGGCCCCTTCACACAGTGATAGCTGCTGGATCCAAGTCCTTTACTTAGCCGTGCAAACCAAGTCTTCTTCTTCTCTTGCCCCTCTTCCTTTTCATTTAGGCATCAGGAAGAAGGAGCCCTCAGTCACCATCTCCCGAGCCTACCACGAAGACATCTCTGGGAACAGAGTCTCCTTGACTCTCATCTGTGAAGCTAGTGGCTTTTACCCAGAAGAGATCATCATCTCATGGTTGAAGAACAACTCCCCGGAACTCAAGTCCAGTTACAACAATGGCCCTGTGTCAGGAAGTGGCACTTTCTCTGCCTACAGCGTCCTGAAGGTTGACAAAATTGGAGGAGAAGGAAATTACACCTGCGTGGTGCATCACCCGGCCATGGAAGAGCCCAAGAGTGTTGTGGAAAAGGTGACCTTCGGTAAGTGGATTTTCAGAGTCAGGTATTAATTTGGGGATGTCCACACGCTTTCTTATCCCATCCAGCCAATGGCATGAACAACTGCATGACTCCATGTGAGCCCTGGTGGGAGGGGAGGCAATGAAGGATTTCTACCTCCATTATGATGCCGTCTTTGGTGAAACTAAGAACTGCACGTTTTATTGAAACCTGAGCTGGGTGGGGAACGCCCCCTCCACTCCAGTGCAGGAGAATTCCCTGTATTCCCAAGGCATTATCCAGTCTGCAATGCCCCAATTAATGGGGATCCCAACCCACCCCTGGATGAGATGATTCCACAGCTTCACAGACCCCATCATCACTGAAGGAAGTGCAGGAAAACTGTCCTAATTGCAAAAGGGAATTTAAGGGAGGGTGCAGACTGTAATCTCATTGGGCTGTGCTTTGGCCAAGACATTGGGATGGACACTCTTGCTCTTGCAGAAAGTGCACGGAGGTCTTTCATGGCAGGGAGGTGGTTCACAGAAAATTTTCTTTCCTTCTTTATCATGGATCCCCTGGGCAGTTGTTTGCCTCACACTTGTACATGGATTCCAACAGTGGCAGATTCACAATTTTGTCCTTATGGCCCCTTCTTATTCCTCAAATTTGTTGTCGGCACATTAGGAATGTCTTCATGGATCTGCAGCCATGACAGGCACCCAATTAAAATCTGTTCTCAAGGGAAAGATGAGTTGGGGTGGGGCAGATTCCGTATCGGATTCAGAAGCCGACAAATTAATGCAAACAAAGGAGAGAAACCCCACAGCTCCATTGCCCCACAGTGGGGCTTGGGTGTCCATATGAATCTGGAATCCCAGCTCCAGCAGCATCCACTTTACAAACTTATTTCATGAGCCAGACCATGCATATCCTTCAGAGAACATTCAATGGAGGACATTGTCCCTGGGTGCCAGGGCTCCAATCAGTCTGGGCTCCCCGGCTGAGATTTCTAAAGAGATTCAAGCTCTCCCCTCCCCCATCAGCTTGCAGTGGGAATTGGTGGACTCATGCCCTGAGGGATCTTGGCAGACCATGGGTGTGAAATATAAAGGGCCCTTCTGCCTGTGAAGGGGGTAGGGGTTGGGAAAGACAAGTTCCATCCTGAGCTGTGGGTGCCATGTGGGGTCTAGTGGTTAGATCAGGAGGTCTGGGTGCCAGGCATGACCATGGGCAGGTCATTTGTCCTCTGTGTCCCAGCTGCCATCTCTGGGAAATGGGGATAATTATGCTGAGCTCAGGCAGTTCATCAAGTTCATGAATTTCTGGCTGGAAGGACCCTGAGTTGTGCAACCACAGCAGTTCTGTCCCCAGCCATGTTTTCCACAATGGGGCTTTCTCCCATCAAAACCAGAGATGTTCAGATTTGCTCCAGGGACCCAGATATCCAAATAACCACAATGGGACTCAGGAATCCCTATCCCTTGATTGGCTGGAAAATCTCAGCCATTGTTCCCACTGCTCCATAAGATGAGAGTCCCGCCCCTTCGACCAGGGAACCCAGTGCCCTATTTACAAGCCCAATGACCCTCAGCCCTTGTCCCAAACATCCCCTGGGCTTTGCACCCCTGAGAGAGAGGCACTGGTGCCTGTTGAAATATTTGCTCAGCCCAGCCCTCAACGCTGCCTCCTGCTCCCAACCAGGTGTCAGCAACTGTAATCGACACCCTCTGGAGGTCTCTCTCCTTCCCCCTTCCCTGGAGGACCTCTACATAGCACAGAATGCCACCATCAGTTGTTTGGTGAGTGGCATGGAGACCCCCGGCAGCCTGGAGGTCTCCTGGAACCGGGGTAGCAGGGGCCCGTTGGCCGTGGTCTCCAGGGAGCCGGTGCTGCAGGAAGATGGCACCTACAGTGCAACCAGCATCTTGCGGGTGTGCGTGGAGGAGTGGCAGGCGGGGGAGGAGTTCACCTGCACCGTAAAGCACCAAGACATCCCGTCGGCCATTGTCAAGACCATCCACAAGAGTCACAGTAAGAACTCAGCCTTTCCCCTGTAGGGGGCGCCAGCTCCAATCTGGCTGCAGGCTGGGGGGAGTGGCTGGCTCAGGGTGTGGGGGATGGGACATGGGACCTTCTGTCTCTAGGGGGCGCCAGCTCTGATCTGGTTTCAGGTCTTTGGGACAGGGAGTTACACATTTGTGGGTGGGTCGAAATGTGCAAATTTATGAGACAGAAGGGGACGGAGAGTCAGGACACCTGGGTTCTTGTTCTGTCTCTGGGAGGGAAGTGGGATGTAGTGGGTTAGAATAGGGAGACTGGACGCTGTGACTGCTGGGTTCTAGCCCCTTTTCATGGAAGGTATTTGGATCTAGTGGGTTAGTGTGGCCCGAACTCCTGGATTCTATCCATGGGTCTGGGAGGGGTGTGGGGGGTCTAGTAGGACATAGCAGGGTGATGAGTGTGGGGGCTGGTAGCCAGGTCTCCTGGGTCCCAATGCTTAGCATTAACCCTTCGCTGTTTCTCATGGCAGTGGTCTCCCTCCGGGCCCCTTCTGTCTACATCTCCCCTCCTCACGCTGAGGAGCTGGCTCTCCGGGAATCAGCCACCATCACCTGCCTGGCCTCCGGTTTCTGGCCCAGAGAGATCTTGGTGACATGGACGCAACAGGACCGGCCCGTGCCCCAGGAAGCCTACACCAACATTGGCCCCGTCCGGGAGGCTGGGAAGGAGGAGCTGTACTTCATCTACAGCAAGCTCAATGTCTTGGCATCCGAATGGGAGCGGGGGGACACCTATGCCTGCGTGGTGGGGCACGAGGGTCTGCCCATGACCTTCATCCACCGGAGCGTGGACAAATCCTCCGGTAAACCCACCGCCGTCAATGTCTCTGTGATCTTGTCCGACACCGATGTCACTTGCTACTGAGGAGCAGAGCCCCGCGGGCTCCTCACGGTGTATCTGAGATGCCACGGAACCTCGTGGGGTCTGGGATTCCTCTTAGCCTGTGTGTAAAGCTGTGGTAGCTCTGGAGTACAGAGCGTGGCGGTGTGTGGAATATGCCCCAATAAAATGCAACATGTTAGAGTTTGTGATGAAGTGTGTGTCTTCTGGCAGAGACTGTCCATGTGTCTTATCTACCCACCCATGCTTCCTCCCACAATATCTAGATGTATCCATCCACCCTTCTTTCTTTCTCTCTAGCCATCCTCCTTTCCTTATGGATTGTCTCCATCAATTCATCCTTCCACAGGATACATCCATCCATCCATCCTACCCTCTGCAGTACCTCTCTCTTTGATTCTACCATATCCATCCATTCATACATGCAAAATTATGCAGTGTCCTCTCTGCATCCATCCATCCTCATGCAGTGTCATGTTTCTAAGCAGAGAGAGGCTGGGAGGGGATATTTTGGCACAAAGGGATTAAAATTGGGATGATAGAAAGGAGTGTAACACCCAACTCCCAAGGAACTTGTGAGTTTATTTTACGGGCACCTAATTTCCTAAGAGTCCTTTAAAGACCCCAGCCTAAGTGGCTTCTTTCTGGTCACACTGCAGGTCAGTGGGAGAGGTGGGAATAGAGCCCCGATCCCCCATCTCCAAGACTTGTTGCTTAACCCTTGCACCTTTCTAGCAATGTAGCCCTAGCCACTCTGGCATCAAAACTCCTCGGAGATGCGTCCTCACCTGACCACATAAGGTGCAGAGGCAGAGCCCCCAGAAGTCTGGTGTTATGTCTGCAGGGAGCTAGGCAGGAGGGTGAGACTGAGTTAGGAGCCTCCATTCCCACCAGCTCTGTCCCTGGATGTATGACCATGGGGTGGTGTGCAGGGGAAGTGATTTCACCTCTGTGTATGGAGTTAGGGGGACCGATACTGGAACACAGCATTCAGTTCTGGAGTTAACATGCAGTGACAGTCAGAAAAGGTAACAATGGTAGGAACCATTAGGAAAGGGAGAGATAATAAGACAGTAAATCTCATAATGCCACTATATAAATCCATGGTATGTCCACAGCTTGAATACTGCACGATTGGTGTGGAGAAAGTAATTAAGGAAGTGTTATTTTTCCTTTCACATAACACAAGACCCAGAGGTCACCCAATGAAATTAAATGGCAGCTGGTTTAAAAAAAAGAGCACAGGGAAGTACTTCTTCACACAACAGAGTCAACCCATGGAACTAGTTGTCAGGGGATGTTGTGATGGCCAGAAATATAACTGTGTTCAAAAAAGAATTAGACAAGTTCATGGAGGAGAAGTCTACCAAAGGTTATTAGCCAAGATGGTCAGGGACACAGCCCTAAGCTCTTGTTGTCCCTAAGGCTCTGCCTGTCATAGGCTGGTACTGTACAACAGCAGATGGATGACTCAATAATTGCCCTGATCTGGTTATTCCCTCTGATACATCTGGCAACAGCCACTGTTGGAAGACAGGATACTGGGGTAGATGGACCATTTGTCCCATGCAGCGTGGCCATTCTCTGGTCCAATATTTAAAAAGAAGGTTGAAAAATTGGAGAATAAAGCACTGCGGGGTGGATCAGGGTTGTGCTGACACTGCAGATACAGTCTACCGGACTGTCCTGGGCCTCACCACAATGCGGCCCAATTGCCAGCGT
The DNA here is from genome assembly GCF_028017835.1 of Emys orbicularis. Classification (NCBI taxonomy): domain Eukaryota; kingdom Metazoa; phylum Chordata; order Testudines; family Emydidae; genus Emys; species Emys orbicularis. The sequence continues at coordinate 50,175,961 of NC_088694.1, forward strand.
CTAAGTGGCAGCCCTTGGGTTCTGGGCTGTGTGGCCTAAAGGGCCAAGACAATACGGCCACCCACGAGCAGAGAGGGGTGTGGCCTAGTGCCCAGGGTCAATATATCAGCCCTCAAGTGCAGGATTTTGTTTCCTAGGGGCTAGAATCAATATAGTGGCCCTTGAGTGCAGGGGAGCATGGCGTAGGAGTCAGAGTGAATAGAGAGGCCCTCAAATGCAGGGGAGTGTAGTGTAATGGCCAAACCCAGGGGCCGTCACCAGAGGGGTGATGCCCAGGGTAGGGGGACATGAGCCCACCCGACTCCACCGGGTCCTGACCCAGGGCCCTAGCAGTGGTGGAGTGGTCCACCACTGGGTCAGCGGGAGTCATAAAATCATAGACTCAAAGGACTGGAAGGGATCTTGAGAGCTCATCTAGTCCAGTCCCCTGCACTCATGGCAGGACTAAATATTATCTAGACTATCCCTGACAGGGATGTCTAACCTGCTCTTAAAAACCTACAATGGTGGAGATTCCACAACCTCCCTAGGCAATTTATTCCAGTGCTTACCCACCCTGACAGGAAGGTTTTTCTAGTGTCCAACCTACACCTCCCTTGCTGCAATTGAAGCCCATTGCTTCTTGTCTATCCTCAGAGGTTAAGGAGAACAATTTTTCTCCCTCCTCCTTGTAACAACTTTTTATGTACATGTTATCATGTCCCCTTTCAGTCTTCTCTTTTCCAGACTAAGCAAACCCAGTTTTTAATCTTTCCTCATAGGTCATGTTTTCTAGACCTTTAATCATTTTTGTTGCTCTTCTCTGACTTTCTCCAATTTGTCCACATCTTTCCTGAAATGTGGCATGCAGAACTGGACACAATACTCCAGTTGACGCCTAATCAGTGCGGAGTAGATTGGAAGAATTACTTCTCGTGTCTTGTTTACAACACTCCTGTTAATACATCCCAGAATGATGTTCGCTTTTTTTGCAACACTGTTAAACTGCTGACTCATAATTAACTTGTGATCCACTATGACCCCCAGATTCCTTTCTGCATTACTCCTTCCTAGGCAGTCATTTTCTATTTTGTATGTGTGCATCTGATTGTTCCTTCCTAAGTGGAGTATTTAGCATTTTTCCTTATTGAATTTCATCCTATTTACTTCAGACCATTTCTCCAGTTTGTCTAGATCATTTTGAATTTTATTCCTATCCCCCAAAGCACTTGCAACCCCTTCCAGCTTGGTATCATCTGCAAACTTTATAAGTGTACTCTCTATGCCATCATCTAAATCATTGATGAAGATATTGAACAGAAACGGACCTAGAACTGATCCCTGTGGGACCCCACTCATTATGCCCTTCCAGCATGACTGTGAACCACTGATAACTACTCTCTGGGAACGGTTTTCCAACCAGTTATGCACCCACCTTATAGTAGCGCTATCTAGGTTGCATTTCCCTAGTTTGTTTATGAGAAGGTCATACGAAACAGTATCAAAAGCCTTACTAAAATCAATATATACCACGTCTACCACTTCCCCCCATCCACAAGACTTGTTACCCTGTCAAAGAGAGCGATCAGATTGGTTTGACACGATTTGTTCTTGACAAATCCATGCTGTTACTTATCACCTTATTTTCTTCTACATGTTTGCAAATTGATTGTTTAATTATTTGCTCTATTATCTTTCCGGATACAGAAGTTAAGCTGATTGGTGTGTAATTCCCTGGATTGTCTTTATTTCTGTTTTTATAGATGGGCACTATATTTGCCCTTTTCCAGTTTTCTGGAATCTCTCCCTCTTCTATGACTTTTCAAAGATAATCGCTAATGGCTCAGATATCTCCTCAGTCAGCTCCTTGAGTATTCTAGGATGCATTTCATCAGCCCCTGATGACTTGAAGCCAACTAACTTATCTAAGTAATTTTTAACTTGTTCTTTCCCTATTTTAGCCTCTGATCCTACCTCATTTTCAATGGCATTCACTATGTTAGACGTCCAATCGCCACACACCTTGCTGGTGAAAACCGAAACAGAGACGTCATTAAGCACCTCTGCCATTTCCACATATTCTGTTATTTTTTTCCTCCCCTCATTGCAACACTGCAACATGCTGACCTTACACGGGTGGGAGATACCACTCCCTCCACCTCCCTGGGTCACTTCCGACTGGGCTTCCTGAAGCTGCAGTCCATATCACGTCGGGGTCTCCTGGCTCCTCGGTGCAGGTAATTCCCTGGGACTCCGACTCCAGCTGGTCAGCTGTAGGCAACAGGTCTCTGGTCTGTGTCTCTAGATCTCTGCCTTCCGCAGGCAAGGGCTGTAATGGCCCCTGGGCTGGAGCCTCGACTGAGTCCTTCCTCCTTGGCAGTCAGTGCAGACTGAGCTGGGCTGCTCTTCTTTATACCAGCACAGCATTTGGAGCCTGCTTAGCATGGTCTGAGGGGCAGGACTTCCTCCCCCACTAGGGTGGGATTAACCCTGTCCTGGCTAGTGCGGGTTTGCATACCCCATCACAGGCACAAAATCTGGAAGGGAACCACTGGATTGAACTTCCAGTGGAAGTGGTGGAGTCTCCATCTCAAGATTTGTACATCCAGCCTGGGGTCCATTCTGGAAAATATGCTCCAAAGAGGGCTCCATAGAGGGGTAGCTGGGTGAGATTCTCTGGCCTATGATATACAGGAGGTCAGGCTAATTGCTGTAAAGGTCCCTTCTTGACTTAACATCTACAAAAGCACCAGTCAAGGTTCCAGAGCTAGGAAGGTCACTTCAATTATCCACCACCGAACTCTGTGGCCCAGGCCATAGAGTGCGCTGGTGCGTGAATTAAGATTTCAGTTGGTACATCCAGACAGCTGAGGCCTTTCATGGCAGTCCTTTGATTGCCCAGCTGTGTACTAAATTGAGGAGGCTCCAGGCCATTTCCCAGTTGACGTTCATGCCATTGACAAGACACATGGATGGGCTCAGGGAATGCTGGGCTGTGAGTCCTTCCAACTCTTGGGAACGGGTTCCCAATGGAGCCCAGGCTGGTGGCGAGTGGAAAACCTCCTACTGAGTGGTATCCCACGTGGAATGAGTTGGGACAGGTCTTTACTCAGTCCGTATGAGATGCCTTCCTTCCCTATGGTGCCGCTACTGCCTGGGAACCGGTCCCAGCACGACTCAAGCTGGCATTGACTGGGAAGATGCTGCTGTTTGATGGGTGTGCATGGCCCCTTCGAGTTATGCATTGACAGGTCTCAGCCCAGTTCCCTGGCTGGCCAAGGGAGGGGGAGGGCATGCTCGGGGAGGGGCATGTAGTGCCGCTGGCTGGGGTTTGCAAAGGAGCCAAAGGGCGAGAAATTTAATGGAAGCTGGGGGCTGAATCCCTGAGGCTGCTCTGAGAATTGCAGCCTGTGATGGGGGGTCTCCACCTGCAGCCTGCCGGTCTCTCCTGGCAGGGAACCCTCTGTCTCTGGCCCTGGACAGGAACTCCTGCCAAGAGCACAGATCGGAGCTCCCTGCTGTGCCCACTCAGCTCCTTGGCTTAACGAAGAAGCCTCTCTAACCGGCCCGTTTATCTCATCCCCAGCTCCTCACTGCCTGGTGGAGGACCACGGCATCTATGTTGAAGGAGGAGAGGAGGAATCTGACGGTCTCTGGACACCTGTTGTCTTCATTGCTCTCTTCCTGCTCAGCCTGTTGTACAGCGCCGGCGTCACGCTGGTTAAGGTAATAGCCACAGCTACCTTCATGGTCACGCTTCACTGCTTATAGCAATAACCAGTGCTCAGTAATCTATCCCCCCATCAGCCACCAACCATCCTCGGTAACTACTCAGTCACCCACATTCAGTGATGAAATTCAATAAGGAGAAATGCAAGGTATTCCACTTAGGAACGAACAACCAGTAGCACACATACAGAATGGGAAATGACTGCCTAGGAGGGAGTACTGCTGAAAGGGATCTGGGGGTCATAGTGGATCACAAGCTAAATATTAGTCAACAATGTAATAGTGTCTGAAAAAAACAAAATCAGGGATGCATTAGCAGGAGTGTTGTAAGCAAGACACAAGAAGTAATTCTTCCAATCTACTCTGCACTGATTAGGCCTCAACTGGAGTCTTGTGTCCAGTTCTGGGCACCACATTTCAGGAAAGATGTGGAAAAGTTGGAGAAAGGCCATAGGAGAGCAACAAAAATCATTTAAGGGCTTGAAAACACGAGGTGTGAGGGAAGATTGAAAGAACTGGGTTTGTTTAGTCTGGGGTAGCCGGGGTGGGGGAATGACATGATAACATTTTTGAAATACAAAAAGGTTGTTGCAAAAAGGAGGGTGAAAAATTGTACTCGTTATCCTCAGAGGATAGGACAAGAAGCAATGGGCTTAAAGTGCAGCAAGGCCGGTTTTGTTGGACACTGGAAAAAACTTCCTAACTGTCAGGCTGCGTAAATACTGGAACAAATTGCCGAGGGAGGTTGTGGAGCCTCCATTGTTGGAGGTTTTTAGGAACAGGTTAGACAAATACCTGTCAGGGATGGACTAGTTATTACTTAGTCCTGCCTCATGGCAGGAGATGGGACTAGGTGACCTCTCGAGGTCTCTCCCTGTCACATATGTCTATGATTTTATGGTTGTGAGAGGCTAAAACCAAAGTCAGGAATTAGAGCCCAGGTTTAGGAACAGGTTACCTGGAGAGAGGACAGCCTGGGTCCAGGACAGGAGCCGGGCTGGAGCCAGACAGGAGCCGGGCTGGACCGAGACGGGAACAAGGCAGGAGCTGGAACAATCCGACACAGCCGCTATCACAGCCCTGGGGAAATACTTTGGGCAACTGCTTAAGTTCTGCTGGGCTTATGAGCCGGTCTGCTGACTCTGCCCAGCAATCAGGGCGGAGCCGATCAGGCAGCTACAGGCCAGGTGCGCGCGTCAGGTCACCTGTGACTGGCTCTGCTGTCAGCCCTGATTCCTGACAGTGCCCAACGATCAATCAGAGATAATCAGGAATGATTACTTGTTAATAATCCACCACCCGTCATCACTAATTAACGAGCTCCCATCAGGGTTGATTCGGCAGTGATCAATAAATGAATCAACAGACTATTAGCAATTCCAATCATTTATCACTGAGAAATCAATAATCAGGGATTGGCTATCTCTGGTCAGTACCTAGTGATCTGTAATTAATGCTGAATAGCCATTAATCTGGAATTAATTATCAATAATCAACACTCAAAGATCAGTAATTAATGTTAAGCAATCAAGGATGAAGCTCCAACCATCAATAAGTTGCTAGTAATTATCAACTGATAATAATCTCTTATCAATAATCAGTAATTATTGATCAATGACCAAAAATGAATGATCACTAATTAAGAAGCAAGAACAAATGTTCACGGAGCAAGGATCAATGAGCGTCTATCACTAACCACTCCACCGTGATCATTAAGGATCAGTCGTGGGGCCCAGATGCACAAGGGCCATAGGTGCCTGTGAAGCCGGTTCTGTGGCGGGGACATGGTGGAAGGGGCCTGGAACCAGAAGCAGAATCGGACAGCTGTGGCTCCCCAGGGAGTTGGTGTGTGGCACCCGCTGGGCAGTGGCCGTTCCCTGAGGCGGTTTGACAAGGCTGGTGTCTCTGTCTGGAAGTTGAGCTCCAGCTCAACCCAGACATCCTGGCAGGATGCAGACGTGGCTGGGCGAGGTCCGTGGCCCGTGCTATGCATCAGGACAGGCTGGATGGTCCCACCAGTCCCTTCTGGCCTTGCTCTCCCAGCATAGGATGCTGGGTGTGAGCCCAACGCCGGGTCCAACGGTACCGGCTGAACCCCTCTGCTCTCTGTGTCCCACAGGTGTGGTGAGTGTCCGGCTCCGGGCTCCTAGGAGGTGGTCATCACTGCTTCGTCCTCTTCATTCCCTCCCTCCATCTTCAGCCCTCCCGGGCTCCTGCCCTCTCTCCGGACACCTGGAGGGACCATGTTCCACGGCAGCTCAGAGGGTGCGACAACGGCCGCTGAAGGGTCTGAGCTCCGCAGAGCCCAGAGCAGGGAGGGCAGAGTCCTTCCCCGGACGTCCCCGTGGGGCAGCCCACGCTGGAGCTTGAACTCAGTCCCGTGCCCCTCAATCCTCCACCCCCGTCCCATGGCAGGGACCGGATTTCCTTGCTTGTGTGTGTGTAGGTCTGTAGTGTCCAGAGGTCTGGTCAGGGCCGGCTCTGGCTTTTTGGCCACCCCAAGCAAAAAAAAAAAAAAAAACAACCTGCGGCCCGGCCGGAGCGCGGGTGCAGGGGGACCGGCTGGGGGAGGGGGAGGGGGAGGGAGCGGGCGGGAGAGAGAGAGAAGAGGGCGGCCAGGGCTACAGCAGGGGCGCTGCCACACGGCCCCTCCCGCTGTGACGCCTCCTGCCGCGAGGGCTCCACTCTGGTTGCGGGGAGGGAAGGAAGACGACTGCCCTGCAGGGCGCTCTGGTTCTCCGCGCCACCGCCCCCTACAGGGTGGTGGGAGCGCAAAAAAAAAAAAAAAAAAAAAGCGGCAGTGCCGCCCTAGGATTGGGCAGAATGCCGCCTCCAACAATCTGCCGCCCCAAGCACCTGCTGGCTCGGCTGGTGCCTGGAGCCGGCCCTGGGTCTGGTCAACCTGGACTCTGGTGAGGGAGAAGGGTCTCTCATTTGCTCCATTGTTTAACTTGCAACTTACACAGGAAGTTTGTGTTTTATCCAAAATAAAATGAGTTAATAATTGGTAACTGCATTTCAGGGTGGTTTTTGGGGATTTAACCAAGGAGAATGCTAGCCACTGTCCCCCGGGAAGTATATACGCATCTGTCCATCATACGTACACATCTTTCTTTCTTTCTTTCTTTCTTTCTTTCTTTCTTTCTTTCTTTCTTTCTTTTTCTCTCGCATGCCCCCCTATCTGATCAGTGGCTTTCCCTGCCCCAGAGATCTCCCCTTTCTGCCCCTCTGTCCCAGCCTGTATAGGCTGAGGGACGAAGCCCCAGCTCTCTGGGTTTGTAGCTAGGCCCCCTATCTTCCAAAGGGGCCAGTTCAGCGGGCACCCATCATTTTATTCTCCATGCCTGGAGGCTCCCCCTACAGACAGGACATGCCCCTCTGGAGGGTGTTAGGGGTCCCTGAAAGTCAGGGATGGAGGTTATGAATGAGATGGAGCCTGATTTGTATATTTATTTATTGTCACTCAGTGCATAGACCAAAAGTCACACACACACACCGCCCACAAAAATCTCAAAGAGCTAAATATGCAACATACAACATGACAGACACCACTCTGGCTATGGTCCTGCCCCTTTCCACTCTAGGGGGCGCTGGCTCTGATCCAGCCCAGAGCAGGGACTGTTGGGCTCAGGAGGGTGGGAAGTGGGAGAGGGGTTGTTTCCTCACTAGGGGCACTATTTCCCTGGACGATATGAGTTGTCTGGTCTCAACCAAGCTCCCAGCAGGGCAGCGTCCCCAGTGGCTGAGGGCTGATTAGGCCACGTGAGGTGAGGTCCTGTCTCCCCCCAGCAGGGTCTCCCAGGGGCACAGCGCTAGTGGGGGGCAGCTGTGGGACTCAGGGTGGTATCGCCAATGGAGCCGGGAGTCCCGGTCCCTTGTCTCTTGGCGGACGGGGGCAGCGGCCCCTACACCATGCGCTGGATCACGTTCTTGTACTCGGGGCCACGTGCCTCCTTCAGCTGCACCACGGTGGAGAAAAGCCACTTCACCTGCAGGGGACAGAGAGAGCAAAGGTGAGAGGGGTCAGTGCTGGGGGGAGCTGCTCTGTCTGTCTGTATCATTCCTTCCTGCTTTTATGCCTGTGTCTCATTCATTCAGTCTGTGTCTTATTCACCCATTCTTCCTTCTCCTTCATTCTTCTCTTCTTTCTTTCCCTTCCATGCTGCCCTCTGTGACGTTACTGACAGAAACTGTGACCGTACAGATCATTGTTGCAACCACTGTTAGGGCTGGTCTACACTGGGGGGGGATCGATCCAAGATACGCAACTTCAGCTACGCGAATAGCGTAGCTGAAGTTGAAGTATCTTGGATCGAATTACCTGGGGTCCAGACGGCGCGGAATGACGGCCGCGGCTGCCCCATCGACTGCGCTACCGCCACTCGCTCTGGTGGAGTTCCGGAGTCGACGGTGAGCGCGTTCGGGGATCGATATATCACGACTTAATGAGACGCGATATATCGATCCGGGATAAATCGATTGCTACCTGCCGATACAGCGGATAGTGAAGACGTACCCTTATATAGTTGCAGCAAATATTGTACAAAGGTTGTGGAGTGAGGTGTCTATGACAAGGTTATGATTTGCTGGTTATGATTGTGCTGTCTGTAAGTGTGTATCATTTTTGTAGTTGAAGTTATGAATATTGGCTCTGTACTTGTTTCTCAATGTGTTTTGATTCTAAGTAGCCTCAGTGAAAGATTTGGTCAGCTTCTTGAGAAAGGACGATTCTCAGTAAGTGCCCAATCAAGAAACACTTAACTGACAATGGACCTTGGGAGACGCCAATCCACATCTGAGCTTTCCTGGGAACATTCAAACTAACATGTAAACAATGGCATGGACCTGCAAACTGAGTCATGCATGGACATGTGACTTTCACATGTGACTCTAGACTCCATCTTGCTTCTGTTATTTACCACATTAAGAACAAAAGGGGTCCTTCCACGGGCAGAGAATATAAAAGGCCCTGAAAACCCCTCCATTTTGTCTTCAATCCTGCTTCATACTTCTGGAGGAACCTTGCTAGAAACTGAAGCTCTGAACAAAGGACTGAACGACCCATCCCAGCTGGGGATGTATTCCAGAGACTTGATTTGAACCTGCAGTTTATTCCATCACTGCTACAAGCCTGAACCAAGAAGTTTGCCATTACTCTCTGTCTCGCTGGTTTGGTGCCTTAGAAGTCGAGAAACCCCAGCCTTGGGCTGTAACTGCCCTGCTCTAAGCAATTTGTCCTGAATTGATACTCTCCGAAGTGTCCCACAAAAGGCAGCATCATTACAGTGGCGTAGTCATGCTGGGATCCACAGAACCAGGTCAATTAAGCTTTGGATCAGAACCCCACGCTATCCAAATGTGAATTTTGGTATTGAGAGTTGGGTTGGTTAAAGAGCAGTTGCAATGGGTGAGCAAAGAGCATATGAGGACCTTGACAAAAAAGCCCTGGAAGATTTGTGTTCAGAAAAAGGCAGGGCCGGCTCCAGCATTTTTACCGCCCCAAGCGGCAGAAAAAAAGAAAAGAAAAAAAAGAAAAAAAAAAGCCGCGATCGCTGCTCCGGGCCAATGGGAGCTGCTGGAAGCGGCGCGGGCCAAGGGACTTACCGGCCACCGCTTCCAGCAGCTCCAATTGGCCCGGATCAGCGATCCGCGGCCAGTGCAAGAGGGAAGGACTCCTGCCTCATACTGAGAAAGCAGGATGATCAGCAAGTTATTTTAAGTGCCTATACACAAATGCAAGAAGCCTGGGAAACAAGCAGGGAGAACTGGAAGTCCTGGCACAGACAAGGAACTATGATGTGATTGGAATAATAGAGACTTGGTGGCATAACTCACATGACTGGAGCACTGTCATGGATGGATATAAACTGCTCAGGAAGGACAGGCAGGGCAGAAAAGGTGGGGGAGTTGCATTGTATGTAAGAGAGGAGTATGACTGCTCAGAGCTCCGGTATGAAACTGCAGAAAAACCTGAGAGTCTCTGGATAAAGTTGAGAAGTGTGAGCAACAAGGGTGATGTTGTGGTGGGAGTCTGCTATAGACCACCAGACCAGGGGGATGAGGTGGACAAGGCTTTCTTCCGGCAACTAACAGAAGTTACTAGATCACAGGCCCTGATTCTCATGGGGAACTTCAATCACTCCGATATCTGATGGGAGAGAAATATAGTGGTGCACAGACAATCCAGGAAGTTTTTGGAAAGTGTAGGGGACAATTTCCTGGTGCAAATGCTGAAGGAACCAACTAGGGGCAGAGCTCTTCTTGACCTGCTGCTCACAAACAGGGAAGAATTAGTAGGGGAAGCAAAAGTGGATGGGAACCTGAGAGGCAGTGACGATGAGATGGTCGAGTTCAGGATCCTGACACAAGGAAGAAAGGGGAGCAGCAGAATATGGACCCTGGACTTCAGAAAAGCAGACTTTGACTCCCTCAGGGAACTGATGGGCAGGATCCCCTGGGAGAATAACATGAGGGGGAAAGGAGTCTAGGAGAGCTGGCTGTATTTTAAAGAATCTTTATTGAGGTTGAAGGAACAAACCATCCCGATGTGTAGAAAGAATAGTAAATATGGCAGGCGACCAGCTTGGCTTAGCAGTGAAATCCTTGCTGATCTTAAACACAAAAAAGAAGTGGAAGATTGGACAAATGACCAGGGAGGAGTATAAAAATATTGCTCAGGTGCGCAGGAGTGAAATCTTGAAGGCCAAATCACACTTGGAGTTGCAGCTAGCAAGAGATGTTAAGAGTAACAAGAAGGGTTTCTTCAGGTATGTTAGCAACAAGAAGAAAGTCAAGGAAAGTGGGGGCCCCTTACTGAATGAGGGAGGCAACCTAGTGACAGAGGATGTGGAAAAAGCTAATGTACTCAATGATTTTTTTGCCTCTGTCTTCACGAACAAGGTCAGCTCCCAGACTACTGCACTGGGCAGCAAGTCCCTTGGCCCGCGTTGCTTCCAGCAGCTCCCATTGGCCCGGAGCAGTGATCTGCGGCCAGTTGGAGCCGCGATCGGCCGGACCTGCGGATGGGGAAGGTAAAGAAACTGGCCCGGCCCCCCAGGGGCTTTCCCTACACAAGTGGCAACCCCTGTTTGAGATACCCTGGACTATAAGGTGGATAGAAAGCTGGCTAGATCGTCGGGCTCAACGGGTAGTGATCAATGACTCCATGTCTAGTTGGCAGCCGGTATCAAGCGGAGTGCCCCAAGGGTCGGTCCTGGGGCTGGTTTTGTTCAATATCTTAATTAATGGTCTGGAGGATGGCGTGGACTGCACCCTCAGCAAGTTTGCAGATGACACTAAACTGGGAGGAGTGGTAGATATGCTGGAGGGTAGGGATAGGATACAGAGGGACCTAGACAAATTAGAGGATTGGGCCAAAAGAAATCTGATGAGGTTCAACAAGGACAAGTGCAGAGTCGTGCACTTAGGATGGAAGAATCCCATGCACTGCTACAGACTAGGGACCGAGGGGCTAGACAGCAGTTCTGCAGAAAAGGACCTAGGGGTTACAGTGGACGAGAAGCTGGATATGAGTCAACAGTGTGCCCTTGTTGCTAAGAAGGTGTCAAGGCTGTATCCCCACTTTGAACTTTAGGGTACAAGTGTGGGGGCCTGCATGAAGACTTCTAAGCTTAACTACCAGCTTAGATCTGGTCCACTGCCACCATTCCCACAAGCTAATTCCCTTCCCTGGGAAGCTTTGAGAAACCTTTCACCAATTCCCTGGTGAATACAGATCCAAACCCCTTGGATCTTAAAACAAGGAGAAATTGATCCTTCCCCCCTCCTTCCTTTCACCAACTCCTGGTGAATTCAGATCCAAACCCCTTGGATCTTAAAACAAGGAGAAATCAATCAGGTTCTTAAAAAGAAGGCTTTTAATTAAAGAAAAAGGTAAAAATCATCTCTGTAAAATCAGTATGGAAAATAACTTTACAGGGTAATCAAACTTAAAGAGCTCAGAGGACCCCCCTCTAGTCTCAGGTTCAAAGTATAGCAAGCAAAGATAAACACTCTAGTAAAAGGTACATTTACAAGTTGAGAAAACAAAGTAAAACTAAGATGCCTTGCCTGGCTTTTTACTTTCAAGTTTGAAATATGAGAGACTTGTTTAGAAAGATGGGGAGAACCTGGATTGATGTCTGGTCCCTCTCAGTCCCAAGAGCGAACAACCCCTAAACAAAGAGCACAAACAAAAGCCTTCCCCCTCCCCAAGATTTGAAAGTATCTTGTCTCCTTATTGGTCCTTTGGGTCAGGTGTCAGCCAGGTTACCCGAGCTTCTTAACCCTTTACAGGTAAAAGGATTTTGGAGTCTCTGGCCAGGAGGGATTTTATAGTACTGTACACAGGAGAGCTGTTACCCTTCCCTTTATAGTTATGACAGAAGGCTAACGGCATTTTGGGCTGTATAAGTAGAGGCATTGCCAGCAGATCGAGGGATGTGATCATTCCCCTCTATTCAACATTGGTGAGGCCTCATCTGGAGTACTGTGTCCAGTTTTGGGCCCCACACTACAAGAAGGATGTGGAAAAATTGGAAAGAGTCCAGCAGAGGGCAAGAAAAATGATTAGGGGGTTGGAGCACATGATTTATGAGGAGAGGCTGAGGGAACAGGGATTGTTTAGTCTGCAGAAGAGAAGCATCAGGGGGGATTTGATAGCTGCTTTCAACTACCTGAAAGGGGGTTCTAAAGAGGATGGATCTAGACTGTTCTCAGTGATACCAGATGACAGAACAAGGAGTAATGGTCTCAAGTTGCAGTGGGGGAGGTTTAGGTTGGATATTAGGAAACACTATTTCACTAGGAGGCTGGTGAAGCACTGGAATGGGTTCCCTAGGGAAGTGGTGGAATCTCCTTCTTTACCGGTTTTTAAGGGCAGGCTTGATAAAGCCCTGGCTGGGATGATTTAGTTGGGGATTGGTCCTGCTTTGAGCAGGGGATTGGACTAGATGACCTCCTGAGGTCCCTTCTAACCCTTATATTCTATGAGGCTGGTTTGATGTGCCTTAGAAGTAGAGAAACCCCAGCCTTGGGCTGTAACTGCTCTTCTCTAAGCAATTTGTTCTGAACTGATACTCTCAGTAGTGTCCCACCAAAGGCAGCATCGTTACAAGAGGCACCATCATTACACCCTCTACTGTGCTAAACTTGTTCATTCCTTCATTCCTACATTCATTCTCTCTCTCTCACCTTGAACAGGGTCACGGTGGCGCTGTAGCACACACTCAAGAGGAAGAGGGTGATGAAGACCGAGATGGTGGACCAGAGGCCATCTAGCTCCTTGTCTCCGTCCTCACTGCAAAACTCACCTGACACGATCACCTCTGTTGGGGGGAGAGAAAGAGACATCAACTCCGACTCAGCCACTGTGACAGAGAGAGCTCAGACTGTGCGTTCAACACCAACCCGCCTATCCCCTTCTCTACCCATCCTTCCGTCCCTCCAGTCATCTATCTCTGGATACATCCATCCATCCCTGACCCCAAACCATCCATCATTCCATCCCTAGACACCCCCCTTCCATTCATCCATCTCTAGATGCATGCATCCATCTGCCCATCCCCATTCACCCCTCCATTCATCGATGACCACAAACCATCCATCCATCCATCAATCCCTAGAAACCTCCATCCATTCATCCATGCCTGCACCCATCCATCTGTAGATACTTCCATCCATCCATGACCACAATACACCTATCGATCCATCCATCAATCCATCAATCCATCACCTCCATCCATCCCTCCCTCCACCCATCCATCCATCCATGACCACAAACCATCCATCCCAATAAACCATCCATCCATCTCTATATACATCCATCCATCCATCCCCACTCACCCCTCCATTCATCCATGACCACAAACCATCTATTCATCCATCAATCCATGCCTAGAAACTTCCATCCATCCATCTATGCCTCTCTACTCCACTCCATCCATGACCACAAACTGCCCATCGATCCATCAGTCCATCCTTAGACACCTCCATCCATCCAACCATCCCTAGATGCACCCCTCCAGCCATCCATCTTTAGGTACATTCATCCATCCATCACTCCATCTGGGACACTTGGCATTGGTCACTGTCGGTAGACAGGATACTGGGCTGGATGGACCTTTGGTCTGACCCAGTATGGCCATTCTTATGTTCTTATGTTATCCATGACCACAAACCACCCAACCATCCATCCGTCCATCTCTAGACACCTCCATCCATCCCTAGACGCACCCCTCCATCCATCCACCCACCCCTGCCCGCTGTGATGAAATGAAGGATGCAGAGCCTCCCAGCTCTCATCTCACTCATCCCATGTGGCCCTACACCCTGGCACTGAAGCTTGGCCACCTGTTGAATTTCTCTGTGCCTTAGTTTCTCTGCCTGTGAAAGGTGGCTCAGGATCGCTCTGAGGTGTGCAAGGTCCCGGGATGCTGCCATGGTGGGGGTGGTCCCTAAAGACCAGGATGGATGGATTTCACACGTGTGCCTCTATGACCCTGCTCCCAATGTAATGAAACACCCAGGAGTCACTTCAGATGGAACGCAGCCACCTCTGGGCTGTTTATACCGGGCTGTCTTGCCCAGGTGCAGCCGGTAGTTGCCTCGGCTGAAGGATGTGGGGATTTTGAACACTGTCACTTTTATGAACAGAGCCACAAGTATTTTAAGGATGGGATCTAAGGATTCTCTCTGACATGAAAGATGCTGCTCCCTGAGCATGGCGCCCCCTACTGAGCCCCCTGCCCTAGCGATGTCTGGAGAACAGGTGCATGGATCTGTGTGGGTGCATGTTTGTCTCTCTGTGTTGTGTGTCTCTCTGTGTGTACAAACACAACAGCCCAGGTGGGAGGGTCCCTGGGTCATGCCATGTTACAGGTGTGTCCATCTGCCCTGGACTGAGCTCTCTCTCAGCCACCCCCCCACTCTCTTACTCTGTGTGCCCCTGCACTGCCCCAGGATAACAGCCCTAACACTGCCGCTGCAGGCTACCCACCCTTTAATGCCAGGTGTGAGCTCTGTGCTCGGCACTGGTGGGTTTGAGCCCTGCACTCGCCCATCCAGCCTTGGGGCTGATACACACATCGGGGGGGGGGAAGGTGTTTGAGTGAGGGGCTGGGTAGGAGATGGGGCATCTGCATCATCTGTCCCACCCCACTGCCTGGGCCCCCTATGTCACCAGAGCTAGTGAGACTTTAGGTGAGTCCCTGCTTAGTGTCTGCTCCAGATAACAGCTCTACTACTGCTGCTACTTTGAGGGGACTGAGCCCAGGAGCTGATCCCTGCTGTGGGGTGGTTCCTGTATGTTGTCCTATCTCCCCCTCCACAGCTGCCACTGAGGGTAAGGGGTGGAAGGAGACCCCTTAGCTTCCTAGCCAGCAGAGGAGTGTGTGTGGGGGTCAGGGTATTTTAATTACCTTCCCTCACTGTCTCTGTCTGGAAAATCCCCATGGGGTATCTGCTCCTCTCTGGGGTGGAAGGGGGTGTAGGGTAAATGCTGATCCTGATATGGTGCCCCTCTGGGTATGCATGGGTTATAGCCTAGAGAGGATCCCGCCTCAATGAGATGCCAGGGATGGCTTGGCCATCCACCGATCCACCTACCCACCCAGCCATCCCACTCTCCATCCATCCTTATCTCTAACCGTCCTCCATATCTTCCGTCCATCCATATAGATCTATACCCATCCATTCTCCTACCTCCCCATCCATCCATCCATCCATCCATCCATCCATCATCATCCCTAACCACCCATCCATTCATCCTCATCTTTCACTCACCATCTGTACCAGCCCATCCATCCAACCATCCATCCCGATCCATTCTCATCTTCCTATCACCATCCATCCATTCATCCTCACCCACATATTCCATCCACACATGCAACCCCATCCACTTATCTATCATCCCTTTATATATTACCCATCCCCGACCATCGATCACCATATGTCTCCATTAACACACTCAGCTGTCCATCCATCCATTGCCATATTCACCCATCCATTCATCCTCATCTATCTATCACTGACCATCTGTACCAGCCCATCCATCTGTTCGTCCATCCCCATCCATTCTCATTTCCTATCACCATCCATCCCCATCGGTACTGATCTACTAGCACATGCACCCACCCATCCATCCATCCATCCATCCATCCATCCCCATCTCTAGCAATCCATCTATCGCAGTCCATCTATGGCCATCCATTTATCCATCCCTTCATCCTTCGGAATTGGTACCCCTCCAACCTTCACCATAGATTTATCTATCCATCCCCATCCACTTATCCATTGGCACCGCACCTGCGAACCATCCAACCATCGTTCCCTCAGTGCACCGCAGTCTAGTGGGACTGGGTGGGACTCTCAGAACACCTGCGTTCTGTTTCTAGCTCGGTAACGGATGTGACCTTGGGCAGGTCCCTTCCCCTCTTGCTGGCTCTGTTTCTTCTCCCTCTTTCTCTATTTAGGTGTGAGCCCTTTGTCACAGGGACTGTCTCCCACGGTGTCTGTGCCATACCCAGCCCAACAGGGCCCTATCTGAGTTGGGGGTGGAGGTGCTACTTTAATCCAAGTAATAATCTCTCTCTCTCTCTCTCCTTCTGTCTGTGATATCTGTTGGTCTATGAGTCCTTCCCTCTGAAGTATGTATGTATCCATCTAACCATCTCTCTGAACACCTGGCCTTCCAACAGAGCTGGGCTTGGATATGGGCTCTGCAGTATGTATATGTGTAACTGTCCATCTACCCCCCCGTCTCCATCACTGCTTCCATGGTGTGTATGTACCCATCCTTCCTTCCTATGGCACGAACCCTTCCTTTCTTCCATGGCATCTATCCATGTATCTACCCATCCTCCCTTCCATGGCTTCAACCCATCCTTCCTTCCATGGCATCTACCCTTGTATCAACCCATCCTTCCTTCCGTGGCTTCTACCCATGTATCTACCCATCCTGCCTTCCTATGGCACCTACCCATCCTTACTTCCATGGCATTAACCCATCCTCCCTTCCATGGCTTCAACCCATCCTTCTTTCCATGGCATCTACCCATGTATAAACCCATCCTTCCTTCCTATGCCACCTACCCATCCTTCCTTCCTATGGCACGAACCCTTCCTTTCTTCCGTGGCATCTACCCATGTATCTCCCATCCTTCCTTCCATGCCATCTATCCATGTATCTCCCATCCTTCCTTCCATGCCATCTATCCATGTATCTCCCATCCTTCCTTCCATGGCTTCAACCCATCCTTCCTTCCATGGCATCTACCCTTGTATCAACCCATCCTTCCTTCCGTGGCTTCTACCCATGTATCTACCCATCCTTCCTTCCTATGGCACGAACCCGTCCTTTCTTCCATGGCATCTACCCATGTATCTACCCATTCTTCCTTCCATGGCATCTACCCGTGTATCTCCCCATCCATCCATGGTATATATGTATCCACCCATACAGGATCTGGGAATTGGCAGCCCCAGCATTGTAGCATCTCGGTTTCTCCCAGCCTGCAACCTGGGACCTCGTCCACCTTGGGCGACCCACAGATTTCACCCAGTGACACCAGAATTAAGAGACCCGGGTGTGAGCTCAGACTAGTTCCATTTATTCACTTGTTGTCATTGAGGGAACAGAGATTATTTACAGGAAGGTGTACTGGACAGTGCTAGCAGTGGGGCTGGGAGGAGCTGTCTTCATTTACCGGAGACTTTGCTGACACTGCGTTGGGTGAACTTCAACGAGAGGGCTTCGTGGATGACCATGCAGGTGTAGATGTCCCCGCTGTTCCAGCTGGCCTTGCTGACTTTCAGCTTGCTGTAGAGGAAGAAGTTCAAGTTGCCGGTTCCGTCCTTGAGTGGCGGGGTGGTGATGTATTCCAAGCTCTCATTGGGTTTGTGGTTCTTCATCCACTGCACCGAGATGTTCTCGGGGAAGAAGCCCCGCACCAGGCAGGTGAGGCTGACGGAGTCTTCGGACCTTCTCAGCTCCTCGTTGTGGGGGCTCAGGAGGTAGATGCCTGGGCCAGAGCGCCTGCCTTGGGTGGGTGGGGACGGAGGACACAGGGGAGCCATGCACATCACTCAGCAGGGGCCACGCGGGGAGAAGGATGGTGTGGATGTGCGTGGGGGTAGGAACATCCCCTCTCTCCTCCAGGATGGAGGGGCTGTGGACAGGGAGCTGGTAGTCCTGGAGTGCAGGATGGGGATAGGATGGTCTCCATCACACTTGGGGACGCAAAGGGACCCAGGGCCAGGATCCCAGGTTGTTGGGGGTTGGGTCTTCCCCTTAAGGAGCATCCCTCCCTGCTGGGGACTGGGATAGGGGAGACTCTCCCCTTAGGGACCCTGTTCTCCTCCTACCTGGCTTCTTGGAGATCGATTTGAGGAGGGACGAGGGCAGGTCCGAGTGCTCCACTTTGCAGGTGAAGGTCTCTCCGACTTCCCAGTTGCGGGTGAAGATGGGCATGGAGCTGAAGGCGGTGAAGGTGCCGTTGGAGTGGTTAGTGAGGGTCAGGGGATCAGGGACAATGGACCCTGGCTTGTCGCGGGACCAGACCACCTGGAGGCTGGAGTTGCTAGGCAGGTTGACCACCAGACACATGAGCATGGGGCTCTGGGCCATGTACAGGGTGGCGGGAGATGGGGTCACCAGGAAGACCTGGATGTTGCTGGGAGACGTCGTTTCTTCTGGGGACAGGAGAGCGTTGGTCAGCCTCTAGGCCTGGTCTCCCCTGGCAAGCCCATCCCAGTCTCCCCCCGCACTACTCTCTCCCCTCGAGCCCAGCCTGGTGTCCCCCTCCCCAGAGGCAGATTTACAGTAAATCACAGGGTGCCCTGGCATGGGGCACCCCAATGACAGGGGGCCCAGGGCCGGGCAGCTATGGGGGCAGAAGCTTGGTCCTGCCGAGTGGCGGATTTAGAGTGAGTGGGGCCCTGTCCTCAGCTTCATTTTTGGGACCCCCCTGGGACCCAGCCAAGAAAAAGAACAGTCTGTCTTATCTGCCCCGCCCCCATTTTTCATTCTTGGTTTCTTCATCCTCCTCCTATAAATAATAGCAAGTAAATGAAAATAAAGTGAGGTACCTTGATTGTTTTTGTAGTCTAACTTATATTTTTGGTGTGTGAGGGGGGTGCAGGAGTCAGGCCTGGGGGTGCAGGGTCTGGGAGGGAGTTAGGGTGCAGGAGCAGGCTGGGGGTTGGGGTGCAGGGTCTGGCCAGGAATTAGGATGCGGGAGGGGGCTCAGAGTTGGGGCAGGGGATTTGGGTGTGGAGCGCTTACCTGGGGCAGCTCCATTTGGTGTGAGGGGTGCAGGTGGGAATGTGGCAGGGTGCAGGAGTCAGGGCAGGGGGTTGGAGCGGTATGTCTAGGGGGATTGTGGGGACCAAGCTTCTGCCCCTGCAGCTGCCCGGCCCTGGGGCCCCCTGTGGTTGGGGGGCCCCGTTTCACTGTAAAACCAGGTCTGGTCCTTCCGGCTCCTGGGGCTCCTGCTGCAGGCTCCGCCCCCACCGGCAGCTAAGCTCCCCCTTTCCCTGCCATTTCCCTGAGCGTGCCATGTTCCCACCCAGGGCCGGCTCTAGACACCAGCGTCCCAAGTATGTGGTTGGGGCGGCACTTCTGAAGGGGCGGCATTCCGGCCTTTGGGGGTGGCTCTTTTCAAGGGGCGGCACTCTGTTTTTGTTTTTGTTTTGCTTCGGCGGCGGCAAAAAAACCTGGAGCCGGCCCTGTTCCCACCCCTCCCTCGCAGTGCTGGCCCCACCCCCGAACAGCTGTTTGCCGGTGCTCAGGTCGCTCCTGGAGGGAGGAGGCGGGGGCGGGGCCATGGGGAAGAGGGTGGAATCGGGGCAGGGCAGAGCAAAGGCAGGGCCCAGGCCCTACCCCTACACATATCCCCCCAGCCTTCTGCTGTGAGCTGCTCGGGGCAGGGGGCTGGGGTGGGCAGGGGGCTGGGAGCACCCCCACGACCCCAGCCCACACTCCAGCCCCCTGCCTTGACTCCTGCACCCCCCCACATCCCCACCCCCACTGTGAGCAGTAACTGGGAGCTCCTGCACTCCCCCACATTCCCACATGCACCCCTCGCACCAAATGGAGCTGCCTCAGATAAGCGCTCCACACCCCAACCTCCTGCCCCAACCCCAAGCCCACTCCTGCACCCTAACTCCCTCCCAGACCCTGCATCCCCAGTCTTGACTCCTGCACCCCCCTCACACACCCCCAGGCCTCTGCCATCCCTGACTCCTGCAACCCCCCACTTCCCTCTGCCCCTCACACCCC
This sequence comes from Emys orbicularis, assembly GCF_028017835.1. Classification (NCBI taxonomy): domain Eukaryota; kingdom Metazoa; phylum Chordata; order Testudines; family Emydidae; genus Emys; species Emys orbicularis. The sequence goes on from NC_088694.1 coordinate 50,195,945, forward strand.
CCCAGACCCCTGTCCTCCCTGACTCCTGCACCCCCTCACACACCCCAGCCCCCTTCCTTCGAAGACTCCTGCACCCCCACACATACCCAGCCCCCCATCCCATGCCCAGACTACTGCACCCCCCCACAGTCCCACCTGCACCCCTCACAGCAAATGGGAGCTGCCCCAGGTACGTGCTCCACACCCCAACCTCCTGCCCCAAACCTGAGCCCCCTCCCTCCCCCTAACTCCTGGCCAGACCCTGCACCCCCAGCCCTGACTCCTGCATCCCCTCACACACCCTGCCCCCCCTGACTCCAGCACCCCCCCACATCCCCACCTGCATTCCTTGCACCAAATGGAGCTGTCCCAGGTACGCGCTCCACACCCCAATCCCCTGCCCCAGCCCTGAGCCCCCTCCCTCCCCCTAATTCCTGGCGAGACCCTGCACCCCAACCCCCAGCCTGCTCCTGCACCCTAACTCCCTCCCATACCCTGCACCCCCAGCCCTGAGCCCCCTTCTGCACCCTAAGTCCTGGCCAGACCCCGCACCCCAACGTTTCTTTACATCTTTTTTATAAAGCGCTCTTATCCAAAGCGCTTTACAAGAGTTAGCTAATGGTATAAACAATATTTGGAAAGATCATTAAGTGGTCTGCGAAGACCCTCAGCGATTTTCAAGTGGTCTGTGGAAAAATAAGTTAGACTACAAGAACAATCAAGGTACCTCACTTTATTTCCATTTACTTGCTATTACTTACAGGAGGAGGATGAAGAAAACAAGAATGAAAAACAGGGGCGGGGGCAGATAAGAGAGAATGTTCTTTTTCTCGGCTGGGCCCCAAGGTGGGACCCCAAAAATGAAACTGAGCATAGGGCCCCAGTAACTCTAAATCCACCACTGCCCCTCAACTTCCTAGGCAGCCTAGCCCTGGGGAACGTCACCTTCGCACTTGCGGGCGTGGTCCTGCTTTGTGGTGGCGGTGCCCGGGTGGGACACCTGGCAGGTGTACGTCTTCCCCTCCAGCCACTCGTCCTGGGAGACACTGGCATTGCTGCGGGTGCTGAAGGTGCGGCCGTCGGCATCCTTCTTGGGAGGGGCGGTGTCACTAGGAAGTAGCCTGGGCTCGCCGTCCACCAGCCATTCCACCGTCAAAGTCTCGGGGTAGAAGCCGGAGATGAAGCACAGCAGCTGGATGGCACCTGGCTTGGTGGTGCAGGAGGAGTGGAGGACGTGCACCTCGGGGGCGTGGGGTTCAATGGGGATGGGCTCTGGGAGAAGGGTGACAGGGGTTAGTTGTTGTACAGACCCCTCCTGAACCCCCCGCCCTGCTATCTGCAGCACAGGGCTCCCTACTGAGCCCTCTTCCCCTTTCCCTGTATTGCAGCATCCATCGCTTCTCTTGGCGTGGTGTCTCTTTTCATCCCTCCACCCTTCGGTTCATGGTCTCTCTCTCTCCACACCCAACACTATCTACCTGTCCCCATCCACTCCCATCTCTCTGTGGTGTCGCTCTCCACCCACCCACCCACCGCAGCGACTCCATCAGCTCACTGCACTAGCAGGCTCCCATCCTCTCTCCCTGCAGCAGTCACCAGAGCAGGGACCTGAGAGACCCCAACCCCTCCCTCCCCCCCCGGGCTGCGCCGCGCCGTCCCTACTTGGGATTTCCTTGGAGATGCTGGAGCTGGTGGGCCGGTGCTGTACGGTGCATGTATAGGTGTCAGACTCCCAGCTGCTGGCCGGGACGGTGACCTGGCTGCTGAGTGAGTAGAGGCCGCTGGAAGATTTCAGTATGGAGGGATAGGTCTTCACGCCCGAGGAGCCGACGTTTGGGCTCCACGTCACAGTGACTGGCTCGGGGAAGTATCCTTTGGCCAGGCAGCCGAAGGTGACCTGGGACGTTGTGACTTCGCCGGTGCAGGAGGTCGGGGGAAGAGAGATGGGGCCGTGGGGCTAACTGCAAAGGGAGAGAGAGCGAGGCCATAAGACACAGCCCCTACCGAGCTCCTGCCCGCTCCGTGCAGCACAGGCCCTAGCATGGCACTGGGGCCAGCACTCAATGCCGGGGGAGAGCGTCCCCTAGCGGAGCCCCACTCTGCTCCATTCAGCACAGCACAGTTTGTGGTGAGACTATTGACAGTTGCAAGGTCTTATTAATGCCTGTGTGTAAGTGGGTGCCTGAGATAGGCTGCCCCCCAACTTCCAGGTTGTGTCACAGACTGACCAGGACCAGGGCCCCCAATTCACTTGGTGCTAAACAGACCCAGTCTGTGATCGGGGGCCTCATTACACCGGATGCTGCAGAGAGACACAATGACAGACAGTCCCTACCCCACAGAACTTACAGGCCAAATAGGCAAGATAAAGGAAGTGTCAGAGGGGAAACTGAGGCAGAGAGCAAGGAAGGGACCTTGTCACAGCAGGTCAGTGGCACAGCCAGGTAGAGAACCCAGGAATTAGGTGCTGAAGTGCCGAAGTGGCAGAGAAATTCCCCTTGGAGAAATCACAGCGTCTGCAGCTAGAAAACAACCGCAGTTTTTGACCAAGGAACTGAACTGGGGGGACACTTCTGGGCTCTCCAAAGAAGTGTCGTACCACTTACATTTGGTCTTCAGGTCTCCAGCTGAAGACATGCAGATGTAATTCTAACAATTTTAGCTTGGGTACGAATATTAAATGTTATATTCTCATTAGGCTCCTAGGTTCATTGCTAACATCACCAGCTCCTAGTGGCCAATTTGCAATTCTGTAGCTCAAACACACGTGGTTATATGTCCTGGGAACTCACTTGAGACACCAGTAGGAAAGACGGACTGTCCAATTCAACCCGGGACATATGGGCCCTTTGGGTTAGAGTTCAGGTTATAATTATACATAGGGGAGGAGGATTAAGGGTTAGCGGTTAGGGTTAGGTGCTGGGGTTAAGGGCTATAGGTTGCAGGGATAGAATTAAGGGCGATGGTTTTAATGGTTTGGGTCAAATACCTTTCCACTTTCAAGTTCAATATTTTACATGTTGTGATTCAATTTCTAGCCAATTTTTCAGCCATTCAACCAACAGATATCAACCGGTTCTGCTGCCATTTCCCAGAGGGAGTTAGTGAGACTCTTGGGTCCTATCCCAAGGGGTCAGTTTGCCACGATGACTCATAATTCTGATGCTGGGCTGCTTGATACCCAACTGGAGACACGGAAACCCTGTTGCTCAGAGGGTCAAGGTGGGGAGGTTCGGGTTAGAGCTGGGGTTATGGTTAGGGGTATAATTGGTGGTTAGTACTTGTATCACAGTGGTCTAGAAAACCCAATCTAGGACCAGGGACCCGTAGCGCCAGGGGAATTACAGAGAAATAACAATGAGGTCTCTACTGATCCCAGGACTGTTGCAGCCTAAGCAATCTAAAGTCAGGGTTCGGGGGCTAATGTGGGGACGTTAGGGTTAGGGGTTGGGTTTGACGAGAGGGTCAGAGTTGGGAGTCAGAGTTAGGGAGTAGGGGCTAGAGAACCGGGCTTAAGGATGAGGATAGGACTATAGGGAAAGGGCGAGGATTAAGGTATTGGGGTTAAGGAATGGGTGCATCTGTCAGGGGTTAGGACGCTGGGGTTAGGGTCATGGTTAGGAAGCTTCCCTCCGCCAAACCCAGTAGTCAACTGGTTATAACCACCCCTAGCTCACGACCTTTCTAGCCAGATTCCCACTCAAGAAACCACTCAGATTCTAACCAACTGGGATGAAGATTTTCTGGACACTTTCCCAAACTCTACGGAAGAAATCTCCCAAGAATTCAGCTGCCCAATTTCTAGATGCCCAAACTTGAGGTGCCTTGGGGAGCACTTACCGGGGTCTGCATCTCCAGTGGGCTTTAGCTGGAGACGTCAGAGCTCGTCCCCCCGGAAAGGAAGCCCAACGTGTCTCCAGCTGAGCGTGCCGCAAAAACGGGGCCAGCTCAACTCTAAGGCCAAGTTAGGAACCTGAGCTCTGAGCTGTCGCCTCTGAGCTGCCAGTTCCGTCCAGCCCCAGGCAGCCGAGCTCACCTCTAGCTGTGCTGGGAAGCCCCATGCTGGGCTCTCAGCACGGACCATGAGCGCAGAGCTGGTGGAGGGAGGCAGGGCCGGCTCAGAGAGACGTGTTCCTGCACTCGCTGAGTTCAGGGGTTTACCTCCGACAAGGGACATGCCAAAGGGGAAATCTGTGCCTCAGGTTAGACAGTTTTTGGTTGGAGACAATTAAATCCCCTTAGAAACAATTCAGCTCCTCCCCTGAACGTCTAGTTGCAGCCCCCCAACCCTGAGCACCCCACGTCTGCTAATGGTCCTGAGTCCTGACCCCCATCCTCCTGCTAGCCCAGCCCTGCCTCCCCCAGCTCTGCCAGTGCCCCTCACTCCCTACCTGTAGCCCCCTGCTGTCCCAGCTCTGGCTCCCCCCCAACTCTGCCGATGCCCCCCATTACCGACTTGGAGCACCCTGCCAGCCCAGCCCTGGCTTCCTCCCAACTCTTATAGTATCCCTCACTCCCAACCTTCAGCCTCCTGCTATCCCAGCCCTGGGCTCCCCCGACCAGCCCTGTCTGTGCCCCTCAGTCCTGAGCTGCAACCCGTTCTAGCCCAGCCCTGGGCTCCCCCAACAGTTCTGCTGGTGCCCCTCACTCCCGACCTGAAGCCCTGTAGGCTCACTGCCATCAGTTCTTTCAAAGCTGTTATCCCAGCTTATAGGTGGAGTGTGAGATAAGCACCTCTGTTCCCCCGTCTCTGCCTGGGGGGCATAGCCTGGCCTGTGTTACCCGTCCTGGCCTCCGCAGCATATCCAAGCTGTGCAGGGGAGCCATGTGCTGCACCCTGCCCTGGTATCGGGTCCACACAGGGGGACGAACCCCACTGCCCTTCATAGGTCAGAACAGAGCACAACACTCCTGGCTTCCAGCCCCCGGCTCTAATGACTAGACCCCACTCCCCTCCCAGAGCTGGGGATGGGAATCCAGGCGTCTTGCTCCCCTCTCTAGCACACTCTCCACCCCATTTATCTCTGATAGGGTTAAAACACCCTCTGCGACATGTGACAAGCCAATAGCAGCCACTTTCCTGTGATAGACTCACCAAATCACCGGCCATGTTGGGTCGTGGCCCAGCACTGTAGACCGGGGGGTTCTGTCTGGGAGTCCAGCTCTGCTTTGTGTCTGTCGCGTAGCTCTTCTGAGGTATCTTTGCCTGTCAGACATCCCCTCTCCTCCCCCCCGATGGAAGTCAAGATAATTATAGCTTGAGAACAAGAGATGACGCCCTCTGGGGAGCTTTCACTGTTACAGCTGGTGAGAAGGTCTGAAAAGTGGACAGGTGGGTGAGTGCAGGGGTCTAAAACTGGGGTGAAAAAACAACCTCGGTGTGACTTTCACTTGTGTAAACTTCCCCTTTCAGCTTGTGTTGTTTGTTTGTTTGTTGGTAGGTTTTCCCCAGAAATTCAGTTATGAAGGCTGCAGACCTCAGAAAAGATTGAGGCCTCCTGGGGCATCTTTTTGAGAACCTGCCGAGGCTGAAGAAGGAGATTTTACGGCTGTCCTGGAACTGGGGATAGAACCCAGGAGTCCTGACTCCCACCCACCCAGGATGGATAGATTGATAGTGGGCATGTATGGGGCTAGATAGATGTCCCGTACATAGTTGCAGACAAGTATCATGTCTCCCTTCTAGCATATTTTCTTTCTTTTAACGTCTCCTGGGAGTTTGTCTTTATTATACAAAGGGTCTCTTCTCGTCCTTGCTCCTGTGAAGGTGGTGAGAAGTAGTTGGGTGGTTCCTTGCACCATGACTGGTGGTGGAATGTCCACTGCAATTTGACGTGTTTAGAACTCATCGATTGGTGGAGTTTCAGGGCACAAGAAGGGATCACTGTGACGGGGGGGGTCTCCTCCTGCAGCCTGCCCGGTCTCTCCTGGCAGGGAACCCTCTGTCTCTGGCCCTGGACAGGAACTCCTGCCAAGAGCACAGATCGGAGCTCCCTGCTGTGCCCACTCAGCTCCTTGGCTTAACGAAGAAGCCTCTCTAACCGTCCCGTTTGTCTCATCCCCAGCTCCTCACTGCCTGGTGGAGGACCACGGCATCTATGTTGAAGGAGGAGAGGAGGAATCTGACTGTCTCTGGACACCTGTTGTCTTCATTGCTCTCTTCCTGCTCAGCCTGTTGTACAGCCCCGGCGTCACGCTGGCTAAGGTAATAGCCACAGCTACCTTCATGGTCACGCTTCACTGCTTATAGCAATAACCAGTGCTCAGTAATCTATCCCCCCATCAGCCACCAACCATCCTCGGTAACTAATCAGTCACCCACATTCATTGATGAAATTCAATAAGGAGAAATGCAAGGTATTCCACTTAGGAACGAACAACCAGTAGCACACATACAGAATGGGAAATGACTGCCTAGGAGGGAGTACTGCAGAAAGGGATCTGGGGGTCATAGTGGATCACAAGCTAAATATTAGTCAACAATGTAATAGTGTCAGAAAAAAAGCAAAATCAGGGATGCATTAGCAGGAGTGTTGTAAGCAAGACACAAGAAGTAATTCTTCCAATCTACTCTGCACTGATTAGGCCTCAACTGGAGTCTTGTGTCCAGTTCTGGGCTCCACATTTCAGGAAAGATGTGGAAAAGTTGGAGAAAGGCCATAGGAGAGCAACAAAAATCATTTAATTGTTTGAAAACATGAGCTGTGAGGGAAGATTGAAAGAACTGGGTTTGTTTAGTCTGGGGTAGCCGGGGCGGGGGAATGACATGATAACATTTTTGAAATACATAAAAGGTTGTTACAAAAAGGAGGGTGAAAAATTGTACTCGTTATCCTCTAAGGATAGGACAAGAAGCAATGGGCTTAGATTGCAGCAAGGCCGGTTTAGGTTGGACATTGGAAAAAAACTTCCTAACTGTCAGGCTGGGTAAATACTGGAACAAATTGCCGAGGGAGGTTGTGGAGCCTCCATTGTTGGAGGTTTTTAGGAACATGTTAGACAAATACCTGTCAGGGATGGACTAGTTATTACTTAGTCCGGCCTCACGGCAGGAGATGGGACTAGGTGACCTCTCGAGGTCTCTCCCTGTCACATATGTCTATGATTCTATGGTTGTCAGAGGCTAAAACCAAAGTCAGGAATTAGAGCCCAGGTTTAGGAACAGGTTACCTGGAGAGAGGACAGCCTGGGTCCAGCACAGGAGCCGGGCTGGAGCCAGACAGGAGCAGGGCTGGACCGAGACGGGAACAAGGCAGGAGCTGGAACAATCCGACACAGCCGCTATCACAGCCCTGGGGAAATACTTTGGGCAACTGCTTAAATTCTGCTGGGTTTATGAGCCGGTCTGCTGACTCTGCCCAGCAATCAGGGCGGAGCCGATCAGGCAGCTACAGGCCAGGTGCGCGCGTCAGGTCGCCTGGGACTGGCTCTGCTGCTAGCCCTGATTCCTGACAGTGCCCAACGATCAATCAGAGATAATCAGGAATGATTACTTGTTAATAATCCACCACCCGTCATCACTAATTAAGGAGCTCCCATCAAGGTTGATTCGGCAGTGATCAATAAATGAGAATCAACAGTCTATTATCAGTTTGAATAATTTATCACTGAGAAATCAGTAATCAGGGATTGGCTATCTCTGGTCAGTACCTAGTGATCTGTAATTAATGCTGAATAGCCATTAATTTGCAATGAATTATCAATAATCAACACTGACAGATCAGTAATTAATGTTAAACAATCAAGGCTCAAGCATGAACCATCAATAAGGTGCTAGTAATTATCAACTGATAATAATCACTTATCAATAATCAGCAATTAATGATCAATGACCAGAAATGAATGATCACTAATTAAGAAGCAAGAACAAATGTTCACGGAGCAAGGATCAATGAACATCTATCACTAACCACTCCACCATGATCATTAAGGATCAGTCGTGGGGCCCAGATGCACAAAGGCCCATAGGAGCCTGTGAAGCCAGTTCTGTGGCAGGGACATGGTGCAAGGGGCCTGGAACCCGAAGCAGAATCGGCTTAGACAGTTGTGGCCAGGGCCGGCTTTAGGAAGTGCGGGGCCCAATTCGAACATTTTCGGCGGGGACTCGGCAGGGATGACATAAAAAAAAAAATGTAAAAAAAAAGCCTTTCATTTCTTCCATGTATTATTTATTTTCCATAACTATATAAATAATAAAATTATATATTATGTACATTGCGTCATATATGCTGTTGATCGGTTATTAATGAGCTCCGTTTCACATGTGTGGGTCCCTGCCACTCCCTGAGGTGGTGTGCACATGTGTGGGTCCCAGCTGCTCCCTGCCCCCCTCATTGAAGCAGGTGTGCAGGGTTACTGCCCTGGGAACTGCAGGGCACCAGTGGACATGGGGCTGGCTGGAGGCAGAGCAGGGGCTGACTGGAGGTAGGGTCTGGCTGCAGGCAGGGCAAGGGGTGCGGGGCTGGCTGGAGACAGGGGTGTGTGGGGCTGGCTGGCTTCAGGCAGGGGGGTGCGGCAGGGGTTGGCTGGAGACAGGGCAGGAGGTGCAGGGCTGGCTGCAGGCAGGACAGGGGGTGCAGGGCTGGTGTGGGCAGCGGTGTGTGCGGGGCTGGCTGGCTTCAGGCAGGACCGCAGGGGGGTGCGGCAGGGGTTGGCTGGAGACAGGGCAAGGGGTGCGGCAGGGGCTGGCTGTGGATAGGGGGTGCAGGGCTGGCTGCAGGCAGGGCATGGGGGCAGGGCTGGTGCAGGCAGGACAGGGGGTGCGGGGCTGGTGCAGGCAGGGGGTGCAGCAGAGGCAGCTGGAGCCCCGCCCCTTTAAATAGCCCCTGAGCCCCCCGCTATCCCAGGGCTCTGGGGGCTATTTAAAGGGCCCGGGGCTCCCCTGCTTCTACCGCCTGGCCCTTTAAATAGCCGAGGGAGCCCTGGGGAAGCAGCGGGGCTCCGGCGACTATTTAAAGGGCCGGGGCGGTAGAAGCAACAGGAGCTCTGGACTTTTTAAATAGCCCCAGAGCCCTGCAGCCGCTACCCCAGGGCTCCAGCAGTGGGGCTCTGGTGGCAATTTAAAGGGCCTGGGGCTCCAGCCCCTGCTGGGAGCCCCAGGCCCTTTAAATTGCCCCTGGGGAAGCCGAGCCACCCCGGTACGGCACACTGGCTCTTGCCGGTACACCGTACCGGGGCTTGGGCGCGGGGCCCTCTTCGGCACAGGGCCCGATTCAGGGGAATTGGTTGAATCGGCCTAAAGCCGGCCCTGGCTGTGGCTCCCCAGGGAGTTGGTGTGCGGCACCTGCTGGGCAGTGGCCGTTCCCTGAGGCGGTTTGACAAGGCTGGTGTCTCTGTCTGGAAGTTGAGCTCCAGCTCCACCCAGACATCCTGGCAGGACGCAGACGTGGCTGGGCGAGGTCCGTGGCCCGTGCTACGCAGCAGGACAGGCTGGATGGTCCCAATGGTCCCTTCTGGCCTTGCTCTCCCAGCGTAGGATGCTGGGTGTGAGCCCAACGCCGGGTCAGGGCCGGCTCCAGGCACCAGCTTACCAAGCAGGTGCTTGGGGCGGCCACTCCGGAGAGGGGCGGCACCTCCAGCTGTTCGGCGGCAATTCGGCGGAGGGTCCCTCACTCCCGCTCGGAGCGAAGGACCTCCCGCCGAATTGCCGCCGCAGATCGCGATTGCGGCTTTTTTTTTGTTTTTTGTTTTTGTTTGGCTGCTTGGGGCGGCCAAAACCCTGGAGCCGGCCCTGCGCCGGGTCCAACGGTACCGGCTGAACCCCTCTGCTCTCTGTGTCCCACAGGTGCGGTGAGTGCCCGGCTCCGGGCTCCTAGGAGGTGGCCAGCACTGCTTCATCCTCTTCATTCCCTCCCTCCATCTTCAGCCCTCCTGGGCTCCTGCCCTCTCTCCGGACACCTGGAGGGACCATGTTCCACGGCAGCTGAGAGGGCGCGACAACGGCCGCTGAAGGGTCTGAGCTCAGCAGAGCCCAGAGCAGGGAGGGCAGAGTCCTTCCCCGGACGTCCCCAGGGGGCAGCCCACGCTGGAGCTTGAACTCAGCCCTATGCCCCTCAATCCTCCACCCCCGTCCCATGGCAGGGACTGGATTTCCTTATGCGTGTGTGTGTGCGTAGGTCTGTAGTGTCCTGAGGTCTGGTCAACTTGGACTCTGGCGAAGGAGAAACGTCTCTCATTTGCTCCATTGTTTAACTTGCAACTTGCACAGGAAGTTTGTGTTTGATGCAAAATAAAATGAGTTAATAATTTGTGTGACGGTACCTCCCATAAGACTTTATGGAAATATGCTCAGAATGTGTTTTATGCTACATATGCCATGTAACATATCTCCGTAAAGGTTATGATCTACTGAATGTATTAATCCTATTTGTATCATTTTTGTATTCGATGTTATGAATGTTGGCTGTGTACTGGCTTGATTTCTAAATAACCTTAGGCCTTGGCTACACTTGCAGCTGTACAGCGCTGTGAGGTAAACCTGTCTTCGTGCAGCTGAGTAGGGAAAGCGCTGCAGTCTGTCCACACTGACAGCTGCCAGCGCAGTGGTGTGGCCACACTTGCAGCTGTGTTGGGAGCGGTGCATTATGGGCAGCTATCCCAGCATTCATGTGGCTGCAACGTGCTTTTCAAAACGGGGGGTGGGGTGGGGTGGATTGTGACAGGGAGTGTGGGGGGAGAGAGAGTGCTTTTTGGAGCATGTCAGCTCTCTATTTTGCAAGTTCTGAACTCCCGGCCCCCTGCTCATTCATTCACTCACTCAAAGCAAGCTGCAAACTGTTTGCTTTTCTCTGTGGTACGAGCTTTGAAACCGGCACTTCCGCATTCCTGCAGCCGGTCACAACAATGGAGAGGATTGGCCACTTGACAAGGTGATTAGTACAGCGCTGCAAGCATTTACACTCACACCCGTGAGTCGTAGCCACTCCGTTGCAGATGTTATTCCTCTCGGAGATGTGGAGTACCTGCAGCGGTGTACCCAGGGAGATACAGCGCTGTAAGTGCCCTGCCAGTGTGGACGGGGAGTGAGTTACAGCGCTGGGGGAGGTTTTACAGCGCTGTAACTTGCAAGTGTAGCCAAGGCCTCAGTAGAGCATTTGGTCAGTTCCTGGAGAAAGGAATGTTGAAATTAATTACCTAATCAAGCAACACTTAAAGGACAATGGATCTTGGAAGGCTCCAATCCACATAGGAAGTCTACTTGAGGACGTTCAAGGTAGCATGTAAACAATGGATGCTACCTGTAAAAACTGTGAGTCATGCATGGACATGTGACTTGCCCAGGTGACTCCTAAACTCCATCTTGGAGCTGGACTTTGCATAGGAGTGAGGAGGGGGTTTCCACCTCAAGAGAAAGTCTATTTAAATCCCTGGGAGACCCCTCCATTTTGTCTTCAGCTGGCTAAAGAGAGAGCCTCTCCACCCCCCAGGATACTTGAAAGAAACTGGAACAAAGGACTGCGTGCAAGGGGGTGAGTGATTGCTGGACCCGGACTAACAGGAAATTAGTCTGTAAAAATCTTAATCTGTCGCCCTGACATTTCATCTCGGGAGGTATGCTGCCTGCCGGGGGCCCGTATCCAAAATGTTATGGAGGCATTGTCGAGGATTATCCAGCCCTCTGAATACTACCCCATGCTACTCATCCATGTGGGCACAAATGATACTGCGAGGTGTGACACTGAGCGGATCAAGAGTGACTACAGGGCTCTGGGAGTATGGGTGAAGGAGTTTGGAGCGCAGGTGGTATTCTCTTCGATTCTTCCTGTCAAAGGTAGGGGCCCAGGCAGAGACAGATTCATCATGGAGGTGAATGCCTGGCTGTGAAGATGGTGTTGCCAAGAGGGCTTTGGCTTCCTTGACCACAGGATGCTATGCGAGGAAGGACTGCTAGGCAGAGATGGCGTTCACCTTTCGAGGAGGGGAAAGACCCTATTTGGACACAGACTGGCTAACCTAGTGAGGAGGGCTTTAAACTAGGTTCGACAGGAACAGGTGAGCAAAGCCCACAGGTAAGTGGGGAACATAGAGTCCTGGGAGATGGGTCGGAAACAAGAGGGAGCGTGGGCTATAATGGCAGAGAGAAAGGAGGGTCAGGGCAAAACTGGGAGGCAAGATCAAGCCAGTATCTTAGATGCCTATATACAAATGCGAGAAGTATGGGTAATAAGCAGGAAGAACTGGAAGTGCTAATAAATAAATACAACTATGACATTGTTGGCATCACTGAAACTTGGTGGGATAATACACATGATTGGAATGTTGGTGTGGATGGGTACAGCTTGCTCAGGAAGGATAGATGGGGAAAAAGGGAGGAGGTGTTGCCTTATATATTAAAAATGTACACACTTGGACTGAGGTGGAGATGGACATAGGAGACGGAAGTGTGGAGAGTCTCTGGGTTAGGCTAAAAGGGGTAAAAAACAAGGGTGATGTCATGCTAGGAGTCTACTACAGGCCACCTAACCAGGTGGAAGAGGTGGATGAGGCTTTTTTTAAACAATTAACAAAATCATCCAAAGCCTAAGATTTGGTAGTGATGGGGGACTTCAACTATCCAAATATATGTTGGGAAAATAACACAGCGGGGCACAGACTATCCAACAAATTCTTGGACTGCATTGCAGACAACTTTTTATTTCAGAAGGTTGAAAAAACTACTAGGGGGGAAGCTGTTCTAGACTTGATTTTAACGAATAGGGAGGAACTCATTGAGAATTTGAAAGTAGAAGGCAGCTTGGGTGAAAGTGATCATGAAATCATAGAGTTTGAAATTCTAAGGAAGGGTAGAAGGGAGTACAGCAAAATAGAGACAATGGATTTCAGGAAGGCGGATTTTGGTAAGCTCAGAGAGCTGATAGGTAAGGTCCCATGGGAATCAAGGCTGAGGGGAAAAACAACTGAGGAGAGTTGGCAGTTTTTCAAAGGGACACTATTAAGGGCCCAAAAGCAAGCTATTCCGCTGGGTAGGAAAGATAGAAAATGTGGCAAAAGACCACCTTGGCTTAACCACGAGATCTTGCATGATCTAAAAAATAAAAAGGAGTCATAAGAAATGGAAACTAGGACAGATTACAAAGGATGAATATAGGCAAACAACACAGGAATGCAGGGGCAAGATTAGAAAGGCAAAGGCACAAAATGAGCTCAAACTAGCTACAGGAATAAAGGGAAACAAGAAGACTTTTTATCAATACATTAGAAGCAAGAGGAAGACCGAAGACAGGGTAGGCCCATTGCTCAGTGAAGAGGGAGAAACAGTAACAGGAAACTTGGAAATGGCAGAGATGCTTAATGACTTCTTTGTTTCGGTCTTCACCGAGAAGTCTGAAGGAATGCCTAACCTAGTGAATGCTAATGGGAAGGGGGTAGGTTTAGCAGATAAAATAAAAAAAGAACAAGTTAAAAATCACTTAGAAAAGTTAGATGCCTGCAAGTCACCAGGGCCTGATGAAATGCATCCTAGAATACTCAAGGAGCTAATAGAGGAGGTATCTGAGCCTCTAGCTATTATCTTTGGAAAATCGTGCGAGACGGGAGAGATTCCAGAAGACCGGAAAAGGGCAACTATAGTGCCCATCTATAAAAAGGGAAATAAAAACAACCCAGGAAACTACAGACCAGTTAGTTTAACTTCTGTGCCAGGGAAGGTAATGGAGCAAGTAATTAAGGAAATCATCTGCAAACACTTGGAAGGTGGTAAGGTGATAGGGAATAGCAGCATGGATTTGTAAAGAACAAATCATGTCAAACCAATCTGATAGCTTTCTTTGCTAGGATAACGAGCCTTGTGGATAAGGGAGAAGCTGTGGATGTGGTATACCTAGACTTTAGTAAGGCATTTGATATGGTCTCGCATGATATTCTTATCGATAAACTAGGCAAATACAATTTAGATGGGGCTACTATAAGGTGGGTGCATAACTGGCTGGATAACCGTACTCAGAGAGTTGTTATTAATGGTTCCCAATCCTGCTGGAAAGGCATAACAAGTGGGGTTCCGCAGGGGTCTGTTTTGGGACCGGCTCTGTTCAATATCTTCATTAACGACTTAGATATTGGCATAGAAAGTACGCTTATTAAGTTTGCAGATGATACCAAACTGGGAGGGATTGCAACTGCTTTGGAGGACAGGGTCATAATTCAAAATGATCTGGACAAATTGGAGAAATGGTCTGAGGTAAACAGGATGAAGTTTAACAAAGACAAATGCAAAGTGCTCCACTTAGGAAGGAACAATCAGTTTCACACATACAGAATGGGAAGAGACTGTCTAGGAAGGAGTACGGCACAAAGGGATCTAGGGGTTATAGTTGACCACAAGCTAAATATGAGTCAACAGTGTGATGCTGTTGCAAAAAAAAGCAAACATGATTCTGGGATGTATTAACAGGTGTGTTGTGAGCAAGACACGAGAAGTCATTCTTCCGCTCTACTCTGCACTGGTTAGGCCTCAACTGGAGTATTGTGTCCAGTTCTGGGCACCGCATTTCAAGAAAGATGTGGAGAAATTGGAGAGGGTCCAGAGAAGAGCAACAAGAATGATTAAAGGTCTTGAGAACATGACCTATGAAGGAAGGCTGAAAGAATTGGGTTTGTTTAGTTTGGAAAAGAGAAGACTGAGAGGGGACATGATAGCAGTTTTCAGGTATTTAAAAGGGTGTCATAAGGAGGAGGGAGAAAACTTGTTCACCTTAGCCTCTAAGGATAGAACAAGAAGCAATGGGCTTAAACTGCAGCAAGGGAGGTCTAGGTTGGACATTAGGAAAAAGTTCCTAACTGTCAGGGTGGTTAAACACTGGAATAAATTGCCTAGGGAGGTTGTGGAATCTCCATCTCTGGAGATATTTAAGAGTAGGTTAGATAAATGTCTATCAGGGATGGTCTAGACAGTATTTGGTCCTGCCATGAGGGCAGGGGACTGGACTCGATGACCTCTCGAGGTCCCTTCCAGTCCTAGAATCTATGAATCTATGAAAAAGGGAGCATTCTGGAACTGGTGAGGATCTTATCTGTATTCAGTTTGATTAGACATATATTTGCGCATTTTATTTTATTTTGCTTGGTGATTTACTTTGTTCTGTCTGTTACTACTTGGAACCACTTAAATCCTACTTTCTGTGTTTAATAAAATCACTTTTTACTTATTAGTTAACTCGGAGTATCTATTAATACCTGGGGGAGCAAACAGCTGTGCATATCTCTCGATCAGTGTTATAGAGGGCAAACAATTTATGAGTTTACCCTTGTGACAAAGTTCCTCCTCTATCTTGGTGGGTCCTGCACTTATTGGCGGATTTTCTTGCCTCAGAGATTCACCATGTGGGTTGGGAAACAGCCCAGAGACCTTCCCCTCTGGAAGAACCCACAGTCCAGATTAATTGGGAGGTTAGGGGGGAACCCGGGCCCGCCCTCTACTCTGGGTTCCAGCCCAGGGCCCTGTGGACTGCAGCTGTCTATAGTGCCTCCTGTAACAGCTGCATGACAGCTACAACTCCCTGGGCTACTTCCCCATGGCCTCCTCCAAACACCTTCCTTATTCTCACCACAGGACCTTCCTCCTGGTGTCTGATAACGCTTGTGCTCCTCAGTCCTCCAGCAGCACACCCTCTCACTCTCAGCTCCTTGCGCCTCTTGCTCCCAGCTCCTCACACTCGCACCACAAACTGAAGTGAGCTCCTTTTAAAACCAGGTGCCCTGATTAGCCTGCCTTAATTGATTCTAGCAGCTTCTTCTTAATTGGCTCCAGGTGTCCTAATTAGCCTGCCTGCCTTAACTGGTTCTAGCAGGTTCCTGATTACTCTAGTGCAGCCCCTGCTCTGGTCACTCAGGGAACAGAAAACTACTCATCCAGTGACCAGTATATTTGTCCTCTACCAGACTCCTGTACCCCACTGGTCTGGGTCTGTCACATATCCCTCCCCCCTGCTCAACGCCAAGGGGTTGGGCAGCTTGGGACGCCAGACAGGGCACACGTGACAAGCCATCAGCGTTGCCATGATGGCTCCCTGCTCTGTGTTGCAAACGGAACTGGAAAGGTTGGAGGGATAAGAACCAACTGGTCACCCTTGTGTTCTTCTCCTTGTTCCGCTGCATCCATTGAAGAGGGGCATGGTCGGTCACGAGGACAAATCTGCGCCCGAGCAGGTAGTAGCGCAATGTTTCCATGGCCCATTTTACAGCGAGGCATTCTCTCTCCACCACTGCATATTTTTGTTCCCTTGGAAGGAGTTTCCGACTGAAGTATAGAATTGGGTGTTCCTCCTCCCCGACCATCTGTGATAGAACGGCCCCCAATCCTACTTCCGATGCATCCGTCTGCAGGATAAACTCCTTGGTGAAATCAGGGGCTATCAGTACGGGGTTACTGCAGAGGGCAGTCTGTAGGTCTGTGAATACTTCCTCTGCTGTGTCAGACCATCTCACCAGATCAGGTTCACGGGCTTTCACTAGGTCTGTCAGGGGGCTTGCCCTTGTGGCAAAGTGGGGGATAAATCGTCGGTAATACCCACCACACCTAGGAACGCCCGGACTTGTTTCTTGTGACTTGGTCGGGGCCAATTTTGGATGGCCTCTAACTTGTTCACTTGGGGTTTTACCAGACCCTTTCCCACAATGTAGCCAAGATATTTGGCCTCTGTAAACCCTACAGAGCACTTGGCAGGGTTTGCTGTAAGGCCAGCTCACCTGAAGGTATCGAGGACTGCCTCCACCTTCTCCAGGTGGGTTTCCCAGTCTGGGGTATGAATGACCACATCGTCCAAGTAGGCAGCAGCATAACTGTTATGCGGGCGTAATAGCTTGTCCATGAGGCGCTGGAAGGTAGCTGGGGCCCCATGTAGTCCAAAAGGGAGGACAGTATATTGAAAAAGACCCTCTGGTGTAGAGAACACAGTCTTTTCCTTTGCGTCTTCTGCAAGGGGAATCTGCCAGTACCCCTTTGTCAAGTCTAGGGTAGTCAAGTACCGGGCATTACCCAGACGGTCCACTAGCTCATCTATGCGAGGTATGGGGTACGCGTCGAACTGGGATACTTCGTTTAGTCGCTGGAAGTCGTTGCAAAATCTTGTGGTGCCATCAGGTTTGGGCACCAGCACGATTGGGCTGGACCACTGACTGTGGGATTCTTCGATGATCCCCAACTCCAGCATTTTTTTTACTTCTGCTTTTATTTCCTCCCTTTTTGCCACTGGCACCTGATAGGGCCTCATTGTTACTCTGGCCCCAGGGTTCGTGACGATGTGGTGATATGTCTCAGTTATTCGACCCGGTTTTGTCGAGAACACATCTTGGTTCCGGAAGATCATCTCAGACACCTCATTCTTCTGGTCTGGTGTTAAATTGGGAGACACTCACACCTGTTTAGGAGGCTTGTTTTCCTGGGTTAGGTCTTTTTGGACCGTTGTGCATGCCTCTTGTGCATCCCAGGGTTTCAGAAGGTTAACATGATAAATCTGTTCTTGTTTTCTGCGTCCTGGCTGCCGCACCTTGTAGGTTACTTCCCCCACGGGTTCAACCACCTCATAGGGCCCCTGCCATTGGGCCAGAAGCTTGCTTTCTGCTGTGGGTACCAACACCATAACCCGATCCCCTGGTTGGAACTGTCGCACTTTTGCCTGGCGATTGTAATGGGTTCGCTGGGCCTCCTGTGCCTTCTCCAAATGTTCCCGTACAATGGGGTAACCCGGGCTATCCAGTCTCGCATCTGCATTACATGCTCTATTATATTTCTCCCCTCATTGGGTTCCTCTTCCCAGATCTCTTTGGCGATATCTAGTATGCCACGGGGGTGACGCCCATATAATAACTCGAAGGGGGAAAACCCAGTTGAGGCCGGAGGTACCTCCCGGATAGCGAACATAAGGTAGGGTAGTAGGGTGTTCCAATCCTTCCCGTCCCGACTTACCACCTTCCTTATCATAGCCTTGAGGGTTCGGTTAAACCTTTCTACCAACCCATCAGTCTGCGGATGGTAGACCGAAGTTCTCAGGGTATGTATATGGAGCAGCGTACAGAGGTCCTTCATTAGCTTCGACATAAATGGGGTTCCTTGGTCGGTTAATATCTCCTTCGGTAGCCCCATTCGGGCAAAGATCCCCACCAACTCTTTGGCTATAGTTTTAGAGGCCGTGTTCCGCATGGGGACGGCTTCTGGGTAGCGAGTAGCATAGTCCAAAACAACAAGTATATATTGGTGGCCCCGAGCCGTCTTCTCCAGGGGTCCCACTAGGTCCATGGCTATTCGCTCGAAGGGTACCTCTATGATGGGAAGGGGTACTAAAGGTGCCCTCAAGTGGGGATGGGGACTGTGCAGCTGACACTCCGGGCAGGAGGCACAGTACCTCCACACTTCTTCATGTACTCCGGGCCAGAAGAACCGTCGTAGGACTCGTGCCAGGGTCTTCTCTACCCCCAAATGCCCCCCAAAAAGATGGCTATAAGCAAGACTTAATACAGCGTTCTGGTGTTTTTGAGGTACTAGGATCTGCTGTACCTTCTGCCCCTGCACTGATGCAACCTGGTATAAGAGATCCTTCTTCATTATGAAGTAGGGTCCTGGTCCCTGGATTTTCCCTTCCACGGGGACCCCTTCTATTTCAGTCACCTCCTTCCTAATGTTGTCATACCTTGGGTCTTCTGCCTGGTCCTGTCCAAAATTTCCTCTCCCGGGGCTAATCTGCCCAAGATCTAGGGGCCCAGTCTCTGTTGCCTCTACTGGTTCAGAAGCATTAGGGTGGGGGTCAGACTCAGGTGCTTCTCCCTCCTGCGTGGCCTCCTTTTCAGCTGCGTGGGTCCGCCTACCTACGAGAGCGACCCTCTGGCTTTGGGTCAGTATTCGGGTTCCCAAGGCCTTAGCTGCCCTTCTTTCCCTTTTTGTCTTTCTACCCTGTCTGGGAGTGGAGAACAAATCTGGGGATATTTCAGAGAAGATTGGGGGGTTGACAGTCTGCTGTGGATGCCTCACCAATTTTAGGGTCCCCATCTTTCTCCAATCCCCCTACTGGGAGTAAGTTTCCAAACCCTGGGAAGTCCCTCCCTATGAGCACCGGGTATGGGAGTTTAGGGACTACACCTGCTGCTACCTCAGTAGTGTTCCCTTGGATCTCGATTTTTACTGGGATGGTGGGGTAGTAACTAACTATCCCATGGACACATGTTATCCCCATATGTTTAGCCTGCAGCAGCTGACTATGCTTCACGAGCTTCCCTGAGATAAGCGTGATAGCACTCCCTGAATCAACCAGTGCCGTGGTCCCTATCCCATTTAGTTTCACTGGTCTGGTATACATATGTGGGGTTAGTGAGACCCCCACAAGGTGGATTAGGGAGCATGGATCTGCCCAGTTCCCCAGGTTACACTGCATAGGCTCCTCAGCATTGGGACACTGTGCAGCTATGTGTCCCCACTCCCCGCAGGCATAACATCTGTATGGAGCCCTAGGCGTTCCCCGGTCTCTTGGTTTGGGCAGTCTAACATCACGATCCTCTTCGCCCTCAGTGCTCCGACTCTTTGTGGCCTCTGATGGGCCTTCAGCCTCTCTCTTTTTCCACCTGGGCCCTCCTGGTGGCCCAGTCACCCGAACTTTAGGGCTTGGTGCTGCTAGTTTAACCCGGGGTGCCTCTTCCTTAACTGGTCGGGTCAGCTCCCTCGCTGTCCTTCGCCTCTCTACCAGGGCAACAACCTCATCATAGGTGGAGGGTTCGTTCTGGCTTACCCAGGCACGAAGGTCTGGTGGTAGTCCCCTCATGTATCGGTCGATGACCAGAACCGCTAGTATCTCTTCCACACTCCAGGACTCTGTTTGCAACCACTTTCGTGTGAGATGGATGAGGTCATACAATTGGGACCGCGGGGTTTTGTCTTCCTGGTACCTCCAACCGTGATACTGCTGGGCCCGCACTGCTGTCGTTACCCCAGATCTGGCCAGGATCTCTGCTTTCAGCTGGGGGTAGTCTGCCACAGCCTCTTCAGGCAGATCATGGTAGGCCTTCTGGGCCTCCCCACACAGGAATGGGACAAGGATGCCAGACCACTGATCTTGAGGCCAGGCCTCCCATAGGGCTGTCCTCTCAAAGGCCAGAAGGTATGCCTCTACATCATCCTCCCATGTCATTTTCTGCAGCCAATGGCTGGCCCGTATGAGCCGCGTCCCATCATGGCCACGATTCAGCTCTGTAAGGGACTTTACCTGGCTTACCAGTTCCCGCAACATAGCTCGGTCTTGAGCAGCCTGGTCCATCAGCAGGCGATTAGTCTCTTGCTGCAGCCGCACTGCCTCCTGTTGGGTGGCTGCCTGGACACGGGTAGCCTCCTGCTGGGCCGCCGTAGCTTGTATCAGTGCCCGCACTACATCATCCATTGTGGTGAAAAAAAAATAAACCCTCTCCCTTTTTTTTGTTTGTTGTTGTTGTTGTTGGTTTTTTTTTTAAATCACCCTCCTTCTTCCGCCGCGCTGTGTGCCCCAAGATCCCACCCCTGACACCAGTGTGACAAAGTTCCTCCTCTATCTTGGTGGTCCTGCGCTTAGTGGCGGATTTTCTTGCCTCAGAGATTCACCATGTGGGTTGGGGAACAGCCCAGAGACCTTCCCCTCTGGAAGAACCCACAGTCCAGGTCAATTGGGAGGTTTGGGGGGAACCCGGGCCCGCCCTCTTCTCCGGGTTCCAGCCCAGGGCCCTGTGGACTGCAGCTGTCTATAGTGCCTCCTGTAACAGCTGCATGACAGCTACAACTCCCTGGGCTACTTCCCCATGGCCTCCTTCGAACACCTTCCTTATTCTCACCACAGGACCTTCCTCCTGGTGTCTGATAATGCTTGTACTCCTCAGTCCTCCAGCAGCACACCCTCTCACTCTAAGCTCCTTGCGCCTCTTGCTCCCAGCTCCTCACACTCGCACCACAAACTGAAGTGAGCTCCTTTTAAAACCAGGTGCCCTGATTAGCCTGCCTTAATTGATTCTAGCAGCTTCTTCTTAATTGGCTCCAGGTGTCCTAATTAGCATGCCTGCCTTAACTGGTTCTAGCAGGTTCCTGATTACTCTAGTGCAGCCCCTGCTCTGGTCACTCAGGGAACAGAAAACTACTCATCCAGTGACCAGTATATTTGCTCTCTACCAGACTCCTGTACCCCACTGGTCTGGGTCTGTCACACCCTGTATAAGCTTTATACAGGGTAAAACGGATTTATTTGGGTTTAGACCCCATTGGGAGTTGGGCATCTGAGTGTTAAAGACAGGAACACTTCTGTGAGCTATTTTCAGGTAAACCTGCAGCTTTGGGGCAAGTAATTCAGACCCTGGGTCTGTATTGGAGAAGACGGGAGTGTCTGGCTCAGCAAGACAGGGTGCTGGAGACCCGAGCTGGCAGGGAAGGCAGGGGTAGAAGTAGTCTGGGCACATCAGGTGGCAGCTCCCAAGGGGGTTTTGTGATCTAACCCGTCACAATTGGTAACTGCATTTCAGGGTGGTTTTTGGGGATTTAACCAAGGAGAACGCTAGCCACTGTCCCCCAGGATCTATCTACGCATCTGTCCATCCTCATACATACACTTTTCTTTCTTTCTTTCTTTCTTTCTTTCTTTCTTTCTTTCTTTCTTTCTTTCTTTCACGCATGCCTCCGTATCTGATCGGTGGCTTTCCCTGCCCCAGAGATCTCCCCTTCCTGCCCCTCTGTCCCAGCCTGTATAGGCTGAGGGACGAAGCCCCAGCTCTCTGGGTTTGTAGCTAGGCCCCCTATCTTCCGAAGGGGCCAGTTCAGCGGGCACCCTTCATTTTATTCTCCATGCCCGGGGGCTCCCCCTACAGACATGACATGCCCCTCTGGAGGGCGTCAGGGGTCCCTGAAAGTCAGGGATGGAGGTTGTAAATGAGATGGAGTCTGATTTGTATATTTATTTATTTATTTATTTTCACTCAGTGCATAGACCAAAAGTCACACACACACACCGACCACAAAAATCCCAATGAACAGCTAAATATGCAACATACAGCATGATAGATACAACTCTGGCTATGGTCCTGCCCCAGGGCAGGGGGCTGGCAGGCGCAGGGGGTGGGGAAGGAGACATGGGGCCTTTCCGCTCTAGGGGGCACTGGCTCTGATCCAGCCCAGAGCAGGGACTGTTGGGCTCAGGAGGGTGGGAAGTGGGAGAGGGGTTGTTTCCTCACTAGGGGCACTGGTTCCCTGCATGATACGAGGTGTCCGGTCTCAGCCAAGTTCCCAGCAGGGCAGCATCCCCAGTGGCTGAGGGTGATTAGGCCACATGGGGTGAGGTCCTGTCTCCCCCAGGGGGGTCTCCCAGGGGCACAGCACTAGCGGGGGGCAGCTGTGGGACTCAGGGTGGTGTTGCCAATGGAGCCGGGAGTCCTGGCCCCTTGTCTCCTGGCGGATGGGGGCAGCGGCCCCTACACCACGCGCTGGATCACGTTCTTGTACTCGGGGCCACTCGCCTGCTTCAGCTGCACCACGGTGGAGAAAAGCCATTTCACCTGCAGGGGACAGAGAGAGCAAAGGTGAGAGGGGTCAGTGCTGGGGGGAGCTGCTCTGTCTGTCTGTGTCATTCCTTCCTGCTTTTATGCCTGTGTCTCATTCATTCAGTCTGTGTCTTATTCACCCATTCTTCCTTCTCCTTCATTCTTCTCTTCTTTCTTTCCCTTCCATGCTGCCCTCTGTGACGTTACTGACAGAAACTGTGACCGTACAGATCATTGTTGCAACCACTGTTCTATAGTTGCAGCAAATATTGTACAAAGGCTGTGGAGTGAGGTGTCTCTGACAAGGTGATGGTTTGCTGGTTATGATTGTGCTGTCTGTAAGTGTGTATCATTTTTGTAGCTGAAGTTATGAATATTGGCTCTGTACTTGTATCTCAATGTGTTTTGATTCTAAGTAGCCTCAGTGAAGCATTTGGTCAGTTTCTTGAGAAAGGACTATTCTCAGTAAGTGCCCAATCAAGAAACACTGAACTGACAATGGACTTTTGGAGAAGCCAATTCACATCTGAGCATTCCTGGGAATGTTCAAACTAACATAAGCAATGGCATCGGCCTGCAAACTGAGTCATGCATGAACATGTGACTTTCACATGTGACTCCAGACTCCATCTTGCTTCTGTTATTTACCACATTAAGAACAAAAGGGGTCCTTCCACGGGCAGAGAATGTAAAAGGCCCTGAAAACCCTTGTGTTCAGAAAAGGGGATAAACTTTAAAAAGAAAGCTACAAATCAAGAACTGAGAGATCTGTTAATGGCCAGTGATCAGAAAGCAGGAGCACAGCCCTTACCTGATACTACAGAAGCGGCAGAAGCAATCAGAATGCAAAAGGCAGCAAATAAACTGCAACTTGAGCATGAACAGAAATTAACAAACATTCGATGTCTGGAAAAGCAAAAGAGGGCTGAATTAGAGAAAGAAGCTGCTGAGAGAGAGAGAAGCCAAGGAAAGGAATGCTGAATTAGAAAGAGAAGCTGATGAAAGAAAGAAGGAGGCTGACGAGAGCTCTTAGAAGGAAGGTGCTATGGGTGGTGAGCGATCAGCTGTTGTGACCTGCACAGGATGTGCCATGTGTGTCTTTCTTCCACAGGAGAGAAGTGACTTTGTCTGTACAAAATGCAAGCTGGTCTCCATATTGGAAGAGAAGGTTCAAGGTCTGAAGAAACAAGTATCAACCCTGCGTTGCATAAGAGAAAATGAAGTTTTCCTGGACAGACGTCAGGATATGCTTCTATGGGCACAACATTCTGAAGAATCAGAGCAGGCTGCGCAGCGGGGACAGAGGGACTGTGAAGAAAATTGGCAGCATGTGACCTCCAGAAGAAGAAAGAGGAGTGTCCATGTACCAGCAATGCAGATACAGGTGAGCAACCGTTTTCATGTTCTCTCCACAGGTACTAATGCGGAGAGTGGACTAGATGATACATCTGAGGGAAGGGAGCAGAAGGAGACTCCACTGATTGGAAGGCATGAGATGCACTATCCTAGGGATGGGGTTTCCACGACCACTGCTCCCAAGAGAAGAAGGTGGGTGATGGTGGTCGGGGACTCCCTCCTCAGGGGGACTGAGACATCTATCTGCCGCCCCGACCAAGAAGCGTGCTGCTTGCCAAGAGCTAGGATTCACGATGTGACAGAGAGACTGCCAAGACTCATCAAGCCCTCGGATCGCTACCCCTTCCTGCTTCTCCACGTGGGCACCAATGATACTGCCAAGAATGACCTTGAGCGGATCACTGCAGACTACGTGGCTCTGGGAAGAAGGATAAAGGAGTTTGAGGTGCAAGTGCAGGGAAAAGGCCTGGGTAGAGACCGTCGAATCGTGGAAGTCAACGAATGGCTACGCAGGTGGTGTCGGAGAGAAGGCTTTGGATTCTTTGACCATGGGATGGTGTTCCAAGAAGGAGGAGTGCTAGGCAGAGATGGGCTCCACCTAACGAAGAGAGGGAAGAGCATCTTCGCAAGCAGGCTGGCTAACCTAGTGAGGAGGGCTTTAAACTAGGTTCACCAGGGGAAGGAGACCACAGCCCTGAGGTAAGTGGGGAAGTGGGATACCGGGAGGAAGCATGAGCAGGAGAGTGCAAGAGGGAAGGACTCCTGCCTCATACTGAGAAAGCAGGATGATCAGCAAGTTATATTAAGTGCCTATACACAAATGCAAGAAGCCTGGGAAACAAGCAGGGAGAACTGGAAGTCCTGGCACAGTCAAGGAATTATGACGTGATTGGAATAACAGAGACTTGGTGGGATAACTCACATGACGGGAGTACTGTCATGGATGGATATAAACTGTTCAGGAAGGACCGGCAGGGTAGAAAAGGTGGGGGAGTTAGTGCATTGTATGTAAGAAAGCAGTATGACTGCTCAGAGCTCCAGTATGAAACTGCAGAAAAACCTGAGAGTCTCTGGATTAAGTTTAGAAGTGTGAGCAAGAACAGTGATGTCGTGGTGGGAGTCTGCTATAGATCACCAGACCAGGGGGGATGAGGTGGACGAGGCTTTCTTCTGGCAATTAACAGAAGTGACTAGATCACAGGCCCTGGTTTTCATGGGGGACTTTAATCACCCTGATATCTGCTGGGAGAGCAATACAGCAGTGCACAGACAATCCAGGAAGGTTTTGGAAAGTGTAGGGGACAATTTCCTGGTGCAAGTGCTGGAGGAAACAACTAGGGGCAGAGCTCTTCTTGACCTGCTGCTCACAAACAGGGAAGAATTAGTAGAGGAATCAAAAGTGTATGGGTACCTGGGAGGCAGTGACCATGAGATGGTCGAGTTCAGGATCCTGACACAAGGAAGAAAGGAGAGCAGCAGAATACGGACCCTGGACTTCAGAAAAGCAGACTTTGACTCCCTCAGGGAACTGATGGGCAGGATCCCCTGGGAGAATAACATGAGGGGGAAAGGAGTCCAGGAGAGCTGGCTGTATTTTAAAGAATCCTTATTGAGGTTGAAGGAACAAACCATCCTGATATGTAGAAAGAATAATAAATATGGCAGGTAACCACTTGGCTTAACAGTGAACTCCTTGCTGATCTTAAACACAAAAAAGAAGCTTACAAGAAGTGGAAGATTGGACAAATGACCAGGGAGGAGTATAAAAATATTGCTCAGGCATGCAGGAGTGAAATCAGGAAGGCCAAATCACACTTGGAGTTGCAGCTAGCAAGAGATGTTAAGAGTAACAAGAAGGGTTTCTTCAGGTATGTTAGCAACAAGAAGAAAGTCAAGGAAAGTGTGGGCCCCTTACTGAATGAGGGAGGCAACCTAGTGACAGAGGATGTGGAAAAAGCTAATGTACTCAATGATTTTTTTGCCTCTGTCTTCACGAACAAGGTCAGCTCCCAGACTGCTGCACTGGGCAGCACAGTATGGGGAGAACGTGACCAGCCTTCTGTGGAGAAAGAAGTGGTTCGGGACTATTTAGAAAAGCTGGTCGTGCACAAGTCCATGGGGCTGGATGCGCTGCATCCGAGGGTGCTAAAGGAGTTGGCGGATGAGATTGCAGAGCCATTGGCCATTATCTTTGAAAACTCATGGCGATCGGGGGAGGTCCCGGATGACTGGAAAAAGGCTAATGTAGTGCCCATCTTTAAAAAAGGGAAGAAGGAGGATCCAGGGAACTACAGGCCAGTCAGCCTCACCTCAGTCCCTGGAAAAATCATGGAGCAGGTCCTCAAGGAATCAATTCTGAAGCACTTAGAGGAGAGGAAAGTGATCAGGAACAGTCAGCATGGATTCACCAACGGCAAGTCATGCCTGACTAACCTAATTGCCATCTATGACGAGATAACTGGCTCTGTGGATGAGGGGAAAGCAGTGGATGTGTTATTCCTTGACTTTAGCAAAGCTTTTGATATGGTCTCCCACAGTATTCTTGCCAGCAAGTTAAAGAACAGGGATCAGCAACCTTTGGCATGTGGTCCGCCAGGGTGCCGGGCTGGTTTGTTTACTGGCAGCATCCGCAGGTTCGGTCGATCGTGGCTCCCACTCGCCACGGTTTGCCACTCCAGGCCAATGGGGGCTGCGGGAAGTGGCGTGGGCCGAGGGATGTGCTGGCGTGCCAAAGGTTGCTGATCCCTGTTAAAGAAGTACGGGCTGGATGAATGGACTATAAGGTGGATAGAAAGCTGGCTAGATTGTTGGGCTCGGTGGGTAGTGATCAATGGCTCCATGTCTAGTTGGCAGCCGGTATCAAGCGGAGTGCCCCAAGGGTCGGTCCTGGGGCAGGTTTTGTTCAGTATCTTCGTTAATGATCTGGAGGATGTTGTGGACTGCACCCTCAGCAAGTTTGCAGATGACACTAAACTGGGAGGAGTGGTAGATACGCTGGAGGGTAGGGATAGGATACAGAGGGACCTAGACAAATTAGAGGATTGGGCCAAAAGAAATCTGATGAGGTTCAACAAGGACAAGTGCAGAGTCCTACACTTAGGACCAGGGCCTCTGAGAGCGGGTTCGGGCCCCGGTGAAAATTTTTTTTCAGGCCCCCCAGCAAGGGCAGACCGGCTAAACAGGGCTGACGAGAAGGGGGGAAGCCGGGGCCCGGGCCCCCTTCTTTACCACCGGGCCCCGGTAATTTGTACCAGCTTCCCCCCACTCTCGTCGGCCCTGCTTAGAATGGAAGAATCCCATGCACTGCTACAGACTGAATAACTAGGCAGCAGTTCTGCAGAAAAGGACCTAGGGGTTACAGTGGACGAGAAGCTGGATATGAGTCAACAGTTTGCCCTTGTTGCTAAGAAGGCTAATGACATTTTGGGCTGTATAAGTGGGGCATGGCCAGCAGATCGAGGGATGTGATCATTCCCCTCTATTCAATATTGGTGAGGCCTCATCTGGAGTACTGTGTCCAGTTTTGGGTCCCACACTACAAGAAGGATGTGGAAAAATTGGAAAGAGTCCAGCGGAGGGCAACAAAAATGATTAGGGGTCTGGAGCACATGACTTATGAGGAGAGGCTGAGGGAACTGGGATTGTTTAGTCTCCAGAAGAGAAGAATGAGGGGGGATTTGATAGCTGCTTTCAACTACCTGAGGGGGGGTTCCAAAGAGGATGGAGCTCGGCTGTTCTCAGTGGTGGCAGATGACAGAACAAGGAGCAATGGTCTCAAGTTGCAGTGGGGGAGGTTTAGGTTGGATATTAGGAAACACTATTTCACTAGGAGGGTGGTGAAGCACTGGAATGGGTTACCTAGGGAGGTAGTGGAATCTCCTTCCTTAGCGGTTTTTAAGGCCCGGCTTGACAAAGCCCTGGCTGGGATGATTTAGTTGGGAATTGGTCCTGCTTTGAGCAGGGGGTTGGACTAGATGACCTCCTGAGGTCCCTTCCAACCCTGATATTCTATGATTCTATGAGAGAGGAAAGGGCTCGTAGGGGGCATGTGGAACTGCTGGCTGCTGAGGAGAAGGCTCACCAACTTCAGCTCCAAGTAATGAAAGAGCAAAGAAAGTCATCACCACTGGGTATTCCGCTTCCCCGCCATAACGAAAGAAACTGGGAAAGGATCTGTCCCATTTACAAAGATACTGAAGACATAGAGAAGTTTTTGTTTACATTCGAACGTTTATGCACTCTGCATGGGATCCCAGATGAGCAGCGAATGCCTGTCTTGCTGACCAAATTGACGTGAAAAGCCAGGGCACAAGGAGAGCATAAAGGTGATTTGATTGTGTTACCTACTGACAGTTTGGAAACTTGTAGCAAGAAGGAAATAATTCCTAAACTTGTGTGTGTTGAGCCTGACAACTTCCATGTTGCCGGTGACAGTGAGGAAAGTTGCAGAAGGAAAGAGAGTACCTCTAACCTTTTATCTAGTGAGTCTATGAGTTTGCCCGAAAGGGGATTGTGTAGAAATTTGCCTGATGAGCCAAAGGTAATCCGGAATGTAAGTGAAACCCAGAAAAAGTCTGTTGTTGCTCAGGAAAGTGTTCCTTTAGAGCAAGCACTAGGTGAAAAGGGTAAGGGCAGAATTTCTGTGAAGGGTGAATTGTTGCTTAGAGAAGGTCCTAGGGAAAGGAATCCTCATGGTAATCTGTGCAAGCAGTTTGCTGTAGCTGAAGGATCTGGAAGTAATTTAATCAAGAAAGTTTCAGTTCCTAACAGCCAGAAATTTTCTGTTGTGAATGGATCCACTGACTTTCCTTTTGAAAGATCCAGTGTGGATAGCTTTGAGAAGGTCTCAAATGGAGTAAAAGCTGTTAAGAAAGTTGAGCAGCCCTATAACACCAAGTGGCTGTGCTTGACCAGTTTGTTGGGGAGACAAGGTTGTTGAGAGAGAAATGTCTCCATGCTGATTCTTTAAGCGAGGAGTCTGTGCTTCAGGGTCTGAGGACAGATTTGGCTACTAATGTTTTAGAGCAGAACAGTTTTATGGCCGAATGCTTGAGGATGCAGGGGAGAGCAAGCAAACTCTCACCCTCAGACTCTTTGGATTTGTGTGGTATCTCTTCAAGACAGAGTCCAGCCATGGAATTGGTAGCAGTTAAGAATCTGAAAACTGGTGAACAGGCTCCTGTCTGTGCTGATCCAAATTACTTGGCTGGCAGGGAGAAGAAGGACTTGCTAATAGCTGTTGGAAAAAGAGAGCACACCCAATCAGCCAGTGAATTCTGTTAGGCAAAAGAAATCAGGGTTTGATCCTTCAGGACAAGGAGGAAAAAGAGAAGTTAATTTTGCAAAGGAAAGCCACAGGTTAACCCTAAAATGCCAAAAGCCCAATGGTATTGAGCCAAAGGTGTGGCATGACAAAAATGATTGTAGATCAGGGATCGGCAACCTTTGGCACATGGTTCACCAGGGCAGGGCCGCCGGGGGGGGGGCAAGTGGGGCAATTTGCCCCAGGCCCCGAGCCCCGCAGGGGCCCCCACAAGAATCTCTGAGGCTCCCCTCTGGCCCTGCCTCCGCCTTCGCCTTCCCCCATCCCCCGGCGCCTCAGCACTCCGCGTCCAGGAGCGGCCCTGGACAGCGCTGCAGTGGCGTGGCTCCAGTGGGACCTGAGCTCCTCCCTCTCAGAGCCGCATGGTAAGGGGGCGGGGCTCCGAGCTCCGGGCCGAGCGGCGGGAGTTCAGGTCCCACTGGAGCCACGCCGCTGCAGCGCTGTCCAGGGCCGCTCCTGGACACGGCGCGCTGAGGCTCTGGGAGAGGGGGGAGGCGGGGGTAAGCTGCATGGTAAGGGGCTGGGAGGGGGGGTTGGATAAGGGGCAGGGAGTCCCAGGGACAGTCAGGGAACGGGGGACGGGGGTTGGATCATGGGCGTTCTGGGGGTCTGTCAGGACTCGGCGGGGGGTTGGATAGGGGTCGGGGCAGTCAGGGGACAGGGAGCGGGGGGGGGTTGGTGGGGGGCGGCATCCTGGGGTGGTGGTTGGGGGGGTGTCTCGGGGGGGTCAGGGGACAAGGAGCAGGATGCGTCGGGGATTCTGAGGGGGGTAGTCAGGAGGCAGGAAGTGGGTGGGGGTCGGATAGGGGGCAGGGCCAGGCTGTTTGGGGAGGCACAGCCTTCCCTACCCTAAAGCTCATTCAGCAGTTTGAGGCTTGCAGAGAGCTATTTAACACAAAGAGCCAAGCTATTATCTTTTCCCTTAGGGCTACCATCCCTTTCACTTCTCAAATGCCAAATTATAGTCTACATTTCATTTCAGTGCCAGAGGGAGATTCATGTCAGGGGAGGGGAGCTTCATTTCAAATTAGCCACTTCAGATTAACAGTGATAGAGCCAAGAGAGCCATGGGGGAGGGATCACATGAGAAGAACAATATCCTGCACTACCTACCTCCTTCCCAACCCTACCAAGGGAGACCCCCCTCCCCTGCATTCCCCGAGGCTCCAGAGGGGTTAATTCAGTGGGTCTCAAACTTTTGTACTGGTGACCCCTTTCACATAGCAAACCTCTGAGTGCAACCCCCCCTTATAAATTAAAAACACCTTTTTATATATTTAATACTATTATAAATGCTGGAGGCAAAGCGGGGTGGAGGTGGAGGCTGACAGCTCGCGACCCCCAGTAATAACCTCGTGACCCCCTGAGGGGTCCCGACCCCCAGTTTGAAACCGCTGGGTTAATTTAATTTTAGCACCCTGTGTCCATTCACATGCATGTGCTATTGTGAGCACTTCAGTTTTCACAACATAGGCTCATCCCAGATTCTGGAACAAGCTCAAATGCTCAGTTCGTGGAGTATGTACATAAGCTATACTAAAGACAAACCCACAGTAACCGTCTCCAGTTTGTGAGGGACCCCATGGAGCCAGTCTCTAGGAAACAGATAAATTCATGGAGGTTAAGTCCGTTAATGGCTATTAGCCAGGATGGGTAAGGAATGGTGTCCCTAGCCTCTGTTTGTTAGAGGGTGGAGATGGATGGCAGGAGAGAGATCACTTGATCATTACCTATTAGGTTCACTCCCTCTGGGGCACCTGGTATTGGCCACTGTCGTTAGACAGGATACTGGGCTAGATGGACCTTTGGTCTGACCCAGTACGGCCGTTCTTATCTTCTAACCTAAATGAACCCGAAGTTATGGAGACAGATATGAGTCAAGGAATCCAGCAGAGTATCAGAAACCTGGAGAAGTCTCTGACTGGATGGGCTCAGGCGTTCGGTCACAAGCTGAGGTGGTTCAAAAGTTTTGGATTTTTTTAAGCAGAATTTTTTTTATTGTTTCTTTAAACAATGATACACAGCAAGCAGCAAAAATTTGGCCACACACTTCTGAAACCCCAAACCATGTTCAGGTTTTGGCAGACTAATTTCAGCTTTTCAATTAAAAAAAACACAACAAATTTTGAAGGAAAGTAGACATTGTCTGTGATTTTTTCTGCTTTTTAAAACCCCCTAGTTTTCGATCCAAAAAAAGTTTTGACAGAAAATATTTGTCCAACCCTTTTAATGAGCTTTAGTGCCTTTTAGCACTAGCTGATGCTGAGAACCAGTGATACCTTGTAAAGGTGACTTGAAAAGAAGTTTTCTCAAAACTGGGTTTGTGCCGAGATGCAGAAGGTTTTTAAATGTTTATTTTTCCCAGGGCTGCCTGGGTGGGGGAGGGAGGCAAGTGGGGCAATTTGCCCCGGGCTCCGCAGGGGCCCCCATGAGAATATAGTATTCTATAGTATTGAAACTTTTTTTTATGGAAGGGGCCCCCGAAATTGCTTTGCCCCAGGCCCCCTGAATCCTCTGGGCGGCCCTGCACCAGGGTAAGCACCCTGGCTGGCCAGGCTGGTTTGTTTACCTGCTGCGTCTGCAGGTTCGGCAGATCACGGTTCCCACTGGCCCCGGTTCATTGCTCCAGGCCAATGGGGGCGGCGGGAAGTGGTGGCCAGCACATCCCTCAGCCCGCGCCGCTTCCTGCCGCCCCCATTGGCCTGGAGTGGAGAACCGCGGCCAATGGGAGCCGCAATCGGCCAAACCTGCTGACGCAGCAGGTAAACAAACCGTCCCGTCCCGTCAGGGTGCTTACCCTGGCGAGCCGCATGCCAAAGGTTGTCGATCCCTGATGTAGCTGGACACTTGCAATGAATTTATTGTTATTGCTAATGGTAATTGTTGTAACTAATATGTTGCTATTACCAAGAACTGTAAAAATGTGGGTAAGATCTGATTTGTATATTGACCTGGGTCTGGGGCTTGGTCCGTTGGGATTGGGAGAACTTTTTTTCTTTTACTTGGGTATTGGTTTTCATAACCATTTGTCCCCATAACAAGTGGCACTGGTGGTGATACTGGGAAACTCGGGTATCTAAGAGAATTGCTTGTATGACTTATTGTTAGCCAGTGGGATAAAACCAAAGTCTTCTCTGTCTGTCTGGTTTGGTGTGCCTTAGAAGTAGAGAAACCCCAGCCTTGGGCTGTAACTGCCCTTCTCTAAACAATTTGTCCTGAATTGATACTCTCAGTAGTGTCCTACCAAATGCAGCATCGTTACAAGAGGCAGCATCGTTATACCCTCTACTGTGCTAAACTTGTTCATTCCTTGTTCCTACATTCGTTCTCTCTCTCTCACCTTGAACAGGGTCACGGTGGCGCTGTAGCACACGCTCAAGAGGAAGAGGGTGATGAAGACCGAGATGGTGGACCAGAGGCCGTCTAGCTCCTTATCTCCATCCTCACTGCAAAACTCACCTGACACGATCACCTCTGTTGGGGGGAGAGAAAGAGACGTCAACTCTGACTCAGCCACTGTGACAGAGAGAGCTCAGATTGTGCGTCCTACACCAACCTGCCTATCCCCTTCTCTACCCATCCTTCTGTCCCTCCAGTCATCTATCTCTGGATACATCCATTCATCCCTGATCACAAACCATCCATCATTCCATCCATAGACACACCCCTCCTTCCATTCATCCATCTCTAGATGTATCCATCCATCCACTCATCCCCATTCACCCCTCCATTCATCGATGACCACAAACCATCCATCCATCCATCAATCCCTAGAAACTCTCCATCCATTCATCCATGCCTGTACCCATCCATCTGTAGATACTTCCATCCATCCATGACCACAAACCACCTATCGATCCATCCATCAATCCATCACTAGACATCTCCATCCATCCAACCATCCCTCCCTCCCTCCACCCATCCATCCATCCATGACCACAAACCATCCATCCCCATAAACCATCCATCCATCTCTAAATACATCCATCCATCCATCCCCACTCACCCCTCCATTCATCCATGACCACAAACCATCTATTCATCCATCAATCCATGCCTAGACACTTCCATCCATCCATCTATGCCTCTCCACTCCACTCCATCCATGACCACAAACTGCCCATCGATCCATCAGTCCATCCTTAGACACCTCCATCCATCCAACCATCCCTAGATGCACCCCTCCAGCCATCAATCCTTAGGTACATCCATCCATCCATCCATGACCACAAACCATCATCCCTAAACACGCCCCTCCACCCATCCATCCATCCGTCCATCTCTAGACACCTCCATCCATCCCTAGTCGCACCCTTCCATCCATCCACCCATGCCAGTCTGCTGTGATGAAATGAAGGATGCAGAGCCTCCCAGCTCTCATCTCACTCGTCCCATGTGACCGTGGCCCTACACCCTGGCACTGAAGCTTGGCTGCCTGTTGAATTTCTCTGTGCCTTAGTTTCTGTGCCTGTGAAAGGTGGCTCAGGATCCCTCTGAGGTGTGCGAGGTGCTGGGATGCTGCCATGTTGGGGGGGCTCCCTAAAGACCAGGATGGATGGATTTCATACGTGTGCCTCTATGACCCTGCTCCCAATGTAATGAAACACCCAGGAGTCACTTCAGATGGAACGCAGCCACCTCTGGGCCTGTTTATACCGGGCTGTCTTGCCCAGGTGCAGCCGGTAGTTGCCTCGGCTGAGGGATGTGGGGATTTTGAACACTGTCACTTTTGTGAACAGAGCCACAAGTATTTTAAGGATGGGATCTAAGGTTTCTCTCTGACATGAAAGATGCTGCTCCCTGATCATGGCGCCCCCTACTGAGCCCCCTGCCCTAGGGATGTCTGGAGAACAGGTGCATGGATCTGTGTGGGTGCATGTTTGTCTCTCTGTGTTGTGTGTCTCTGTGTGTGTACAAACACGACAGCACAGGTGGGAGGGTCCCTGGGTCATGCCATGTTACAGGTGTGTCCATGTGCCTTGGGCTGAGCTCTCTCTCAGCCACCCCCCCACTCTCTTACTCTGTGTGCCCCTGCGCTGCCCCAGGATAACAGCCCTAACACTGCCGCTGCAGGCTACCCACTCTTTAATGGCAGGTGTGAGCTCTGTGCTTGACACTGGTGGGTTTGAGCCCTGCACTCGCCCATCCAGCCTTGGGGCTGATACACACATGCGGGGGGGGGGGGGGAGGTGTGTGAGTGAGGGGCTGGGTAGGAGATGGGGCATCTGCATCATCTGTCCCACCCCACTGCCTGGACCCCCTATGTCACCAGAGCTAGTGAGACTTTAGGTGAGTCCCTGCTTAGTGTCTGCTCCAGATAACAGCCCTACTACTGCTGCTACTTTGTGGGGACTGAGTCCCAGGAGCTGATCCCTGCTGTGGGGTGTTTGCTGTATATTGTCCTATCTCTCCCTCCACAGCTGCCACTGAGGGTAAGGGGTGGAAGGAGACCCCTTAGCTTCCTAGCCAGCAGAGGAATGTGTGTGGGGGTCAGGGTATTTTAATTACCTTCCCCCGCTGACTCTGTCTGGAAAATCCCCATGGGGTATCTGCTCCTCTCTGGGTTGGAAGGGGATGTAGGGTAAATGCTGATCCTGATACGGTGCCCCTCTGGGTATGCATGGGTTATAGCCTAGAGAGGATCCCGCCTCAATGAGATGCCAGGGATGGCTTGGCCATCCACCGATCCACCAACCCACCCAGCCATCCCACGCTCCATCAATCCTTATCTCTAACCATCCTCCATATCTTCCGTCCATTCATATTGACCTATACCTATCCATTCTCCTACCTCCACATCCATCCATCTCCATCGTCATCCCTAACCATCCATCCATTCATCCTCACCCATATATTCCATCCATACATGCAACCCCATCCACTTATCTATCATCCCTTTATATATTATCTATCCCCAACCATCTATCATCCCTTCATATATTATATATCCATCACCATCTGTCCCCATTAACACACTCAGTCATCCATCCATCCATTGCCATATTCACTCATTCATTCATCTTCATCTATCTATCACTGACTATCTGTACCAGCCCATCCATCTGTCCGTCAGTCCATCCCCATCCATTCGCATTTTCCTATCACCATCCATCCCCATCGGTACTGATCCACTACCATATGCACCCCATCCATCCATCCATCCATCCATCCATCCATCCATCCATCCCCACACATCCCCATCTCTGGCAATCCATCTATCGCAGTCCATCTATGGCCATCCATTTATCCATCCCTTCATCCTTCGGAACGGGTACCCCTCCAACCTTCACCATAGATTTATCCATCCATCTCCATCCACTTATCCATTCGCACCGCACCTGTGAACCATCTAACCCATCATTCCCTCAGTGCAGCGCAGTCTAGTGGGACTGGGTGGGACTCTCAGAACACCTGGGTTCTGTTTCTAGCTCGGTAACGGATGTGACCTTGGGCAGGTCCCTTCCCCTCTTGCTGTCTGTTTCTTCTCCCTCTTTCTCTATTTAGGTGTGAGCCCTTTGACACAGGGACTGTCTCCCACGGTGTCTGTGCCATACCCAGCCCAACAGGGCCCTATCTGAGTTGGGGGTGGAGGTGCTACTTTAATCCAAATAATAATATCTCTCTCTCTCTCCTTCTTTCTGTGATATCTGTTGGTCTATGAGTCCTTCCCTCTGAAGTATGTATGTATCCATCTAACCATCTCTCTGAACACCTGGCCTTCCAGCTGAGCTGGGCTTGGATATGGGCTCTGCAGTATGTATGTGTGTAACTGTCCATCTACCCCCCCTCTCCATCACTGCTTCCATGGTGTGTATGTACCCATCCTTCCTTCCTATGGCACGAACCCTTCCTTTCTTCCATGGCATCTACCCATGTATCTACCCATCCTTCCTTCCATGGCTTCAACCCATCCTTCCTTCCATGGCATCTACCCTTGTATCAACCCATCCTTCCTTCCGTGGCTTCTACCCATGTATCTACCCATCCTTCCTTCCTATGGCACCTACCCATCCTTACTTCCATGGCATTAACCCATCCTCCCTTCCATGGCATCAACCCATCCTTCCTTCCATGGCATCTACCCATGTATCTACCCATCCTTCCTTCCATGGCTTCAACCCATCCTTCCTTCCATGGCATCTACCCTTGTATCAACCCATCCTTCCTTCCGTGGCTTCTACCCATGTATCTACCCATCCTTCCTTCCTATGGCACCTACCCATCCTTACTTCCATGGCATTAACCCATCCTCCCTTCCATGGCTTCAACCCATCCTTCTTTCCATGGCATCTACCCATGTATAAACCCATCCTTCCTTCCATGGCATCAACCCATCCTTCCTTCCATGGTATCTACCCATGTATCAACCCATCCTTCCTTCCTATGCCACCTACCCATCCTTACTTGCATGGCATCTACCCATGTATCTACCCATCCTTCCTTCCTATGGCACCTACCCATCCTTCCTTCCATTAACCCATGTATCTCCCCATCCATCCATGGTATATATGTATCCACCCATACAGGATCTGGGAATTGGCATCCCCAGCCTTGTAGCATCTTGGCTTCTCCCAGACTGCAACCTGGGACCTCGTCCACTTTCGGCGAATCACAGATTTCACCCAGTCACACCACAAGAAGGAGTCCTGGGTGTGAGCTCAGCTAGTTCCATTTATTCACTTGTTGTCATTGAGGGCACAGAGATTATTTACAGGAAGCTGTACTGGACAATGCTAGCAGCGGGGCTGGGAGGAGCCATCTTCATTTACCAGAGACTTTGCTGACGCTGCGTTGGGTGAACTTCATCGAGA
Source organism: Emys orbicularis (assembly GCF_028017835.1). NCBI lineage: Eukaryota > Metazoa > Chordata > Testudines > Emydidae > Emys > Emys orbicularis. The sequence continues at coordinate 50,232,884 of NC_088694.1, forward strand.
GGGCATCGTGGATGACCATGCAGGTGTAGATGTCCCCGCTGTTCCAGCTGGCCTTGCTGACTTTCAGCTTGCTGTAGAGGAAGAAGTTTGAGTCTCTGTCTCCGTCCTTGAGCGGCGGGGTGGTGATGTATTCCAAGCTCTCATTGGGTTTGTGGTTCTTCATCCACTGCACGGAGATGTCCTCGGGAAAGAAGCCCCGCACCAGGCAGGTGAGGCTGACAGATTCTTCGGAGCTGCTCAGCTCCTCGTTGTGGGGGCGCAGGAGGTAGATGCCTGGGCCAGAGCGCCTGCCTTGGGTGGGTGGGAACGGAGGACACAGGAGATCCATGCACATCACTCAGCAGGGGCCACGCAGGGAGAAGGATGGGGCGTGTGTGTGTGTGTGTGTGTGTGTGGATAGGAACATCGTCTCTCTCCTCCAAGATGGAGGGGATGGGGACTGGGAGCTGGTAGTCCTGGAGCGCAGGATGGGGGATAGGATGGTCTCCATCTCACGTGGGGACGCAAAGGGACCCAGGGCCAGGATCCCAGGTTGTTGGGGGCTGGGGCTTCCCCTTAAGGAGCATCCCTCCCTGCTGGGGACTGGGATAGGGGAGTCTCTCCCCTTAGGGACCCTGCTCTCCTCCTACCTGGCTTCTTGGAGATTGATTTGACGAGGGGCAAGGGCAGGTCCGAGTGCTCCACTTTGCAGGTGAAGGTCTCTCCAGCCTCCCAGTCGCGGGTGAAGATGGGCATGGAGCTGGAGGCGGTGAAGGTGCCGTTGGAGTGGTTAGTGAGGGTCAGGGGATCAGAGACAATGGACCCTAGCTTCTCGCGGGACCAGACCACCTGGAGGCCGGAGTCGTTAGGCAGGTTGAACACCAGACACGTGAGCATGGGGCTCTGGGCCACGTACAGGGCGGCAGGAGACGGGGGCACCAGGAGGACCTGGATGTTGCTGGGAGACGTCGTTTCTTCTGGGGACAGGAAAGCGCAGGTCAGTTGCTAGGCCTGGTCTGCCCTGCCAAGCCCATCCCAGTCTCCGCCCCACCCCTCTCCCCCCTCGAGCCCAGTCCGGTGTCCCCCTTCCCAAAGGCGGATTTTCAGTAAATCACAGGGTGCCCTGGCACGGGCTCCCCCAACGACAGGGGGCCCCAGGCCGGGCAGCTGCGGGGGCAGAAGCTTGGTCCTGCCCAGTGGCAGTTTTAGAGTGAGTGGGGCCCCGTGCTCAGCTTCATTTTTGTGGCCCCTCCTTGGGACCCAGCCAAGAAAAAGAACATTCTCTCTTATCTTCCTTATCACTGGGGGTCTCAGCGGACACTTAATGATCTTTCCAAATATTGCTTGTACCGTTAGCTAACTATTGTAAAGTGTGTTGGATAAGAGCGCATTATAAAAAAAATGTTAAAAAATGTTGGGGTGCGGGTCTGGCCAGGAGTTAGGGGGAGGGAGGGGGCTCAGGGCTGGGGCAGGGGATTGGGCTGTGGAGCGCTTACCTGGGGCAGCTCCTGTTTGGTGTGAGGGCTAGAGGTGGGGATGTGTGTGTGGGGGTGCAGGAATCATAGAGGGAAGGGGGCTGGGTGTCTGTGAGGGTGTGCAGGAGTCAGGGCTGGGAGTGTGTGAGGGGGGAGCCAGAGTCAGGGCTGGGGGTGCAGGGTCTGGGAGGGAGTTAGGGTGCAGGAGCAGGCTGGGGTTGGGGTGCAGGGTCTGGCCAGGAGTTAGGATGCAGGAGGGGGCTCAGGGCTGGGGGTGCAGGGTCTGTCCAGGAGTTAGGGTGCGGGAGGGGGCTCAGGGTTGGGGCAGGAGGTTGGGGTGTGGAGCGCTTACCTCAGGCAGCTCCATTTGGTGCGAGGGGTGCAGGTGGGAATGTGGGGTGTGTGTGCAGAAGCTCCCGTTTGGTGCTCAGGGTGGGAGTGGGGCTGTGGGGGGGTATAGGAGTCAGGTCATGGGATGGGGGGGCTGAGTATGTGTGGGGGTGCAGGAGTCAGGAGTGGGGGTGCAGGGTCTGGCCAGGCGTTAGCATGCAGGAGGGGGCTCAGGGCTGGGGCAGGAGGTTGGGATGTGGAGCGCTTACCTGGGGCAGCTCCATTTGGTGCGAGGGGTGCAGGTGAGAATGTGGGAGGGGGTGCAGGAGAGAGGGCAGTGGGCTGAGGGGGGTGCAGGAGTTGGGCTGGTGTTGTGAGGGTGCTCCCGCCCCCTGCCCCTGGAGGCTCACGACAGAGGGCTGGAGGGGTGTATGGTGTAGGGGAGTGTGGGGGCCCCGCCTTTGCCCTGCCCTGCCCCGATTCCACCCCCTTCCCCAATGCCCCACCCCACCTCTTCTATGCCTCCTGCCCCCGAGAGTGCTGTGGCCCCGCCCCTCCCCCTCCCTCCAGGAGCGCCGGCAAACAGCTGTTAGGTGGTGGGGGAAGCGCTGGGAGGGGGAGGGGCGTGAATGCAGCACGCTCAGGGGAGGAGGCAGGGAAGAGGTGGGGGAGGGGTAGTTTGGCTGCCCGGGTGGGTGGAGCCTGCAGCAGAAACTCCTGGAGCTGGCAGGACGAGACGCGGATTTACAATAAAACACAGGGGGCCCCAGGGCCGGGGAGCTGTGGGGGCAGCAACCTGGTCCCCGCACTCCCCCTACACATAACCCCCCAACCCCTGCCGTGAGCCGCTCAGGGTAGGAAGCTGGGGTGGGGTAGGGCAGGGGGCTGGGAGCACCCCCATGACTCCAGCTCCCTGCCCTGACTCCTGCACCCCCCCACATTCCCACCTGCACCCCTCACACTAAATGGAGCTGCCCCAAGCTCCACACCCCAACCTCCTGCCCCAACCCTGAGCCCCCTCCTGAATCCTAACTCCTCTCCAGGCTCTGCACCCCAACCCCCAGCCCACTCCTGCACCCTAACCCTGCACCCCCAGCCCTGACTCCTGCACCCCCTCACACACTCCCAGTCCCCTGCCCTCCCTGACTGCTGCAGCCCCCAACATCCCCACCTGCACCCCTCGCACCAAATGGGAGCTGCCCCAGGTAAGTGCTCCACACCCAAATCCCCTGCCCCAGCCCTGAGCCCCCTCCCTCACCCGAACTCCCTCCCAGACCCTGCACCCCCAGCCCTGAGCCCCTTCCTGCACCCTAAGTTCTGGCCAGACCACGCACCCCAACTTTTTTTACATTATTTGTATAAAGTGCTCTTATCGAAAGCGCTTTACAATACTTAGCTAATGGTACAAACAATATTTGAAAATATCATTAAGTGTCCACCGAGACCCCCAGTGATTTTCAAGTGGTCTGTGGAAAAATAAGTTAGACTACAAGAAGAATCAAGGGTTCCTTACTTTATTTCCATTTACTTGCTATTACTTACAGGCGAAGGATGAAGAAAACAAGAATGAAAAACAAGGGCGGGAGGAGATAAGAGAGAATGTTCTTTTTCTCGGCTGGGCCCCAAGGGGGCTCCCAAAATGAAGCTGATCACAGGGCCCCACTAACTCTAAATCCGCCACTGCCCCTCCTCTTCGTAGGCAGCCTAATCATGGGGACAGTCACCTTCACACTTGCGGGCGTGGTCCTGCTTTTTGGTAGCGGTGCCCGGGTGGGACACCTGGCAAGTGTACGTCTTGCCCGCCAGCCACTCGCTCTGGGAGACACTGGCATTGCTGCGGGTGCTGAAGGTGCCATCATGGTTCTTTTTGTCAGGGTAGATTTCACTATGAAGTAGCCCATGCTCGCCGTCCACCAGCCATTCCACCACCAAAGCCTTGGGGTAGAAGCCGGAGATTAAGCACACCAGATGGACGGTGCCTGGGTTGGTGGTGCAGGAGTAGAGGACTTCCACCTCGGGGGCATGGGGTTCACGGCCGGTGGGCTCTGGGAGAAGGGTGATGGGTTAGTTTTTGTATAGACCCCTTCTGAGCTCCCTCCCCAACTCCCTGCAGTACGGCACCCCCTACTGAACCCCCCACTCCCTGCAGCACGGAGCCCAGTTTGGAGCCCTCTGCCCCTTTCCCTGTATTGCAGCATCCATCACTTCTCTTGGCGTGGTGTCTCTCTCTCTCCATCCACCCACCCACCACAGCGACTCCACTGGCTCACTGCACTAGCCTGCCCCCATCCTCTCTCCCTGCAGCAGTCACAAGAGCAGGGACCTGAGAGACCCCCAACCCCTCCCTTCCCCCCCCGGGCTGCGCCGCGCCATCCCTACTTGGGATTTCCTTGGAGATGCTGGAGCTGGTGGGCTGGTGCTGTACGGTGCATGTATAGGTGTCAGACTCCCAGCTGCTGGCCGGGACGGTGACCTGGCTGCTGAGGGAGTAGAGGCCGCTGGAAGATTTCAGTATGGAGGGATAGGTCTTCACGCCCGAGGAGCCGACGTTTGGGCTCCATGTCATGGTGACTGGCTCGGGGAAGTATCCTTTGGCCAGGCAGCCGAAGGTGACTTGGGACGTGGTGCCTTCGCCGGTGCAGGAGGTCAGGGGGAAGACAGACGGGGCCGTGGGGCTAGCTGCAAAGGGAGAGAGAGCAAGGCAATGAGACACAGCCCCTACCGAGCCCCTGACCCGCTCCGTGCAGCACAGGCCCTAGCGTGGCACTGGGGCCAGCACTCAATGCCGGGGGAGAGCGTCCCCTAGTGGAGCCCCACTCTGCTCCATTCAGCACAGCACAGTTTGGGGTGAGACTATTGACAGTTGCAAGGTCTTATTAATCCCTGTGTGTAAGTGGGCCCCTGAGATAGGCTGCCCCCCGTCTTCCAGGTTGTGTCACAGACTGACCAGGACCAGGGCCCCCAATTCACTTGGTGCTAAACAGAGGCAGTCTCTGATCGGAGGCCCCATTACACCGGGTGCTGTAGAGAGACACAATGACAGACAGTCCCTACCCCACAGAACTTACAGGCCAAATAGGCAAGATAAAGGAAGTGTCAGAGGGGAAACTGAGGCAGTGAGCGAGGAAGGGACCTGGTCACAGCAGGTCAGTGGCACAGCCAGGTAGAGAACCCAGGAGTCCTGTGTTCCAACCTCTACTCTGTGGACTGGATGATGCATTGTGCTGGTGCCACTGGTCAGCAGTAACACGGGTTAATTTTAGAGAGTGGAGGGTTGTTCCCAGTAATTTGCACTGGGTTTTTCCTGAGGAACCAAAGGGTGCCGAAGTGGCAGAGAAATTCCCCTTGGAGAAATCACAGCGTCTGCAGCTAGAAAACAACTCAAGTTTTTGACCAAGGAACTGAAATTGGGGGACACTTCTGGGCTCTCTGAAGAAGTGTCATACCACTAACCTTTGGGTCTTCAGGTCTCCAGCTGAAGACGTGCAGATGTTATACTAGCAATTTTAGCTTGGGTACGAATATTAAATGTTATATTCTCATTAGGCTCCTAGGTTCATTGCTAACATCATCAGCCCCTAGTGGCCAATTAGCAATTCTGTATCTCAAACACACGGGGTTAGATGTCCTGGGAATTCACTTGAGAAACAGGTAGGAAAGACTGGGACTGTCCAATTCAACATACGGACCCTTTGGGTTAGAGTTCGGGTTATAATTATACATAGGGACGAGGATTAAGGGTTAGCGGTTAGGGTTAGGTGCTGGGGTTAAGGGCTATAGGTTGCAGGGATAGAATTAAGGGCGATGGTTTAATGGTTTGGGTCAAATACCTTTCCACCCTGAAGTTCAATATTTGATGTGTTGTGATTGGATTTCTAGCCAATTTTGCCGCCATTCAACCATCAGATACCAACCGGTTCTGCTGCCATTTCCCAGAGGGAGTTAGTGAGACTCTTGGGTCCTATCCCAAGGGGTCAGTTTGCCACGATGACTCATAATTCTGATGCTGGGCTGCTTGATACCCAACTGGAGACAGAGAAACCCTGTTGCTCAGAGGGTCAAGGTGGGGAGGTTCGGGTTAGAGCTGGGGTTATGGTTAGGGGTATAATTGGTGGTTAGTACTTTTATCACAGTGGTCTAGAAAACCCAATCTAGGACCAGGACCCGTCGTGCCAGGAGCTTTACAGAGAAATAACAATGAGGACTCTACTGATACCAGGACCATTGCAGCCTAAGCAATCTAAAGTCAGGGTTCGGGGGCTAATGTGGGGACGTTAGGGTTAGGGGTTGGGTTTGACGAGAGGGTCAGAGTTGGGGGTCAGAGTTAGGGAGTAGGGGCTAGAGAGCCAGGGTTAAGGATAGGACTATAGGGAAAGGGTGAGGATTAGCGTGTTGGGGTTAAGGAATGGGTGCATCTTTCGGGGGTTAGGACGCTGGGGTTAGGGTCATGGTTAGGGAGTTAGGACAGAGTTGGGGGTCTAAGTAGTTGGGTTTAAGGTTTGGTTCAGGCTCATAGTTCTGGGATTAGAGTACAAAACCTTCCCTCCCCCAAACTCAGTAATTGACTGGTGATCACCACCCGTAGCTCACGACCTTTCTAGCCAGATTCCCACTCAAGAAACTACTCAGATTCTAACCAATTGGGATGAAGATTTTCTGGACACTTTCCCAAACTCTACGGGAGAAATCTCCCAAGAATTCCAGCTGCCCAATTTCTAGATGCCCAAACTTGAGGCGCCTTGGGGAGCACTTACCGGGGTCTACATCTCCAGTGGGCTTTAGCCAGAGACGTCAGAGCTCGTCCCTCCGGAAAGGAAGCCCAACGTGTCTCCAGCTGAGCGTGCCACAAAAACGGGGCCAGCTCAACTCTAAGGCCAAGTTAGGAACCTGAGCTCTGAGCTGTCGCCTCTGAGCTGCCAGTTCCGTCCAGCCCCAGGCAGCCGAGCTCACCTCTAGCTGTGCTGGGAAGCCCCATGCTGGGCTCTCAGCACGGACCATGAGCGCAGAGCTGGTGGAGGGAGGCAGGGCCGGCTCAGAGAGATGCGTTCCTGCACTCACTGAATTCAGGGGTTTACCTCCGACAAGGGACATGCCAAAGGGGAAATCTGTGCCTCAGGTTAGACAGTTTTTGGTTGCACATATTTGTGACTGGGCTAAAGATAGGAGATAATAAAATCCCCTTAGAAACAATCCAGCTGTTCCCCCAAACGTCTAGTTGCAGCTCCCCAACTCTGAGCGCCCCACGTCTGCTAATGGCCCTGAGTCCTGACCCCCAGCCTCCTGCTAGCCCAGCCCTGCGCTCCCCCCACACGGCTCTGCTGGTGCCCCTGACTCCCGACCTGTAGCCCCTTCTAGCCCAGCCATGGGCTGCCCCCAGCTCTGCTGATGCTCCTCACTCCTGACCCACAGCCCCCTGCTACCCCAGGACTGGGCTCCCCCCACAGCTCTGCTGGTTCCCCGTCACCTCCAACCTGCAGCACCTGCCCCCCCAGCCCTGCCTGTGCCCCTCACTCCCGACCCCCACCCCTGCTATCCCAGCTCTGCCCCCCCTGCTCTGTCGGTGCCCCTCACTCCCGACCCACAGCCCCCTGCCAGCCCAGCCCTGCCCCCCCAGCCCTGCCGATGCCCCTCACTCCCAACCCACAGCCCCTGCTAGCCCAGTCCTGCCCCCCCCAGCCCTGCCTGTGCCCCTCACTCCCGACCCACAGCCCCCTGCTAGCCCAGCCCTGGCCTCCTCCCAACTCTTATGGTATCCATCACTCCCAACCTGCAGCCCCTGCTATCCCAGTCCTGGTGTCCCCCTGCAGCTCTGTCAGTGCCCCTCACTCCCGACTCGCAGCCCCCTGCTAGCCCAGCCCTGCCGGTGCCCCTCACTCCCGACTCGCAGCCTCCTGCTAGCCCAGCCCTGCCGGTGCCCCTCAATCCCGACCCACAGACTCCTGCTATCCCAGTCCTGGTGTCCCCCTGCAGTTCTGCTAGTGCCCCTCACTCCTGACCTTCAGCCCCCTGCTAGCCCAGCCCTGGGTGCCCCACCCAGCCCTGCCGGTGCCCCTCTGTCCTGACCTGCAGCCCCCTGCTAGCCCAGCCGTGGGCTGCCCCCAGCTCTGCTGATGCTCCTCACTCCTGACCCACAGCCCCCTGTTACCCCAGGACTGGGCTCCCCCCACAGCTCTGCTGGTTCCCCGTCACCTCCAACCTGCAGCACCTGCCCCCCCAGCCCTGCCTGTGCCCCTCACTCCCGACCCCCACCCCTGCTATCCCAGCTCTGCCCCCCCTGCTTTGCCTGTGCCCCTCACTCCTGACCTGCAGCCTCCTGCTAGCCGAGCCCTGGGTCCCCCACACACCTCTGTCAGTGCCCCTCACTCCCGACCTGCAGCCTCCTGCTATCCCAGCCCTGGGCTCCCCCCAGCCCTGCCTGTGCCCCTCACTCCCGACCTGCAGCCCCTGCTAGCCCAGCCCTGCCCCCTGCAGCTCTGCTGGTGCCCCTCACTCCTGACCTGCAGCCCCTGCTAGCCCAGCCCTGGGCTCCCCCACCCAGCTCTGCCAGTGCCCCTGACTCCTGACCCGCAGCCCCCTGCTAGCCCAGCCCTGGGCTCCCCCAAGCCCTGCCTGTGCCCCTCAATCCCGACCTGCAGCCCCTGCTAGTCCAGTCCTGGGCTTGTTGGGTACAGTTGTTTCAAAACTGTTATCCCCCGTCTCTACTGGGGGGCACAGCCTGGCCTGTGTTACCCGTCCTGGCCTCCGCAGCATATCCAGGCTGTGCAGGGGAGCCATGTGCTGCACCCTGCCCTGGTATTGGGTCCACACAGGGGAATGAACCCCACTGCCCTTCATAGGTCAGACCAGAGCACAACACTCCTGGCTTCCAGCCCCCGGCTCTAACCTACTCCCCTCCCAGAGCTGGGGAAAGAACCCAGGAGTCCTGGCTCCCAGACCCCCGCTCTAACGACTAGACCCCACTCCCCTCCCAGAGCTGGGGAAAGAACCCAGGAGTCCTGGCTCCCAGACCCCCACTCTAATGACTAGACCCCACTCCCCGACCAGAGCTGGGGAAAGAATCCAGGAGTCCTGGCTCCTAGCCCCCCACTCAAATGACTAGACCCCACTCCCCTCCCAGAGCTGGGGAAAGAACCCAGGAGTCCTGGCTCCCAGCCCCCCGCTCTAACGACTAGACCCCACTCCCCTCCCAGAGCTGGGGAGGGAACCCAGGCATCTTGCTCCCCTCTCTAGCACACTCTTAACCCCATTTATCTCTGATGGGGTTAAAACACCCTCTGCACTCATGTGACAAGCCAATAGCAGCCACTTTCCTGTGATTGACTCACCAAATCACCAGCCATGTTGGGTCGTGGCCTGGCACTGTAGACCGGGGGGTTCTGTCCAAGAGTCCAGCTCTGCTCCGTGTCTGTCGCGTAGCTCTTCTGAGGTATCTTTGCCTGTCACGCATCACCTCTTCTCCCCCCCCGATGGAAGTCAAGATAATTATAGATTGAGAACAATAGATGACACCCTCTGGGGAGCTTTCACTGTTACAGCTGGTGGGAAGGTGTGAAAATTGGACAGGTGGGTGAGTGAAGGGGTCTAAAACTGGGGTGAAAAACAACCTCAGTGTGACTTTCATTTGCGTAAACTTCCCCTTTTCAGCCCATGTTGTTTGTTTGTTTGGTGGTTGGTTTTCCCCAGAGATTCGGTGACAAAGGCCGCAGACCTCAGAAAAGATTGAGGCCTCCTGGGGTGTCTTTTTCAGAACCTGCCATGCGGGAAGGTGAAGAAGGAAACTTTATGGCTGTCCTGGAACTGGGGATAGAACCCAGGAGTCCTGACTCCCACCCACCCAGGATGGATAGATTGATAGTGGGCATGTATGGGGATAGATAGATGTCCTGTACGTAGTTGCACACAAGTATCCTGTCTCCCTTCTAGCATCTTTTCTTTCTTTTAATGTCTTCTGGCAGTTTGTCTTTATTATATAAAGGGTCTCTTCTCGTCCTTGCTCCTGTGAAGGTGGTGAGAAGTAGTTGCGTGGTTCCTCGCACCATGACTGGTGGTGGAATGTCCACTGCAATTTGACGCGTTTAGAACTCATCGATTGGTGGAGTTTCAGGACACAAGAAGGGATCACTGTGATCGGCATGTCCCCCGGCGATTCCTGGCCCAAGCCCCCACCTTCTGGTCGAGCAGAGCAGTTAGAAAGAGAGGCTGAAGCTGGCTTTAAAGACGCCGAGTCATGGAGAGTTCACCACAATCCAGAAATAAGGACTGCAACCCCCAAAATACTGCAAAGCTAGGAAAACCACCTGGGAGTGAATATTTCACCCTCAGTGAATCTCCCCTGGACCTGTCAGTGTCCCGGAGAGGCAGATTGAAGAGCCCAGATGCCGAGGTTTATGGTTTGAAAGATCTGTGTGCACAGAAGGACAGGGACTGGAGGAGAAAGGGTGCGTGTTGAGTTGTCTCATCCATCCATGACTCATGGAGGGCTCTTCCCTAGCTTTAACTAATGGTCTTGTCATCAAATAGAGGAAGGGCCTTAGGGAGCTGGCTTCGGTTCTCAGATCTACCACGTACTCCCTCTGTCACCTTGGGGAAACCACGTCATCTCTCCAGGCCTCAGTTTCCCCATGTGTTCAATGAGGGTAATGATGCTCACTTCACACTGGAGAGCTGAGGAGGGCTGGACTCAGGTTGTGAGGCGCTTGGGGAATATTTGTGCCTTGTAAAGGACCAGAGTCTCCTCTCAGCATCACTCGCACAAAACCAGAGCTATTCCACTGGAGTTGCTCCAGGTTTACACTGGAAGAGCCGAGGTCAGAATCCCATTTCTCGTGTTTTTCGCCCATCGCTAGGACACCCCTGCACAATGGAAAGTTAAAGGCAGAGAGAAGGTCTGTGACAGGCCCAAAGTCCCACAGCAGCTGGGAATAGAACCTGAGTCCTGACTCCTTTTCCAGTGAATTGACCACTGGGCCATACAGCCACCGGGCCATGGAAGGAGGTGGATAGACGGATGTAGGTTGATCAGTGACATGGTTTTCTGATTTTCCCCCTTTTGATGGTTTCTCTTATATTCTGTTTCTTTTTCCAGCAAAATCCACCCCCCCCTCCGTCTTCCCCCTGGTTCCCTGCTGCACCCAGACTGGCAGTGCTCCCCCGGACACAAGCTTGGCCTGCCTCGTAACTGGCTATTTACCATCACCAGTGGACATCACGTGGAATTCTGGAAAAGTGACCCAGGGGGTCAAGAATTTCCCAGAGGTGATGATGAGCGACGGGTTCCACACCCGGAGCAGCCTGCTGATCCTCCCTGACAGGTCCCGGCAGGGTGACACCTACCAGTGCGATGTGACACAACAAGGCACAGCAAAGACAGTGTCGAAGAAGTTCCCTCAGGAATGTAAGACATGCGGTGGGGGAGGACGGGACAGCCAGGCTGAGATTTTCAAAGCGCCTAGAGGGTCTGGGAGCCAGTTAATCTTAATCCACATCCCGTAGGTGCCTCTGGAAAAATCTCACCCTGAACGACTGGGGAAAGTTTGGCCCAGTGTTGAAACACGCTGAGCACTGGTGCTTTGTCACTGCAGAACTCCTGCCCACAGCGCCCCCTCCATGGACCCCTGAACGAGGAAAACCTTCGGGTGAAAGGCACCCCTGGGCAGAGACCTATGTTCCACTAAGGGGGAGATTTTTCAGCCCTGCCTAAAGGATTTAGGCACTCAGTTCCCATGGGAACTTGGCATGCAAATCCCTTAGGCACCTTGTGAAATCTTAGACACGCAGCTGGGCTGAAATGGCACCTAAGCCTCATGCTGGCCCTTCTGTACAGGGGAAAACTTCGGCTCACTGCCTGACTCCCTCACCCTCACCCTCACCCAAACCCAGACTAGAACAAAGCCCATTCGCCACGTCAGTCCAAAGCCTCAAAGCAAAACTAGTGCAACTCAGAGCACAGGGTCCCAGCCACCAGGGGCTCCTCCAGCGTTCAGCCGGCTGGATGGGGAACACCCCCCCCTTTCCCACTAGGTCACCTTTCCTGCATGTTTCCTAGGCCTCCTGCCTGGTCCACATCTAGAGATTTTCCCCTCAGGCGCTTTCCTCAGCACTGAGCCAGAAGCTTTCCCTTATATAGACTGCAGCAAGCCGTCCCATGAAACTACAATTCCCAGCAATCGCTGGCCTTAAAGGGGCTATATCGCCTTACAAGCTTGCACTGGTTACACCTCTCTGTCATGGAGCTGTGTGTGTTTCTTGCACTCCAGCTGTTCTTGGGCATCTTTTGAAATGGATACAACCCCAGAGCAGCAAACCTACGCATTTTGGGGTCAGAACTTCAATGGGTGTAAATCATCTGATCTCCACTGAAGTCAGTGACACTGTGCCAACTTACATCAGCTGAGGATTTGACCCTTTATCCGTAGTCAGACACAGTCAGTTCTCACCCAGGTTTTCTTCTGACGCCATGTCATGCTGTACAGCGCCACGGTCCCCCTTAAATAGGGGGCATTAATTGAGAAAAACAAGTTCAAATAAACAAACACAGCTCAAGTTCCAGCTTTGTCCCTGCTGATTACCAGGGAGAACACACTCCATGCAGCACATGCAGAAAGAATGCACGGAGGCATTTAATATTTGCCTAGATGATTTAAGGGCCCTGTTCCCATTTGTTTTAATCCCTTACATGGCTGTGAAAAATCTCAGCTCTAGAGGCTGATTAAAGTACTCAATGTAAATGTACCACACCAAGGTGGGCTTTTTGCTAGTGCTGGGAGGACTGTAGAGTTAGCACTCTCTCTGGAAGGGGACTGGGGATCTACAGACAGTGACACTGGACTGTGTTTTCCCCTCTCTCTGCTCTCAGCGTGTGGTTTGACAACGCCCCCCCAGGTTCACCTGCTGGTCCCCACCTGCGAGGACAGCTCCACAGAGAGCCAGCTGGAGCTGGTTTGCCTCCTCTTGAGCTTCAAACCTGGCAAAGCCGACGTGAAATGGCTGGTGAATGGAAAGGAGAGCAGCCCCCCCAACCCGGCTTTTTCCTCTGCAATGGGCACAGACGGCTTCTACATGGGGCAGAGCCGCATGAATGTCACCAAGCAGAGCTGGGAGAAGGGGGACGTCTACACCTGTCAAGTGACCCACCCAGCAGTGGGAACAGAGCTCTCCATGCACAACACCAGCAAGTGCTTGGGTGAGGGGCTATGCCCATGCATGGCAAGGAGGGGGCGGGGTGGAGAGTTACTCAGAAACCAGCCCTGCCTAAGGGTAGATGGGACTGCACCTAGATACCAGTGTGATGGGAGACATAGGAGTACCCTAGAGAAACTGGTACTGTAGGTGGATGGGAAGAGAAAGAGATACAATGACTGGATGGATGGGATGGTTACTTTAAGTGTTCTGATGGAGGTAGATGGATAGATTAGATTAGATTAGATTTCAATAGTCTTTTTCTGCCTTTCCACATTATTTGAACTGGTCAATGACATCTCTTTGCATTTCTCAGCCTGCCTCAGAAGCTCAGTTGACCCAACCATCTACTTAACCAAACCCTCCTATGAAGACGTCATCAAAAATTCTGGTCATGTTACCTGTCTAGTTCTGGGCTATGACTTAGCAGCCAGCAGAATTGTATGGAAAGTGGATGGGCAAGTCAGCTCTGCGGTGAAGACAGAACCTCTCAAGACGAACAACAACGGGACCACCAGCCTGGTCAGTTCTCACCCTGTGTCGCTGGCACAATGGGGACAAGGCACCAAATTTACCTGCAAAGTGACCACACCCTGTTCTGGAGAACTAACCCAGGAGATAACCATGAGCAATACAGGTGAGTAGCCTTGGCATCTCAAAGGGAAAGGCAAACTCCAGTCACTGTTAATTGGGATTAGAGGATGAAACTCACCCTGCACAAGTCCTAGGCAACCTTTATGTCCCAGTTAAACCCCCCAAGTAGGACTTTAGTGGAGCCTAGTTCCTCAGCACAGGGGTGTATTGCAGGTATAATTAGTATTTCCCCCATGAATCTCTCATTCTCAAACTCGCATTAATTTCCATGTGCACAGTTTCCCCAGTATTCCCTGCCTTATCATTAAATTCCAGCTCCTCCAAGAATTTCACTCTCTCAGCTCCCTGGGATTCGGGGATGTGGCCTGTTAGGGACTTAATGCCCTATTTGGGACTCTGATCTGATGTGCGTATGTACCTCTTACCTCTGGAAATCAGGCTGTTGCTTATCGCCTGCCATCTGGCCTTTCAGGGCTATTTCTGGTGAGACTCTCTAAGAGTGTCCAGGGGACTTAGGTGCCCAAATCCCATTGAAATACCCAAGGTGTCCAAGTCCTTAAGGCAGCCTTTGAAAATCTCAGTTGTGTTGAATTTTGCTGTGAGCGTTTGAAGGAGGAAAGAGGCTCCATCTGAGTGAGAAAATGGGTTGGTGACCCAATGTCATGATGATGCATGGTGGAGACTTGGGTGAAGAGGAGATAGTGTGGTTCAAGGTTTGGGGTGAGGGTTCAGGTTTAGTGGAGCCTAGTTCCTCAGCACAGGGGTGTATGGGTCCTAATAATGGGACCCTGAGTTTAGCAACCATGGCAGGTCTGTCCCCAGCCATGTTTTCTACAATTGGGCTTTCTCCCAACAAAGCCGGAGTCCTTCAGATTTGCTCCTGGGTCCCAGAGACCCAAATAATCATAATGGGACCCAGGAATCCCAATCCCTTGATTGGCTGGAAAATCTCAGCCGTTGTTCCCACTGCTGCATAAAATGAGGGTCCCGCCCCTTTCACCAGGGAACCCAGTGGCCTATTTACAAGTCCAATGACCCTCAGCCCCTTTCCCAAACAGCCCCTGGGCTTTGCACCCCTGAGAGGCACTCAGTTACCACCTGGTGCCTGTTGAAATATTTGCTCAGCCCAGCCCTCAACGCTGCCTCCTGCCCCCAACCAGGTGTCAGCAACTGTAATCGACACCCTCTAGAGGTCTCTCTCCTTCCCCCTTCCCTGGAGGACCTCTACATAGCACAGAATGCCACCATCAGTTGTTTGGTGAGTGGCATGGAGACCCCCGGCAGCCTGGAGGTCTCCTGGAACCGGGGTAGCGGGGGCCCGTTGGCCGTGGTCTCCAGGGAGCCGGTGCTGCAGGAAGATGGCACCTACAGTGCAACCAGCATCTTGCGGGTGTGCGTGGAGGAGTGGCAGGCGGGGGAGGAGTTCACCTGCACCGTGAAGCACCAAGACATCCCGTCGGCCATTGTCAAGACCATCCACAAGAGTCACAGTAAGAACTCAGCCTTTCCCCTGTAGGGGGCGCCAGCTCCAATCCGGCTGCAGGCTGGGGGGAGTGGCTGGCTCAGGGTGTGGGGAATGGGACATGGGACCTTCTGTCTCTAGGGGGCGCAAGCTCTGATCTGGTTTCAGGTCTTTGGGACAGGGAGTTACACATTTGTGGGTGGATCGAAATATGGAAATTTATGAGACAGAAGGGGACGGAGAGTCAGGACACCTGGGTTCTTGTTCTGTCTCTGGGAGGGAAGTGGGATGTAGTGGGTTAGAATAGGGAGACTGGATGCTGTGGCTGCTGGGTTCTACCCCCTTTTCATGGAAGGTATTTGGATCTAGTGGGTTAGTGTGGCCCGAACTCCTGGATTCTACCCATGCGTCTGGGAGGGGTGCGGGGGTGTGTGTCTAGTGGGATATTGCAGGATGATGAGGGTGGGGGATGGTAGCCAGGACTCCTGGGTCCCAATCCTTAACATTAACCCTTTGCTTTTTCTCATGGCAGTGGTCTCCCTCCGGGCCCCTTCTGTCTACATCTCCCCTCCTCACGCTGAGGAGCTGGCTCTCCGTGAATCAGCCACCATCACCTGCCTGGCCTCCGGCTTCCAGCCCAGAGAGATCTTGGTGACATGGACCCAGCAGGACCGGCCCGTGCCCCAGGAAGCCTACACCAACATCGGCCCCGTCCGGGAGGCTGGGAAGGAGGAGCTCTACTTCATCTACAGCAAACTCAATGTCTTGGCATCCGAATGGGAGCGGGGGGACACGTACGCCTGCGTGGTGGGGCACGAGGGTCTGCCCATGACCTTCATCCACCGGAGCGTGGACAAATCCTCCGGTAAACCCACTGCCGTCAATGTCTCTGTGATCTTGTCCGACACCGACGTCACTTGCTACTGAGGAGCAGAGCCCCGCGGGCTCCTCATGGCGTATCTGAGATGGCCACGGAACCTCGTGGGGTCTGGGATTCCTCTTAGCCTGTGTGTAAAGCTGTGGTAGCTCTGGTGTAGAGAGCGTGGCAGTGTGTGGAATATGCCCCAATAAAATGCAACATGTTAGAGTTTGTGATGAAGCGTGTGTCTTCTGGCAGAGACTGTCCATGTGTCTTATCTACCCACCCATGCTTCCTCCCACAATATCTAGATGTATCCATCCACCCATCTTTCTTCTCTCTAGCCATCCTCCTTTCCTTATGGATTGTCTCCATCAATTCATCCTTCCACAGGTTATATCCATCCATCCATCCTACCCTCTGCAGTACCTCTCTCTTTGATTCTACCATATCCATCCATTCATACATGCAAAATTATGCAGTGTCCTCTCTTCATCCATCCATCCTCATGCAGTGTCATGTTTCTAAGCAGAGAGAGGCTGGGAGGGGATATTTTGGCACAAAGGGATTAAAATTGGGATGATAGAAAGGAGTGTAACACCCAACTCCCAAGGAACTTGTGAGTTTATTTTACGGGCACCTAATTTCCTAAGAGTCCTTTAAAGACCCCAGCCTAAGTGGCTTGTTTCTGGTCACACTGCAGGTCAGTGGGAGAGGTGGGAATAGAGCCCCGATCCCCCATCTCCAAGACTTGTTTCTTAACCATTGCACCTGTCTAGCAATGTAGCCCTTGCCACTCTGGCATCAAAACTCCTCGGAGATGCGTCCTCACCTGACCACATAAGGTGCAGAGGCAGAGCCCCCAGGAATCTGGTGTTATGTCTGCAGGGAGCTAGGCGGGAGGGTGAGACTGAGTTAGGAGCCTCCATTCCCACCAGCTCTGTCCCTGGATGTATGACCATGGGGTGGTGTGCAGGGGAAGTGATTTCACCTCTGTGTATGGAGTTAGGGGGACCGATACTGGAACACAGCATTCAGTTTGGGAGTCAACATGCAGTGACAGTCAGAAAAGGTAACAATGGTAGGAACCATTAGGAAAGGGAGAGACAATAAAACAGTAAATCTCATAATGCCACCATATAAATCCATGGTATGTCCACAGCTTGAATACTGCATACAATTCTGATTGCCCCATCTCAAGAAAGACGTATTAGAAATGGAGAAGGTACAGAGAAAGGGGAGAAAATTGATCATGGGGATGGAACAGTTTCCGTATGAGGAGAGCTTAGAAAGGCTGGGACTTTTCATCTTAGACAAGAAATGACTAAGGGGGAATATGATAGAGGTCTCTAAAATCATGACTGGTGTGGAGAAAGCAAATAAGGAAGTGTTATGTTCCCCTTCAGATAACACAAGAACCAGGTGTCACCCAATGAAATTAAATGGCAGCTGGTTTAAAACAAACACAAGGAAGTACTTCTTCACACCACAGAGTCAACCCATGGAACTAGTTGTCAGGGGATGTTGTGATGGCAAAAAATATAGCTGGGTTCAAAAAAGAATTAGACAAGTTCATGGTGGAGAAGTCTATCAAAGCTTATTAGTCAAGATGGTCAGGGACGCAGCCCTAAGCTCTTGTTGTCCCTAAGGCTCTGCCTGTCATAGGCTGGTACTGTACAACAGCAGATGGATGACTCAATAATTGCCCATATCTGGTTATTCCCTCTGATACATCTGGCAACAGCCACTGTTGGAAGACAGGATACTGGGGTAGATGGACCATTTGCCCCTTGCAGTGTGGCCATTCTCTTGTCTAATATTCAAACAGAATTCCAGAATATTGGAATTTCCAATATCCAAATCATTCTAACATGATTAGAGGGCTGGAGAAAATGCCTTCCAGTGAGAGATAGGAGGAGACGAATTGGCTGAAAGAGACATTCAGGAGATGGCTTCATTGATATATATAAGTACCTCCATGGGGAGAAAGTACCAGGCAGTAAAGGTCTGTAACTTAGTATAGAAAGGCTGAAGAGGAGCCAATGGCTGGAAGTTAAACCTAGACAGATACAAATGTAGAATAAAGCACTGCGGGGTGGATCAGGGTTGTGCTGACACTGCAGATACAGTCTACCGGACTGTCCTGGGCCTCACCACAATGCAGCCCAATTGCCAGCGTCTAAGTGGCAGCCCTTGGGTTCTGGGCTGTGTGGCCTAATGGGCTGAGACAATACGGCCACCCACGAGCACAGAGTGGTGGGGCCTAGTGCCCAGGGTCAATATATTAGCCCTTGAGTGCAGGGTTTTGTTTCCTAGGGGCTTGAGTCAATATAGCGGCCCTTGAGTGCAGGGGAGCGTGGCCTAGGAGTCAGAGTGAATAGAGAGGCCCTCAAATGCAGGGGAGTGTAGTGTAATGGCCAAACCCAGGGGCCGTCACCAGAGGGGGTGATGCCCAGGGTAGGGGGACATGGGCCCACCCGACTCCACCGGGTCCTGACCCAGGGCCCTAGCAGTGGTGGAGTGGTCCACCACTGGGTCAGCGGGAGTCATAAAATCATAGACTCAAAGGTCTGGAGGGGACCTTAAGAGCTCATCTAGTCCAGTCCCCTGCACTCATGGCAGGACTAAATATTATCTAGACCATCCCTGACAGGGATGTCTAACGTGCTCTTAAAAACCTACAGTGGTGGAGATTCCACAACCTCCCTAGGCAATTTGTTCCAGTGCTTAACCACCCTGACAGGAAGGTTTTTCTAGTGTCCAACCTACACCTCCCTTGCTGCAATTTAAGCCCATTGCTTCTTGTCCTATCCTCAGAGGTTAAGGAGAACAATTTTTCTCCCTCCTCCTTGTAACAACCTTTTATGTACTTGAAAACTGTTATCATGTCCTCGCTCAGCCTTCTCTTTTCCAGACTAAGCAAACCCAGTTTTTAATCTTCCCTCATAGGTCACGTTTTCTAGACCTTTAATCATTTTTGTTTCTCTTCTCTGACTTTCTCCAGTTTGTCCACATCTTTCCTGAAATGTGGCGCCCAGAACTGGACACAATACTCCAGTTGAGGCCTTATCAGTGCGGAGTAGTACGGAAGAATTACTTCTCCTGTCTTGCTTACAACAGTCCTGCTAATACATCCCAGAATGATGTTCGCTTTTTTTGCAACAGTGTTACACTGCTGACTCATAATTAACTTGTGATCCACTATGACCCCCAGATCCCTTTCTGCAGTACTCCTTCCTAGGCAGTCATTTCCTATTTTGTATGTGTGCAACTGATTGTTCCTTCCTAAGTGGAGTACTTTGCATTTTTCCTTATTGAATTTCATCCTATTTACTTCAGACCATTTCTCCAGTTTGTCCAGATCATTTTGAATTTTATTCCTATCCTCCAAGGCACTTGTAACCCCTTCCAGTTTGGTATGATCTGCAAACTTTATAAATGTACTCTCTATGCCATTATCTAAATCATTGATGAATATATTGAACAGAACCGGACCCAGAACTGATCCCTATGGGACCCCACTCATTATGCCCTTACAGCATGACTGTGAACCACTGATAACTACTCTCTGGGAATGAAGTATCAAAGGGGTAGCCGTGTTAGTCTGGATCTGTAAAAGCAGCAAAAAGTCCTGTGGCACCTTATAGATTAACAGACGCATTGGAGCATGAGCTTTCGTGGGTGAATAAGAAGAAGTGGGTATTCACCCACGAAAGCTCATGCTCCAGTACGTCTGTTAGTCTATAAGGTGCCACAGGACTTTTTGCTGCTCTCTGGGAATGGTTTTCCAACCAGTTATGCACCCACCTTATAGTAGCTCTGTCAAGGCTGCTTCCCCACTCTGAACTTTAGGGTACAGATGTGGGGGCCTGCATGAAAACTTCTAAGCTTAACGACCAGCTTAGATCTGGTCCGCTGCCACCACTCTCGATGCTAATTCCCTTCCCTGGGAAGCCTTGAGAGATCTTCACCAATTCCCTGGTGAATACAGATCCAAACTCCTTGGATCTTAAACAAGGAGAAATTGACCCTTCCCCCCTCCTTCCTTTTCACCAACTCCTGGTGAATACAGATCCAAACCCCCTTGGATCTTAAGACAAGGAGAAATCAATCAGGTTCTTAAAAAGAAGGCTTTTAATTAAAGAAAAAAGGTAAAAATCATCTCTGTAAAATCAGTATGGAAAATAACTTTACAGGGTAATCAAACTTAAAGAGCCCAGAGGACCCCCCTCTAGCCTCAGGTTCAAAGTTACAGCAAACAGAGGTAAACACTCTAGTAAAAGGTACATTTACAAGTTGAGAAAACAAAGGTAAAACTAACACGCCTTGCCTGGCTGTTTACTTACAAGTTTGAAATATGAGAGACTTGTTCAGAAAGATTTGGAGAGCCTGGATTGATGTCTGGTCCCTCTTAGTCCCAAGAGCGAACAACCACCAAAACAAAGAGCACAAACAAAAGCCTTCCCCCCCACCAAGATTTGAAAGTATCTTGTCCCCTTATTGGTCCTTTGGGTCAGGTGTCAGCCAGGTTACCTGAGCTTCTTAACCCTTTACCGGTAAAAGGATTTTGGAGTCTCTGGCCAGGAGAGATTTTATAGTATTGTACACAGGAGAGCTGTTACCCTCCCCTTTATAGTTATGACAAGCTCCATCTAGGTTGCATTTCCCTAGTTTGTTTATGAGAAGGTCATGCAATCCAGTATCAAAAGCCTTACTAAAATCAATATATACCAAATCTACCACTTCCCCCCATCCACAAGGCTTGTTACCCTGTCAAAGAAAGCTATCAGTTTGGTTTGACACGATTTGTTCTTGACAAATCCATGCTGTTACTTATCACCTTATTTTCTTCTACATGTTTGCAAATAGATTGCTTAATTATTTGCTCCATTATCTTTCCGGATACAGAAGTTAAGCTGATTCGTCTGTAATTCCCTGGGTTGTCCTTATTTTCATTTTTATAGATGGGCACTATATTTGCCCTTTTCCAGTCTTCTGGAATCTCTCCCATCTTCTATGACTTTTCAAAGATAATCGCTAATGGCTCAGATATCTCCTCAGTCAGCTTCTTGAGTATTTTAGGATGCATTTTATCAGCCCCTGATGACTTGAAGCCAACTAACTTATCTAAGTAATTTTTAACTTGTTCTTTTCCTATTTTAGCCTCTGATCCTACCTCATTTTCAATGGCATTCACTATGTTAGACGTCCAATCGCCACACACCTTGTTGGTGAAAACTGAAACAGAGACGTCATTAAGCACCTCTGCCTTTTCCGCATATTCTGTTATTTTTTTCCTCCCCTCATTGCAACACTGCAACATGCTGACCTTACACGGGTGGGAGATACCACTCCCTCCACCTCCCTGGGTCACTTCCGACTGGGCTTCCTGAAGCTGCAGTCCATATCACGTCGGGGTCTCCTGGCTCCTCGGTGCAGGTAATTCCCTGGGACTCCGACTCCAGCTGGTCAGCTGTAGGCAACAGGTCTCTGGTCTGTGTCTCTAGATCTCTGCCTTCCACAGGCAAGGGCTGTAATGGCCCCTGGGCTGGAGCCTCGACTGAGTCCTTCCTCCTTGGCAGTCAGTGCAGACTGAGCTGGGCTGCTCTTCTTTATACCAGCACAGCATTTGGAGCCTGCTTAGCATGGTCTGAGGGGCAGGACTTCCTCCCCCACTAGGGTGGGATTAACCCTGTCTTGGCTAGTGCGGGTTTGCACACCCCATCACAGGCACAAAATCTGGAAGGGAACCATTGGATTGAACTTCCAGTGGAAGTGGTGGAGTCTCCATCTCAAGATTTGTATATCCAGCCTGGGGCCCATTGCTCCCAATAAAGACAAGTCATTGGGCTCCATTGAGGGGTAGCTGGGTGAGATTCTTTGACCTGTGATATACAGGAGGTCAGGCTCATTGCTGTAATGGTCCCTTCTTGCCTTAAGATCTACAAAAGCCCCAGTCAAGGTTTCAGAGCTAGGAAGGTCACGTCAATTATCCACCACTGAACTCTGTGGCCCAGGCCATCGAGTGCGCTGGTGAGTGAATTAAGATTTCAGCTGGTACATCCAGACAGCTGAGGCCTCTCATGCCAGCCCTTTGAGTAACAAGGAGTGTACTAAGTTGCGGAGGCTCCAGGCCATTTCCCAGGAGGCGTTCGTGCTGTTGACAAGACACATGGATGGGCTCAGGGAATGCTGGGCTGTGAGTCCTTCCAGCTCTTGGGAACGGGTTCCCAATGGAGCCCAGGCTGGTGGTGAGTGAAAGAGGCTCCTACTGAGTGGTATCCCATGTGCAATGAGTTGGGAGAGGTCTTTACTCAGTCCCCAGGACACAACAATACAGACGGCTCAAGGAATTAGAAATGGGCCATGGAGACGTCTGCCTACAGGGACTGAGGTCACTGCTGTGTGACGGTGGCAGAGTCGCTCTGAGAAATCAGTTGGGGGCCATCACTTCTGTTTCCAGCGTCCTGACAATATGGGGCAGCTCAGGGTGTTGGTGATGGGGTGGCCATGCCTTTCCCCCTTTTGTAAGTTTGCCCAAATGTGGGGATGGGCGGCAGATCTTCCCCCTTCTCGGAGCATGGGTTGCAATGGAGTCCAAGCGGGTAGTAGCTTAAAAGTTGTTCCCATCAGCTGGCCCTGTAATTAGGTGTATGACAGTCATGTGAAGAGGTCTCCACTGAGTTTGGGACCCCAATGTGCTAGGAGCTGCACACACATAGAGTAAGAGACAGTCTCTGCCCAGAAGAGTTTAATGTCCAAACAGAGAAAGGGTGTGAAGGGAAACTGAGGCACAGAGAGAGGAGGTGAATTGCCTGAGGTCCCTCAATGTCAATGACAGAGCTGGGAATAGACCCATGGGGGTCCTGAGTCCAATCCTAGTGCTCTGTTCATTGGAAGCTGGGGGCTGAAATCCCTGAGGCTGCTCTGAGAATTGCAGCCTGTGACGGGGGGTCTCCACCTGCAGCCTGCCGGTCTCTCCTGGCAGGGAACCCTCTGTCTCTGGCCCTGGACAGGAACTCCTGCCAAGAGCACAGATCGGAGCTCCCTGCTGGGCCCACTCAGCTCCTTGGCTTAACGAAGAGGCCTCTCTAACTGGCCCATTTATCTCATCCCCAGCTCCTCACTGCCTGGTGGAGGACCACGACATCTATGTTGAAGGAGGAGAGGAGGAATCTGACAGTCTCTGGACACCTGTTGTCTTCATTGCTCTCTTCCTGCTCAGCCTGTTGTACAGCGCCGGCGTCACGCTGGTTAAGGTAATAGCCACAGCTACCTTCATGGTCACGCTTCACTGCTTCTAGCAATAACCAGTGCTCAGTAATCTATCCCCCCCATCAGCCACCAACCATCCTCGGTAACTACTCAGTCACCCACATTCAGTGATGAAATTCAATAAGGACAAATGCAAGGTATTCCACTTAAGAACGAACAATCAGTAGCACACATACAGAATGGGAAATGACTGCCTAGGAAGGAGTACTGTGGAAAGGGATCTGGGGGTCATAGTGCATCGCAAGCTAAATATGAGTCAACAATGTAATAGTGTCGGGAAAAAAACAAATTTGGGGATGTATTAGCAGAAAACACGAGAAGTAATTCTTCTGCCCTGCTCCGCGCTGATACGGCCTCAGCTGGATTATTGTGTCCAGTTCTGGGCACCACATTTCAGGAAAGATGTGGAAAAATTGACAAAAGGCCATAGGAGAGCAAGAAAAATCATTTAAGGGCTTGAAAACATGAGCTGTGAGGGAAGATTGAAAGAACTGGGTTTGTTTAGCCTGGAGAGGAGAAGACTGGGGTAGCCGGGGCGGGGGAATGACATAACATTTTTGAAATACATAAAAGGTTGTTACAAAAAGGAGGATGAAAAATTTTACTTGTTATCCTCTGAGGATAGGACAAGAAGCAATGGGCTTAAATTGCAGCAAGGTCGGTTTAGGTTGGACACTGGAAAAAACTTCCTACCTGTCAGGCTGGGTAAATACTGGAACAAATTGCCCAGGGAGGTTGTGGATCCTCCATTGTTGGAGGTTTTTAGGAACAGGTTAGACCAGGGATCGGCAACCTTTGGCACGTGGCTCGCCAGGGTAAGCACCCTAGTGGGCCGGGTTGGTTTGTTTACCTGCCGTGTCGGCAGGTTCGGGCGATCGCAGCTCCCACTGGCCGTGGTTCGCAGCTCCAGGCCAATGGGGGCTGTGGGATGAGGGATGTGCTGGCTGCCGCTTCCTGCCACCCCCATTGGCCTGGCAGCTAAACAAACCGGCCCGGCCCACCAGGGTGCTTACCTTGACGAGCCGCGTGCCAAAGGTTGCCGATCCCTGGGTTAGACAAATACCTGTCAGGGATGCAGGGCCGGCTCTAGGTTTTTTGCCGCCCCAAGCAAAAAAAATTTTGGCCGCCCCCCTGCCCTTTTTTTTGGCTTTTACACACGTTTGCACTTTGCAATGTTGGTTGTTGTTGTTTTGTTTTGTTTGACTGGGGGCGGTACTGATGCAGCATTGGGCAACGACTGCATCTGAATCTGCTTGAGCCAGGTGTATCTGCCTGAATTTCTTATTGAGACAGAGGAGCTGAAACGCCCCATGGGCCACTAGAGCGCCGGAGTAACTCGTGCGCCTGTGATATGTGCGGAGGGGAAATACAGACTAGAGAGGGACATTTCCAGAGGCTTAAATCCCCACGTGCTTTGCTGCCCCGGTGTCACGCCTGGGTCTCTTGACGGAAGGCTGCGGGCTGAGCGAGAGCCCTCAAAAGGGGACAGTTATCTCCTGAGACAGCCCTTGGCTCTCCTGGACACGCTCCGTAGTTCAGTCTTACTAGGAGCTGGGCTGCTGCTTCGGAGCGCTTTCTGCTACGTTCGCTCATTTCAAATGAGCCTGACGTTCCCCAAATCATTCACTGACATGGGTGAGGAGCGCGCTGGAGAATTGCCTGCTGTCCGACGGGTGCTAATCCCGACACTGCCACTTGATCAAAGGGTCGGGTCATTATCCTTAAAAAGTTGTGCCTGAATGAAAGGATTTCTCCCGGCTCAGATTCGTTTCCAAGGGGGCGGGGAAGGGAGAGAAGAAGGGGAAAGCCGGGCTAACCCTTGAAGGGGTATTTCATGGCACTCTCTCCCGGTGCGCAGGGCCAGCTCTAGGTTTTTGCTGCCCCAAGCAAAAATTTTTTGGCTGCCCCCCACCCCAGACCTAGGCTCTCCCCCCCACCGGCACCCCCTGCCACCCCAACGCTGGGCTCCCCCCCACCAGTGCTAACTCCGCCCGCTCCCCCCTCGCCTCCAGCTGGTCCGGCGCTGGCAGGGTCGGGATAAGCAGCGGGGCTCCTGGGCCGCGCCTCAGCCCAGGGTCCCTCCAGCCAGAGCTCCCGCCTCCAGGACCGGCCAGACCCGGGAGGGCTGAGGAGCCGGGGCAGGGCAGCCCCAGAGGGAGCAGAGACCCGGAGAGTGGGACGCAGGCCCCTCATGGCAGCGCCCCGGGCACCGGTCCCCACTATGGCCCCGCTGCTGCTGCTGCTCCTGGCTGCCCTGCCGCAGTCCCTGGGCGGCTTGGGATGCTTTGCCCAGCCCCGGCTGCAGCGCTGGGGGGAAGCTGCCCTGCGGCACCTGCAGGCGGCTCCATGCGCCCCGCGGGGCGGCCCCCAGCCCGAATGTCCCCCGCTCGGAGCCTGCCCGGCCCAGCCACAAGGTGTGGGCGCTGCTCCCCCACGGCGTGAACCGCAGTAGCCCCAAGGCGCCCCCCGTGCACGATGTGCTGGTGCTACTGCCAGGGCCGGCTCTATGCTTTTGCCACCCCAAGCAACAACAACAAAAAAGGCTGGCCGTAATGCCGCCTCTGAAAATGTGCCGCCCCAAACACCTGCTTGGTTTGCTGGTGCCTGGAGCCGGCCCTGCAGGGATGGACTAGTTATTACTTAGTCCGGCCTCACGGCAGGAGACGGGACTAGGTGGCCTCTCGAGGTCTCTCCATGTCACATATGTCTATGATTCTATGGTTGTCAGAGGCTAAAACCAAAGTCAGGAATTAGAGCCCAGGTTTAGGAACAGGTTACCTGGAGAGAGGACAGCCTGGGTCCAGGACAGGAGCTGGGCTGGAGCCAGACAGGAGCAGGGCTGGACCGAGACGGGAACAAGGCAGGAGCTGGAACAATCCGACACAGCCGCTATCACAGCCCTGGGGAAATACTTTGGGCAACTGCTTAAGCTCTGCTGGGCTTATGAGCCGGTCTGCTGACTCTGCCCAGCAATCAGGGCGGAGCCGATCAGGCAGCTACAGGCCAGGTGCGCACGTCAGGTCGCCTGGGACTGGCTCTGCTGTCAGCCCTGATTCCTGACAGTGCCCAACGATCAATCAGAGATAATCAGGAATGATTACTTGTTAATAATCCACCACCCGTCATCACTAATTAACGAGCTCCCATCAGGGTTGATTCGGCAGTGATCAATAAATGAATCAACAGACTATTAGCAATTCCAATCATTTATCACTGAGAAATCAATAATCTGGGATTGGCTATCTCTGGTCAGTACCTAGTGATCTGTAATTAATGCTGAATAGCCATTAATCTGCAATGAATTATCAATAATCAACACTCACAGATCAGTAATTAATGTTAAACAATCAAGGATCAAGCATCAACCATCAATAAGCTGCTAGTAATTATCAGCTGATAATAATCACTTATCAATAATCAACAATTAATGATCAATGACCAAAAATGAATGATCACTAATTAAGAAGCCAGAACAAATGTTCACGGAGCAAGGATCAATGAGCGTCTATCACTAACCACTCCGCCATGATCATTAAGGATCAGTCGTGGGGCCCAGATGCACAAGGGCCATAGGTGCCTGTGAAGCCGGTTCTGTGGCGGGGACATGGTGGAAGGCGCCTGGAACCAGAAGCGGAATCGGCTTAGACAGCTGTGGCTCCAGGGTGTTGGTGTGCGGCACCCGCTGGGCAGTGGCCGTTCCCTGAGGCGGTTTGACAAGGCTGGTGTCTCTGTCTGGAAGTTGAGCTCCAGCTCAACCCAGACATCCTGGCAGGATGCAGGCGTGGCTGGGCGAGGTCCGTGGCCCGTGCTATGCATCAGGACAGGCTAGATGGTCCCAACGGTCCCTTCTGGCCTTGCTCTCCCAGCGTACGATACTGGGTGTGAGCCCAACGCCGGGTCCAATGGTATCGGCTGAACCCCTCTGCTCTCTGTGTCCCACAGGTGTGGTGAGTGTCCGGCTCCAGGCTCCTAGGAGGTGGCCAGCACTGCTTCGTCCTCTTCATTCCCTCCCTCCATCTTCAGCCCTCCCGGGCTCCTGCCCTCTCTCCGGACACCTGGAGGGACCATGTTCCACGGCAGCTCAGAGGGCGCGACAACGGCCGCTGAAGGGTCTGAGCTCAGCAGAGCCCAGAGCAGGGAGGGCAGAGTCCTTCCCCAGACGTCCCCGTGGGGCAGCCCACGCTGGAGCTTGAACTCAGCCCCGTGCCCCTCAATCCTCCACCCCCGTCCCATGGCAGGGACCGGATTTCCGTGTGTGTGTGTATGTGTGTGTGTGTGTGCGCACATCTGTGTCCCAAGCTCTGGTCAACCTGGACTCTGGCGAAGGAGAAGAGTCTCATTGGCTCCTTTCTTTAACTTGCAACTTACACAGGAATTTTGTGTTTGATCCAAAATAAAATGAGTTCAAAATTGGTAGCTGCATTTCAGGGTGGTTTTGGGGGATTTAACCAAGGAGAACGCTACCCACTGTATGTCTCAGTGCCCAGGTATCTATCTACGCATCCGTCCATCCTCATACATACACATCTTTCTTTCTTTCTTTCTTTCTTTCTTTCTTTCTTTCTTTCTTTCTTTCTTTCTTTCTTTCTTTCTTTTTCTCTCGCATGCCCCCCTATCTGATCAGTGGCTTTCCCTGCCCCAGAGATCTCCCCTTCCTGCCCCTCTGTCCCAGCCTGTATAGGCTGAGGGACGAAGCCCCAGATCTCTGGGTTTGTAGCTAGGCCCCCTATCTCCGAATGGAGCCAGTTCAGTGGGCGCCCATCATTTTATTCTCCATGCCCGGAGGCTCCCCCTACAGACACGACATGCCCCTCTGGAGGGCGTCAGGGGTCCCTGAAAGTCAGGGATGGAGGTTATGAATGCGATGCAGCCTGATTTGTATATTTATTTATTTATTTATTGTCTCTCAGTGCACACAACAAAAGTCTCACACACACACCACACACAAAAATCCCAACGAAGAGCTAAATCTGCAAAATACAGCATGACAGACACAACTCTGGCTATGGTCCTGCCCCAGGGCAGGGGGCTGTCTGGCGCAGGGGGTGGGGAAGGGACATGGGGCCTTTCCCCTCTACGGGGTGCTGGCTCTGATCCAGCCCCAGAGCAGGGACTGTTGGGCTCAGGAGGGTGGGAATTGGGAGAGGGGTTGTTTCCTCACTAGGGTCGCTGGTTCCCTGCATGACACGAGTTGTCCGGTCTCAGCCAAGCTCCCAGCAGGGCTGATTAGGCCATGTGGGGTGAGCTCCTCGCTCCCCCCAGGGGAGTCTCCCAGAGGCACAGCACTGGTGGGGGGCAGCTGTGGGACTGAGGGCGGTGTCGCCAATGAAGCCGGGAGTCCTGGCCCCTTGTCTCTGGGCGGACGGGGGCAGCGGCCCCTACACCACGCGCTGGATCACGTTCTTGTACTCAGGGCTTCTCACCTTTTTCAGCTGTACCATGGTGGAGAAAAACCACTTCACCTGCAGGGGACAGAGAGAGCAAGGGTGAGAGGGGTCAGCGCTGGGGGGAGCTGCTCTGTCTGTCTGTCATTCCTTACTGCTTTTATGTCTGTGTCTCATTCATTCAGTCTCTGTCTTATTCACCCATTCTTCTTTCTCTTTCATTCTTCTCTTCTTTCTTTCCCTTCTATGCTGCCCTCTACTGTGCTAAACTTTTTCTTTCCTTCGTTCCTACGTTCGTTCTCTCTCTCTCACCTTGAACAGGGTCACGGTGGCGCTGTAGCACACGCTCAAGAGGAAGAGGGTGATGAAGACCGAGATGGTGGACCAGAGGCCGTCTAGCTCCTCATCCTCGTCCTCGCTGCAAAATTCACCTGACACGATCACCTCTGTTGGGGAGAGAGAAAGAGATGTCAACTCCGACTCAGCCACTGGGACAGATAGAGCTTGGACTGTGCGTCCAACACCAACCCGCCTATCCCCTTCTCTACCCATCCTTCCATCCCTCCACCATTCCCGCTCCAGACACCCCCAGCCATCCTAAACCACACACCGCTCCACCCATCCATTTCTAGATACAACCATCCATCCATAACCACACACCCTTCTACCCATCCATTTCTAGATACAACCATCCATTCATGACCACACACCCCTCCACCCATCCATTTCTAGATACAACCATCCATCCATAACCACACACCCCTCTACCCATCCATTTCTAGATACAACCATCCATCCATAACCACACACCCTTCTACCCATCCATTTCTAGATACAACCATCCATTCATGACCACACACCCCTCCACCCATCCATTTCTAGATACAACCATCCATCCATAACCACACACCCCTCTACCCATCCATTTCTAGATACAACCATCCATCCATGACCACAAACCCCTCTACCCATCCATTTCTAGATACAAGCATCCATCCCTGACTACACACCCTCCACCCATCCATCTCTAGATACAACCATCCATCCATCCATCCATCCATCCATCCATCCATCCATCCATCCATCCATCCATCCATCCATCCATCCACACACACCCCTCCATCTATCCATCCATGACCACACACCCCTCCATCTATCTATCTCTAGATACAACCATCCATCCATCCCCACTCACCCCTCCACCAATCCATCCATGACCACACACCCCTCCATCTATCTATCTCTAGATATAACCATCCATCCATCCCCACACACCCCTCCACCTATCTATCTCTAGATAAAACCCTCCATTCATCCAACCATCCATTCCACACATCTTCACTTGCTCTCTCCCTTTGCACACCCTCTATCTCCCTCCGTTCCCACAAGAGAGGTGGCTCAGGATCCCTTAGAGGGTAAATCCATAGGGGTGTGCGAGGTGCTGGGATGCAGCCGCAACAGGGGAGCCCCCTAAAGTCCAGGATGGATGGATCTCATGCGTGTACCTCTATGACACTGATCCCAATGTACCTAAACACTCAGGAGTCACTTCTGATGGAACGCAGCCACCTCTGGGGCTGTTTATTTAGGGCTCCCTTGGGTGGCACTGGGACGGTGGCATCTGGTGGCTGTTTATAGAGCTGGTCTCTGGGCTGGCACTGAGATGTGGCCCCCTTTGGTGTGGGACACAGGGGCTGTTTAGATAGGGACCCCTTGCCCAAATGCCAAGCTGTAGCTGGCATGGGGCCTGCTGGTCACTGTTGCTTTGATGAACAGAGCCATGAGTAATTTAATGATGGGGAGGCTCAGGTTTATCTCTCAGGGGAAAGATGGTTCCCCCTGTAGCACAGCGCCCCCCAGCATAGCAGTGGGGGCATTGAGGTCAGCTCTGACTGTGAGGGAAGAACACCCCATACTGAGCCCACTGCCGTGCTCCCTGCAGGTGTGCATGGCTTCTGGATGATGCAGGCCTCACTCCCTATGTAAAGGGGGCTCCAAGGATTTGGTTGGAGTTGGTAGCTGCTTCTTAGATGTGGGTGAGGTATCCCCGTATAAACTGACTCCTGCATACCCCACCCCAGAGTCAGACATATCTCAGTGCTGGGTGAGGGGTCCATGTATAAACAGCCCCCATGTTCCACCCCAGAGGGGACACAACTCAGCACGGGGTGAGAGATTCCTGTAACACCTGTCCCAGAGACGGGAGTGGAGGGAGAAGTGGCTGCCTCTGGGTGCATGTTTATGTCTCTCTGTGTTGTGTGTCTCTCTGTGTGTACAAACACGACAGCCCAGGTGGGAGGGTCCCTGGGGCATGCCATGTTACATATGTGTCCATCTGTACCAGATTTCTCTCTCTCTCTCTCAGCAACCCCCGCAGTCTCTGCACTGCCCCAGGATAACAGCCCTACCACTGCCGCTGCAGGCTACCCACCCTTTGGCACCATGTGCAGAGCGCTGTGCTTGGCACTGGTGTCTTCAAGCCCTGCGCTCACCCATCCAGCCCTGGGGCTGACACACACACGTGTGCAGGTGCCCTGTGGGGCTGCGTAGGAGACAGGGCTCATGTGTGGGGGCATAGGGGTATCTGCATCCTCTGCCCCACCCCACTGCCTGGGGCCCCCTATGTCACCAGAGCTAGTGAGACTTTAGCTGAGCCCTTGCTTAGTGTCTGCTCCACATAACAGCCCTACTACTGCTGCTGCTTTGCGAGCACTGGGTGCCAGGAGCTGATCCCTGGTGCGGGGTGTTTGCTGTATGTTGCCCTATCACCCCCTCCCCAGCTACTACAGAGGGTCGGGGGTGGAGGGAGACCCCTTAGCTTCTTAGCCAGCAGGGGAGGTGTGTGTAGGGGTCAGGGAATTTGAATTGCCCTCCCTCCACTGATTCTGTCTGGAAACTCTCCCTGCTCCTCTCTGGGGTGGGATGGGATGTGGGGTAAATGTTGACCCTGACACAGCGCCCCTCTGGTTCTAGCCTAGAGGACCTTGCCTCAGTAGGATCCTAGGGATTGCTTAGCCATTCATCCATCCTTCCTCATCCATAAACAGCCATCCATCCCTATATCTTCCATCCATCCCTCCTGATCTGTACCATCCATCCATCCTTGCTCATCCCTAACCATCCATCCACCCTCATCTGTATCTTCTGTCATCCATACGGATCTGTACCCATCCATCCATTCTTGTTCCTAACCATCCATCCAATGTCCCATCCATCTGTCCATCTGTCCATCCTCATCCCTCACCGTCCATCCATGCAACCCCATCCACTTATCTATCTATCTATCCCTTTCAGTATTCATCTACCCCTATCCTTCCATCACCATCGGTACCCATTGACACTCATCCATTCATTGCCATCCATCCTTTCCCAAATATACGTAGTCAGCCATTATCATATTTCCCCATCCTTTCATCCCCATCTATCACTCACTCACTATGTGTAACAAATCCTTCATCCATCCACCTGCCCATCCCCATCGGTACCAATTCAGTGCCATATGTAACTACCAATCCACCTCCATTCATTTATACATCCATTCATCCCCATCTCCACCCATCCATCTATCACAGTCCATCCATTTATCCATCCATCAATCAATCCTTCAGAAAGTGTACCCATCCAACATTCGCCATCCATCCATCTATACCCCCCATACACACCCCTCTATCCATCCATACATCCCCCAACACACCCCTCTATCCATCCATCCACCCATCTGCAGATCCCCAGACATTTTTTCTATCCCTCTGCATCTATTTATCCATTGGCATCCACCCTCTTTGAACCATCCAACCATCATTCCCTGTGTGTAGTGCAGTCTAGTTGCAGGCACAGTGGGTGGGACACTCAGGACACCTGGATTCTGTTTCTAGCTCTGTCATTGACATGCTCGGTAATTTTGGGCAGGTCCCTTCCCCTCTTGGTACCTCTGTTCTCCTCCTCCTCTTTCTCTATTTAGGCTGTGAGAAGGACTGCCTGCTGCTGTCTGTGCTGTGCCCATCTCAACAGGGTCCTGGTCTCAGTTGGGGGTATAGGGGTTAATTTAATCCAAATAATGATCTCCCTATTTCTCTCTTCCTCCTTGTGATATCTCTTGGTGTATTAGTCCTGCCATCTGAAGTATGTATCCATCTAATCATCTCTCTGAACACCTGGCCTTCCAGCTGAGATTGGCTTGAATGTGTCTGTTCCTCTGCAGTATGTATTGTGTAACTGTGCATCTACCCACTCTCTCCATCACTGTGTCCATGGTGTGTATGTACTCGTGCAGGCATTCATCCTTCCTTCCATGGCATGGACCCACATATCTACCCATCCTTCCTTCCTATGGCATCTACTCATATTTCCTTCCATGGCATCTACCCGTGTATCTCCCCATCCATCCATGGTATATATGTATCCACCCATACAGGATCTGGGAATTGGCAGCCCCAGCCTTATAGCATCTCAGTTTCTCCCAGACTGCAACCTGGGACCTCGTCCACCTTGGGCGACCCACAGATTTCACCCAGTCACACCACAACAAGGAGACCGGGGGTGAGCTCAGACTAGTTCCATTTATTCACTTGTTGTCATTGAGGGCACAGAGATTATTTAAAGGAAGCTGTACTGGACAGTGCTAGCAGTGGGGCTGGGAGGAGCCATCTTCATTTACCAGAGACTTTGCTGACACTGCGTTGGGTGAACTTCAACGAGAGGGCTTCGTGGATGACCATGCAGGTGTAGGTGTCCCCACTGTTCCAGCTGGCTTTGCTGACGTTCAGCTTGCTGTAGAGGAAGAAGTTTGAGTCGCTGGTTCCGTCCTTCATGGGTGGAGTGGTGATATAGTTGGTCTCATTTTCACCTTCATGGTTCTTCATCCACTGCACCGAGATGTCCTCGGGGAAGAAGCCCCGCACCAGGCAGGTGAGGCTGACGGAGTCTCCTTTGCTGCTCAGCTCCTCGTTGTGGGGGCGCAGGAGGTAGACGCCCGGGGCAGAGTGCTTGCCTTCGGTGGGTGGGGATGGAGGACACAGATAAGCCATGCACATAACTCATCTGGGGCACATATGGAGAAGGATGGTGTGTGTGTGTGTGTGTGTGTGTGTGTGTGTGTGTGTGTGTGTGTGTGTGTGTGTGTGTGTGTGTGTGTGTGTGTGTGTGAGGGTAGTAACATCCCCTCTCTCCTCCAGGATGGAGGGGCTGGGGACTGGGAGCTGGTAGTCCTGGAGCGCAGGATGGGGATAGGATGGTCTCCATCTCACGTGGGGACGCAAAGGGACCCAGGGCCAGGATCCCATATTGTTGGGGGTTGGGGCTTCTCTTTAAGGAACATCCCTCCCGGCTGGGGACTGGGATAGGGGAGTCTCTCCCCTTAGGGACCCTGCTCTCCTCTTACCTGGCTTCTTGGAGATGGATTTGATGAGGGGTGAGGGCAGCTCCGAGTGCTCCACTTTGCAGGTGAAGGTCTCTCCGGCCTCCCAGTCGCGGGTGAAGATGGGCATGGAGCTGGAGGCGGTGAAGGTGCCATTGTAATGCTCAGTGAGGGTCAGGGGATCAGGGACAACAGATCCTGGCTTCTCCCGGGACCAGACCACCTCGAGTCCAGAGTCGCTAGGCAGGTTGACCACCAGGCAGGTGAGCATGGGGCTCTGGGCCACGTACAGGGCGGCAGGAGACGGGGGCACCAGGAAGACCTGGATGTTGCTGGGAGACGTCGTTTCTTCTGGGGATGGGAGAGCCTGGGTCAGCCACTAGGCTGGGTCTCCCCTGCCCAAACCCATCCTGGTCCCCCCTCACTCCTTGTCCTCTACAAAGCCCAGCCCAGTCTCACATGCTCCCCTCCCCCCTCGATCCCTGCCCAGTGTCCCCCTCTCCTCTCCAGACAGCCCGTCCCTGTTCAGCGTCACCTCTGCACATGCGGGCGTGGCCCTGCTTTTTGCTCCTGGTGCCCGGGTGGGACACCTGGCAGGTGTACGTCTTGCCCTCCAGCCACACGTCCTGGGAGACACTGGCATTGCTGCGGGTGCTGAAAGTGCGGCCGTCGGCGTCCTTCTTGGCAGGGGCGGTGTCACTAGGAAGTAGCCCGGGCTCGCCGTCCACCAGCCATTCCACCGTCAAAGTCTCGGGGTAGAAGCCGGAGATGAAGCACAGCAGCTGGATGGCACCTGGCTTGGTGGTGCAGGAGGAGTGGAGGACGTGCACCTCGGGGGCGTGGGGTTCAATGGGGATGGGCTCTGGGAGAAGGGTGACAGGGGTTAGTTGTTGTACAGACCCCTCCTGAACCCCCCGCCCTGCTATCTGCAGCACAGGGCTCCCTACTGAGCCCTCTGCCCCTTTCCCTGTATTGCAGCATCCATCGCTTCTCTTGGCGTGGTGTCTCTTTTCATCCCTCCACCCTTCGGTGCATGGTCTCTCTCTCTCCACACCCAACACTATCTACCTGTCCCCATCCACTCCCATCTCTCTGTGGTGTCGCTCTCTCTCCATCCACCCACCACAGCGACTCCACTGGCTCACTGCACTAGCAGGCTCCCATCCTCTCTCCCTGCAGCAGTCACCAGAGCAGGGACCTGAGAGACCCCCAACCCCTCCCTTCCCCCCCGGGCTGCGCCGCGCCATTCCTACTTGGGATTTCCTTGGAGATGCTGGAGCTGGTGGGCCGGTGCTGTACGGTGCATCTATAGGTGTTAGACTCCCAGCTGCTGGCCGGGACGGTGACCTGGCTGCTGAGTGAGTAGAGGCCGCTGGAAGGTTGCAGCATGGAGGGATAGGTCTTCACGCCCGAGGAGCCGACGTTTGGGCTCCACGTCACGGTGACCGGCTCGGGGAAGTATCCTTTGGCCAGGCAACCGAAGGTGACCTGGGACGTGGTGACTTCGCCGGTGCAGGAGGTCAGGGGGAAGACAGACGGGGCCGTGGCTCTAACTGCAAAGGGAGAGAGAGCGAGGCCTTGAGACACAGCCCCTACCGAGCCCCTGTCCCGCTCCGTGCAGCACAGGCCCTAGCGTGGCACTGGGGCCAGCACTCAATGCCGGGGGAGAGCGTCCCCTAGCGGAGCCCCACTCTGCTCCATTAAGCACAGCACAGTTTGGGGTGAGACTAGTGACAGTTGCAAGGTCTTATTAATCCCTGTGTGTAAGTGGGCCCCTGAGATAGGCTGCCCCCCGTCTTCCAGGTTGTGTCACAGACTGACCAGGATCAGGGCCCCAAATTCACTTGTGCTGCACAGACCCTGTTGTACTAGTGATTTTAGCTTGGGTAAGAATATTAAATGTTATATTCTCATTAGGTTCCTAGGTGGTAACATCATTGGCCACTACTGGCTTGTAAGCATTTCTGTGGATCAAACGCATGTGATTAGATATCCTAGGACATCATAGGAAAGACTGGGACTGTCCAAGTCAACCCGGGACATATGGGCCCTTTGGGTTAGAGTTCGGGTTATAATCATACATAGGGGAGGAGGATTAAGGGTTAGCGGTTACGGTTAGGTGCTGGGAGTAAGGGCTATAGATTGCTGGGGTACAATTAAGGGTGATGGTTTAATGGTTCAGGTCAAATACCTTTCCACCCTGAAGTTCAATATTTGACGTGCTGTGATTGGATTTCTAGCCAATTTTGCAG
Organism: Emys orbicularis; assembly: GCF_028017835.1. NCBI lineage: Eukaryota > Metazoa > Chordata > Testudines > Emydidae > Emys > Emys orbicularis. The sequence continues at coordinate 50,269,028 of NC_088694.1, forward strand.
CCATTCAATCATTAGATTCCTACTGGGTCTGATGCCATTTCTCAGAGGGAGTTAGTGAGACTCTTGGGTTCTCACCCAAGGGATTAATTTGCAAGTTCTGATAGTTCTTGTGTTGGGATGCTTGATACCAGACTGGAGGCACCAAAACTCTGATGCTCAGAGGGTCATGGTGGGGATGTTCGGGTTAGAGCTGGGGTTATGGTTAGGGGTATAATTGGTGGTTAGTACTTGTATCACAGTGGTCTAGAAAACCCAATCTAGGACCGGGACCCGTCGTGCCAGGAGCTTTACAGAGAAATAACAATGAGGACTCTACTGATCCCAGGACCGTTGCAGCCTAAGCAATCTAAAGTCAGGGTTCGGGGGATAATGTGGGGACGTTAGGGTTAGGGGTTGGGTTTGACGAGAGGGTCAGAGTTGGAGGTCAGAGTTAGGGAGTAGGGGCTAGAGATCTGGGGTTAAGGATAGGATTATAGGGAAAGGGTGAGGATTAGGGTGTTGGGGTTAAGGAATAGGTGCATCTGTCGGGGGTTAGGACGCTGGGGTTAGGGTCATGGTTAGGAAGTTAGGAGAAAGTTGGGGGTCTAAGTAGTTGGGTTTAAGGTCTGGTTTAGGGTCATAGTTCTGGGGTTAGGGTAAAAAACTTTCCCTCCCCCAAACTCAGTAATCGACTGGTGATCATCACCCCTAGCTCACGACCTTTCTAGCCAGATTCCCACTCAAGAAACTACTCAGATTCTAACCAATTGGGATGAAGATTTTCTGGACACTTTCCCAAACTCTATGGGAGAAGAAGTGAGGTTCTTACCCACGAAAGCTTATGCTCCCAATACTTCTGTTAGTCTTAAAGGTGCCACAGGACCCTCTGTTGCTTTCTACGGGAGAAATCTCCCAAGAATTCCAGCTGCGTCACTTTCTAGATGCCCAAACTTGAGGCGCCTTGGGGAGCACTTACCGGGGTCTGCATCTCCAGTGGGCTTTAGCCGGAGACGTCAGAGCTCGTCCCTCCGGAAAGGAAGCCCAACGCGTCTCCAGCTGAGCGTGCCGCAAAAACGGGGCCAGCTCAACTCTAAGGCCAAGTTAGGAACCTGAGCTCTGAGCTGTCGCCTCTGAGCTGCCAGTTCCGTCCAGCCCCAGGCAGCCGAGCTCACCTCTAGCTGTGCTGGGAAGCCCCACGCTGGGCTCTCAGCACGGACCATGAGCGCAGAGCTGGTGGAGGGAGGCAGGGCCGGCTCAGAGAGACGTGTTCCTGCACTCGCTGAGTTCAGGGGTTTACCTCCGACAAGGGACATGCCAAAGGGGAAATCTGTGCCTCAGGTTAGACAGTTTTTGGTTGCACATATTTGTGACTGGGCTAAAGATAGGAGATAATAAAATCCCCTTAGAAACAATCCAGCTGTTCCCCCAAACGTCTAGTTGCAGCTCCCCAACTCTGAGCGCCCCACGTCTGCTAATGGCCCTGAGTCCTGACCCCCAGCCTCCTGCTAGCCCAGCCCTGCGCTCCCCCCACACGGCTCTGCTGGTGCCCCTGACTCCCGACCTGTAGCCCCTTCTAGCCCAGCCATGGGCTGCCCCCAGCTCTGCTGATGCTCCTCACTCCTGACCCACAGCCCCCTGCTACCCCAGGACTGGGCTCCCCCCACAGCTCTGCTGGTGCCCCCTCACTTCTAACCTGTAGCCCCTACTAGCCCGGCCCTGGGCTGCCCCTACAGCCCTGCCTGTGCCCCTGACTCCTGACCTGCAGCCCCTGCTAGCCCAGCCCTGGGATCCCCCCAGCCCAGCCTGTGCCCCTCACTCCCGACCTGCAGGCCCTGCTAGCCCAGCCCTGGGCTTCCCCCCAGCCCTGCCTGTGCCCCTCACTCCCGACCTGCAGCCCCCTGCTAGCCCAGCCCTGGGATCCCCCCAGCCCAGCCTGTACCCCTCACTCCCGACCTGCAGGCCCTGCTAGCCCAGCCCTGGGCTCCCCCCAGCCCTGCCTGTGCCCCTCACTCCCGACCTGCAGCCCCCTGCTAGCCCAGCCCTGGGCTCCCCCCAGCCCTGCCTGTGCCCCTCACTCCCGACCTGCAGCCCCTGCTAGCCCAGCCCTGGGCTCCCCCCAGCCCTGCCTGTGCCCCTCACTCCTGACCTGCAGCCCCTGCTAGCCCAGCCCTGGGCTGCCCCCAGCCCTGCCTGTGCCCCTCACTCCCGACCTGCAGCCCCCTGCTAGCCCAGCCCTGGGCTCCCCCCAGCCCTGCCTGTGCCCCTCACTCCCGACCTACAGGCCCTGCTAGCTCAGCCCTGCCCCCCCAGCCCTGCCTGTGCCCCTCACTCCCGACCTGCAGCCCCCTGCTAGCCCAGCCCTGGGCTCCCCCCAGCCCTGCCTGTGCCCCTCACTCCCGACCTGCAGCCCCCTGCTAGCCCAGCCCTGGGCTCCCCCCAGCCCTGCCTGGGCCCCTCACTCCCGACCTGCAGGCCCTGCTAGCTCAGCCCTGCCCCCCCAGCCCTGCCTGTGCCCCTCACTCCCGACCTGCAGCCCCCTGCTAGCCCAGCCCCGGGCTCCCCCCAGCCCTGCCTGGGCCCCTCACTCCCGACCTGCAGCCCCCTGCTAGCCCAGCCCTGGGCTCCCCCCAGCCCTGCCTGTGCCCCTCACTCCCGACCTGCAGGCCCTGCTAGCCCAGCCCTTCCCCCCCAGCCCTGCCTGTGCCCCTCACTCCTGACCTGCAGCCCCCTGCTAGCCCAGCCCTGGGCTCCCCCCAGCCCTGCCTGTGCCCCTCACTCCCGACCTGCAGGCCCTGCTAGCCCAGCCCTGGGCTCCCCCCAGCCCTGCCTGTGCCCCTCACTCCCGACCTGCAGGCCCTGCTAGCCCAGCCCTGGGCTCCCCCCAGCCCTGCCTGTGCCCCTCACTCCCGACCTGCAGCCCCCTGCTAGCCCAGCCCTGGGCTCCCCCCAGCCCTGCCTGTGCCCCTCACTCCCGACCTGCAGGCCCTGCTAGCCCAGCCCTGGGCTCCCCCCAGCCCTGCCTGTGCCCCTCACTCCCGACCTGCAGGCCCTGCTAGCCCAGCCCTGGGCTCCCCCCAGCCCTGCCTGTGCCCCTCACTCCCGACCTGCAGCCCCCTGCTAGCCCAGCCCTGGGCTCCCCCCAGCCCTGCCTGTGCCCCTCACTCCCGACCTGCAGCTCCTGCTAGCTCAGCTCTGGGCTCCCCCCAGCCCTGCCTGTGCCCCTCACTCCCGACCTGCAGGCCCTGCTAGCCCAGCCCTGGGCTCCCCCCAGCCCTGCCTGTGCCCCTCACTCCCGACCTGCAGGCCCTGCTAGCCCAGCCCTGGGCTCCCCCCAGCCCTGCCTGTGCCCCTCACTCCCGACCTGCAGCCCCTGGTAGCCCAGCCCTGGGCTCCCCCCAGCCCTGCCTGTGCCCCTCACTCCCGACCTGCAGCCCCCTGCTAGCCCAGCCCTGGGCTCCCCCCAGCCCTGCCTGTGCCCCTCACTCCCGACCTGCAGCTCCTGCTAGCTCAGCTCTGGGCTGCCCCCACTCTGCTGATGCCCCTCACGCCTGACCCACAGCCCCCTGCTAGCCCAGCCCTGGGTTCCTTCCAGCTCTGCTGGTTCCCCTCACTCATGACCCGCAGCCCATGCTACTCCAGGCCTGGGTTCCTCCCTGCCAGTGCCGCTCACTCCCGACCTGCATCCCCTGCTAGCCCAGCCCTGGGCTCCCCCGGAGCTCTGTTGGTGCCCCTCAATCCTGATGTGAAGCCCCCCGCTAGCCCAGGTTTGGGCTCCCTCCTGAAAGCTCTGCTGGTGCCCCTCATTCCTGACCTGTAGCCCCCTGCTAGCCCAGCTTTGGGCTCCCCTGCAGCCCTGCCAGTGCTCCTCACTCCTGATATGCAGCCCCCTGCTAGCCCAGCTCTGGACCCCTTTCAAAGCTGTTATCCCAGCTTATAGGTGGAGCGTGAGAAAAACACCTCTGTTCCCTCGTCTCTGCCTGGGGGCTGGGGCAGACCCTGGCCTGTGTTACCCATCCTGGCCTCCCCAGCTCTAACCAACAGACCCCACTCCCCTCCCAGAGCTGGGGCAAGAACCCAGGAGTCCTGGCTTCCAGCCCCTCCCACCCCGCTCTAACCAGCAGACCCCACCCCCCTCCCAGAGAGGGGAGACTTTACTGCTGTCCTGGAGCTGGGGATAGCAGCCTGGAGTTCTGGCTCCCAGCCCCCGCGTTCTAAGCCACAAGACCCCACTCCCCTCCTAGAGCCAGGGATAGAACCCAGGAGTCCTGCTCCTCTCTCTATAAGATTTTCTTCTCTAAAGGTGCTCACTCTGATAGGGTTAAAACACCCCCTGTACTCACCCCAGTAGCAGCCACTTTCCTCTCATTTACTCACCAAATTATCAGGCATGGTGGGTCGCGGCCCAGCACTGTAGACCAGGGAGTTCTGTCCGTGAGTCCCACTGTGGTCTGTGTCATTTGGATTGTTCATCTGAGGTTTCTTTGCCTGTTGGACATCCCCTCTTCTTCCCCCAAATGGTCATCAAAGATAATTATAGGTTGTTATCTATCAGTGACGCCCACTCAGGAGTTTTTAGTGTTGAAGCTGGCGAGAAGGTGTGAAAATTGGATTGGAGGGGCAAACGCTGGGGTGAAAAAACAACTTTCACTTGTCTCAACTTCCCCTTTTTGGCCTCTATGGGTTGTTTGTTGCTTTTCACCAGAGATTTGGTCATGAAGCCTGCAGAACTCTGAAAAGATTGAAATCTCTCAGGGGTGGGGGTGGGGTCTTTTAGAGAACCTGCCATGGGGTGCGTGTTTGTGAAAAAACAGACTTTACTGCTGTCCTGGAGCTGGGGATAGCAGCCTGGAGTTCTGGCTCCCAGCCCCCGCGTTCTAAGCCACAAGACCCCACTCCCCTCCTAGAGCCAGGGATAGAACCCAGGAGTTCTGGCTCCCAGCCCCCCTCCCCCCACTCTAACGGTAGGTCTAGGGATAGACTGATCCTGGAAAGGGAAGGCTAGTGAGATGATAGTGATTCCAATGTTTCCTTGCAGCGCATCTCTCTGTATGCATCACAAGCTCCTCAAGGACTGAGTGATCTAGTGGGTTCGTGTGTGTAGAGGGATTGGGAGCCAGGGCTCCTGGGGTTTGTCTCTGACTCTGGGAAGGAGTGGGGTCTAGTGCAGTGGAACGGTGAGCGGGCTCACAGCCAGGGTTCCTGGGGTCTGTCTCTGACTCTGGGAAGGAGTGGGGTCTAGTGGAGTGGAGCAGTGAGAGGGCTGACAGCCAGGGCTCCTGGTGTCTGTCTCTGACTCTGGGAAGGAGTGGGGTCTAGTGGAGTGGAGAGGTGAGCGGGCTGACAGTCAGGACTCCTGGGGTCTATCTCTGACTCTGAAAAGGAGTGGGGTCTAGTGGAGTGGAGAGGTGAGCGGGCTGACAGCCAGGACTCCTGGGTTTTATGCCAAGCTCTGTAGAGCCCCTTCGCAGGTTGGAGTCCCACCATTTTTTGGGTTTAGGATTCTCAGTTCTCAATGTCCTGACTTGCCTTTCTCCCTGACAGAGCTCCCACAAGCCCCCTCTGTGTTCCCTTTGTTCCCCTGTTGTGATGACATCGCCGGGAGCCCCACTTGTGAGGTGACCGTAGCCTGCCTAGTGACCGGCTATTTCCCGGAGCCCGTGAATGTCAAGTGGAATTCCGGCAGAGTGACCAATGGGATCAAGACCTTCCCAGCCATGGCACAGAGCAGTGGCAGGGCCTTCACCCTCGTCAGCCAGCTCACCGTCCCTGCCTGGGACCTGGCGCACAACACCTACCAGTGCAGTGTGGAGCACACTCCCTCCCGTAAAAAGATAGATGTGGAGATCACGAACGGTGAGCTACATTGGGATGCCAGAGAATGATGAAAGGACTGAGGCAGAAGGGTGCAATAAAGTGTCAGAGGGAGTGGGGGAGATAGAATGATAGAGTCCATGGAAGGGACGATAGAGAGGAAAAGGGATGGATGGACAGAGATGAGGGAAAGACGGAGGGAGTGAAAGAGAGAGGGATGGATGGTATGGAGCGTGGGCTAGGTGGGTGGACAAATGGAGATACAGAAGGAGGGATGGATACAAGGAGGGATGGCTGGAGAGATGACATAGACAGAGTGATAGATAGATGGAATGGTGCAGAGGGAAGGAAGGAGGGAAAGGTAAAACTTTCCTCTCTCCGTTGTCATTCAGGACTTGAGCACATTGTGCTCAGAGCTGTACAAATGCAATTGATTCATGATTCTGACCTGGTATCCATTTTCTCTCTCTGCTGCCAGTATGTGAGGCTCTTATTCATCCTGAGGTTCGCCTCCTGGGCCCCTCCTGTGAGCGCGACGCCATGGAGAAGCAGCTGGAGGTGGTTTGCCTCCTCCTAAGATTCAGCCCCCATGCAGCCAAAGTGGAATGGCTGGTGAACGGCGAGAAGAGGAACCTTCCCACGGACTTCTCCGTTGGGAAGGGCACAGATGGCTCCTACATGGGCCAGAGTCGAGTGAACATCACCAAGGAGAGCTGGGAGAAGGGGGATGTCTACACCTGTCAAGTGACCCACCCAGCGAGGGGAATGGAGCACTCCATGCACAACACCAGCAAGTGCTTGGGTGAGGGGCTACGTCCGTGCACAGTGGGGTGGGATAAAGGGTTACCCAGAAACCAGCCTCACCTAAGGGTAGGTGGGACTGTGCCCAGATCCCAGGGTGATGGGTGACATAGAAATACAATAGAGAGATGGATACTGGGAGTGGGTGGGGAGAGGGATGGATGGTTGCAGTGATTGATATGGTGGTTGGATGGATAGAGAGATACTGTGGATAGAAGGATGAATGACTGAAAGGAAAGATGGATATGATGATTGGCTAGAAAGATAGGTATGATGGATGGATGGAGTGAGAAAGGGGATGTGGATACATGAATAATTATTAATAAAGAGATGGAGCCATAGATGTTGCATGGGAAAGTGTAGATAGAGAGGCAGAAAGTGCTACAGGATTGTTAGATAGCTAGAAAGAGGCTTTTTTTCACTGGTTTCTATCTTTCTTCCTTCTAACATCCCATGAAATTGTGGGATCACAAAATTAGGGGAATGAAAGTATCTCTCTAATCTGTTACGTCCATAACTGAAGTGTCCTTCATGGTCCAGGGAATTCATGGAGTCTTTTGCTCTTCTTTCCCTATTGAAATGAGTCCTTTGTATTTCTCAGCCTGCCTCAGTAACTCAGTGGCTCCATCCGTCTATGTCACTGAGCCATCTTATGAGGACCTGATTGGGAAGACAGCCCGTGTGACGTGCCTGGTGCTGGGCTATAGCTTGGTAGATGTTCGGGTGGCTTGGGAAGTGGATGGGAAAACCAGCTCTGATGCGGAGACAGGAAACCCGGAACAAGCCAATGGAACCCAGAGCGTCACCAGCACCCACAAAATAACCTTGGAGCAATGGAAGAGCAGGACCAAGTTCACTTGCAAAGTGAGACTTCCTTGTTTTGCAGAAGTCACCCAGGATATGCCACTCATGGACACAAGTGAGTACGTCTGCGTTTAAGTCCCAACTCCCTGTGCGAACTCAGCCAAAGTCACTTTACTCTCGCTCTGTGCCTGAGCCTGCAAAGTGGGGATGAGTCTCCTTCATTTCTTTCTCTCAGCCAGTGTCTGTTTCTGGAACAGGAGCTCTCTTTCACGTCCCTACGTCGCCTCGCAGGTGGGGATTGCGGTCTCGCTCTGGGCCGGTAGACACCACCACAATAATAGTAACGGTGAATGTTCTCAGAGCAGCTTCTGCCATGGAAAATGAAGCCCTTGCAATTCACTAGAGTCTATTAGGGTGGTGAGGAAATAGAGGAGGATCTGGCGGATATTTCCTGGGTCTTTCAAAGTGGCGATTCAGCCAGGGCCTTCACAAGAGGTGATGAGGGACAGAAGATATAAAGTAGGGTTAAGATGGTCCATAAAAGGTAGATTCATTGAGTCTGAGGCCAGAAGGGATCGTTAGATCATCTTGTCAGACCTCCTGTTTCTCTGGCCAGAGTATTTCACTCATTTACCCGTTTATCGATCCCATTAACATGTCTTTGATTAAAGCTTCATCTAGAGACACATCCCGTCTTGATTGGAACCCCTCAGGAGATGGAGAATCCCCCACTTGCCTTGATAGTTTGTTCTGATGGTTTTCTTCCAATATTGTTGCCTTACAATGAATTTGAACATGTCTGGTTTAAATTTCCGGCCATTGGTTCTTGTTCTGCCTTTTCTGCTAGATTAAAGGACTTTTTAGTACCCGATATTTTCTCCCCGGGAAGGTATTCATACACTAGTCAAGTCACTTCCTCAGTTTGATCTGAACTGAACCGATATAGCTCCTTAAATCTCTCATTTAGAGCTGTTGAATCATTGCTGAGGCTCTTCTATGAGCCCTTTTCAATTTTTGAAACCACAAAGTTGTGAAACGGGTGCAAAAAAATCTAGAGATTTTAATAAATATTGGGTTGCTTTTATTTGCTTTCTGGTTGGTGAGCCAGGAAGTGAAAGGGAGTGGGTGGGGATTGGGTTTTCAAGCTTTTCTTTGCAGCCAGTGGGGATAGACCCTTCCTTTTTTGATTAAATGAAAGCTGAAATTCCCTGGTCATTCCATGAGCTGTGGATTTAAGGAAAAACAGCAAATACCATAATAAATATAGCCAAGGTTGGCCACCCCTCACATGTTTGAACGAGGGACTAAGAGGAGACATATTCCAACCCTGGGAGAGAAATTAGCTTCATCTCACATCTTTGTCCCTTCCAGCCTACCCTGCCCATGCGCCTACCGTCTCAGCCACTGTCTCCTGCCCTGACCCAGAGGAAACTCCAGGGAAGAGAGATTCCCACACGTTCCTCTGTGACGTCACTGGATTCTTCCCAGCAGACATCAGCCTCCACTGGGAGCACAATGGCTCCGTAGTCAAACATCTTCTCTCCGTTGTCATTCAGGACTTGAGCACATTTTGCTCAGTGCTGTACAAATGCAATTGATTCGTGCCTCTGACCATTTTCTTTCTCTGCTCCCAGCACGCGAAGGTCTCGTTCACCCTGAGGTTCGCTTCCTGGGCCCCTCCTGTGAGCGCAACGCCATGGAGAAGCAGCTGGAGGTGGTTTGCCTCCTCCTAAGATTCAGCCCCCATGCAGCCAAAGTGGAATGGCTGGTAAATGGTGAGAAGAGGAACCTTCCTACCACGGACTTCTCCGTTGGGAAGGGCACAGATGGCTCCTACATGGGCCAGAGCCGAGTGAAAGTCACCAAGGAGAGCTGGGAGAAGGGGGATGTCTACACCTGTCAAGTGACCCACCCAGCGTGGGGAACGGAGCACTCCATGCACAACACCAGCAAGTGCTTGGGTGAGGGGCTGCGGCCATGCACGGTGGGGTGGGATAAAGGGTTACCCAGAAACCAGCCTCGCCTAAGGGTAGGTGGGACTGTGCCCAGATCCCAGGGTGATGGGTGACATAGAAATACAATAGAGAGATGGATACTGGGAGTGGGTGGGGAGAGGGATGGATGGATGCAGTGATAGATATGGTGGTTGGATGGATAGAGAGATACTGTGGATAGAAGGATGAAAGACTGGAAGGAAAGATGGATACGATGATTGGCTAGAAAGATAGGTATGATGGATGGATGGAGTGAGAAAGGGGATGTGGATACATGAATAATTATTAATAAAGAGATGGAGCCATAGATGTTGCATGGGAAAGTGTAGATAGAGAGGCAGAAAGTGCTACAGGATTGTTAGATAGCTAGAAAGAGGCTTTTTTTCACTGGTTTCTATCTTTCTTCCTTCTACCATCCCATGAAATTGTGGGATCACAAATTAGGGGAATGAAAGTATCTCTCTAATCTGTTACGCCCATAACTGAAGTGTCCTTCATGGTCCAGGGAATTCATGGAGTCTTTTGCTCTTCTTTCCCTATTGAAATGAGTCCTTTGTATTTCTCAGCCTGCCTCAGTAACTCAGTGGCTCCATCCGTCTATGTCACTGAGCCGTCTTATGAGGACCTGATTGGGAAGACAGGCCGTGTGATGTGCCTGGTGCTGGGCTATAGCTTGGTAGATGTTCGGGTGGCTTGGGAAGTGGATGGGAAAACCAGCTCTGATGCGGAGACAGGAAACCCGGAACAAGCCAATGGAACCCAGAGCGTCACCAGCACCCACAAAATAACCTTGGAGCAATGGAAGAGCAGGACCAAGTTCACTTGCAAAGTGAGACTTCCTTGTTTTGCAGAAGTCACCCAGGATATGCCACTCATGGACACAAGTGAGTACGTCTGCGTTTAAGTCCCAACTCCCTGTGCGAACTCAGCCAAAGTCACTTTACTCTCGCTCTGTGCCTGAGCCTGAAAAGTGGGGATGAGTCTCCTTCGTTTCTTTCTCTCAGCCGGTGTCTGTTTCTGGAACAGGAGCTCTCTTTCACGTCCCTACGTCGCCTCGCAGGTGGGGATTGCGGTCTCGCTCTGGGCCGGTAGACACCACCACAATAATAGTAACGGTGAATGTTCTCAGAGCAGCTTCTGCCATGGAAAATGAAGCCCTTGCAATTCACTAGAGTCTATTAGGGTGGTGAGGAAATAGAGGAGGATCTGGCGGATATTTCCTGGGTCTTTCAAAGTGGCGATTCAGCCAGGGCCTTCACAAGAGGTGATGAGGGACAGAAGATATAAAGTAGGGTTAAGATGGTCCATAAAAGGTAGATTCATTGAGTCTGAGGCCAGAAGGGATCGTTAGATCATCTTGTCAGACCTCCTGTTTCTCTGGCCAGAGTATTTCACTCATTTACCCGTTTATCGATCCCATTAACATGTCTTTGATTAAAGCTTCATCTAGAGACACATCCCGTCTTGATTGGAACCCCTCAGGAGATGGAGAATCCACCACTTGCCTTGATAGTTTGTTCTGATGGTTTTCTTCCAATATTGTTGCCTTACAACGAATTTGAACGTGTCTGGTTTACATTTCCGGCCATTGGTTCTTGTTCTGCCTTTTCTGCTAGATTAAAGGACTTTTTAGTACCCGACATTTTCTCCTCGGGAAGGTATTCATACACTAGTCAAGTCACTTCCTCAGTTTGATCTGAACTGAACCGATATAGCTCCTTAAATCTCTCATTTAGAGCTGTTGAATAATCGCTGAGGCTCTTCTATGAGCCCTTTTCAATTTTTGAAACCACAAAGTTGTGAAACGGGTGCAAAAAAATCTAGAGATTTTAATAAATATTGGGTTGCTTTTATTTGCTTTCTGGTTGGTGAGCCAGGAAGTGAAAGGGAGTGGGTGGGGATTGGGTTTTCAAGCTTTTCTTTGCAGCCAGTGGGGATAGACCCTTCCTTTTTTGATTAAATGAAAGCTGAAATTCCCTGGTCATTGCATGAGCTGTGGATTTAAGGAAAAACAGCAAATACCATAATAAATATAGCCAAGGTTGGCCACCCCTCACGTGTTTGAACGAGGGATTAAGAGGAGACATATTCCATCCTTGGGAGAGAAATTAGCTTCATCTCACATCTTTGTCCCTTCCAGCCTACCCTGCCCATGCGCCTACTGTCTCAGCCACTGTCTCCTGCCCTGACCCAGAGGAAACTCCAGGGAAGAGAGATTCCCACACGTTCCTCTGTGACGTCACTGGATTCTTCCCAGCAGACATCAGCCTCCGCTGGGAGCACAACGGCTCCATAGTCCCCGCCTCCCAGTACAGCAGTGGCCCCGTCTTCAGATCTGGCCAGGCCTACTCTGCTCAGAGCATCTTGAGAGTCCCCAGGTCCAAGGCGGAAGGAGAAGCAGGGCCCCAATATGTCTGCCTGGTGTCGCACATGACGCTGAATGAAACCTTGAAGGTCAAGGTGAAGCCACAGAATTGTGAGTTGAAGCTCCCAAAGGGCGACGAGAGGGTTGTTTATCCCAATACGGTTAAGGCCCCCTATTACCCTCAGGGGCTAGTGAGGGAGCTAGCACCAGTTCAGGCTTCAATGCTGGAGTTTCCAAAGGGATTCACGCTCTCAACTCCCACATCGACTTGCAGTGAGAGTTGTGGTCTCAACCCCTGGGAGTGAAATATAAACGGCACCTTCTGCCTGTGTAGGGGGGAGGGGTTTAGGGGATGCGAGTTCTATCCTGAGCTCTGGATTCAGGATCTAGTACTTCCAGCAGGGGGCTGGGAGCCAGGACTTCTGGATTCTATCCCCAGCTCTGGGAGGGGAGTGGGGCTAATGGTTAGAGCATGGGGAAAAGGAGTCAGGAATTACCATGGGCAGGTCGTTTCTCCTCTCTGTGTCCCCGTTGCCAACTCTGTCATCTTTGTTGAGTTCATGAATTTCAGGCTGGAAGGACCCTGAGTTGAGCAAACATGGCAGGTCTGTCCCCTGCCAGGTTTTCCACAATGGGGCTTTCTCCCATCGTAGCCAGAGACTTTCAGTTCTGCCCATGGGACCCAGAGACCCAAATAATCATAATGGGACCCAGGAATCCCAATCCCTGGGTGTGTTGGAAAACTTCATCCGTTGTTCCCGACGCCCCGTGAGATGAGGGTCCTGCCCCTTCCATCAGGGAACCCAGTGCCCTATTTCCCACCCCAATGACCCTCGTCCCTGTCCCAAAACAGCCCCTGGGATTTGCACCCCTCAGACAGAGGCAATTAGTTATCAGCTGGTGTCATCTCAGCCCTCAACGCTGCCTCCTGCCCCCAACCAGGTGGTGGCAACTGTAATCGACACCCTCTGGAGGTCTTTCTCCTTCCCCCTTCCCTGGAGGACCTCTACATAGCACAGAATGCCACCATCACTTGTTTGGTGAGTGGCATGGAGACCCCCGGCAGCCTGGAGGTCTCCTGGAACCGGGGTAGCGGGGGCCCATTGGACGTGGTCTCCAGGGAGCCGGTGCTGCAGGAAAATGGCACTTACAGTGCAACCAGCATCCTGCGGGTGTGCGTGGAGGAGTGGCAGGCGGGGGAGGAGTTCACCTGCACCGTGAAACACCGAGACATCCCGTCGGCCATTGTCAAGACCATCCGCAAGATTCATGGTAAGAAACCCGCCTTTCCCCTGTAGGGGGTGCCAGCTCCAATCTGGCTGGCTCATGGTGTGGGGACTGGCTGGCTCAGGGTGTGGGGAATGGGACATGGGTCCTTCTGTCTCTAGGGGGCGCAAGCTCTGATCTGGCTTCAGGTCTTTGGACTGGGCATTACACATTTGTGGGTGGGAGGAAATGTGCAAATTTATGAGAGAGAAGGGGACGTAGAGTCAGGACTCCTGGGTTCTTTTTCCAGATCTGGGAGCAGAGTGTGTGTGGGGGTCTAGTGGTTTATAGTATGGGGGTTGTGTGGGGGTTGGCAGCCGGGACTCCTGATTCTCCTCGCTCACCATTAACCCTTTGGTGTTTCCTTGTGGCAGAAGTCTCTCCCCGTAACCCTTCTGTCTACATCTCCCCTCCTCACACTGAGGAGCTGGCTCTCCGGGAATCAGCCACCATCACCTGCCTGGCCTCCGGCTTCTGGCCCAGAGACATCTTGGTGACATGGACCCAGCAGGACCGGCCCGTGCCCCAGGAAGCCTACACCAACATCGGCCCCGTCCGGGAGGCTGGGAAGGAGGAGCTCTACTTCATCTACAGCAAACTCAATGTCTTGGCGTCTGAATGGCAGCGGGGGGACACGTACGCCTGTGTGGTGGGGCATGAGGGTCTGCCCATGACCTTCATCCACCGGAGCGTGGACAAAGCCTCTGGTAAACCCACTGCCGTCAATGTCTCTGTGATCTTGTCCGACACCGATGTCACTTGCTACTGAGGAGCAGAGCCCCGCGGGCTCCTCATGGCGTATCTGAGATGGCCACGGAACCTCGTGGGGTCTGGGATTCCTCTTAGCCTGTGTGTAAAGCTGTGGTAGCTCTGGTGTACAGAGTGTGGCTGTGTGTGGAATATGCCCAAATAAAAATGCAACATGCTAGAGTTTATGTTCAATGGGATGTCTTCTTCTAGCAGGGACCGTCTCTATGTCTTATCCACCAGCCCAGCCTCCCTCCTGTATCATCTATATCCATTCACCACCCTACTTTCTGAAGTATCTCTTACTATCCATCCAGTCTCCTTTTCTTATGCATTATCTAGATCTATTCATCAAAGCTTCTGTCTGCAGGATCTGTCCATCCATCCTACCCACTGCTGTACCTTTGTCTGTTTTTCCCTCTTTACTAGCTGTCCATTTTCCTGCCCACCTGCACTCTCTTTCTCTCTGCACTATGTCTGTTTATCCATATTTCTCTTGGCAATATCTGACATTGTCTGTCCTCCCTTTTGCAATCCCTGCCCATCTCTCCAACATCTGCAGTGTCGTCTGTCTACCTTTGCTTCTACAACATCCATCCATCCATCTGAAATTATGCAATATCCTCTATGCATCCATCCATCCTCATGCAGTGTCATGAGTCTGGCTGCCCATCCCTCGGCAGTGACTTGCTATTGTTCATGATACAGCAGCTCCTAGATGTCCTGACCAAGGTCAGGGCCCCATTGTGATGGGCGCTGCATGAACACACACAGAGTAAACATCCTTAATGCAAGGCGCTCACAGTCTGAGCACAGAGAGGCTGGGAGAGGATATTTTGGCACAAAAGGATTATATCCAGGATGCTTGAAGGGGTGAGACTCCCATCTCCCCCTGAAATTATGAGTTTATTTCAGTGGCACCTGATTTCCTAAGAGTCCTTTAAAGACCCAGCCCAAATGGCTTGTCTCTGGTCACACTGCAGGTCAGTGGGAGAGGTGGAAATAGAGCCCTGATCCCCCTCATCTCCAAGACTTGTGTCATAACCATTGCACCTATCTAGCAATGTAGCCCTAGCCACTCTGGCTCCTATTTCTCAGAACTGCTCGAGATGTTTCCTCACCTGACCACATAAGGTGCAGAGTCAGAGCCCCCAGGAATCTGGTGTTATGTCTGCAGGGAGCTAGGCGGCAGGGTGAGACTGAGTTAGGAGCCTCCATTCCCACCAGCTCTGTCCCCATTGCCCCTGGATGTGTGAACAGGGGGGTGGTGATCGGGGAAGTGATTTCACTTCTGAGTATGGCATCGGGGAGACTGACACCGGAATACAGCATCCGGTTATGGAGTCAACGTGCAGCGATGGTCAGAAGCAGTAACAGAACGTTAGGAACCATTAGGAAAGGGACAGATAATAAGACAGTAAATACCATATTGCCTCTGTATAAATCCACGGTATGCCCACACGTTGAATACTGCATGGAGTTCTGGTCACCCCATCGCAAAAGAGATATAATAGAAATAGAGAAGGTACAGAGAAGGGCAACAGAAATGATCAGGGCTATGGAACAACTT
This sequence comes from Emys orbicularis, assembly GCF_028017835.1. Classification (NCBI taxonomy): domain Eukaryota; kingdom Metazoa; phylum Chordata; order Testudines; family Emydidae; genus Emys; species Emys orbicularis. The sequence goes on from NC_088694.1 coordinate 50,284,365, forward strand.
CCATATGAGGAGAGATTAAAAAGGCTGGGACTGTTCATCTAAGGAGACAACTAGGGGGAATTTGATAGAGGTCTATACAATCATGACTGGTGTGGAGAAAGTAAATAAGGAAGTGTTATTTACTCCTTCACATAACACAAGAACCATGGGTCACCCAATGAAATTAAATGGCCACAGGTTTAAAGCAAACACAAGGAAGTACTTCTTCACACAACACAGAGTCAACCTGTGGAACTTGTTGACTAGGGATGTTGTCAAGTCCAAAAGCATAACTGGGTTCAGAAAAGAATTAGCCAAGATGGTCAGTGACGTAACCTTATGTTCTTGGTGTCCCTAAGCCTCTTATGGTCAGATGCTGGGATTGTATGACAGTGGATTAATCACTCAATAATTGCCCCATTCTGACCATTCCATCTGATGCATCTGGTGTCTGCCACTGTTGGAAGACAGGATACTGGGGTAGATGGACAATTGGTCCCATGCAGTGTGGCCATTCTTATGTCCACATATTTAAAAAGAAGTTTGAAAAATTGGAGAGGATGCAAAAGAGAGCTAGAAAAATGATTAGAGGGCTGGAGAAAATACCTTCCAGTGAAAGATGGGAGGAGACAAATTGGGTGAGCTTATGAAAGAGACATTCAAGAGATGGCTTCATTGATCTGTATAAGTACCTCCATGGAGAGTGACCGGGGTCCCTGGGGGGCCATGCTGAGATTGCTCAATTAGGGCAAATTGCAAAGAATGGGGCAGACAATCCCCCAAACTGGTGGTTATTCTGATAGATTCACCAAACTAGCAACAAACAGCTTCTACAATACCTTACTGATTACCTAGAATCCAGAAATACAATTCCCTTAAAGCAACCCAGCCTTGAGCTTCCACCCAGACAGCCAAGTCAAATATGATGAGGATTACTGAAAAGCTTGTTAATCATATAAAAGTTCTGCCAATCCCAAAGGATCGGAGACATTACCCACCAGGTCAATGAATATTTCAGATCTTACCCAAATAGATGCTTACAGCCAATTCTTATTAACTAAACTATAATTTATTAAAAAAGAAAAGAGAGAGAGAGAGTATTGGTTAAAAGATACAGGTAGGAATAGAGTTCTCAGGTCAGTTTCAAAGCAGAGATGGTTAGCTTCAGAGTTGCAAAGAGTCCCTTCCAGAACCAGTTTATCAGGTTATAGTCCAATGTCCATGGCCAATATCAGGGTGATCCAGAATAGAATTGGAGACCTCTGTCTTATGACTCAAACGTCCCCTGACGAAGCTTAAGCAGATCTGAAATGAAAGGATCAGGGCCCAAGAATTTTTATAGACCCTGGCAGGCTACTGTCAACCTCTTGACAGCAGGTGTTCCTTGGGTGAAGGATAGTGTCTTTGCAGTAACTTCCTACTTCCTAAGCATCACCAGTAATTAGCTACATGGATTAACATAAAGCAATTGCCTATCTCCTGCTATTTGAATTTAAGACAGTGATATCACTACATTCACAGTTCATTTAAATGTCATTATCTCCTGTTGATCTCTGAATCAGCAGAATACAGTGATAGACGGGAACTGTTTGGTTACATTGTCAACCTCTAACAATATATATGTAAACACACAACACCCATAGGTGCTGACTCTGTGGGTGCTCTGGGGCTGGAGCACCCATGGGGAAAAATTAGTGGGTGCTCTGCACCAACCGGCAGCCAAGCTCCCCCCTCCTTGCCTCCTTCTCCCACTCCCCCGAGCGTGCCATGTCCACACTCCTCCCTCTCCCTCCCAGCTTCTCGCTCCCCCCCTGCCACCTAACAGCTGTTTGGTGGCGCTTAGGTCTTTCTGGGAGGGAGGGGTAGGTGCTGGGATGTGGTGCCTCAGGGAAGGAAGTGAAGAAGAGGCGGGGCAGGGGCAGAGACTTGGGGGAAAGTTGTGGAATGGGGGCAGGAAGAGGGGGCGGGGCTGGGGTGGGAAAAGGCGGGGTGGGGTGGGGACCTTGGGCAAGGGATGGAATGGGGCTGGGGCGAGGGCGGTGCAGGGGCAGGAAGAGGCGGGGCAGGGGTGGGGCAAGGGGCTGAGGGGAAGTCGGTGCCTATGACAACACCACAAATATTATCTACTAATATGTCTCTAAAGAGAAATATGGGGCACAGCTGGGGAACCATTGAAAGACTTGCCAGAAACAGACAGGAGCAGAGGAGCATTGTCGGTGCCCTAAATGTCAGAGGCGTATTGGGAACTAACTAACTATGTCTCTAAAGGTTGAATCTGGGTTAATTAGCCTGCTAGTTGTGTAACCCTTTCTGGCCCTGTGTCACAGCGAGAAAATACTAGGCACTAAAGGTGTCTAACTTAGTATAGAAAGGCTTGAGGCGCCAATGGCTGGAAGTTAAATGCAGAGAGATACAAATTAACAATAAGGCACAACGTCTGGAAGGAAACCATTGGAACTAACTTCCAGTGGAAGTGATGAAGTCTCCATCTCTTGAGATTTGTACATCCAGCCTGAGGTCTCTTCTGGAAGATATGCTCCCATCAAAGACAAGTCATTGGGCTCCATAGCGGGGTAGCTGGGTGAGATTCTCTGGCCTGTGATATACAGGAGGTCAGACTTAATGCAGTAATGGTCCTTTCTGGCCTTAAGATCTACAAATGCACCAGTCAAGGTTTCAGAGCTAGGAAGGTCACGTCAATTATCCACCACCAAACTCTATGGCCCAGGACAAAGAGTGCACTGGTGGATGAATTAAGTTTTCAGCCCATACATCCGGAGAGATGAGGTCTCCCACAGTGGCTGTAAACCGAACCCAGAGGGAATCATTGTCTCTGGGCTACGATGTATCAATAACTGTCCTTTCCCAGCTAAACTGGAGAGGGACTGTAAGCCTGACTGTCAGAGGCCAGAGCCAAGGTGTGAACTAAGTTGAGGAGGCTCCAGGCCACTTCCCAGTAGGCGTTTGTGCTGTTGACAAGACACATGGATGGGCTCAGGGAATGCTGGGCTGTGAGTCCTTCCAACTCTTGGGAACGGGTTCCCAATGGAGCCCAGGCTGGCGGTGAGTGAAAGAGGCTCCTACTGAGTGGTATCCCATGTGCAATGAGTTGGGAGGGGTCTTTACTCAGTCCCCAGGACACAACAATACAGACGGCTCAAGGAATTAGAAATGGGCCATGGAGACGTCTGCCTACAGGGAATGAGGTCACTGCTGTGTGACGGTGGCAGAGTCGCTTCAAGTGAGAATCAGTTGGGGGCCATCATATCTGTTTCCAGTATTTGATGATATGGGGGCAACACAGGGTGTTGGTGATGGGGTGGCCATATCTTTCCCCTTTTTCGTAGGGCTCACGGGTGGGCTGGCTAGGTGTTGCCCAAATGTGGCGATGGGCTACAGATCTTCCCCCTTCTAGAAGAATGGGTTGAAATGGAGTTCAAGCGGGTAGTAGCTTAAAAGTTGTTCCCGTCAGATGACCCTGTTATTAGGTGTATTACAGTCATGTGTAGAGGTTTCCACTGAGTTTGGGACCCCAATGCACTAGGAGCTGCACACACGTAGAGTAAGAGACAGTCTCTGCCCAGAAGAGTTTAATGTCCAAACAGAGAAAGGGTGTGAAGGGAAACTGAGGCACAGAGAGGGGAGGTGAATTGCCTGAGGTCCTGCAATGTCAATGACAGAGCTGGGAATAGACCCATGGGGGTCCTGAGTCCCATCCTAGTGCTCTGTTCATTGGACCACACTCCCTCTGGGATGGTGCGAGTTGGGGGAGGTCTCAGAACAGCTCTGTGGGCAAATTCCCCAGGTCCCCAAAATAGGGACTTGGTGCCTCTGCTGTCCAGGAACCGGTCCCAGCACGGCTCAATCTGGCATTGACTGGGAAGATGCTGTTGTTTGATGGGTGTGCATGGCCCCATTGAGTTATGCATTGGCAGGTCTCAGCCCAGTTCCCTGGCTGGCCAAGGGAGGGGGAGGGCATGCTCGGGGAGGGGCATGTAGTGCCGCTGGCTGGAGTTTGCAAAGGAGCCAAAGGGCAAGAAATTTAATGGAAGTTGGGGGCTGAATCCCTGAGGCTGCTCTGAGAATTGCAGCCTGTGACGGGGGGTCTCCACCTGCAGCCTGCCGGTCTCTCCTGGCAGGAAACCCTCTGTCTCTGGCCCTGGACAGGAACTCCTGCCAAGAGCACAGATCGGAGCTCCCTGCTGTGCCCACTCAGCTCCTTGGCTTAACGAAGAGGCCTCTCTAACTGGCCCGTTTATCTCATCCCCAGCTCCTCACTGCCTGGTGGAGGACCACGGCATCTATGTTGAAGGAGGAGAGGAGGAATCTGACGGTCTCTGGACACCTGTTGTCTTCATTGCTCTCTTCCTGCTCAGCCTGTTGTACAGCGCCGGCGTCACGCTGGCTAAGGTAATAGCCACAGCTACCTTCATGGTCACCTCACTGCTTATAGCAATAACCAGTGCTCAGTAATCTATCCCCCCCCATCAGCCACCAACCATCCTCGGTAACTACTTGATCACCATTACCACCCATATCCAGTGTTTGTCAGAGGCCAGAGACAAGGACTAGAGCCAAAGTCAGGAATTGGAGCCCAGGGTTAGGAGCAGGCCTGGACCCAGACGGGAACAAGGCAGGACCAGGGCTGAAAAAAGAAGTCACAGCCGTTATCACAGCACTGGGGAAATGCTTTGGGCAACTGCTTAAGCTCTGCTGGGCTTATGAGCCGGTCTGCTCACTCTGCCCAGCAATCAGGGCGGAGCCGATCAGGCAGCTACAGGCCAGGTGCGCGCGTCAGGTCACCTGGGACTGGCTCTGCTGCCAGCCCTGATTCCTCACAGTGCCCAACGATCAATCAGAGATAATCAGAAATGATTTATTATTTATAAATAATCAACAATCCATCATCACTAATTAATGAGCTCCCATGACTGTTGATATGGGAGTGATTAATCAATGAGAATCAACAATCTATTATCAATTCTAATGAATTATCACTGAGAAAGTCAACAATCAGGGATTGGCTATCTCTGGTCAGTACTTAGTGAGCTGTAATTAATGCCGAATAGCCATTAATCTGCAATTAATTATCAATAATCAACATTCACAGATCAGTAATTAATGTTAAAAATCAATAATCAAGGATCAACCATAAGTAAGCAGGAATTAATGATCAGTTGATGATACGCAATAATCACTTATCAGTAATAATCAATTAAAGATCATTGAAAAAAAAATGAACGATCACTCATTAAAGAGCAAAAATAAATGTTCAAAGCTCAGGGATCAATAAGCATCAATTAATAACCACTCCACCATGATCATTAATGATCAGTAGTGGGGCCCAGATGCACAAAGGGCCAGAGGTGCCTGTGAAGCCAGATCTGTGGCAGGTGTAACCTTGCCTCAGTGGGTCAGAACTGAGGATGCCCAAATTCAGGATGAACTGATGAGAAATAGGGCAGATATACCCCAAGACTAGTGGCTAATCCCCTATAGGATATACCAAACCAGCAACAAAAGTAAACTCCTGTTTCACCACACTGGCTAACAAGGAGTCATAAAAGCAGTTTCCTCCAACATTCCAGTTCTTATGTCACCACCAAAAGTACTGGATTCAGAGATGAGCGGTTCTTTACAATTGCTCTACAACAGTCTCATCAAATAAAAGATTCTTCTGATCCCAAAGATCCAGCCCCACCCAGTTCAATATAGATCTTACCCCAAAATCACACTGGTGCCAATCCTTTAGTATTTAAAATCTAAAGGTTTATTCATAAAAAGAAAGAAAGGTGAGAGTTGGAATTGGTTGAAGGAATCAATTACATCTAGTAACGGCAAAGTTCTTGGTTCAGGCTTGTAGCAGTGATGGAATAAACTGCTGGCTTAAGTCAAGTCTCTGCAGTACATCCACAGCTTGGATGGGTCATTCAGTCCATTGTTCAGAGCTTCAGTTTGTAGCAAAGTTCCTCTAGAGGTAAGAAGCAGGATTGAAGACAAAGTGCAGGTGTTTCCAGGACCTTTTATAGCTTCTGCCATGTGGAGGGAATCCCATTGTTCTTACTGTGGAAAATTACAGCAACAAGATGGAGTTTGGAGTCACATGGGCAAGTCACATGTTCATGCACAATTTCCCTCAGTCATTGCAGGAAGCCATTACCCATACTCCAGACAGCATGTTTACATGACAGTCCACTCAGTGTAGATGGGTGTCTCCCATAGTCCTTTGTAAACTAAGTATTTCTTGATGAGCCACTTAATTTGAACAGTCCCTCCAAGATGTGCTGGCTAGTTCCCTTGTGGGCGTTACCCCAGAAGCAAACATTTGAAATCCAGGTATAGAGACAATACTTATAACTTCACATACAAAAATGATACATGCATACAGATGGCATAATCATAACCAGCAAATCATAACCTTTTCACAAACACCTCACTTGATAACCTTTTTAGATTTGCTGCGAATATATAACAGTGGTTGCAACAATGATCTATATGATCTTATTGTATTCAGATAATGTCACAGCAGGGACATGGTGCAATAGCCTGGAACCAGAACCAGAATCGGCGTAGACAGCTGTGGCTCCCCAGGGAGTTGGTGTGCGGCACCCGCTGGGCTGCGGCCGGTCCCTGAGGCGGTTTGACAAGGCTGGTGTCTCTGTCTGGAAGTTGAGCTCCAGCTCAACCCAGACTCCTGGCAGGATGCAGGCGTGGCTGGGCGAGGTCCGTGGCCCGTGCTATGCATCAGGACAGGCTGGATGGTCCTAATGGTCCCTTCTGGCCTTGCTCTCCCAGCGTAGGATGCTGCCCATGAGCCCAACGCCGGGTCCAACGGCACTGGCTGAACCCCTCTGCTCTCTGTGTCCCACAGGTGCGGTGAGTGCCCGGCTCCGGGCTCCTAGGAGGTGGCCAGCACTGCTTCATCCTCTTCATTCCCTCCCTCCATCTTCAGCCCTCCCGGGCTCCTGCCCTCTCTCCGGACCCTGGAGGGATCATGTTCCACGGTAGCTCAGAGGGTGCGACAAGGGCCGCTGAAGGGTCTGAGCTCCGCAGAGCCCAGAGCAGGGAGGGCAGAGTCCTTCCCCGGTTGTCCCCGTGGGGCAGCCCACGCTGGAGCTTGAACTCAGCCCTGTGCCCCTCAATCCTCCACCCCCGTCCCATGGCAGGGACCGGATTTCCTTGTGCGTATGTGTGTGTGTGTGTGTTTGCAGGTCTGTAGTGTCCTGAGGGCTGGTCAACCTGGACTCTGTCAAGGGAGAAGAGTCTCTCATTTGCTCCATTGTTTAATGTGCAACTTACATGGGAATTGTGTGTTTGATCCAAAATAAAATGGATTAAAAAATTGGTTGCTGCATTTGAGGATGGTTTTGTGGGATTTAACCTATGAGAACGCTACTCACTGTATGTCCCAGTCCCCTGTTATCCATCCATCCATCCATTCCTCCCCACATCTAGCTATCTAGCTAATCTCCCTCTCTGTTAGGTGTCACTGTACTGTAGAAGCCAATATATTTTGAATGAGTTGAAAGTTGGGAGACCCGACTAATTGTCATAAATCCTTGGGCACTTGCCCCCGAGAACTTGGGTACCCCACCAATTGGATCACAGCCTGGCTAATTCTGCCTCTTTAAAGTCCCCATGTGCTCTGACCGCTGGTGGGGTGGCGGATTCTTTTATCTTTGTCCCGTGACCTCAGGATTTTCACTGAGCTGTTCTCAGCCAGTTCTGCAACTCACCCTCCCTAGGGGCACCCGTTCTGTGGGGCGGGGAAAGTTTGTCCAGTTTATAGAGATGGACATTTGCAAACACTGGTGCCTAAAGTCACACTCCTTGTTCCCCTGCGTGGAAGTGACCTGATCTCCAGAGGTGCTAATTACCTGTCAGTGCGAATGTTAGACTCTGGATACTCTGAAAATAGAATTTAGGGAGAAATCTGAGCTGTGTTGACGTCATTGTCAGCATCGTTCAACTGAGCCATCATTTCGCCTTGTTATTTATAAGCACCAGGGTGGGGAAGAGCTACTGATGCTAAAGGACAAGAACCAGTGGGTATGAGGGATAGCTCAGCGGTTTGAGCATTGGCCTGCTAAACCCAGGGTTGAGAATTCAATCCTTGAGGGGGCCACTTAGGGATCTGAGGTAAAATCAGTCCTTGGTCCTGCTAGTGAAGGGAGGGGGCTGGACTCGATGACCTTTCAAGGTCCCTTCCAGTTCTAGGAGATAGGATATTTCCATTAATTAATTAATTTTTTAGAAATGACCAGGAATAAACTGAGTCTGGAAAGGAGAAGAAGGTTTCTAACCATCAGAGGAGGGGGTTCAGGAACCATCTCCCCCTAGGAGGAGAGGGGGGCAAAAGTTTTAGGAACTTGCTTAATAAGTTTATGGCCCCAGAGGTCCCTTCCAGTCCTGTGTATCTCAAAGGGAATTCCCATGGAAATCCCATTGAACTAGCCCATAGAGTCCATTAAATGTCCAGTTTATTTCTTGATATTCCCCTGCCTAGACATGCCAAGTCCCGGGATTGCATTTGCCCTCTTAGCTACAGCAGCATTCTGCGAGCTGATGTTCAGTTGTTCATCTGCCATGAGCCTCTGAGTCATTCTCAGAGCAAATAGGTTAATTTCAGGGAAGGTTAAATTTACTCCCTGTTTCCCCTCGTATCACGCACTGAATGCCTTTGTGGTTAGGCCAAGAACCGTCCCCAAATTTAGCCTGTCTGAGAACATCTGTGTCCTGTTTATCAAAACAGCTGGCGGCAGATGTTTCCCCTTTGAGACATTCTGGGGTAGAAGACTGGCATGGCTAGGGGCAGATTTGATTTGTGAGGCTCAGAATGGAAAGGCCATAGATGACTAAGTTAAAAAATACAGCCATTGTGGACTTGGTGGTGAAAAACAAAGTGAAAAACATGCTGTAAATTATTCAAACCCTTGGCTCTGCACTAGCAGCTGTCATCCAAGTGTTGTTAATTTTCACAGACCCCCCCAAACCCCCACTGTGGGGTAGGTAACCATTATTATAACCATTGGGGAAACTGAGGCACTGGGTTCCCCAGCAATGATTCAGTAGTAAAGAAAGGAACAGAACCCAGGAGTCCTGACACCCAGTATCCCCACTCTAAGCCACTAGATGCTACTCCCCTCCTTGAGCTGGGAATAGAACCCAGGAGTCCTGACTTCCAGCCCCCTCTGCTCTAACTGACTAGACCCCCATCCTCTCCTAGAGCCAGGCATAGAACCCAGGAGTCCTGACTCCCAGGCCCCTCTGCTCTAACCCACCAGACCCCACTCTCCTCCTAGAGCCAAGGATAGAACCCAGGAGTCCTGGCTTCCAGCCCCCTCTGCTCTAACCCACCAGACCCCACTCTCCTCCTAGAGCTAAGGATAGAACCCAGGAGTCCTGACTCCCAGGCCCCTCTGCTCTAACCCACCAGACCCCACTCTCCTCCTAGAGCCAAGGATAGAACCCAGGAGTCCTGACTCCCAGGCCCCTCTGCTCTAACCCACCAGACCCCACTCTCCTCCTAGAGCCAAGGATAGAACCCAGGAGTCCTGGCTTCCAGCACCCTCTGCTCTAACCCACCAGACCCCACTCCCCAGCCTAGCCCATTTTCAAGAAATGGACAAACCATGCTCCACTCTATGATATCACCTTGGCTAATGAATTCCTATCTAAGCACTTGGGGTGGGATTTTTAAAGGTGTTTAAGAGTGTGATGTGCCCAAATCCTTTTGACTGACAATATAAGTTTTGCACCTATCTCACTTGGTCACCTGTTGGAAACCCCAGTTTTCATTTTAAACTAGACTCAGGTGGAGAAAGCCTTGCGGTCAGTCCTGCCCTGGGTGGAGATGGAGCAGAGAGGACGTAAGGGAGATTCTTGGAGTCTACTGAGGTTAGCTCTTGGGTGATATACTAAAGAACAACCTTGAGCTGGATGACTGGACTAGATGGGGGCTTTACAAACACTAGTTTCTGAGATTTTCCAGCAGACAAACCTAAGACCAAGTCGAGAGAAATGCAAAGGAAATAAAGACAGGGAGTGTCATATAAATTTAAGGAGCAGGGTCAACTTTTTCCACCTAGAGGATCTAAAGATGGACATCTTAATGCATATTAAAGCCTTCAAAGAAGTGGCTAGATTTTCAGAAGTTCTGCATAAACCCAGATCCTACTCTCTCCTTACTCCCAAAAGTCAATCCATTTGGCTTTAGAGGGGAAGATTTTCAATGGCAATGGAACATCGATGGGAGTTGGGCTTTGAAAATTACGATTTTTGCTGCCTAACATTAAGAAGCCATTTTTTAAAATTGGCCTTAGTGTTTTTAAGATTAGCTGATGATTTTCAGAAGGGACTGATGGTAACATTTTCAAAAATGCCTAAGGGCCAGATTTGGAAAAGTATTCGGTTGCCTAAAGATGCAGATAGGTGCCGAGTGGGATTTTACAGTGGAACATAGGATTGGAAGAGACTTCTATGGTCATCAAGTTTAGTCACCTGAAATCACAGGCAACCCCATCATATAATCCCATTCATAAATGTATCAAGCTCCATCTTAAAACTAGTTACGGTGTTCCCTCCCCTCCCCCCACTACTTCTGGTGGGAGGTGGTTCCCGAACCTCCATTTTTAGATGGTTCCCAAGCTTCTAATTTCCTCAACTTACTCATGGGAAATTTACCATTTGTTCTTGTGCTTTGACTTCAAGAGCTCTTTTCCCTCCTGGGTGTTTGCTTACCTGGTATACATATACAGAGCAGTCAAACCCCCATTCAGCCTGTGTTTTGCTAGGCTAAACGAGCCAAGCTCTTCCAGTCTCCTCTCTTAAAACAGGCCTTCCATTCCCCTAATCATCCTCGCAGCCCTTCTATGCATCTGTTCCAACCTGAATTCATCACAGCGTAGACAGTAGGAAAAACTTTCTAACTATAAGGGTAGTTAAGTTTTGGATTAGGCTCCCAAGGAAGGTTGTAGAATCCCTGTGTAGAGGGGTTCAGTTGGGGGTTGCCCCTTTCTGGGGCGGCTGAGAACCAGGCCGCCTCACTACTTAGGTCCAGTGAGTTGGGGAATTAGCCTGGTGAGGCAGGAAACAGTCAAGGGCTCAGGCACTCAGGCAGGGGCTGAGCAAAATAGTTCACTAATAAGCCCAGGCCCTGGGTCAGGGCGGGGAGCAAACAAACAGGAACAAAACCCAGGCTCCCGGTTCTGGCGTCTGGGGCGAGGGGGAGACTGCCACCCATGAGTGGGGTGGCAGGGGGGACACAGGCCCGCCCACTCCACTGCGTCCCAGCCCGGGGCCCTAACAGCGGCAGGCAGCCTGCTGCTGTGTCAGTGGGGATCCTGGCTGCAACACACTGACATCGGCTCTGGGTGTGCTGCAGCCAGACTAGGGTCGGCTGCCCCCGGGCTACTTCCTACCTCCCCCTTTAGCAGTACCTGCGTCTGGTCGGTGTCCTCCACGGAATCAAGCACCATGGGCTCCTCAGGGTTCTCGGCGAGCGGTAGGCTTGGCAGCTCCTCTGGGTCGCTTCCCTCCGGTAGGCTTAACAGCTTCTCCGGGGTCTGGTCGTCATCAGGCCTTGACTGGTATGGCCAGTCCTCGGGTCGGTCACAGGCTGCGGGAGTCTCCCCGGCAGGAGCTAAGCCCCCAGCGTCTGGCTTCTCCGGCGTCCAGGCAGCTTCTGAGCCCTGGGCTGTGGCTTTTATACTTCCTGTCCTGCGCTTTGACCTTTGGGGGGCGGGCACAGGCTCCAGTGGCTCCGCCCACTTTGGCATCTGGAGGGGCTTGTCCCTCTCTGGGGTGGCTGGGAGCCAGGCCGCCTCACTACACCCCATCATTGGATGTTCTTAAGAATGGGTTGGACAAACACCTGTTAGGGTTGGTCTAGGGTTACTTGGTCCTGCCTCAGCCCAGGGGGCTGGACTTGTGGCCTGTTGAGGTCCCTTCCAGCCTGACATTTCTATGATCTTTCTTGAACATGAATGACCAGAGTTGCACATGGTATTCCAGATGAGGTCTTCGTAGCGCCTCTTACAATGGCATTAATGCTTCCTTACCTCTACTGGAAATACCTCACCCGAAACATCCTACAAACACATTTGCCTTTCTTATGACCATGTCATATTGGCGGCTCATAGTCATCCAGTGATCAACTAATCCACTCAGGTCTTTCTTCTCCTCTGTCATTTCCAACTGAAGAGCCCTCAGTTTATAGCAGCAATTGTTGTTATTAACCCCTTAGTGAATGACTTTGCATTGTTTACTATTAAATTCCATCCATTGATGTTGCTCCTGTCCTCTAGGTCACTTGGGTCATTTTCAAAAGTGCCTAAGCAGGTTAATCACTTAACGCTCTGTGAAGTCAAAATCAGGGGGATTTAAGTTCTAAATAGTGAAGTTCCTTTTGAAAATGGGACTTAGGTGCTTTTGAAAATTTTGCCCAGAGAGGATCAGTGACTTGCCTAAAAGTCATACATAGAGTCTGCAGAACTGAACCTAGATCTTAACCAGACGACCAGCCCTCCTCTCAACTAGGTGACTTTTCTTCATCACTTTTTAGATAAAAATCAGAACCTTTGTTGATGTCTCTGTCACCATATCTCAGAGACACTAGCCTGAAGAAAAATTGCCAGAAAAACAAAAAGGAATTGGATTTTATGGAAAAAAAAGTTTTATTTAGAAGCCAAAGCATGATGGATGTTCAAGCTAGACAGCACAACTCAAAACAATAGGTGGTGAGTTGGCACAGAACATGTTACAGTGCAGATTAATGCAATACCATGTGACAGACTGGAATAAAACCAAGATGCAGTGTGATCCAATGGAATCTAGTGTGATATAATGTGATACAAGGTACTTTGATATAGTGAAACAGTGAAATACAACAGAACGTAGGGCAGCAGCACACAACTGGTAAAACAATACAAGGCATAGGAACGTAGGCCTAGAAGAGACTTCTCAGGTCATCAAGTTCAATCCCCTGCCGTTGGGAACAGCTCCATCATACAGTACTTATCATAAACAATGCAGTGCACTGCCCCACGACCCAGTGAAATGGCTAACCACAATGCAATGCTGTGCAATGGCTTGTTATCACTAGTGCTGGGTGAATTTTTTTCATTGAAAAATGCAGATTTGGGCTGACTGAAACGTAGCAAATTCATGTCATTTCTAGCAAATTGTTTAAACCAAAACAAAAACCTTAAAAAAACCCCAAATGTTGAATTTTTCATTTTGATATTTTTGAAATTAAATGTTTCAATTTTTTGTATTGAGATGACTGAGTTTCAGAATTTCCTTCAATTTTATTTTTAAAATGTCAAAAACATTTTAAAAAATGCCCCCCTGAAATTGGAACAAAATGTTTTATTTCAAGCTGAACAAATTATTTTGTTTCACCTGAAATGATATTTTTCAATTTTTGATTTGCCAGAAATTCTGAAAAATGTTGGTTTCAGGTCCACCCCAAATGATTTTTTTAAAAGAATTCAGAATGGCCAGTGACCCCCCAAATCAGCTATTCACACAGCTCCACTCACGAGACGAGTCAGTGCAACACAATGCCATGGAATGGCTCGCCACAGTGTGAACAAATGCAATACAAAGCAGGGACCTTCACACAGTCGCAGAACGTTCTAGAGTTCAAACTGGACTTTCTCTGCTTTGTGCTGATTGGCTGTTTGCTCCAACCCTCTCCTTTCCTCCCCCACCTACTCTTCACCTTGACTCCACATCACACCTGCCTCTCTTCTCCCCTGAACTGTCCCCCTCACCTCCCTTCCTTTCAACGTCCCTTCACTTGTCTTTCATTTAGCTGATCCCCTCCTAATTAAACCCACCTTAAAAAAATCGTGGTACTAATGTGCCATTTGCCACCATCATACGGTTCACTATGCTTGTGCGTTCTACCCCTTCCCCAGGGGTGGCTCCAGGCACCAGTGCCCCAAGCGCGTGCCTGGGGTGGCAAGCTGCGGGGGGGCGGCCTGCCAGTCGCTTTGAGGGCGGCAGTCAGGTTGCCCTCAGCGGCATGGCTGCGTGAGGTCCGCCGGTCCTGCGGTTTCGGCGACAATTCGGTGGTGGGGACGCCGAAAGTGCGGGACCAGTGGACCTCCTGCAGGCATGCTGCCGAAGGCTGCCTGACTGTCGTGCTTGGGGCGGCAAAAACCATAGAGCCGCCCCAGCCCTTCCCTCACCTTGCGTCTGTCTATTTAGACTATAAACTGTTTGAGGCAAGGAACGGCTGCTACTCTGTGTTTGTGGTCCTACAGAATACCATAATAAACATGATTAATAATAATAAATGTAAGACAAATAAATCTTCAGCAACTGAGATTTAGGTTAGATGTTAGGAAAAAACTTTCTAGCTACCATGGTAGTTGTATTCTGAAATAGGCTTCCAAGGGAGGTAGTGGTATCCCCGTCACTGGAGGTTTTTAAAAACAGGTTGGACAAACACCTGTCAGCAACAGTCTAGATTTACTTGGTCCTGCCTCAGCCCAGGGGGCTGGACTTGATGACGTCTCGAGGTCCCTTCCAAGCTTACATTTCTGTTTCTATAGCACTTGACAGCACAACACAGTGAAAATTGTTGCACCACCAGGCAATGCAACAGGATAGCATGCAAGAACACCGTGTAAAAGCAATGCAGTATGATGCAATAAGGCATGACGCCATACTACAATGCAGCACTGTGCAGTCCCAGGCAATGTGATGCAAATTCAGGCAAGCCAATGCAAAGCAAAGCAATGCAGGCTGATGCAATGCAACAGAAAATAATGCAGGTGCAAGGAAATCAATACAATGTTATAACATGTCATTTGTACAAGAAGCCCCAGGACCTCAGAATACATGGCAATTACAGTAGCATGGGATGTGGGGCATTAAAGATTGTGAGGGTAACTGGCATGGGGGAAACAGCTTACAATTTAGTCATGAGAGAGCTGGGTTTGGAGTTGGCCTCAGACTGGAAAGTGAAGAGTGGAGTTTAGCTACGTATGTATTGGAAGATGTATGTGTTAGGTTCTTGCCAGGTTGGGTTGTGATTTTGTTGGGGGAGTAGCCATGAACCTTCTGGGGATGGGTAGGGAATGCATTTGGATTGGAGTCTTCCAGCATTGGGTGGGAGAATTTATTGAGGAAGAGCATTAGTTTGGAGTCTTGACGGGTTGGGGCTTTGTTAGAAGAAACAGCATTGAGTTGGGTTCTTGTGGGGTTGGGTGGGGAACTTGAGGGGTCAATACCATTGGGTTAGGATCTTGTTGGGTTGAGTGGGGACCTCCTGGGGGGAATAGCATTAGGCTGGGTTCTTGTGGTGTGCAGTGGGGGATCTGCAGCATTAGGTTTGGCTCTCGGGGGCTTGGGTGGGGAAACAGAACGAGGATGAATTCTTGTGAGGTTGGATAGCCTGGAGTGGCTGTGGGCTGGCTTTTTCTGGACAGATTGTTGCAACTGGCTCCATCTCTGTCGTAGGACTGGGGGTATGTGTGTATTACCCTAGGAGGTACCAGGGCCCTTGGCAACCTTGAATGGAGTGGGGTTTGTTTCCCACCTTAGAAGCCCTGTGAAAGATGGGGGGTGTATTGTGTCCCCAACTGTGACCCCCTAAGACTTTCAGGAGGGGTAGTAGAGAATAAGATTTAGCAGCACAGAGGGGAGCTCAGGTAATTTGTTGAGGGGTTAGGGAGCGAATGTGGTGAGGTTGAGGGAAGGAACAGAGAACTATCAACAGAATCTTTTCGGGAGACGTCTTTACCCCCTTTCTCTCTCTTAGCTTGGAGTATGGATAGTTTTTGGCCTTCATAAAATGAGCGGGAACAGTGAAGGCCTTTCTTTGATGTTCTTTCTTCATATGTCTTTGGACGTAATGGGAGATCACCATGGCTAGATGAACTACCTCGTAGGTCAGGCCAGCCGCCATGGATAGACAGGGAAATGGAAGTGGGCAAAAGAACTGCAAGTAGAGGGACAGATTGGACCCCACCCCTTCTTCTTCACTGTGTGGAGAGAGTGGTACCTATTTCACCTGTGAAAACAGAGAGAGAGGGAGATATAAATAGATAGATAAATAGATAGAGGGGGTGTATGGGGATAGATAGATAGATAGATAGATAGATAGATAGATAGATAGATAGATAGATAGATAGATAGAGGGGGTGTACAGGGATAGATAGATAGATAGATAGATAGATAGATAGATAGATAGATAGATAGATAGATAGATAGATGGGGTGTGTGGGGATAGACAGAGAGACAGACATTGTAGGTGGGTGGATGGACTGGTAGCTCTTTCTCAGCCAGCCCAGGTTCACCCATTCTCTCCTGGTTCATGCCCAAGCCCCCTTTTCACCTTGATGAAGGTGACGAATCCGCTGTAGAAGAGTGTGACAAGGAAGAGGGCGATGAAGGTGGAGACTGTGGTCCACACGCATTGGGCATCGTCCAGCTCGCTGTAGTCATCCATGCTGTCATCTCGGATGCTGCAGGGGTTGATGCCCAGGACGGAGCAGTGCCAGGACTCTGCCAAAAGACAGGAGGTGCCAGGGTCATTGGGGGATGAGGAGGGACTCATTCAGTGCCACCTCTCCAAGGCAGGACAGCTACGCTAATGCTTCCATCAGGGCTCCAGTGTTAAGAGTCGCACAAGATGAGGGTCTCTCCCCTTCCCCATGGAGAGGTGACTCTGCAGACCCCAGACACCTCTGGGAATAGGGTGTATCCCCCTGGGAAGATGATTCCACAGCCTCAGAGATTTCCCCAGTTGGTTCTAGCAAATGTTCCCTGACCTCTGTTCATTATTCCACCCTCCCCCAACCTTACTCTCCTCTACTTATAAATCTCCCATCAAGGCAGTATACAAGACTTCACGGGTGAATGGTGGGATACCAGGTTAGATGGACCAATTGCCTGGTCTGATATAATAACTACTACCTATCTAGAGTCTAAATGAGTATATCTATCTATCTATCTATCTATCTATCTATCTATCTATCTATCTATCTATCTATCTATCTATCTATCTATCTATCTATCTATCTATCTATTCCCATAGATTCTATGACCAGAAGGGCCCATTATGATAATCTAACCTGACTTCCTGCATCACTCTTGTGTGTGAGTGCCTCACAACTTGTGTAAATTACACCCATTTTGCAGACTAGGAATTCAAGACACATGGAGAGTCGGGGCTTGTTTTTCAGACATGCCGAAGCCCCTGCAGCTTCTAATGGCTTTGAATGGAGCTGCAAACATCTGAAACCCAGTCCATAAATAACTTGCCCAATATCCCAAAGGCAACGCTGTGGCAGAGAGAGGAAAAGAACCCAGGAGTCCCGGCCCAATGACTTTACCACAAACAAATCCTTCTTCCCTTAGTTATCCCATTACTGTGGGATTTTCAAACTTTTCTAAGGTACTTGGATGTCCAATCCTCATAATGAATGGTAATTGGGTATCCATATATCTAAGGCACCTTTAAAAATCTGCTAAATAATAAGGGCCAGGGTCTTAAATATAATTAGGTGCTTAAAGAAATAGATTGATTTCAGTTGGAGTTAGCTGCCTAGGCACCTAGGCCCCAGGTCCTCAAAGGTCTTTGAAATCAGTGGGAGTTAGGCACTGAAATACCTTTGAAAATCTGGTCCTAAGAGAGTAGGCATAGATTTATAATAAGCATAGACTATATTTCCATTATAGGCAGTGGTGTCGTGGTAAAAACCGAAATGAGTAAGCTAACCTAACCTACACTCCATATTCCCCAAGTGAGAAGAGAGTAAACTCAGTTTACCTGGGTTTACCCCAGACTAGGCTATTGATTATAGGTGTGTATAGTGTAACTGACACAACATGGCCTCAGTTTGTGACAGGGACCTCTAGACATTTCAATACTAATACTAATACTAATAATAAATAATATAATAATAAATCCCTCTCCATCCTTTTGCATCATATTATCCAGATACTTGCAGGAGAAGAGGTAGGAGACCACAAATAAGAGCAAAATTTCCCATTGGTGTAGTTGGGTTATTGCTTTAATAGGCTTGTGAAATGTACACAAGGAAGGCAGGCGAATGATGTCTTCATCTGGGCTGAGTCAAAGGAAACACACATAGGGAATAAGCAGAGGCCAAATTGGAAGGAGTGGGAGACAGCCAACAGAGGAATCTTTAGGTTGAGGTGCAGAGTGGATTTTGGGGCACTAATGAAGCAGCTAAGATGTGTTTTACCAGTGTGGACATTGGCACTTCTTGCTATAATCCCTTCAGAGGAGAGGTGGGCGACTAGACAGCTGTAGGAAGTCCCCAGAATCCATTTGCTCCTGGACACCTCAAGCTTGCTGATCACTGAGCACTGCTGGCTGTTATGGTCACAGTTGTGGTGCCCATCATCGGCCGGGATGTCGACCTCAGTCTGGGCTGTCTTCTCTTGCCACCAGATGGAGATCTCGCTGGGGTAGAAGTCTTTGACGATGCAGTGAAGAGTGAGGTTTTGGTTGCTGCAGATTTCCTCTGAGGATGGGGACAGAAGGTAGATGGTTGGAGCCTTCAGGGAACCTGCAGAATTGGAGGAGTGTGGTGGGGAGAGAGAGCACAAGAACGGCATAATTGAATATAAAGTATCATGGGTCAACAAAGTCATTCAAGGTGGCTTTGATTCCAAGGCACTAAGAAAGTGCTTACCAGATAAGGTGGTCAATTCAAGGCTAATTTACCTTCCATTATTGGATGATAGCACTCCTTTTCTCTCCCCCTCCCCCATATCTATCTATCTATCTATCTATCTATCTATCTATCTATCTATCTATCTATCTATCTATCTATCTATCTATCTATCTATCTATCTATCTATCTATCTATCTAATATTGGCACCCATCACTGCAGTATCTGAGGCCTGGATGCACAAAGGAACGTAGGAATTGCAATGCTTAACCCTACAGTCTATCCCTATCTAGTTCCTTATCACCAACCCTAAACATACAGTCCATTCCTCAGCAGGTGAAGGGCTCTCCCTGACAGTACATCCCCATCTTCCATCCTCTAAAATTAACCCTAAAATTCACCCCAGCTGCAAACTTATGCCTAACCCTAAAATCTATTCCTAGCTAGTGCCCTAACTTTTACCCTAACCCTAACCCTACAGTCCATCCCAGCTAATTGAACGTTCCCATGGGCTAGTCTCCTGTGTGACTTTGGATAGCTCCAGTGAATCCAGGGTCCTTCTGGGATGCCATTCTCTGACCCCAGTAGTCAGAGGAAGGACAGAGGACCTTTCCCCTAAGACCTCACCATTCTTTGGGCTGATGCCCAGCACATTCTCCGCCAGGTCACTCTTGATCTGGCATCTGACGGTCTCGGTGGAGTTCCATTCACTCAGGTTGACCTTCAGCCAACTTTGCAGCCAGGTGCTGCCGCTGAGTTGCTCCATCCTCACGGCTCCCAGGTCCGCCAGCTCACCGTCCATTGTCCAGTTGATGCTGGCATTGGCCAGGGAGGTCTGGCACATCACAGAAGCCGACTTGTTCATGAAAAGCTCTTTCAAAGATGGGGGCTGTATGTAGGCAGACGGCAATGCTGGCTCCCGGCAGCCTGTAGAGCCAACCATCAAGGACGTGGTCACACATAATGCTACCTGCCCAGTCAGTGGGGGATTTTCGGATTATGGGTCCTTAAAGTGTAGAGCCTAGGGCATGTTTTTCTGAGCTGCTCAGCTTCTACTGGGCTTCCGTGTCACACATTCATAGATTCATAGATCTCAGGCCAGAAGGGACCATTGCGATCATCTAGTCTGACCTCTGGCATAACACAGGCCAGAGAGCTGCCCTGAGTTACTTACTGCATGAACTAGAGTAGATCGTTTAGAAAAACATCCTGTTTTGATCTAAAAATTGCCAGTCTTGCCAGTCATGGAGCATCCATAGCCTATGGTAACTTTTTCCAATGGTTAATTACCCACAATGTGTACCTTATTTCCAGTCTGAATTTGTCTAGCTTCAACTTCCAGCCATTTTGATTTTGTTATACCTTTGTCTACTAAATTTAGAGCACTCTATTAGCAATTTTTTCCATATATAGCTATTTATAAACTGTGATTAAGTCACCCATTAATAGGGCCCTACAAAATTCATGGCCATGAAAAATACTTCACAGACCATGAAATCTGGTCTCCCCTGTGAAATCTGGTCTTTTGTGTACTTTTACCTATACTATACTATAGGGTAAAAGTATACAAAAGTACATAGGGTTTCTCAAACTGAGGAGCCTGACCCAAAAGGGACTGCAAAGCTATTGTAGGGGAGTTGAGATAGTGCCACTCTTACTTGTGCACTGCCTCCAGAGCTGGGCATCTGGACAGCTGCTTTCTAGCTGCCCAGGTCTGAAGGCAGGGCAGAAGCAATACTGCGAACTCCTCTTGGGCCGGGAGCCCGAGTTTAAGAAATGCTCACTTAAGGGCTTTACATGTTTATATTTTGCTATATTTAAATACATATTCATCCTTTGTTACAACAGCATTAAATTTAAGATTTAAATATTTGAAACCATGAAATTTAAGATTTTAAAAATTCGATGACCATGAAATTTACA
This sequence comes from Emys orbicularis, assembly GCF_028017835.1. Taxonomy (NCBI): domain Eukaryota; kingdom Metazoa; phylum Chordata; order Testudines; family Emydidae; genus Emys; species Emys orbicularis. The sequence goes on from NC_088694.1 coordinate 50,304,924, forward strand.
AAAATGGACTGTGAATTTGGTAGGGCCCTACCCATTAACCTTCTCTTTGTCAAGATAAATAGAATAAACATCACTAATTCTTTAATCATTCTTGTGGTCTTCTCTGAAACTGAGAACTGAGGGCTGATCATTGAGAATTGACTTTCAATATCCAACAACTAATAGGGGCAGCCTTCATGAACATGAGTTTGGGCATTGTTGAGAAGGGGACAATGACAGGAAGCTGTGGCCAGAGAAAAGATACCCAAGAAGGAGGAAGAGATTTTGGACACACAACTTCCATAAATGTCACCTAAATGCCCTAGGAAGCGAGGAATATCTCAGCCTGTGGAGCTAAGTCCTGCTCAGTGCTTACCAGTAGAGTGCAGCGCCTTCTCCAGGGTCGTATTAGTGGAGTTATGAGTCACAGTGCAGGTGTAGGTCTTCCTCGTGCTCCATTCAGCCGCCCTGAGCACCAACTGACAGCTCTGCTGGAACCTGCCATCGCCCAGGGCCGTCGGAGAGGAGGGAGAGCTGCAGTTGAGGTGCTGCTTGTTGACAGTCCATTCCATGTCTAGGTGCTTTGGGTAGAAGCCGGTGGCAAAGCAGGTCAGATTCTCATGCCCACCTAAGTCTGGTGTGTGGAAGACTGTGACTGTTGGGGGAGATGGCTCCAGGAAATCTGAAACAAAGGGTTGGCTTTTTGTTGCAATTTAATTCATGCAGAAGGATGGGGGGAGGATGCTGAAGGTGTTTGGGGAAGCTAGGAGGCTGAAGAGAAGGTGAGCTCTAATTACACCTAGAAATGTGGGTGTTGTGTTGAAGGAAAAGGCAAGGATGGTGAAGGATTTAGCTTCAGTGGAAATATCTAACCCCCAAGCTTTTCAGATGCAAACTCTGAAAGTGCAGACCATGCCGCCCTATGGCTCCGGGGGATTATCATAATGATGTGGTGATACTTAGGTTGCAATGCAAATACTCCATAGTGACACCGAATTGCATGATGTCATGTTGTAATGACAAATGCTGAGTCATGACACAATGGTATGATGCTATGATGCAACGCAAACCATGGGCGGTGGCAAGAGAACTGTCTCATGTCATGCTTCAATGCAGATGTGGCTATGCAACTAGGTCATGTCAAGGTGTGATGCAAACACTATGTCATGAAAGAACTGCATGGAGTTGAGCTGCTGTGCCAACACACATAAATAAACTGTGACACAATTTTTCCATCATATTGTATCAAGGGGCAGTGCAAATGCTGAATCATGGTGCATTCATGCCATGCTGAGATGTAGTACAAACACTGTTCCATGATACAACTGCATCATGTTGAGATGCAGCATCAGGGCATCCTGGGGCATCTTTATTTTGTCACAGCCAGATGTCAACATTTCACAACACGGCATCAAGACGACAAGTCATGGCATCATGAATAACCACGGTCATGACAGAACACTGTCAGGTTACAGCAAAACATTAACAAGAGTATAATCCTAGCAGGCCAAAATATCAGCATCTCATGACAAGACATCATACAACAAAGAAAAATCAGCATATCACTATAGTGCAGTATACAATAAACCACCGGAAATCACCACCAAGTCGTGATGAGATACCATCCCATGATGACAAGACATCACAACTTATGTCTATGTATCGCCACATAATGAAAAAATAGCACTGTCGTGACAAAATATCATGATGTGACAAAGTAAGATCTAGGTGTGACATAATAACCTCACGTCATGACAACGTATGTCCTGATAGTGTGTCACGTTTCCATGCAGCATAAAGCAGGTCATGCCGGTGTGCAATTACTCTGTGCCTTAAAGCCACCATGTCGCAACACAGCTACGTCACATAGCAACACCACAGTGCAGGGGTGTGAAGCTAGACATCACCATACCATGATGAGATATCACTAGTTCACAATACCCTCCACAGTATCATCAGACTGAGATGAAAAGTCATTACTGAATTGTTCCTTCTAGTTGATTTCCCCGGGGGGGGGGCCATCCAGTCCTAGTTTTAAAAATCCTGAGAAATGGGTTCTCCCTTCCCTTAGGGAAAATGGTTCCACAGACTTACAGAGCTCACCACCTCTTCCCACTGCTAGGGAATTCTTTCTGGCATCTAGACTCACCTAACACAGTTCTGCTGGTGTAGTGCATAGATGGCAAGGACTCATGCCCTACCATGCAGGTATATACAGCCCCACTTTCCCACTGAGACACTGGGATTTTCAGGTAGCTTTGGGCAGAGAAGGTGGAATTCCTCTCTTCAGCCACTGGCGGCAGAGTAATGTATCCAGAGGGCTCAATGGTGTAGTTGTCCCTTTTCCATTTGATGAGCAATTCGGATGGGAAGAAACCAGAGACCTCACAGGTGAGCCACACCTCAGCGTTGGGACTGGGTCGTGCTGGCGATGGGAGAACGAGGGATACCGAAGGAGCCTTGGCTTTGCTGGCACCTGTATGGAGGGGAAGTGCAATGTGAGTTCATCAAGAGGGACTTGAAACCCTGCAGTCAATGGAGTTGGGGAATTGGATATGGAGCCTCTCCTCTCTAGGCGGCTCTGACCCAGCCCCAGGGCAGGGGATTGGCTGGCTTAAGGGGTGGGGAATGGGACATGGGGTCTTTCCCCTCTTGGGGGTCCCATCTCTGATCCAGATCCAAGTAGGGGACATTAGATGGCTTATTTGCCAGCTCTGTACTAGGGAGTGCTGTGCTACAGGATTTGGGGTGTTGGACTCTCTCTCTCTATCCTTTCCTATTGGTTGTCATCTACCTATCTATTCTTCCTCTTCTCTAACTATTTATCCCCATAAACATCCATCCATCCATCCATCCATCCATGCAATGCCCCATCCCTCCCTTCATCCATCCCTCCCTTCATCCATCCATCCATCCATCCATCCATCCATCCATCCATCCATCCATCCATCCATCCATCCATCCATCATATGACTGCATCTCTCTCTCTCTGGGCCTTACAGTACCAGACCCCTTCCTGTGGGTTGCTGTATTTCAGTAAGGAGTGGGAGGGGTCCCTGTCCCTACCCCCTATAAAGCATTAGGGCAAATTCACTGATTATTGTTTGAGTCCCTTCTCCTTCTCTCACCCCTGGGCTTCCAGATGGTCTCCTCCATGTCCTGAAACAGCGAGCAGGGATGGGTCACTCTACAGAGGATGCTGCTCCTGGAGTCCCAGACTCCCCTGGGGATGGCCAGGTGGCTCAGGAGACTCTGGGTCTGGTTGCTGTGTTTTTTGGCTTCTCCCAGGGTGGCATTGGAAGTCCAGTTGGCACCGTTCAGCTCCCAGGTGAGTCTTGCTTGGCCCAGCTCATAGCCCACTGCCAGGCAAGTCAGGAGGGCTTCACCTCGAGTGAGCAAGTCTTCCAGGGATGGCTTGAGGAGGTACAGGCTGGGCAAGGGGATGCTCCCCTGACAGGCTGGAGTGGAGAAGAAAGGTAGATGTGTCCTTCACATGGTGTGGTGGTGGGGAGAGGCTGCAGGGAGGGAAGGGATGGGGGAGAGGTTGAGGGAGCTGCTTGGGGTAGGGTGAGGGGTGCAGAGCAGAAGCAGGGTGGGGTCGGGGGAACAGGGATGCCAGGGGGAGCAGTGAGGGTTTGGGGAGCAGGGAGGAGTAGACCAGGCCAGATCCAGATGGGGTAGAGGGTGCAAAGTGGGAAGGGATGGGGGGATCAGGGTGGAGAGCAGAGGGGGCTGCAGAAGGTGAGGGGGTGGGGGAGCAAGAAGGGGAGATGGGATCAGGGAGTGGAGGGGGAGTAGGTAGGGGGAAGGGGAGGGGCCAAGGGAGCATTAGGGGAGCTGACTCACCTGCACACTTGCTGCTAGTGCTGAGCTGGGTGCTACCGGTCCCAGGGTGGGTCACATGGCAGCTGTACTCTCCCAGCGTGTCCCACTCTGCCTGGGACATGGTCAGGTTGCTGGAGGAGCTGAATCTTCCATCTTTCCCCTGGAGGAGTCTGACCTGAGTGCCCTCTCTCTCCTTCCCACCCGCCTGCCAGGTCAGCTGCAGGTCCCGGGGGTAGTAGCCACTGGCAGAACAGAGCAAGGTGACAGTGTCACTTGCTCCTGGGCTCGGGCAGGTGGGCAGGATGTGGAGTGTCACTGTGGGGGCACTGGGGAGCATCCAGTCTGCTGGGAGAAACAGAGTCATAGTGGGTGCTGACAGAAACCCTCCAGAATGATCCATCTGTCTATCTGTCCATCTGTCTAGCTGTCTATCCCCATACAGCTCATCCATCCATCCATCCATCCATCCAATGATCCCCATCCCCTTTTACTCCAGAAAATATAAGAATTGCCATGCTGGAACAAACCCATTAGCCTGTTTAGTTTGGTATCCTAGCCTCGCTGCCATACCGTGTAAGACTCTGTGGATATGTAGCTCAACATCCCATATCCCATCCATGATTGGTCCATCCATTCCTGTATCCTCTCTCCCTGATGCTCTGAATCAGCCAACTGGCACATTTAGGCCTTTATCACATTGCCAGGAAAATAAATATTGCTGTTACAGTAGATCATTCTATAGTTCACCTTTGCTGATGGTCTTCTTGGTCACCTTTTCCCCTGTCTCTTTATGCTCCACCTCACAAGTGTAATTTGCCTCTTCTTCCCATTTGTCCATAGTTGTTTCAAAGTGGTGGCTGGCTCTGTATGTACCATCCTCCATCCTTCGCTCGCTTGCAAGGTGTGGTTTTCCTTGCCATTTGATCGTCACTCCTTTGGGCCTGTAGTCATACGCAATACACTTCAATGTTACAATTTTCTTCTCCAGGTCTATGGACTGCAGGAGTTCAACTGTGGGTGGTTGTGGATTGATTGGGGCTGCAAAGAAACCAGAGATTAATCTGATAGCAGCCAGGCTGATCAAAAGGGAAAATAAAGTAGATATGTATAGACAAGTTAGGAAAGGGCTGACTCACCTGCGTGAAGTGATAACAATCCCTCAGGAGGGTTAGCGAAATAAAAGAAGGGGTAGTCTTCATGAGGCAACATGCAGGAGCATCAAAGAAGGTGGGCAAGAAAGAACCTCATGTAGGTTCCTAGAGTGGCACAGTCACCAACAAATCCAAAATGTGCAATGGGTGTGTGGAGCTACCAAGTTGAATGGAAGCATCTCCATTCAGTTATGTGGGGTGTTTGGAGTTGTTGCCTTTGAAGTGCAGCCTAGAGGCTGATGTCTGCTCTATCGAACATTGTATGAAGGATATGCTTGGTGGCGCTCATGAGATTAGCATTGTAAAGTAGATGCTGTTGGAGTTGGGATTCCACATTCATACGGATGCCCACGCCCCACTGTGGGGCAATGGAGCTGAGGGTTTTCTTTCCTGTGCTTGCATGCATTCATCGGCTTCTGAATCCGATACAGAATCTGCCCCACCCCAGCTCACGTTTCCCTTGAGAACAGATTTTAATTGGGTGCCTGTCATGGCTGCAGATCCATGAAGGCATTTCCAATGTGCCGACAACAAATTTGAGGAATAAGAAGGGACCATAAGGATAAAATTGTGAATCTTCCACCATGAGAATCCATGTCTAAGTGTGAAGCAAACAACTCCCAGGGGGATCAATGGTTAAGAAGGAAAGAAATTTTTCAGCAAACCACCTCCCAGTCAAGAAAGACCTCTATGAACTTTCCCCAAGAGCAAGAGTGTCCATCCCAATGTCTTGGCCAAAGCACAGCCCAATGAGATTACATTCTGCACCCTCCCTTAAATAACCTCTTGCAATTAGGACAGTTTTCCTTCACTTCCTTTAGTGGTGATGGGGTCTGTGAGGCTGTGGAATCATCTACTCAAGGGGTGGGTTGGGATCCCCATTGCTTGGGACATTTCAGACTGGATAATGCCTTGGGGGGAAAGAGAAATTTCCTGCACTGGAGTGGAGGGTACGTTCCCCACCCAGCTCAGGTTGCAATAAATCATGCAGTTCTTGGTTTCATCAAATATGGCATCATAATGGAGATAGAAATCCTTCATTGCCACCCCTCCCACTAGGGCTCACATGGAGTCATGCAGTTGTTCATGCAGTTGGCTGGGATAAGAAAGTGTGTGGACATCCCCAAATTAACACCTGCCTCTGAGAATCCACTTACCGAGGGACACCTTTTCCACAACACTCTTGGGCTCTTCCATGGCCGGGTGATGCACCACGCAGGTGTAATTTACTGCTCCTCCACTTTTGTCAACCTTCAGGACGCTGTAGGCAGAGAAAGTGCCACTTCCTGACACAGGGCCATTGTTGTAACTGGACTTGAGTTCTGGGGAATTGTTCTTCAACCATGAGATGCTGATCTCTTCAGGGTAAAAGCCACTAGCTTCGCAGATGAGAGTCAAGGAGACTCTGTTCCCGGAGGTGTCTTCGTGGTAGGCTCGGGAGACGGTGACCGAGGGCTCCTTCTTCCAGATGCCTAAATGAAAAAGAAGAGGGGCAAGAGAAGAAGAAGACTTGGTTTGAATGTCTAAGTTAAGGACCTAGATCCAGCAGCTATCACTGTGTGAAGGGGCCAGGGAGGGCAGTTGTTCAGGGTATGTGTGCAGCTAGACCAGGCAAAATAAAAACCCAACCATTGAGCATCATCTCCCTTGAAACTCAAAGAGCCTGGACCTTCACTCAAAGATTCAAATGAAGTCCCCTCACCCTTAAATGGCAACAACTTAACATCATCATCTTCATCTTTGTCTTCATCACCATCATCATATACATCTTCTTCACCTCCATTGTCTTCATAATCACTTCCTTCCTCTTTATCTTCATCTTCTCCACCATTATAACGTTCTGTTTCTTTTTCTCCTTCAGCATCTTCATTTCTTTCTTCATTGTCATTGACATCATCTTCATCTCAGTCTTCATCCTCCTCCTGATCTTTATCCTCAGCTTGGTTTTACAGTAATGCAGATGGACACGGGGCTTTGAGCTATTCCTGCATCCCAATCCTGAACCCTCACCCCAGACCTTGAATCACACTATCTCCTCTTCACCCCAAGTCTCCACCATGCATCATCATGACATTGGGTCACCAACCCATTTTCTCACTCAGATGGAGCCTCTTTCCTCCTTCAAACGCTCACAGCAAAATTCAGCACAAATGAGATTTTCAAAGGCTGGCTAAGGGATTTGGAGACCTTGGGTATTTCAATGGGATTTGGGCACCTAATTCCACTGGAGACTCTTAGAGATTCTCACCAGAAATATCCCTGAAAGGCCAGATGGTGGGCGACAAGCACCAGCCTGATTTCCAGAGGTAAGAAGTACATATGCACATCAGATCAGAGTCACAAAGAGGACACTAAGTTCCTAACAAGCCACATCCCCGGATCCCAGGGAGCTGAGGGAGTGAAATTCTTGGAGGAGCTGGCATTCAGTAATAAGAAGACAGTGAGTACTGGGAAAACCTCTCAACTGGATATTAATGGTGATCCCCTGAATGAGAGATTAACAGGGGAAATACTAATTACACCTGCAATACACCCCTGTGCTGAGGGCCTAGGCTCTGCTAAAGTCCTACTTGTGGGGTTTAACTGGGACTTAAAGGCTGCCTAGGACTTGTGCGGGGTGAGTTTCACCTTCTAATCCCAATTAACAGTGACTGGAGTTTGCCTTTCCCTTTGAGATGCCAAGGCTACTCACCTGTGTTGCTCATGGTTATGTCCTGGGTTAGTTCTCCAGAACAGGGTGTGGTCACTTTGCAGGTAAATTTGGTGCCTTGTCCCCATTGTGCCAACGACACAGGGTGAGAACTGACAAGGCTGGTGGTCCCGTTGCTGTTCTTCTTGGGGGGTTCTGTCTTCACCGCAGAGCTGACTTGCCCATCCACTTTCCATGTGATTTTTCTGGCTGCTAAATCATAACCCAAAACTAGACAGGTAACATGACCAGAATTTTTGATGACGTCTTCATAGGAGGGTTTGGTTAAGTAGATGGTTGGGTCAACTGAGCTTCTGAGGCAGGCTGAGAAATGCAAAGAGATGTCATTGACCAGTACAAATAATGTGGAAAGGAAGAAAAAGACTATCGAAATCTAATCTAATCTAATCTATCCACCCACCTCCATCAGAACACTTATAGTATTCGTCCCATCCATCCAGCCATTGTATCTCTTTCTCTTCCCATCCACCTACAGTACCAGTTTCTCTATGGTACTCCTATATTTCCCATCACACTGGTGTCTAGGTGCAGTCCCACCTACCCGTAGGCAGGGCTGGTTTCTGAGTAACTCTCCACCCCACCTCCCTGCCATGCACAGGCGTAGCCCCTCACCCAAGCACTTGCTGGTGTTGTGCATGGAGAGCTCTGTTCTCACTGCTAGGTGGGTCACTTGACAGGTGTAGACGTCCCCCTTCTCCCAGCTCTGCTTGGTGATGTTCATGCGGCTCTGCCCCATGTAGAAGCCGTCTGTGCCCATTGCAGAGGAAAAGGCCGGGATGGGGGGGCTGCTCTCCTTTCCATTCACCAGCCATTTCACGTCGGCTTTGTCAGGTTTGAAGCTCAAGAGGAGGCAAACCAGCTCCAGCTGGCTCTCTGTGGAGCTGTCCTCGCAGGTGGGGGCCAGGAGGTGAACCTGGGGTGGCGTTGTCGACCCACACCCTGAGAGCAGAGAGAGGGGAAAACACAGTCCAGTGCCACTGTCTGTAGATCCCCAGTCCCCTTCTAGAAAGAGTGCTAACTCTACAGTCCTCCCAGCACTAGGAAAAGCCCCTCCTTGTTGCGGTATGTTTACATTGAGTACTTTATTCAGCCTCTAGGGCTGAGATTTTTCACAGCCATGTAAGGGATTAAAACAAATGGGAACAGGGCCCTTAAATCATCTAGGCAAATATTAAATGCCTCCGTGTATTGTTTCTGCACATGCTGCATGGAGTGTGTTCTCCCTGGTAATCAGCAGGGACAAAGCTGGAACTTGAGCTGTGTTTGTTTATTTGAACTTGTTTTCTTCAATTAATGTCCCCTATTTAAGGGGGACCGTGGTGCTGTATAGCATGACATGGCGTCAGAAGCAAACCTGGGAGAGGACTGACTGTGTCTCACCACGGATAAAGGGTCAAATCCTCAGCTGATGTAAGTCAGCACAGTGCCACTGATTTCAGTGGAGATCAGATGATTTACACCCGTTGAAGTTCTGACCCGAGAATGCCTAGATTTGCTGCTGTGGGGTTGTATCCATTTCAAAAGATGCCCAAGAACAGCCGGAGTGCAAGAAACACACACAGCTCCACGACAAAGCGGTGTAACCGAGTACTAGGTTGTAAGCGGGTATAGCCCCTTTAAGGCCAGTGGTTGCTGGGAATTGTAGTTTCACGGGACGGCTTGCTGCAGTCTATATAAGGGAAAGCTTCTGGCTCAATGTTCAGGAAAACGCCTGAGGGGAAAATCTCTAGATGTGGACCAGGCAGGAGGCCTAGGAAACATGCAGGAAAGGTGACCTAGTGGGAAAGGGGGGGGTGTTCCCCATCCAGCTGGCTGAATGCTGGAGGAGCCCCTGGTGGCTGGGACCCTGTGCTCTGAGTTGCACTGGTTTTGCTTTGAGGCTTTGGACTGACGTGGCGAATGGGCTTTGTTCTACCTCCCCCAGTGGGAGGAGGTTGGGTTTGGGTGAGGGGGAGGGGGAGGGGGAGGGAGTTAGGCAGTGAGCCGAAGTTTTCTCCTGTACAGAAGGGTCAGCATGGGGCTTAGGTGCCATTTCAGCCCAGCTGCGAGTCTAAGATTTCCCAAGGTGCCTAAGGGATTTGCATGCCAAGTTTCCTTGGGAACCGGGTGCATAAATCCTTTAGGCAGGGCTGAAAACTCTCCCCCTTAGTGGAACATAGGTCTCTGCCCAGGGGTGCCTTTCACCCAAAGGTTTTCCTCGTTCAGGGGTCCATGGAGGGGGTGCTGGGGGCAGGAGTTCTAGAGTGACAAAGCACCAGGGCTCAGCGTGTTTCAACACTGGGCCAAACTTTCCCCAGTCGTTCAGGGTGAGATTTTTCCAGAGGCACCTACAGGATGTGGATTAAGATTAACTGGCTCCCAGACCCTCTAGGCGCTTTGAAAATCTCAGCCTGGCTGTCCCGTCCTCCCCCACCGCATGTCTTACATTCCTGAGGGAACTTCTTCGACACTGTCTTTCTTGTGCCTTGATGCGTCACATCGCACTGGTAGGTGTCGCCCTGCCGGGACCTGTCAGGGAGGATCAGCAGGCTGCTCCGGGTGTGGAACCCACCACTCATCGTCAGCTCTGGGAAATCCTTGACCCCCTGGGTCACTTTGCCAGAATTCCACTTGATTTCCACTGGTGATGGGAAATAGCCAGTTACGAGGCAGGCCAAGCTTGTGTCCGGGGGAGCACTGCCAGTCTGGGTGCAGCAGGGAACCAGGGGGAAGACGGAGGGGGTGGTGGATTTTGCTGGAAAAATAAAGAGAATATAAGAGAAACCATCAAAAGGGGGAAAATCTGAAAACCATGTCACTGATCAACCTACATCCGTCTATCCACCTCCTTCCATGGCCCGGTGGCTGTATGGCCCAGTGGTCAATTCACTGGAAAAGGAGTCAGGACTCAGGTTCTATTCCCAGCTGCTGTGGGACTTTGGGCCTGTCACAGACCTTCTCTCTGCCTTTAACTTTCCATTGTGCAGGTGTGTCCTAGCGATGGGCGAAAAACACGAGAAATGGGATTCTGACCTCGGCTCTTCCAGTGTAAACCTGGAGCAACTCCGGTGGAATAGCTCTGGGTTTGTGCGAGTGATGCTGAGAGGAGACTCTGGTCCTTTACAAGGCACAAATATTCCCCAAGCACCTCACAACCTGAGTCCAGCCCTCCTCAGCTCTCCAGTGTGAAGTGAGCATCATTACCCTCATTGAACACATGGGGAAACTGAGGCATGGAGTGATGACGTGGCTTCCCCAAGGTGACAGAGGGAGTCTGTGGTAGATCTGGGAATTGAAGCCAGTTCCCTCAGTCCCTTCCTCTATTTGATGACTAGGGCCCTACCAAATTCATGCTCCATTTTGGTCAATTTAATGGACATAGGATTTTTAAAATCATAAATGTCATGATTTCAGCTATTTAAATCTAAAATTTCACGGTATTGTAATTGTAGGGGTCTTGACTCAAAAAGGAGTTGGGGGGGCATGTCACAAGGTTATTGTAGGGGGAGTTGTGGTACTGCACTCTTACTTCTGTGCAGTTGCTGGCGGTGGCGCTGCCTTCAGAGCTGGGCAGCTGGAGACCAGTTGGCTGTTGCCGGGATCCCAGCTCTGAAGGCAGCACTGCTGCCAGCAGCAGCACAGAAGTAAGGATGGTGTGGCATGGTATTGCCACCCTTACTTCTGTGCTGCTGCTGCTGGGGTGCTGCCTTCAGAGCTGTGCACCTGGTCAACCGTCGCTGCTCTCCGGCCGCACAGCTCTGAAGGGTGGCAATACCACACCCGGACCCGCCGACAGCAATTCCAGGCCCCAGGGCAGAACAGTCAATGGGCCCCTAGAAAGAGATGGCTGAGATTTACACCACGCACGCACAAGCTGCGCCCACACGGACGCGGTCCGGCGCGTTCTTCCTGCATGGCCAGGGCTTCCACACGCCTGTCCGGCTGACTTCGCTGCCGCTGGTACCACCCCGCATGCGCCTAGGAGCCCTGCGGCCTGCCCGGGTGATTTAAAAGGGCCTGGGGCGGGGGCGACGGGGACCTGCATATGAAAGTTCAGTTAATAAAGCAAAAGTGATAGTTCCTCACCACCAGTCTACATGGGCTGCAGGGAGCCATTTGGGGAGGTATTTTAAGAGGGCAAGTGAGGGGCATGGAGCAGGAAAACTCCCCAGCAGTAGGGGTAGGCAGGTGACTAGCAGCTAGTGGCTGGGGGGAGCTGCACTGAGCAGTTGTGGGGGGCAGCAGCTAGGGGTGGGTAACCTGGGGCTGGGCAGTCTCCATTTGCAGCTGTTTCTCCTTCCTGGGCCATCCCATGCCTTGTTGCTGGCAGAGAACAGGCAGCCGCACCTCAGGGCTCTGAGCTGCACCCACTAACCCCCTTCCCACTTGGGGAATGACTCAGGGTAACAGTTTCCCACCTGACAAAGGACACTTTGAGGCAAGTCAAACTCATGGGAAAATATCCCAAATCTGAGGAGATTTTAAATTGACATTGATGAATTAGAGAGAAAATGGGGCAAAATCTGAGGCGGAGATGAGAGAAAGGGTCACTAATGTGAGAGAAAAGGGGAAACCTGCCTGGATTTTATACCTGTCAGTGACAGTCAGGGAGAAATGGGGGAGAATTTTCTCCCTCTTGGAGAGAGAAGTGGCCAAATCAGAGGGGATTTCATCAGCCCCCTTCCCCCTAGCACCAGCTCGGCTGCCCCTGGGGGTCCCTGGCTGCACAGAGATAGTTCAACCCCCCCCATTTCACACCATCTTTCCCCTCCCCCCATCCCTGTCTGACCCCTCCCTCCCAGACACACAAAGGGGATCCCCCCGGGCCCCGCCCACTCTCTGTCGCCGCCCGAGCCCCCAGTGCTGACCCGGGGCAGATCCTGCCCGAGCCAGAGGCAGCGTTAGGGCAGCGGCTCCATCACTGTCCAGGCCCCGCCCAGGCGCGTTCCCCGCCCAGGCGCGATCCCCAGGGGCTGCAAGTCCTACAGCTCCCGGGGCCTATGTGCAACGCCTCTTTCCTGCCTGCCCAGCGCTGGCCCCGGGTCTCTCCGGCACCTGGTGCCTGCGGCTCTGGGCCGGGGGCGGCAGAGCCTGGGGCTGGGTCCAGCCGGAGAAAGTCCCCCCGGGCTGGGCACACAAAGACTGTTCAGTCTGGGCTCCCAGCTCCCCTTGGAGTTCACAGAGCTCTGCCCCGTGTCTCTGTTCATTGTTTTTCCTGCTTCCTTCCTTCCTGCCAGTAGTCTCCCCCCGGACCTCCTCGCTGCTCCCTCCAGCCCCTTCCTGGCTCCTTCGGCGCTGACCTGAGCCGGGGCTCCCAACCGCTGCTACTGCAACAGCGGCCGGGGTCCCCGGGCCCTTTTAAATTGTCTGGGCCCCTTGGCAATTGCCCCCTTTGCCTCCCCTGTCGGCAGGCCTGGTCACAACCCCCTAAAATAACCTTGTGATCCCCCTGCAACTACCTTTTGGGCCAGGACCCCCAATTTGAGAAACACTGGTCTCCCCTGTGAAGTCTGTATAATACAGGGTAAAAGCACACAAAAGACCAGATTTCATGGGGGGAGACCAGATGTCAGGGTCCGTGACATGGTTTTCATGGTCGCGAATTTGGTAGGGCCCTATTGATGACAAGACTTTTAGTTAAAGCTAGGGAAGAGCCCTCCATGAGTCATGGATGGATGAGACAACTCAACACGCACTTTCTCCTCCGGTCCCTGCCCTTCTGTGCACACAGATCTTTCAAACCATACACCTCGGCATCTGGGCTCTTCAATCTGCCTCTCCGGGACACTGACAGGTCCAGGGGACATTCACTGAGAGTGAAATATTCACTCCCAGGTGGTTTTCCCAGCTTTACAGTACTTTGGGGGTTGCAGTCCTTATTTCTGGATTGTGGTGAACTCTCCATGACTCGGCGTCTTTAAAGCCAACTTCGGCCTCTCTTTCTAACTGCTCTGCTCGACCAGAAGGTGGGGGCTTGGGCCAGGAATCACCGGGGGACATGCCGATCATAGTGATCCCTTCTTGTGCCCTGAAACTCCACCAATCGATGAGTTCTAAACGCGTCAAATTGCAGTGGACATTCCACCACCAGTCATGGTGCGAGGAACCACCCAACTACTTCTCACCACCTTCACAGGAGCAAGGATTAGAAGAGACCCTTTGTATAATGAAGACAAACTGCCAGGAGATGTTAATAGAAAGAAAAGGTGGCTACAGGGGAGAGAAGATAGCTGTCTACAAGTATATTCATCCTCTCTCTCTCTCTCTCTCTCTCTCTCTCTCTCAAATCTACACAAGACTCTCCCCTGTATCTGGATACCCTGTAAATACATTCAGAATATCATCCTCCCTTCCAAGCCCAGTATTTTTACCATTCCCGCCAGACCCCTTATTGCAAGCTCCTGCGATGTTTGGAAGAAGTCAGGGAGTGATTAGTCAGGAGAGTCAATGAGAAGTTGAACTGATGCTGATGTCAATGAAGCTGTGACAATTTACAGGTTCTGCCCTTCGGTGTCCATTGAAGTAATAGGAATTGGTACTTCACCTCCCCTGCCCGGTGGCCTGGGCAACTTTGGTACACCGGCCTTCCACCACAGCTGCTTATTCCAGTACATCCACCTCCCCAAACCTCAGACATTTCTTGAACCAAAGCAGATCATCATGAACCTTCTCAAATGCTCACTGAACTTATTCGTTTCCGACTCTGCAGCAACATGTCTCGACTTTGAGTACTTCTCTGGCAGCCGTTACCATTGTACCTGGGCACCTCACAAACTTCAATATCTTTATCCTCTCACATGCCCCATTGAGGTAGGAGGAATATCATCATCTCCACTTACAGATGGGGAACTGAGGCATAGGTAGGCTAAGTGACGTGCCCAAGGTCACGCAGGAAATGTTGGAATTGAATCCAAGTCACTAACCATTGGATCACCCTTCCATACCAGGGCTTTCCCTGCACATCTTGTTTCTGTGAGCTGTCCCCGGCCTATTTGTGCAAAAAAGTTAAACATATTTCTGGAGAAGAATCTGAACACTAATATAAAATAATCGTTTTTCTGCCTCTCACTCATTATAGTCTCCCAGCTCTGTTACCTACCAGCAGACCCATCGGACCATTAAAATACGTGCATCTCAGCTGTGTCTCACCTGGTGGAATCCAAACACGAGTAAATCTCTACTGAGTGGGGTGACTGTATCCAGTTGCACCAAAGAGCTGGTCTTACCTTGCAAAGGCAGATTTGTACGTCACATCCATCTCTTTTAATTGTGCTTCATCACTGGCACACCCACGTGATAATTATAGCAGTCTCCATTTTCTTGCTATTGAGCAGAGTTGAAATTGCAACCTGGATTCATTGGCCAATGGCTAAACCTGTCCATGAGGGGACTGGCCAATGGCTAAGCCTGTTAGTCAGAAGACAGGAGAATATCGCTCCTCAATCTTTCTTGCTTCTGTTGTTCAAGTTAAGGTGAGTTATTCACCTTCTGGGGTGAATTGATCTGGAAAAATAACAATATAAGAACCATTCCCCTTGAATCCCAACCAGGGACTGCTATAAGGTGCTTGGAAACAATTTCATGGCTGCCCTTGTACTTCTGAAATCCAGAGGAGAACAGAATGGGAATTGCTTGGCATGTTTGGTCAGGAGATCCAGAACTCTCTTCAGGGAGAAAGACTTGAGAAAACAAGAAAACATTTGGAGAAGCATCCACATTTTTCTTGGGCAGGGTGTTGTTGCGATAATTGGGCCTACAAAGTTATCCTAATTGTGCGCTTAACTGTAAAAAGTGAGTGTATGTTCGTAAGAGGTCACAATAACCTATAACAACAAATGTTGATGGGAAAAGGCATCAAAGGGAGACAGACTGAATTAATCCAAGCAAAAAGACCCATTGATGTAACTCAAGGACTGTGTTAAAATCATGCTTGGTAAACAAGAACAGTGTGAGACAAAAATCAATGAACCAAAATGGGTGTGTTGGGAATTAGGCCTAATTGGCAGACAATATAATGAGGGGCTGGGCCAGGGATCAGCAACCTTTGGCACGCGGGCCAGGCCCGTTTGTTTACCTGCCGCGTCGGCAGGTTCGGCTGACCGCAGCTCCCACTGGCCGCGGTTCACCGGTCCAGGCCAATGGAGGTGGCAGGAAGCAGCGGCCAGCACATCCCTCGGCCTGCGTCGCTTCCCTCCGCCCCCATTGGCCTGGGATGGTGAACCGCAGCCAGTGGGAGCCGTGATCGGCCAAACCTGTGGACGTGGCAGATAAACAAACCAGCCCGGCCCGCGTACCAAAGGTTGCCGATCCCTGGGCTGGGCTATTCTGCCTAACACTTTCTTTTGGAGTCCGTAACCCTAATCCTGAGAGATGTCCTGACCAGACCGGACCAGAGAGAGGGACCCAGCTGATACCACCACCTCCAGCGGTTCCGGCTGAATTCCAAACACTACCTGGGATGTGAGACTTTGTCTCCCCCCGCCCCCACAATGAGTCCATTTCCTTTTCTACCTTATTTCTTTTCTCTCTCGCTTTCTCCTTCTGTCTGATAAAAGTCTGGCTTAGCCGGCCAAGACTGCACATTCTGCAACACTGTCATCTGCCGGTGACCAGAGCGGGGCCAAACAAAAGCAAGGCCCTAAACACCCTGATGCTGGTACGCGTTTGCCATATCTCGGAGTGGCTGGTAAGACCGGATGCTATGCCTGTGTTTCGCCAAGTGAAAGTCAACATCAGAGACAGAAGCTGCATTTTCTATCTTTGCTGGTCATTTCCCTCCTCGTTTTATGTGTGTTTGCTTTGTCTTCTAGGAAACAGGATCAGATTTTAACAACAACAACAACAGCAACAGCGACAGCCCCAGCCCATCTCAACTAACTTCTCTTTTTCCCGAAAGGACAGTTGTTACCATCTTTGATACCATCTAAAAAGACCATCAAACAAGGGCTTTTTCCCTCCTAAAATCTCTGTCTGGCTGAAGGGGAAGGGAACCAGGGATGCTGTTAAAATGAAAGCTGTATTTAACACGTTACATTTCACAGGCTTTACCTGGTTTTCTTCTTTTCTGTATTTTTAACAAAAGATTAAAAGGGTTTTTAATGGTGTATTTACCATGGTGCTAAGCAAGCTGAGATCTCTGCATACCAAACCCCGAACCTTGTTTAATCTTGGCCCGTGACTGGGTTTATCACCTCTGAGACTGAATGATGCAAAAGATCAGACCAGAGAAAGATATTGTGGTGTTGGCATCAGCTAAGAACCTGAGATAGGTTCTTATCTTATCTTATCCTGCAATGTCAACCCAACATACCGCGTCATATGCTAGTGTTAATACAGTATTTTAAACCACAGTTGCAGAACTCTGTAGTGCTTTTGAAAGTATAATTTCCTGTAATCACATTGTAATTTTAATTTTGCCCGTTTAATGTGACAACAGTTTTACAAGTATTTACCAACTGCTTTGATGTTGTTCATCTCTCTTCTAGTATTATTATACTTAGCGGACCAAATGGAGATAAGACCCAAATGTGCTGGGTGCAGATATATGGTCTGGAAAACATGCCTTACGCAGAGAGACTTAGAGAGTTCAGTCTATTTAGTGGACCCTTAGAGAAAGTTCAGAGGCAACTGGATCTCAATCTGTAAGTACCTGTGCTGGGTGAAGAGCTCTGATCGTAAAGGACTCTTTAATCCAGCAGACAAAGGTGTATCAAGATCCAGGGGTGGTAAAAATTCAAATGAGAAATAAAAGGCAACTCTTTAGCAGTGAGAGGAATTAATCATTGGAACTGCTTCCCACTGGAGGTGATGGATTCTCCTTCACTTAGAGTCTTTAAATCAAGACTGGATGTCTCTTCCTAAAGGTGGATTCCAGTCCAACTACAAGGTATTGGGCACATAAGGTTTTTTAAAATAGTAGAGTAGAATAATTTCGTCCACTGCATGAATTACTGGGTGAAGTTCTCTGGGCTGTGCTATGTAAGAGGTCAGGTTAAATAACCTACTGGTCCCTTCTGGCTTTAAACTTTCTGAGCCGTAAGGGCAAAGAAAACAATTATTTGTTACTGTGAAATGCTTACACGTAATAGTGAGTACCAAGTAGCAATAAGGATCCACAAGAAAGCTCTTGATATGTCAACATAATAAATCTCTTTATTTCAACATGAAAACTATGTACAGGGTGAGAAGTACAAACGCCTGGGGAAATGACAAGTTGTGCAATTTGATTACATATATCCATTAACGTGCAACTTCTTATGCCAGCAGAGATTGCATTTTGCATAAAGCAGAGATTACCAGGACAGAAAGAAATAAAAAACTGGCCAAACGTGCATTAAAAATGGAGATGAAAGAGCATAAACAATAGACAGAAAGTCCAGTTACATTCAGATGATGTCTGAGAACATTCCACAGGCAGGTGAACACAACAATTAAGCAGGTGACCGAGTGGAGCAAAGTTTGGAACTGTTCTTCAGGAAAATCGCATTCCGTGGGCTCCTTTGGTCAGAATGATCTTGGGCTGTTGGGTTTATTTCACCTGAAATGGTAAAATTACCATTATGTAGGACACAAATCTCATTCATTGAATTCCAAAGTCTGCTAGCCTATTCATGTTGAGTAATTACTTATTTTTCTTGCCATCCCATTAATTTCATCACAGTGCCGTTCTATTCTATTTTATCCTACTCTATTCTGTTCCGGTTCTTATACTACTCAGCCTGAGTAAGGAGGTCCAGAATCTGGTCCTAGGACACTTGCAAGAAGAAGATGACAGAAAAACAGAAGTTGAGTTTTTTTCTAGGTGGCTAAGGGATCTGGATACACAGTTCCAAGTCTAAATGCCCTTAGGCAGATTTGAAAATCTCAGGTGGATGTTTTAAGGCCAGTTTTTCATCTAGGCCTCCAAATTTCCACCTCTGCACAAACTCCTGAATTTGCGCATGTCAGGTGGGACTTGACCTTGCATACTGAGTTGTTGGACAAAGGTTTTCTTTCAAAATTCCACTTGGGCACCTTTGAACATCCTATTTCTAACTTCTGGAGATCTAGGATCCCATCAGTTGCCTGGATGCCCAATATATCAATTTATATGTCACCTGTACTATTATTAATGATTTATGTTATGGTAGCATTAAAAGGCCTCAACTGAGATCAGGACCCCATTATGCGGGGCACTGTACAAACATATAATAAGAGCCATCTCTGCCCTGAAGATCCTACAGTCTAAATAGACAGGACAGACACCAGATGGAGAGGAAAGAGTAGCAGAGAGTGGATATAATAATAAAATATATGGAGATATACCTATCTCATAGAACTGGAAGGGACCTTGAAAGGTCACTGAGTCCAGCCCACTGCCTTCACTAGCAGGACCAAGTACTGATTTTGCCCCAGAACCCTAAATGGCCCCCTCAAGGATTGAACTCACAACACTGGGTTTAGCAAGCCAATGCTCAAACCACTGAGCTATCCCTCTCCCAAATATGACTTGCCCAAGGTCAAAATAGACCCAAGGATTCTACGGTTCTAGCCCAGTGACCAAAGGCCAGATTTTTAAAGGGATTTAGGCACCAAAATGTCTTTGAAAATCTGGCCCCAAGCCACTACGCCGTGCTGCCTTCCTAGCCTAGTTGTGGTATCTAAGCACTTCACAAAGATTAGGTTGGACTGGATATTTAAGTGGATACCAAAAATATGCAGAGTTATAGTCACGTGGATAATAATTTTGAGAGGATATTAAACCACATGGTTCTAGGTTTAAGTTAGTCTCTAACTATTAGAGATCAGGATGAGAGCTCCTCGAGCGACAGAGTCCTGGTCTTCTTTATCAAGGACAAGACCTTCCTTCTTGGCTTTGAAGGGAGCTGCAAATTTGCAACTGATAAGATGAACATGGGTGTTGGCACAAGTGCCATCTATTCACACTATTTGCTTATATGTGCTTGCACTAAGCAACAGATGCCAATTTAAAGGTCAATTTTTTATTCCACTGACTTTAGGCTCCCTTGAAAAGACCAGCCTTGGCCAAAACCAACCACCTCTGTCTCTCTCTAGCCTCAGTTACATGGTGGTGCATCTGGAGTTTGGCTTTGACAGTGTTTAGCAAAGAAGTCAGCTGGCCCCATGTTTAGGACACTGGGTTGGATTCAAGAGTCCTGTCCATGCCAAAGACTCTCTGTGAGCTTTTGAGGAAGTCACTTCATTGCTCAGTTCTCCATCTGTAAATTGGGGGCAACAATTTTGCCTTCTCTAGTAATAGACGGCAAGCTCTTTGGGGCAAGGGCTGTGGCATCCCATGTGTGCATGCAGTGCCTATCACAATGAGGCTACAGGGACATAAATAAGAACAACAGTTGACGGTGTTGTCATAGAGGCTAGAATTTTGGACCCCTCTCTTCGCTTTGCCTGCCTGCTGGATTCTCCACCAATTGCAACCAACCTCCTCTCTAATCTACTATTGTGATCTCATTTGGGTCCAATCGGCATACCTAGTGCATCTGCCAGGCTGGGAGTTTGGCACCTAACTCCCATTAAAAAACAATAGGAATTGGGTGTCTAACTCCCTTAGGCTCCAACCCCAATTTCCAAGCATGTTCCCCTTGATGCATCACAGTCTAGACTAGGGCATTCTCCTCTCCTCCCCCTCCTGCAGCAACAAATCCCCTCTTTACCTTGATCAGTGTCACTGTGGTGCTGTAGAAAAGACTCAGAAGGAAGAGGATGATAAAAGTGGAGGCTGTTGTCCAGAGGTTGTAGAAGTCTTCCTCTTCGGCATCCACGAACCCATCTAGATAAACTTTGGACAACACACACATACACAGGGTCAGGACCAATTGGGTGGCATCAACTGGTGGAATCTCTGAGTACTGCTATGGGGAGCATGTTGGGAGGGCAATTGGGTTAGCTGGAGTTTCCAGTAGGTAGGTTGGAGGTGTCGGCATCAGGGGAGGTCAAGCCATTTCTGTTCCCTCCCAGAGCAAGTTATCAGCCAGGTTCAATGGAGGGCTTTCCCCTCCCTGTGGAAGACGTAGAGTTGGATTTTCAGCTGGTGTAAATTGCTTTTGTTCCATTGTAGGCAGTGGAGATACAGCCAGTTTACACCAGCTGGGGACCTGGCCCATTGACTCCACTTGGGTAACTCCTGATCTGATTCAATTGGAGTTGGGAGGTTGGACTTGGCAGCTCAACAGCCTAATCCAATGAAGAAACTCCATGGTCCCAAGGGTGAAGAAATAGACTAAGGGTAGGATTTCCTACATTGCTCAGGGTCTTTTGAAAATCTCTCCCCATGCTTTTAAGAGGGTGTTTCTGAAGTGCCTTTAATGGCTAATATTTTAAGAAGTAGAGGGTTTTGTTTGCACTGAATTCATGGGTGAGAAATTGGAGTTGGGGAATGGATAGACAGACCAACAGCAGATGAGTGTGTATGGCGATAGACAGAAATACTTAAGACTGGGCTTTTCAAAACAACCTGAAGGATTTGGACGCCAATTTCCTGGGAATCTTTTATTTTTAATTGGGAATTGGGCATCCAAGCCCCTTTGGTGTCTTTGGAAATCTTTGGCTAAATTGTTCCATAAAAAATATGGAATTGAAGCAATGAAGGGTGGAGGAGAGAGACAGAAGAGGATATTGGTGGACCTACATGTCTATAGGCATGCTGTCCTCTGACCACAGAATGTTACGTATGAATATAGTTCTGCCTATAAATTGCTCAGGACCTGCACCCTGCAGGCACGACTCTGGGTGTTCTTGGTTGCAAACTGAAAATGGATGATGTTAATTTCTATGCAGAGGAGGGACTATTAAGAGGGACTCAAATGCTTCATAGTCCTTGCGCTAGTCGCCCCTTCACCAGCATGGTCATTATTCCGGCCAACACTTCTACTTTAAAGGCTGTATGCTAGTACTGCAAGGGGAGCATATGGGAGAATGAGCAACAGCGAAGAGGAATAGTTGGTGGTAGTGACTGAAGAAGACCAAGTCATGAAGGTTTTTGATTCCTGAACTGAGAACCATGGAAAGTAACGATGAATAGACTTCAAAAGTTTTGATGATTCAGATCAAAAGCTTCTCTGAAACTCTTGGGTGAGTGGGAAATCTCAGATTTCCGCTCTTTCCTGCTATAGAAACTGGATAAGGGGGAAAGGACAATGGAATCTTGAATGACCATGGATGGTAAAGATCTGGTTTTACGTTTCATGCCAAAGAAGGGACTTGTGTGAATGTAAGTTGTATCCAAGATGCGGTGAAGTGTCTTACTGACGCTTCTGCATGGGTAGTTGTGGGACAATTCTTTTGAAAAGATTCTGCTGAGCCCAGAGTTGGGGGTGGGGGAAATGAAGCTTTATTGCAAAGTGAGTTTTCTGAAAAGGTTGGATTTTCATCTGTGACAGATGCTGTTGGGTTCATGGCACTTTTTATTTGAGATGGTCAGAATTTATTTTTTTAATCAATGGAAAAATTTTAATTTGTTTAGATTGAAAACTGAAATGTTTCATGCAAAAATGGAACAATTTCAATTTGGAAATGGCACCACGGTGCCTCATGGGAATTGTAGTTCAGGAGTCTTATTCGTCCATCCTCTTCTAAAGCCCAGGCTCCTTGGTCAGACCACATCTCCCAGGATGCACCACAGTCTTGCCTTTTCTCAAGGAGAGGCAGTGCATCACAGGAGAAGCGTGCTTACAGTGCATTATGGGCCATGAAATCCAGCTGGGGGCCTGGCCCAGAGAGGAGAATGGGAGCACCCAAACTACAACTCCCATGAGGCACCAAAGAAGCATTTCAGAGTTGAAATATTCTGGATTTAGAACCTTCCATTTTTGACAAAAAAATAAATCAAAGTTTGCCATGGAAAGCAGAAACTGTTTGAAAAATATCATTTGACCTGAAGCCCTAAATTTCCATCTAAAGCAATTTAGACTGATTTTTTTTCAACCATCCCTACTTTTTAAATTTGTATTGATAGGAAGTAGATAATTAAGACACCCAACAAGAACTCTTTGTCGCCAGCAGAGAGAACTTCCTTGGGTAAGGCCTTCAGTTCATGTGAGCCTGGCAGGTTTGGCTTCCTTCCTTCCTTCCTTCTGCAGTACTTTTCTATCTAGCCTTCCTTCCCTAGTGTGTATCTATTTATCTACCTATCCATTAACCCATTGCAGAATCTGTCTCCATACACACCCCACTAGTCACCTATCTAAATTCTTCTATAATGCGATGATGGTACCTATCGCATTAAGAACTGGTCTGACACTCACTGCGTAACAGGAAATATTTTGGGTCACTACTAATCCAGGGTGGGATTGGAACCAGATCACGAAGGAGGAAAAGACCTCATAGCTCATACCCCGATCCTCTTGATCTAGCAAATGTGTGGCTGGATTAAAGCTGGTGCCCATGAAAGGGGAAAGGCCCCATATCCCATTTCCTGCAGCCCTGAGCCAGCCAGACCCCTGCCTCCCGGGGACTGAATCAGAGCTGGCACCCCCTAGAGGGAAATGCCCTATATGCCATTCTCTGACACTCCTGAACCAGCTAATCCCTCTGAAGTGGGGTTGGATCAGAGCCAGTACCCCAGAGCCTGAAGGCCCCATATGCCTTTCCTTAGCACCTTTATTCTCTCTTTTACTAAATAATCTTGTGTTTTGAGATTAATAAGAATATTGTAGGCAGTATCTGCAAATCCTTCCCTGGATGCCAGTCTCATGACGCTGCCCTGCATTGGGTTGTTAACTTGTGTGAGCAGGGTATTTTCCCCCAACTTGGTGGCTGATCAGGGCCAGCTTTGAGAGTGGTTGTTTTTTATTGGTGATCTGGGTTCCTGTCCTATTAAGAAGTAGACTGAGGCCCCAGTGTACAAAAGGCAGTAGGTGGGGGACATGATGCCCGGCTGGCAAACCGGTGGAACACTTTGGAGTCATGAGGCGATAGATGCTGTGAATCGTACAGGTCTCAATGGTGAATAAAATGATTACTGGGTATGTGCAATGCTCCTTAGGTTCATCACGAACAGAGGCAATGCCCCAAAGTATGGAATCATTGCCACATATGCACAAAGTCTTTACAAAGTAACTTGAAGGGAAAGGTCTATCAGGCATGGATAAACAAACGCTGATTGTTACATCAGAATGGCCATACTGGGTCAGACCAACGGTCCAGCTAGCCCAGTATCCTGTCTTCCAACAGTAAATTGTGCAGGTATTTGTGCACATCAGCAAAACACCTCAAAGAGAGATCCCAGTGGGCATGGAAGAATATTGTGATATATTCAACATCATTGCCGTTATGTGTTTTTATGTCCCTGATCTTTTATTTTCTTGGGAGACCAGACATTCAAGAGAAACCATGAGCCAGAAGAACCTTTAGGTGCCAAGATTACCCTGTGGGTTGACCATGAGTGCATCGAATGCCACAAGAACCATATGTGAGACCTGAATACTTCTTGTGAGCCTATGTGTTGGACTGTGAGTGTAATGAATGACACCAGAGATTGCGTGAGAGACTGAGTATTTCTTGTCACCTTGTGTGATAATCATGAAAGAATTGGATACCAGAGACTGTGCCTGATTCTCAATTACACCACTTTGGCACCGCAAAGTTACCTTAAAGTGGGCAGAAAGAACCCCCTGAGAGCATTTCCTGAGCAAAGGGTCCCCCAGGCAGATGGAGAATTGGTGTAAGGGTTCTGCAGAAGTACTAGTCCAGTCCAGTGTGGCTGGTGCTCACTGCTATCAGATGTGTCTATTGTCTGCTTCCCAGGGCCTATAGGAAAGCAGTGAGTATGTTAGAGCAGCCCCAAGGGTGCTCTGAGACCAGGAGAATGCAGGAAACAGAAAGGGAGTTTAAAGCTACTTTGGCCCCCACACTCTTCCAAAGTCAATGAGAATCAGCAGGAATTAAGTAACTGAGAATCAAGCTAATTGTATTCAGGGGCATGAGAGGGAGGTGGAAAAGCTGAGATTAGCAAGGAGAAGGTTGTGAGAGGAAGCGAGGACTGGAGAAAGACAGAAAGAAAGAGATATGAGAACCATGACTGCAATGCAAACACGAGTGCCCAGTTCCCATTTCATATGGGCAATGAACTCTTGGAAACCCCTTCCCCATCTCTGAGGACACATCACATGGTATTTTCCCCAGAAAAAGGACTTAAATAGTTTCCATTTTTTCCCCAAAATTGACTTTATTTCTAACATTTTTTTAAAATATGCAGCCAACGATTTTCCATTCCAGAAACACCATTATTTTACACACACATAGGAGGGGGCATGTGACCTCTCCCCTTCCAAACAGCAGTCGGAGGAGTGAGAGGCACAATGAGGGATTGGACAGCAGGGGAGGGCACGACGGTTAGTAGCAGGTATTGGCGGTATCGGACAGCACCAGGGAGACATTGACCAAGGTTGGTTTACCGGTGGACTTGTCCACGGTCCTCTGGGTCACCTGCAGGGGCAGCTTCTCATGTCCGACTAAGCAGGTGTAGGTGTTGCCGGCGTTCCACTCCTGCTCATTGATGTTCAGCATGCTGTAGGCGAAGTACAGCAGCGGCTGGCTGGACTCCAGGATGGGCTCGGTGTTGATGTACTTGGAGGCGTTCAGCTCCTCGCCGTTGCTCAGCCACTTGATGAAGAGGTCAGGGGGGTTGAAACCTTTCACCAGGCAGGTGACGGTGGCAGCTTCGCGGAGGGCCAGCTGCTCGGAGGGAGGAGGGAAGATGTAGACGGACGGAGCGTGGCTGTTGGTTACTGTACAAAGAGAGAGAGTTGGAGAAAGCAATGAACAAGTGACCTCGCTGGACCAAGGGGTCCTTGGACTCACAGCTCCTGGCCCTATGCAATGGACATGGGTTTCTCTGCCATGGTGGGTTGCATAGACCACTGGCTGCCCTTAGGTGGGAATCCTTGAGGGTTACATGGCCTGAGAGGTGGTGGGGGTGAGTTATTAACTAGAGATACAGACCAAGGGTGGGAATTTCTAAAGTCACCCTAAGGAATTGGATGTCGGACTCCTACTAATTTCTAATGGGAGCTGGAGCCCTTAGGTAGCATTGCAAAGCTCAGCCTAAAACTGCTAGAGGAAGGGGAATTCTTTTCCCTTCTGATGGGTATTTCAACTCCCTCCCCATGAAATATCTGGTCCCTGGTCAGTAATGACCAGCTGTGAGCACAACCAAGCTGACGGAAGAGGGTCACCTACCAGGCTGTTTGGTCAAAGTCTTTTTAAGGGGGAAGATGAGCTCTGGATGAGTGACTTTGCAGGTGTACTCGTCTCCTCTCTCCCACTCATCCGCGCACACGGAGGTTGTGGCATCCACGCTGAAACGGCCGTTGCTCTGCACCTTGCGTTCTCCGACGCTGGTCTTCAGCTCCTTGTCATCCTCTCTCGTCCAGATCACGTTGAGCCCCTCCGTGGATTGCATGTTAATGACCCTGCAGGTCAGTATGGCCGATTTGCGGATATAAATATCAGCAAAATTAGGCGGGATTAGCAGGGCGCCGATCTCAGGAGGGGAACAGTCACCTTGTGGGAGGCAAAGAGAGATGGGTGAGAATTCTCATTTGACTACAGGGGCTGTGTAATTTTTAAAATAATTGTGTTGTTCTTAGTGTCTAGAAGATGGTCCTACCCAGAACACAAGGGCATCAACTCAGTGAGTCAGAAGCTTCCCTTAATTTTAATGTTTGGCGGGGAGGAGGGAGTTTTAATGTGCATGAGGAATTCCTCACTTCCTGCCGCAAAGCGCTCTGCAACTTTGCTGTGAGCCTGTTAAACAGCCCCTGCACCCCACCCCAGAGGTGGCTGTATCTCATTGTTGGACGATGGATCCCTGTATAAACAGCTGCCTCATCCCCTGTGGCTGCATCTCAGCACTAAAGGACAGATCCCTGTATTCATTGTAGAGGGCTCATCCTATGCCCAGTTGCCCCATTGCTTAATTCATTTCAATTCTTCTTGTGCCAGGTCCAGTTGGCTAATTTATACAGGCTGTTTTTTGGTTTGGTACAACATAGAAGAGTTTGAAAGCAATAATCTATTGATCTATCTACGGTGTATACATATAGCTCCTATTACCACAGCAACTGAGCACCTCACAACATCCCAGTGAGAGGGAAATGCTTTTATCCTGATTGTACTGACGGGGAACTGAGGCCCAGCGGCACTAAGACATGCCCCTAACCACAGTCTCTCATGGGGATCTACGCTGTTCAGAATAATCAAGGATTTTAGGGGTGCACTAGGGGAGAGTTAAGGTCAGAGTTTTCAGAAGGGCTCAGTGGGAGAGGAGCTGTTTTGAAAACCTGGCCCCAAACATGGGTTATGAGCATGTGAAAAAAATCTCACCCACTTAGCACTGGGGTTACATGGACACCCCCTGAGCAGAGCTGGGGGAGGGGTCATGGTCATTTCAGAGAGGGATGGAACCCCTGAAGGTCATGACTTACTTCCACACTCGAAAGACTTGCTAATGTTCCTTATGTCACTGAAATTCTTGCTCTCCACCTTGCAGCTGTACACACGGTCAGTATCCCAATCTTTCTCCAAGACAGTCAGCTCGCTGAGGAGGGTGTAACCATTAGGGCCACTGGAAACAGGGCCAACAGTGTGGATTCCAGAGCTGATCTCTACCCCATCCTTCAGCCACTTCAGGGTAACGGCCTGGCTGCATAGGTTCTTAACGCTGCAGATGATGGTGGAGGTTTTATTGGGCTCTAGGAATTGGTCTCTGGCTGGGGGGCGGATGGTCATACTGGATTCACCAGCTGTTAACATGCAAGACAAAAGCAAGGGGGTGGGGACGACAGAATTATCACATGTGAACGCAGCACCCAGAATGAATGTGCAAAGCTGACAATGTGTGTATGGAGGCTGCAGGGCCCATGTCTCTTTCTTTACATCTGATGGGCTCTGCTATCAGCCAGTAAATGGCCTGCAACCCAAACCACCTTCCACTACAGCACAGTGCTCAGACTGGAAAGGGGGGTCCCCTTCATAAGCTCCACCTACAATCACAAGCTGCACCCCCACAGACCCCAAGCATGGAGTTTCTGGTAGAATGGCCAGCCACGAAGGAGCTAACATGTTGCCATTTAAGTGGTCAACATTAAACACCAGAACTGAGAAGAGAACTCAAGAGTCCTTGCTCCCATGTCCTGATCTGACCTACTAGACCCTGCTCCCCTCCCAGAGCTGGGATAGAACCCAGGTGTTCTGGCTCACAGTCCCTCCCTACTCTCACCCACTAGACCCTGCTCCCCTCCCAGAGCTGGGATAGAACCCAGGTGTTCTGGCTCACAGTCCCTCCCTACGCTCACCCACTAGACCCTGTTCCCATCCCAGAGCTGGGATAGAACCCAGGTGTTCTGGCTCACAGTCCCTCCCTACTCTCACCCACTAGACCATGTTCCCCTCCCAGAGCTGGGGATGGAACCCAGGAGTCCTGTCCCTAAGGAGCATAGGGATCTACTCTTTCTTATGTGTATATCTATTAGTGTTTTTCTGATGAGCCTCTCCCCAGAGTATCTAGATACTATAGCCCAAAGGCCTGCAATTATCCAGTGACTCCAGGCTGGGTAGTAAGTTATTGTGTATATTGTCCAGAAGAAGAGAATGAAACTACTTACAACAGGGAGGAGTTGGAGGTACTTTGATTGTCCCTTTCCCAGTAGGGTATGTGGCTGTGCAATAGAAAATCTCATGCGATTTGGAGGCAGGGACTGATAGCTGAGTGGTGGTAATATAGGTCCCAGCTCTATTCAGGATTGGGGTGAATTTCTTGATGCCATTGGCGATGCTCTCGTTTTTGTTATCACTCCAGGCGAAATCGATTGTTTCCGGAAGGAAGTCCTTAGCCAAGCAGCCCAGTGCGATAGGATCTTGGCTCGTGTCGGTCCCGCAGGAAGGGTAGAGCGGGAAAAGAGACGGGGCAGCTGGGGACGCTGAGGATCAAAACAATGAAAGGATGGGCATGGGTGGGAGAAGGGCAGAGAAGAGACATTAAAGCACCACCATGGGGCATGTAGGGAGTTGCTCAACATGAGAAAGAGAATTGCTGCTTGGTTAGGGGGAGAAAAAAGCAAGTGTTATCCCACATTCAGATATACATCGCCCTGGGATGAGTCACTTGGAAAGGACAACTCCTGGGGGTGAAGTCCCCACGTTGAAGGTCCTAGCTTCTATTGTGTGCACGTATAACACCTGATGCACTTGAACATTCATAGACTCCAAAGCCAGAAGGGACCATTGTGGTCATCTAGTTTCACATGGGCCAGAGAACTGCCCCACAATAATTCCCAGAGCAGATCTTTCAGAAGAACATCCAAGCTTGATTTAAAGTTGTCATATATGGCCCCAGGTCCATACTGTATACAGACCTGTGGCCCATCACTCTATATACACAGACATAGAACCCAGCCCCCTTGTATATATGGCACAGCTCCCCCTTGTATACAGACATAGGACCCCAAGTTCCTTATATATATATGGCCCAGTCCTCTTGTATACTTGCACGTGGCCCCAGTTCCTCTTATGCATATATGGCCCAGTCCTCGTGTGTGTATGGCCCCAGTTCCCTTGACATGCCTCAATCCCCCTTTGCTTGTGAGGAGACTCCAAGGCCTCTCCAGCCCTGCAGGAATGTAGTGAGGTCCAACACCAACTTCTCCCCCTCAATCAATGGACGGTTCCCAACAGCCATACACTGAATGTCTGCGATCAGTTGTCCATTTGTGGTTGAGTCCCCATTTCCTGAATTTGTCACTCAACACCAGCCGAGCCCTAATCAGCGACGTCATTATGCTGCCAACCCAGCCAGTGCAAACATCTGTCCCCACCACTTTCCCATGGTGCACCACCGCTGAAAAAGTGGCATCTTTCTGCACTGCCCAAAGGGTCAACCTGGCTGAAAGCCACCTCCCCATATGAATAGCACCGGGCACAGCGCAGAACTGAGGCATGAGCCAGGCTACCCCATGGAAAGAGCTAAAGATTTGCTGCCCCGTGCTTGCTTTAAAATGTGCAGTAACAGATGGTCAGCGCAGCACATTTGGGCGGTACAAATTCCCACCGAGTCCCAGTTGCTTCCAAGAGCCTTTGGAGAACCTGAGCTCTTTGGAGAAACACAAACATATGAGTATGTCCTCTACGCTAAGCAATGTCTCTGCAGAGCTTTCCTTGCTTCTTTCCTTCCCTTTCCATCGTGCTATTTCCCCCCATCCCCCACCAGTTTTCCTCCACCCTTGTTCTTCTCACAAAGCAGAAAGCTTGGCCAGTTTACACCACCTGGGAATCTGGCCCCACTGATTCGAATGCAGGGACACCTTGTTTACACCAACTGTGGACGTGGTCCAGAAAATCAATCATTTCTTGCCTCCTTCACCTTCCTTCTATCACCAAATGCTGGCAAATCCAGAACAAAAGCTCAGATTGGAGAAGACCAAGATCTGGCCAAATTCTGAACCAAACCAGACCCCAGACTTCTTATAAGGGGAGACTTATATCGGTATGACAAGGGGGCCACAGGTAACAAGGGACCCCCTAGATATGTCCAAAATCAGCCTGCTACAAAGCCCAGGAATGGGTTGAAGGAGGGATGCTCTGTCCCAGCCCCAGATGGGACAGATCTCACTGGGAGAGTTGGTGCCACCTAGGACGTGAACGGATCGTGTCCTGCCAGGGCCTGGCCCAGAATTACTGAGAACCAGAGAAGGCCAAAGCCTTCAGACTAAGCCCCACAAAGACAGAGGGTTATACAGAGCAAAACCGTACCTTGCAACCTTAACACCAGCATGGGCTACGACAGCTGGTACCGCGAGAGATCCTCGGACCCAGCCAGTGCTGATACAGACCCAGCTAGGGGGCAATTAGCACTGCAGGGGACTGTACCACGCTCACCCAGCCCGGTGCTAATACAGACCCAGCTAGGGGGGATCCGGTACCACCAGGGACTGGGACCTGCTCACCCAGCCGAGTGCTGATACAGATCCAGCTAGGGGGGATCTGGTACCACCAGGGATCTGGACTCTGCTCACCCAGCCCAGTGCTGACACAGACCCAGCTAGGGGGGATCCGGTACCACCGGGGACCGGGACCTGCTCACCCAGCCCAGTGCTGATACAGACCCAGCTAGGGGGGATCCGGTACAACCGGGGACCAGGACCTGCTCACACAGCCGAGTGCTGATACAGACCCAGCTAGGGGGGATTTGGTACCACCGGGGACTGGGACCTGCTCACCCAGCCCGGTGCTGATACAGATCCAGCTACAGGGGATCTGGTACCACCGGGGACCGGGACCTGCTCACCCAGCCGAGTGCTGATACAGACCCAGCTAGGGGGGATCCGGTACCACTGGGTACCGGGACCTGCTCACCCAGCCCAGTGCTGATACAGACCCAGCTAGGGGGGATCTGGTACCACCAGGGACCAGGACCTGCTCACCCAGCCGAGTGCTGATACAGAGCCAGCTAGGGGGGATCCTGTACCAGGGGGGACCAGGACCCTGCTCACCCAGCCCAGTGCTGATACAGACCGAGGTATGGGGATCCGGTACCACCGGGGACCGGGACCTGCTCACCCAGCCCGGTGCTGACACAGACCCAGCTAGGGGGATCCGGTACCACCAGGGAACAAGACCTGCTCACCCAGCCTGGTGCTGATACAGACCCAGCTAGGGGGGATCCGGTAGCAAGGGGGACCAGGACCCTGCTCACCCAGCCCGGTGCTGATACAGACCCAGCTGGGGGGATCTGGTACCACTGGGGACCGGGACCTGCTCACCCAGCCCGGTGCTGATACAGACCCAGCTGGGGGGATCTGGTACCACTGGGGACCGGACCCTGCTCACCCAGCCCGGTGCTGATATAGACCCAGCTAGGGGGGATCCGGTACCACCGGGGACCGGGACCCTGCTCACCCAGCCCGGTGCTGACACAGACCCAGCTAGGGGGGATCCGGTACCACCGGGGACCAGGACCTGCTCTCCCAGCCCGGTGCTGATACAGACCCAGCAAGGGGGGATCCTGTACCAGGGGGGACCAGGACCCTGCTCACCCAGTCCGGTGCTGATACAGACCCAGGTAGGGGGATCCGGTACCACCGGGGACCGGGACCCTGCTCATTTAGCCCAGTGCTGATACAGAGCCAGCTAGGGGGATCCAGTACCACCGGGGACCAGGACCCTGCTCACCCAGCCTGGTGCTGATACAGACCCAGCTAGGGGGGGATCCGGTACCACCGGGGACCAGGACCTGCTCACCCAGCCCGGTGCTGATACAGACCCAGCTAGGGGGGGATCCGGTACCACCGGGGACCAGGACCTGCTCACCCAGCCCGGTGCTGATACAGACCCAGCTAGGGGGGATCCGGTACCACCGGGGACCAGGACCTGCTCACCCAGCCGGGTGCTGATACAGACCCAGCTAGGGGAGATCCAGTACCATCTGGGACCAGGACCTGCTCACCCAGCCCAGTGCTGATACAGACCCAGCTAGGGGGGATCTGGTACCACCAGGGACCGGGACCTGCTCACCCAGGCTGGTGCTGATACAGACCCAGCTGGGGGGATCCGGTACCAGGGGGGACCAGGACCCTGCTCACTTAACGCAGTGCTGATACAGACCCAGCTAGGGGGATCCGGTACCACCGGGGACCAGGACCTGCTCACCCAGCCCGGTGCTGATACAGACCCAGCTAGGGGGGATCCGGTACCACCGGGGACCAGGACCCTGCTCACCCAGCCCGGTGCTGATACAGACCCAGCTAGGGGGGATCCGGTACCACCGGGGACCGGGACCTGCTCACCCAGCCCGGTGCTGATACAGACCCAGCTAGGGGGGAACCGGTACCACCGGGGACCAGGACCTGCTCACCCAGCCTGGTGCTGATACAGACCCAGCTAGGGGGAATCCAGTACCATCCAGGACCAGGACCTGCTCACGCAGCCCGGTGCTGATACAGACCCAGCTAGGGGGGATCCAGTACCATCCGGGACCAGGACCTGCTCAACCAGCCTGGTGCTGATACAGACCCAGCTAGGGGGGATCCAGTACCATCCGGGACCGGGACCTGCTCACCCAGCCCGATGCTGATACAGACCCAGCTAGGGGGGACCCGGTACCAGGGGGGACCAGGACCCTCCTCACCCAGCCCAGTGCTGATACAGACCCAGCTAGGGGGGATCCGGTACCACTGGGAACCAGGATCCTGCTCACCCAGCCCTGTGCTGATACAGACCCAGCTGGGGGATCCGGTACCACCGGGGACCGGGACCCTGCTCACCCAGCCCGGTGCTGATATAGACCCAGCTAGGGGGGATCCGGTACCACCGGGGACCAGGACCCTCCTCACCCAGCCCAGTGCTGATACAGACCCAGCTAGGGGGGATCCGGTGCCACCAGGGACCGGGACCCTGCTCACCCAGCCTGGTGCTGACATAGACCCAGCTAGGGGGGATCCGGTACCACTGGGGACCAGGACCTGCTCACCCAGCCCGGTGCTGATACAGACCCAGCTAGGGGGGGATCCGGTACCACCGGGGACCAGGACCTGCTCACCCAGCCCGGTGCTGATACAGACCCAGCTAGGGGGGATCCGGTACCACCGGGGACCAGGACCTGCTCACCCAGCCGGGTACTGATACAGACCCAGCTAGGGGAGATCCAGTACCATCTGGGACCAGGACCTGCTCACCCAGCCCAGTGCTGATACAGACCCAGCTAGGGGGGATCTGGTACCACCAGGGACCGGGACCTGCTCACCCAGGCTGGTGCTGATACAGACCCAGCTGGGGGGATCCGGTACCAGGGGGGACCAGGACCCTGCTCACTTAACGCAGTGCTGATACAGACCCAGCTAGGGGGATCCGGTACCACCGGGGACCAGGACCTGCTCACCCAGCCCGGTGCTGATACAGACCCAGCTAGGGGGGATCCGGTACCACCGGGGACCAGGACCCTGCTCACCCAGCCCGGTGCTGATACAGACCCAGCTAGGGGGGATCCGGTACCACCGGGGACCGGGACCTGCTCACCCAGCCCGGTGCTGATACAGACCCAGCTAGGGGGGAACCGGTACCACCGGGGACCAGGACCTGCTCACCCAGCCTGGTGCTGATACAGACCCAGCTAGGGGGAATCCAGTACCATCCAGGACCAGGACCTGCTCACGCAGCCCGGTGCTGATACAGACCCAGCTAGGGGGGATCCAGTACCATCCGGGACCAGGACCTGCTCAACCAGCCTGGTGCTGATACAGACCCAGCTAGGGGGGATCCAGTACCATCCGGGACCGGGACCTGCTCACCCAGCCCGATGCTGATACAGACCCAGCTAGGGGGGACCCGGTACCAGGGGGGACCAGGACTCTCCTCACCCAGCCCAGTGCTGATACAGACCCAGCTAGGGGGGATCCGGTACCACTGGGAACCAGGATCCTGCTCACCCAGCCCTGTGCTGATACAGACCCAGCTGGGGGATCCGGTACCACCGGGGACCGGGACCCTGCTCACCCAGCCCGGTGCTGATATAGACCCAGCTAGGGGGGATCCGGTACCACCGGGGACCAGGACCCTCCTCACCCAGCCCAGTGCTGATACAGACCCAGCTTGGGGGGATCCGGTGCCACCAGGGACCGGGACCCTGCTCACCCAGCCTGGTGCTGACATAGACCCAGCTAGGGGGGATCCGGTACCACTGGGGACCGGGACCTGCTCACCCAGCCCGGGGGTGATACAGACTGAGCTAGGGGGGATCCGGTACCGCCGGGGACCAGGACCTGCTCACCCAGCCCGGTGCTGATACAGACCCAGCTAGGGGAGATCTGGTACCACCAGGGACCAGGACCTGCTCACCCAGCCCGGTGCTGATACAGACCCAGCTAGGGGGGATCTGGTACCACCAGGAACCGGGACCCTGCTCACCCAGCCCGGTGCTGATACAGACCCAGCTGGGGGGATCCGGTACCAGGGGGGACCAGGACTCCGCTCACCTAGCCCGGTGCTGATAGAGGCCCAACACTAGAGAGCCATACCGGGGGACCATTCCGACCTCAATCTATCAGGAACCTTCTATTTAGTCAATTATTCCATTAAATTGTGAATTTAAAAAATCTATTAGTTAAATAAGAAATCTTTCTCATTAATCACGTATTTCCATTGTACCAGGTGGCTAAGAAATTTTCCATTAATAGGGTTACTTAGTATTTAGAATATCCGGCTAATCTATGAATCACTCCAGAAGCGAATTTGTAATTAAATTTAGGGATAAATTCTCTAAACTTTACACTGTGCTAAAACCGGTCAATGAGAGGGAAGAAAAGCATTTAAAGTGGAGGCAGGCTCATTCATTTCATTTAAATTCCCAATAATCTGCCTTTTTTCACTCTCAAGAAAAAGCAAATTACTCCCCAAATTAAAGTGCAAACTGCATTTCTAATTTCATCCAAGTCAACAGCTCTAGCTCCCTCTTTTTCCTCAAGGAAATGAGTCTGAAATCCCTACCGATTGCCAAAATAATTGAAAATAAACCCTGACTCTTTCAAATCAGATCAGTTCACAATTCTCTCCCTCTGATTTTACGCCACCACAGAATGAGAAACACAAAGACATTTACTTGAAAAATAAACTCAAATAAACATTGATGGTAACTTCAGCTAAATTCAGAATGACCCTTCTCATTTTTGCACACAAGTATTATAAATAATCATTCACAGAGAAAATCCACTGCTGAGCTATATAGCACTAAAAATTAACATTAACTGTCAGACTCTTATTAAAGAAATCAATAGTAATTTCTAAAATATACTATTAATAATTCAATAAACTAAGTGTATTACTAAAAAATCAATATTAGTTCCCAAATCATATTAATAAATCAAAATTCAAAAATGATGTATAAATAATTATTAACTGTCAGTTTCTTATTAATGAACAATATTTTCTTTTGATCGCTATATAAGTATTAACTGACAAACTGTATATTAATAAAGTTATATCTACAGTCACCCTGAAATTATTTCTAACAAAGTATTCATAAATATTCATCTATAGATGTGGAGGATATAATTGTTTTTCAAAGTAAATCTAAAGTTATTTTCTAAATTGTTTGAATACAAATAAATGAGATTTTAAGGCAAGTCTTAGTGGGGAAATAAAAAGACTTTTGCATCAATTTAACATCATTAGATAAAGATAAATATTCAAAAAGATAATTAGGTTTCTTACCAACTGAGTCCCTGTTGAGATGGCATATTATGTCTTTCTTGATATTCCATTTCCAGTGATAGATTAATTAATTGCCTCGTAGATATTTTTTCTTAAATATCTCTTGTCTTCCAAGTAATTTTTATGTCTTGCTAAAAATATCTCAAATGGAAGTGCATGGCTGATAATATTCTCTTTAAAATTGAATTGGGGTTCAAATATTTTCATGAAACACAAAGTTATTAAAAAATTCTCAATTAAAAACATTTTCCTTGCCATAACTTGTATATGATTTAATATCACATAAAGTTTTGATTTGGAAAATGACAAAATTTCTGCCACTGAACATCATTTAAAGCAAATGCAGGTTTATTTTCTTTCAGCTATGGGTCTTTGATATCAAATTTAAAATCAAATAATTTATTAAATGTTTGTTGATGGTTTTTGGTTTCTACCCACGAAAAATTCAATTGGATTAAAGTTTTTTAATGAATCTAATTAATTCTATGAATAAAAATACAGTTAGGCTATTTTTATTTATTTAAGATTCAACTTTAGATTAAAGTTTTTGATCAATCTAATTACTTTTATTTCATTCAAATGTATAGATAAATCTGATACTATTGGTTAAAATTAGACTGCATTAAAGTGTGTACATTTATCTAATTGCATCATTTATAAATCTGGATAAATAGTAATATCTATTTTTCAACTTCACATGCTCACAAATTCCTACCAACATTTCCCTCAGGTTTCCTGCTAGAAAACTTTAAATAACTAAACGACCAAACTACTACACTGATTGTGAAACCATTAATCTTGTTTCAGCCGGGGTGGGGTGGGGGGGGCATAGACCCCTTGATTTCTCTTCCAGCCCTACATTTCTATGATTTTATTCTTCTTCCTGTTCATTATAAGATTGACTAGGAAATCACAAATAAATTACTCTCTGAAAAGGAAGATTAACTAAGAAATTGCTAATCTATTTTTCCCCTTTAATAAAAGATCATCTGGGAAAGTAGAATGAAATTATTGTTGTTTAACACAAAGCAGTAGATTTGTGAATAATAATAATCAATCGAAGTCATTTGCTAGGAGATCTAGCCAGTATTTTCAAGTGAAAACAACAATAGCTTAATTTAGCCCAACACTTTTATCAACATGTTGATCTCTGCCACCTGCTAAGAATTTATTTTCATACCCAACAGATGTGACTTTGTTGTTTGAAACCTTCTGGCCTATCATGCAAAACTGACTCCAAGGGGGTGATGTTTTTGAAACCAGAACAGTTATTTATGGAACCATTGGTCTAAAAATAAACGGAACTGAAAAACGAACCTCTGCCAGCTGGAGGCTAAACTACCCATCGCCCCTATAGGCCAGAATCGGCCATTTTGGTTCTACACTCAAAGGAACACTTTTATTTTATTTTATTAATTATTGTGAATTCAGATTTGGAGACACACTGAGTAGCACTTTAATCCAGCAGTGGTCTTGCTGATTTGAACATGACTGCTCCAGGAGTAAAGTACTACTTAATGGGAGTGAGAGTGTCAAAAATCTCTTTCTTTTTTTTAAAAGTATTAATAATTGTTAGCATCCATTTTATAATGGACTAAGGCTGAATTAGACATGAAAGGCATTGGAAGTTCCACATCTAACCCCTTAAACCTCTTTGACAATCCCAGTTTGATCTAAAGTGCATTGAAAGCCCCCAGGTCCGTATAGAGAATAATTACTTGGTTTGCACCATCAGGGAAAAATAGATATTTTGTTAGATTAAACTTTAAAATGAAGCATGTAATCAAAGTTATGGGGGAGATTTTCCAGGGCGAATATGACAGTCAGGCAACTAATCTTCCCCATAACATTTATTAGCTTAATAATTATCAAAAAAAGCTTTCTAATAATTTCCCCCATGGTAACAAAACATGAAACATTTGTCTCTGTCTTTTAAAATGCTTACTGAATTCTATTAGAGTTGTCAATTAGACAAATAGGTACAATTTTCAAAAGCAACTAAGTGATCTATAAACCTAAACCCAATTTTCAACAGCGACTTAGGCATTTAAGAGTTTAAATCTTAATGAAAGTCATTATTTAGTTTTAACTATTGCTAAGTATTTTTCATCTGATCCTTA
This sequence comes from Emys orbicularis, assembly GCF_028017835.1. Taxonomy (NCBI): domain Eukaryota; kingdom Metazoa; phylum Chordata; order Testudines; family Emydidae; genus Emys; species Emys orbicularis. Next base: position 50,342,903 of record NC_088694.1, read on the forward strand.
AATTTCAATTGAGTGAAATTTCCCTCCTAATCTTATTGCTTCTGAGCATTTATCTTTTCCAACAGCAATAACGTGAAAAAAACATAAATAACCCTGGCCTATGGACCAATAAATGAATATTAACAGAGATATCAATTTGGCAATTATTTTTAAACTCAGTCCTATCATGCTAAAAAGTTTAAATCAGATTTGAAGTCTGTAATGCCAGAAGGTTGGGTCGGGGATGGCAAAATTTAAAGTTTTTACGTGGGTCATTGTGAGGATGGTAATTTATCCTCAGAAATGTAAGATAAATAGATAGATATGAAACACAAGGAGCTCGCATAGACAGATAGACTATATAAATTGATAGATACATTAGATAGATAGCAAAAATAGAGTGAGAGATTAGAGACAGAGATTGAATAGACAGATTGTATAGACAGATTAGATAAAATTAGATATATAGCAAGAAAGATAGATAATGAGAAAGAGAGATAGGGGTGTATAGGAATAGAGAGAGGTTTGATTTACGTTCGGCAGTCATAAGAATACCCCCAAACTCATTTGGACTTTGGGAGACCACACACTGCAGAATGGGGCCCTTTTCACACAGAGAACCTCCTTCCCTCACTATTAGACATACGCGCAATAATAATATTGATTTACCTGAAGTAACGGTGACCTGGGTTCCTTGTCCCCAGTCGAAGAAAGCATAGTTATCACCCTAATCAACCGCTTTGGGGAGTCTGCACAAATACCCTATCTATGCAACGAGTCACTATTTTTACTATGTATTTGGTGGGCTTAGAAGATCTAAAATACCTTTAAAATTTATCCTAGAAATACCTGATCATGTTTAAATTCAAGTTAAACATTAAAAGGTGCCATTAAAACTGATATTATTTATCTAATTGGCATTTAATTAAGACGACAGTTAAATACCCTAGCACGGAAATATTTTTATTTTAGAAGGGCAGATATTTTACTGCCTTTCCTCATTATTATGCACAGAGAAAATCCTTATTTATTTATTCATTCATGTCTTTATTTGGATTAATAAAGTCAACTATCAATTAATTGATGTATTAAAATAGCAATCTGGCAATGAGTTAAAAACCCTGTCAATCAATCAATAGCCCGTCCTATTTTTTTTGTCATTTATGACTAAAAGAATAGAATAAGAAGTTGACTGAGATAATTAAATATAAACAGGACAAGACCCGAGACCATACCCTAGAAGAGATAATCCTGCATTATCCAGAGGAACTAGATTATCTTCCCATTTATGCCCTTCTAAACACTTACAAATTTAGAAAATGTAGGGTTAAAATCTTTTACCTGATGTTACGGTGACCATGGTACCTTGCCCCCAGTAATCGAAGATGTTATCACAATGACATATCTATTGGACAATGGTTCACAAGAACCTACATGCCCGATCCTTTTCTTTAGAATTTTTTTCAATATAAAGCGAACAGGGGAGAGTTTTATTGCCCTGCCATGATAAGGAACTAGGGCCAGATCCCCAAGTGGTGTAAATCAGCAAAGCTCTATTGAAGTCAGTAGACTATAGAGACAGACTGAGAATCTAGTTTGAAGGGTCTGATCCAACTCAGCTGGAATTTTCCCATTGGTTTTGGATCAGACCCTAAGAGTCTTGGCTTCCAGAGGATTTCAAAGGAGCGTAGTGGACTTAAGAGCTCAACTCCCATTGAAATTCAGTGGGTGCCAAACTATCTTAAGACTCTTTCAAAGCCCCAGCCAAAGAGACTATGATCAGAATAAGCCATTTCTGGATGTAGACCTAATTCAAACCTCTCTCTAAAAGGCTGCCATGCAAACCCTCTACAAAGAGATCTTACCAAGACATTAAAACACAAAATTAAAAAGTGAACAGAATTTCAAAGGGATAAAAGATTTCTGATTTGCTAGGGAACAGAGCAAATGGTCTTTGATCTAATATCAGAGCATCAGCTGTATGGAAGACAGGTTAGAGTTTTGATCCAAGTCCCAGTAAAACCAATGGAAAGGGTCCCATTGACTTCAACGGGAGTTGAGTCGGATTCTTGGCAAAGGCAACAACCATCTCAAATGACCGAAATTGTTACAAAAGAAAGATTATTTTTTACCTGATGTGACGGTGACCATAGTTCCTTGTCCCCAGTAGTCAAACCAGTTATCACACCAGGACATGTCTATGCTGGAGTTTTACAATAACCTTGCCCAGACAATTAATTAACTAACTGAGATGAATAGGATTAGGGACCTGTTTTTTAAAATGAGTTTATGATTTACTGAACTGGAGAAACATCTAAATCTGCCTGAAGTAACAAATTAGAAGCATTTTTGATTCAGTCTAAAAAATTGTGATCTGTTCTTTTTTAAAAACACCTTCTCATGTTATAATTTTATCCTCCTGTCCTCATCAGATAGATAAATAGCTTGATCAAGGGCCAGGTTCACAGAGATATTTAGCCACTTAAAGATTCAGAAGCAATGAATTTCAAGTCTATCTATCAATTCTATCAAGTTTTCTCTCTCAAATCATTTTCTACTTGCCCAATCGTCCCCTACCCCAGATTCTTTTTAATTTAATTCAGAGTTAAAGTTTAGATCTGTTCCCCTGGCCAACAAAACAGAACGAATGCATTTTCTATGCTGCCTCAGACGGCATGTTTTCGAGATCTCCGATTGATATCTAAGTAATAAAACACTATTAAAAAAACCTCACCTGTTGTCACAGTCACCAGAGTCCCTTGACCCCAGTAAGCGAAGCCCACAGAAATAAAATATTCGCCTCGGGCTGTACGTAAACTTCCCCCCAAACAATGATTTTAAGACCAGACCCTAAGAATTAAACCCATTTTAAGGGGGAAGGCATTCTTTAGCGAGGATTGAATTAGTACTTTGTCCCTCTATATCGTTGAGAATAGCCCCCCCAAAGGAACTGACAACGGGAAAAGCTATGCTGGTCAAAGACAACCCCGAACCTAATTTTTTTTTAAAAATCTCAGAATTAAAAAATAACAGTTTCAATAGGAATAAAAATCATACCTGTAGTGACGGTGACCATGGTCCCTTGGCCCCAGTAGTCAAAGTAATCACATTGCTAGAGTCTCCATTAGACAGTGTACAAAAACCTAAACTCACCCAACCCTGGCATAAGTTAAAGAACCCAAACTCTTTAAGTCTTTTAGAAGTGCCCTTGTAAATTTGGAGCTAGAGAAATTTCCAGCCCCTATTGTGGCTCTAACCACATTTTAAAGAGCTGTTTTTAAAATGAAAAATAAAAGACCCTCATAAATCAAGAACACTGTTAATTACAGCCTAGACCACAAGACAGAAGAGAAATAGTAGAGCTTGGAATTTACCTGTTGTTACTGTCACCAGGGTCCCTTGACCCCAGTACTCGAATCGGTTATACACGGAAAGACAGTTATTCTGTTAACCTAAGCAATAACCTCAGAGTTCATTAGAATCTTGGTTACAAGAGAAATCCTGGTTTGGTTGAAATCAGTGGACGTTTTGCCAATTACTTCAAAGGCTCTAGGGTCAGGCTCTACCATCCGCTAGAATTTTTGAACGTTATATTCTGCTTTATAACGAAGCCACTTTGCTAAGGGAGGGACAGGTCTACACAGAATTTAAACTGATGTTTAAGAAACTCTGCAGCGCCTAACCTCCGGGTTTGAAAAAATGCAACCTCCTAAGGAGAATACTGTTTTAACCAGCGACTTAATACTACACATGAAAATGAGGAGCTAACTTACCGCTGGAAACGGTCACCATTGTTCCTTGTCCCCAGTAGTCAAAAGCATTGTAGTCACAGTGGTTCTAACTCATGGCCTAGGTGGCTAAAACTCACTGACTTTCCCAGCCCAGCCTCCGTCATTTATTCACATTATTTATTTAATCCCCTTTTATACTAGCTATTATTTCAGGTTCGTTTCTGCCTTCATTGCCTTGTCCCCTACGAAAAAAACCCTCGAAGACTTGGGGGTGGGGAGCTACTCGTGAGTCTCAAAATTCGATCATTCTATAAGATTAATCAATTTAACCAGTAATAAGGATTGGAAAAGAGGAGGAAATTTTTACCTGAAGTGACGGTGACCATAGTCCCTTGTCCCCAGTAATCCATGGCATCATAATAGTCACGCTGCTAAAATTGATTGTGCCGTTTGCACAAAAACCTCCTACTACTTTGATTTTAGTTTTAGCCACAGAGATGTTAATTTAGATAGACTTCTACCCTTAATGGGCCAACCCCGATATACCAAAATTTCTAATCTGACAAGTTGTCTTTCATCTCAGTTTTCTGATTATAACTATTTATCTTGGATTTTCCCTCAGTTGCCCTTATAATTACCTCCAGATTCTTAATAGTATACAAAGAATCTAATTTTTTTAGTGACTATAAATGTTTGACCATTTATTCTTATTTATGATCACTGCCTTGAGTCTAATTTTGCCTAACAGTGAATTATAGTCACTGGAATCTATGAAATTTCATCTAATCTAATACTGAATCAATCTACAGAGTCAAATAAAGTGCAATTTCTTTTTTTCTTGGTCTGATCCAGAGCCAACTCAGTGGGAAGTCAATGGGAATCTTTCCCTTGATTAGAGTCGGCTTTCGATCAAACTCAATATTTGTTAATTCACTAGAACTTTCATGCACACATTTTGGAGTTTGAAATGATTAGAAAATTTTACCTGCTGTTACAGTGACCATGGTTCCTTGACCCCAGTAGTCAAAGCCGTAGTTATCACATTGCTCAGATCTCTTGTCAGGGTCGCACAAAAACCCATTCACATTTTCTAATTATTTCAATTAATTATTTTTTCTAATGGTCATTTTAGCCCTATCATACCACTAATCATTTTGATCCTCACCCCATAATTATAGTCTTCACTCTACAATTATTCTAACTCTGACACACTTTGGAACAAAATCCACCTTTCACACTTATGAAAATTGAGACTCACTCTAATTTCAGTTCTTTTGCCTCATTAAGTTTGGAAGAGAGGAAAGGAAAGATTAAAAGTTACAAGTACCTGATGTGACAGTGACTGCAGTTCCTTGGCCCCAGTAATCAAAGTACACATTACACAAAGAGATTTTTGTTGAGTTCTCTAGCACTAAAAGCCTTCTCTCTTCTGGGGCACGTTCAAAGCCAGCAGAAAGACTCCAATTGACTGCACTCCGTCTCTAGTCACCCCTTTATATTTAATTCCAATTTTATCACATTTTAACTATTTCTACATGATACTAGATACTATTTTAATGCTTCCATATTCTTTAACCTGTGGGTTGATTTTATCTGAATTGGTCTACTCTAAAGAAAAAAAATATCCCGGTGATCTACTTCCAGAAGTTATTCAAGATAATTTCAGATTTCTAGATTTCATACTCTAGGATATTTAGAAATTGTATTTACCTGAACTGATGGTCACCATGGTACCTTGTCCCCAGTAATCGAAGTAACCATAGTAGTCACAATGACACATGATGATATTCTACGTGCACAAGAACCTATCCTCATATTTTGGGGAGATTTTCAAAAGTGACAGGTGATTTTTGGATGCCAAACCTGAGGTTACTTCAAGGTTTTCCATCTAGATTTTTGTACTGCCATTTTTCAGTACAAAATTTAGGGTGAGATTTTCAATGCCACAGAGGCAATTAGGACATCCATTTCCCAACTTTAATCACTTATGCAGCTTTGAAAATCTCAATCATACTTTTTTGCTACCATATTTCTATCCTGGAAGAGGAGCTGTCAAATTGACAGTTCCCCAACCACTAGACTGAGCTGTATAACCCGCTAAAAGGGAATTAAAGTGCTATTTATCTTTGAAACTCTAAAATAACCTACCCACCCACCCAATTATTCTAACTCTTGGAATTTCACAGGAACCTTCTCATACAAAGACATAATCTTGCACATTTGGAAGAAGGGACATTCATGATCAGCTTTAAGAGATTAATTTAAACAGGTAAGGCAATTTAGGATTGAAAATATTTACCTGAAGTGACGGTGACCATAGTTCCTTGACCCCAGTACTCGAAATACCAGTTACACAGAGATACGTCTGCCCCTTCCCTTGTACAAATACTGATTTGTCTACCTATAATTTTTCCTGCCGTTATGATCAATGTCATCTTGACATTGCTTCTGTAATCAAGTTTGAACTAACTTTAAAAATAGATTCCGATAACTAAATTTCCCACACCCCAATTATCTTTAGACACTTACAAGTTACTTGGAGGAGAGAAGAATTTTTAGAGGTTTCTATCTTTACCTGATGTGACGGTCACCATGGTCCCCTGACCCCAGTAATCGAGTGGGTAACACATCATTTCTCTTCCCTATTTTCCACTGTACAAAAATTACTCTCCCAGAGTGGCAAAACATTAGCAAGACTTCTTTTAAAGATTTGTGCCTTGACCCAACTCTCGCTAAAGTCAGCCATTGATAGATTTCAAGGCTAGAAGGCACCAGATAGTTTGAGCTACATAATGCAAACCAGGGACAGTCTTTCATTGTCCCTTTAGGAATAGTCAACGTACGCAAGACTGGCAAGACAGGATAAAAGGTTAGGAACAAAAAGAAAATACATGATTCCAAAATAAGGCAAAATGTTGGTTACCTGAGCTGACCGTGACAAGAGTCCCTTGTCCCCAGTAGTCGAAAGCCCAGCCGGAGCACAGTAATCTATTGCCCTAGCAACTCTGCACAAATATGCTTGGTCAAGGCCAAGGCAAAATTCTGTCTCCGCAAAATTTAACCTGCTACTGTGAGGACTGGAATAAAGGTTAGAAATTTACCTGAGGTGACGGTCACAAGAGTCCCTTGTCCCCAGTAGTCAAAAGCAGCCCAGCTCTAGCACAGTAAAGTGTTGTCCTATTGTCTCTGTGCAAATACACTCAGTTGGGGCATAGCAAAATTCTGACCGTGCAAAATTTAACCGGCTACGACTATGAGGCGTTGAATAAAGGTTAGAAATTTACCTGAGGTGACTGTCACCAGCGTCCCTTGTCCCCAGTACTCGAAAGCATACCAGTTATTGCACAGTAAAGTATAGTCTCAGTGACTCTGTACAAATATGCTCAGTTGGGCCATATCGAAATTCTGACCATGCAAAATTTACCACATTTCTCAGGGTTAAGCCAGGACTGGAATAAAGGTTAGAAATTCACCCGATGGGACTGTAACCAGCGTCCCTTGTCCCCAGTGGCTGCAAGTACCCCAATTAGAGCACAGTAAGCATGTAGGATGGGACCCAATGCCCTCTGAAGTCAAGGGAAAGACTCCAATGGGCGTTGGGTCAAGTCTATACACTAAAAGATTCTCTGTATGAAATTTACTCTGCTCCAATGAGTTACACCAAGACCAAGAGAAAAACGTTTAGAAATTTACCTGAAGTGACCGTGACCAGGGTCCCTTGTCCCTAGTAGTCGAAGTTGCCATAGTAATTACAATGACCAATTCCCTTGCACTAGGTGTGTAAAACCCCACTTATCCTTTCAAGGAGAACTCCATTTACGGGGACTAAAAATCCCCTTCCCCACCTTAAACTCTGCCTACCGGAGATTATAGTAACCAGTTAAAAATCTAGCTGGTCTCTGTTCGGCTGAGATATTCGTACAACCATTGTGGCATTCCTTATACACATCTAAATACCGAGGTTTCTACAATTTATTACTTACCAGAAGTGACGGTGACTAGGGTTCCTTGCCCCCAATAATCGAATTCACCATAGCCCTCACACTGATGTATCTGCCCCTTACCTCTGCACAGAAAGCTGCCCTTTGCTACCTGCCCTCTTTTCTGGTTTACACGGGGATTTGGGAGCAGAGATTCTACAGTTTGCTGTGGTCAGAGTAAATTTCAGGATTCCTATCCCCTGAGCAGATCACTACAGAATATGGTCTGGTTATAAGTCACACCCCAGCAAAGAGAGATCGGGCTTAGAATTTACCAGGGAGGAAAGTACATTCCTTGAGTTTAGAGATTAAAAAAGAAAAGACAGTAAAGTAAAAAGTCTCTCCTTACCTGAGCTGACTGTGACCAACGTCCCTTGTCCCCAGTAATCCATAGCCCAGTTATCACAGTCCTTCTACTCGCTATTCACGCCTTACAAAAATACTCTTTTAGGGGCCTGATCTAGTCCCCTTTGAAGTCAATGGTGGTCTTTCCCCTGGCACTGGATTTGGCCCTAATTACTTACTGTGGCTGGGATTAATAATATAATTAACATTTACATTAATGCGGCTGGGATTTTCAAAGGTGGCCGAGGGAGTTGGGTGCCTCGCTCCCAGTGAATTTCATCGCTCTTAAGAAGTTTTCATAATCTCATCATGCCATGCCTCAGTTTGCCCCCACAGCATCTATCCTCAGTTATATATTTATGGGTTTTTTGGCCATGCTTCCTCAGCCCCAGTAACTCTTATCACAGCTGCCTGGGTGTGGATAAACCCAGAATACCTTCTTAGCTTCCTACAGAAAATTCTTGGGAAATAAAAATCTATAGGAAGGACAGAAGAATCCACATAACGTACCTGTTGTTACGGTCACCATGGTGCCTTGGCCCCAGTAGTCCAGCTCGTACCAGCACATTTGTATGTCTTCCTAGCCAGGTCAAACAAAAACCCGGTCTGACTCCCGTTCCCACTCTATTTTCAGGTGACGTTCCTGCTATTAGAGAGCAGAATCCTGGCACCAGTGAAGGTCAATGGAAAAGTTTCCAGTGACTCCAATGGGGATAGGATTTTGCCAGAAGCTGGGAATGGGCGACAGGGGATGGATCACTTGATGATTCCCTGTTCTGTTCATTCCCTCTGGGGCACCTGGCATTGGCCACTGTCAGAAGACAGGATACTGGGCTAGATGGACCTTTGGTCTGACCCAGTATGGCCGCTCTTATGTTCAGATTTATTAGCTAGCAGGAGTTATTCTCTCTGTGTGTTCCTCTGTCTCTCTATGTGACAGTATCATTCAGAAGTGAATTGCCTACCCATTCCCTCGCTCCCCCTCCAAATAAACCCAGTGATTCTTTAGGAGCCAAAGACTGAATGGGACCTCTGGGGCATTGAACCTATCTCCTGCTACTGCAGACAGCACGGAACCCCAGTGACACTTATCAAGCTCCATCTTAAAATGAGTCAGGTTGTTTCCCACCCACTACTTCTATGGGGAGGCGGTTCCAGACCCCCCAGCTCTGAGGCTTAGAAATCTGCTTCTAATTTCCAGCCTAAATCGATTCACGGCCAGTTTATACCCATTTGAGGGCCATGGTGCTGAGAACATGGAAGTTCAGTGCAAGAGTCCCTGGCTGGGCTTCGCTTCACCCTTAAGCCAAGATCTCAACACCACCGTGACATGTAACGCAGCGTATTCTCCCCAGAATTACAGCTCTCACGCTGAGTGCAGAGTGAGCTCAGAACCATGGCAAACTGCTCGCTGAATGTCAGCCCCCTGTAGTAATCCCATTGTCCTCAGGAATCCGCCCAGAGCCGTTACGTCGTCTTTGCTTTTGTTCAACTTCAGACGTTTTAAATAAAAACTTTCCTCCCCAGCAACAACAAGAGGCCTCAAAATCTGCCAGGATGTTGGACAATTTCCCAGTTTAGTCAATCAGGGTGATAGGTCCTGAGTGAGAATAAAGAAACAATCAAAGCACTTTGAAGTAAGGAATGGTAACGAGCAGATACAGAGGAAAATTAGCCTGAATTTACCTGCTGGCTCTGCAACTGCTGTCCCTGGTCCTTGGTACTGAGTTGCAGCCCAGTAACATATTGCAACTCATGTGCACGCATCTCTGGGGAAAGCCAATTCATGGAGGTATGTACAAAAATGACCCTCTCGGTGAACCAATCTCCACAGATAATGAGTTAATAAAAAGTTCCATGTAAGATGTGTTCAGTACCGTGGCAATGAGGGATAGATACAAGGGATGCATGGGGATAGACCAGGGATCGGCAACCTTTGGCACGCGGTTCGCCAGGGTAAGCACCCTGGCTGGCCAGGCCGGTTTGTTTACTTGCCGCGTCCGCAGGTTCGGGCGATCACGGCTCCCACTGGCCGCGGTTCGCTGCTCCAGGCAAATGGGGGCTGCGGGAAGCGGCGCGGGCCGAAGGATGTGCTGGCCGCCGCTTCCCACCGCCCCCATTGGCCTGGAGCGGCGAACCGCGGCCAGTGGGAGCCGTGATCGGCCGAACCTGCAGACACGGCAGGTAACCAAACCAGCCTGGCCCGCCAGGGTGCTTACCCTGGCAAATCACGTGCCAAAGGTTGCCGATCCCTGGGATAGACAGACAGACAGACAGACAGACCCTTTGTCTGGTCTCTGAAAGAACATGGATGAATCCAATAACAATACTTTCCATCAACACAAACACTCCATTAAAATCCCCAGCCTTTAAGGACTGAGGATACAGTAGTTCCAGCTTCTCTGCACAGCTGCAGATTATCTGAAGCAGAGGCCACAGCTGGAAGTCAAGGGATTTTATTTTTTAAAGCAACAGTCAACATTTCCTTCCTGAGACTTCCTGAGACGAGGGGCCCGGGTGTTTGTGCCCTGGGCAGATTCTACTCCTTGGCAACATACATAGTTCATTACAGTTGGCTAGAAAAACCCACATCCTGGTTTAGAATCTGGTGCTGGCTGGAATTGTCGTTGTGACAGAGGAGAGGAATCCAATCCAGTCCTGTCCTTATTTGTCCCCTGCAAGGCCTGTAGGGCCAGATACACACTCCAAGAGCGACCCACAGGCCTCCAGACAGACAGAAACACAAACCATTATGCGGGATGTTTTAAGGCTAAATGTTCAATGGGTATATATCAGCATTGCTCCATAGACTGTTGAAATCAATGGGAGTTAGGTGCCTAAGTACCTTTGAAGATCTGGGCCCTGGGGGCCTCTCTTTCAAGATCTGGCCCCAGGTGCCTAATTCCCCCAGATCGCTTTGAAATATTTTGGGTTGTGATTTGGAAAAAAAAAAAAAAAAGAACATAAGAACGGCCATACTGGGTCAGACCAAAGGTCCACCTAGCCCAGTATCCTGTCTTCTGATAGTGGCCAATGCCAGGTACCCCAGAGGGAATGAACAGAACAGGTAATCATCAAGTAATCCATCCCCTGTTGCCCATTCCCAGCTTCTGGCAAAACAGAGGCTAGGGACACCATCCCTGCCCATCCCTGGCTAATAGCCATTGATGGACCTATCCTCCATGAATTTATCTAGTTCTTTTTTGAATCCTGTTATAGTCTTGGCCTTCACAACATCCTCTGGCAAAGAGTTCCACAGGTTGACTGTGCATTGTGTGAAGAAATACTTCCTTTTGTTTGTTTTAAGCCTGCTGCCTGTTAATTTCATTGGGTGACCCCTGGTTCTTGTGCTATGAGAAGGAGTAAATAACACTTCTTTACTTTCTCTAGAGGAAAGTACAGCTAGATTTACAAAGATATTACGATGTCTAAAGATGCAGTTAGGCACATAGTGGGGTTTACAAACACGTCTCAGCAAAGCGCCTAACTCCTATTGATTTCATGTAAACCTGGTCCTAAGTCAAGACAGACCAGCTAAAGGCTTTGGAGAAGGAATCAGCAATATCTCTTGGAAATCTGGCCTTCTGAGACCTCTGGATGTGAAGTACAGGTATAAAGATATTTATGTGCCTAAGGGTGCAGATAATTGCCTACTGGGATGTTGAGAAATATCTAGGAGATTAACTTCTGTTGATTTCAATCCCACTAGGCACCCATCTATCCTTTGGGGGCCCAAATACCTTTAACGGTCTGGGCCAAAGTGCTTTGAGAAAAGAAAAGAAAAGAAAAGAAAAGAAAAGAAAAGACCAATATCATGACATCTATTTTGCGGATGGAGAAGCTGAGGCACACAGAGGGAGCCAAGGGTGGAGATGGGAAGAGAAACCAGTTCTGCAGCTTCTCAGCTCAGCACCTGTTCTACTGAAGCCCACTGCTCTGTTCCCTTTGTGAGAGGCAGGTGCTATAAGGATCCTGATTTCAGCTGAGGGAAGTGAGAGACAGAGAGGGAAATTATCCTGCCCATGGGCAGAGGGGAATAGAAACCAGGTCTCCTGGACTGGTGCCCCCTCTGCTAGACCACACTAATGGGACCAAATTACATAGTAATCCAACGTTTTTTGAAATCGAATTTGGGATCCTCACTCCCGGGGGTTACTTTAAAAAAAAGATAGATGTATGGGGCTGGATGGAGGGATGGGTGTGTATGGGGCTGGATGGATGGAGGGATGATGGGTGTGTATGGGGCTGGATGGAGGGATGGGGTGTATGGGGATGGGTGTATATGAGGGATGGATATTGGGATGGGTGTGTAGGGGGATGGATGGAGGGATGGGGGTGTATGGGGCTGCGTGGAGAGATGATGGGTGTGTACGAGGATGGATGGATGGGTGTGTACGGGGGATGGATGGATGGAGGGGTGTGTACCGGGATGGATGGATGGATGGATGGAGGGGTGTGTACGGGGATGGTGGATGGAGGGATGAGTGTGTAGAGGGATGGATGGAGGTATGGGTGTGTATGGGGATGGATGGATGGATGGATGGATGGATGAGTGTGTATGGGGCTGGATGGATGGAGGAATGGGTGTGTATGGGGCTGGATGGATAGTGGGAGGGGTGTATGGGGCTGGATGGATAGTGTGGGGGGGTGTATATGGGGCTGGATGGAGGGATGGGTGTGTGTGACATTCCCCTCTGGTGTTAGCTAGACCAGTGATCTGCTAGGTCATTCCAATCCTTGACTCTGGGAGCCAGCCTTATCCTGCTCTGCTGTGAGAACCCCCACTCCTGGGCTGTTCACGCACAGCCTCTGCCATGTAAGCTGCTCCTTGCATTGTGGAACTGAACGACACTAGCCAATCTCTCCAGCCCCAGACACAACCCTGGGAACCTCCGTCTTGCAGTGCCCAGTTATGCCTGCTGGACGCTGCAAGCTTATATGAGTTCGTCAATTTAACAAAGAAATTGATATGTACCAGGCTTGTTCTCCCAAGGGGAGTCTCTGATACACTGCAAACCAAACGCACTGCTTCAGGTAGAACAAACAAACAGTTTTATTAACTACAAAAGACAGATTTTAACTGATTATAAGTCAAAGCACAACAAGTCAGATTTGGTCAAATGAAATAAAAGCAAACCGCATTCTAATCTCATCTTAACACTTTCAGTGTCCTTACAAACTGAGATGCTTCTCACTACAGGCTGGCTGCTCTTCAGCCAGGCTCTCCCCTTTGATCAGCGCTTCAGTGGATTGGTGGTGGTGGTGTCTGTAGATGTAGGTGGAAGAGAAAGTAAGAGCATGGCAAAATGTCTCTCCCTTTTATCATGTCCTTTCTTTCCTCTTGGATTTGCCCCCCCCCGAACCCCCTTCAGAGTCAGGTGAGCATTACCTCATCGCAGTCCCAAACTGCCCAAAGGAAGGGGGCGACTCCCTTGAGGGTCTAACAGATTCTTTTGTTGCTGCCTAAGACAGTGTCCATTGTTCCCGTGAGGCTGGGCTGGGTTTGTCCCATCCATGCCCTGATATGGTGTGAACTGCCCCTCTGCTCCTGGAGAGTTTTTGCATGGGCTTGCTTTAAGCCATGAGGATATATTTTCAGCCTCATAACTATATACATGAAATTATAACCTATAACATTACTATAACATCACTGTAACAATTACTATAACATCACTATAACAACCATGCTCAGTGCATCATGAGCCTTCCGAAGACACCCAACATGACAAACTTTGCATTGGATACACACAATCATTTTATAAAGATGAACATGGGGGTTGCGGGTGTTCCCGCTGTTACCCGGGGTTTTTTTAACCCAAAGCTTTTGGTAACGTTTACTCTGTGTGAGGTGGTGTTAGGAAATAAATTAAGGGAGACACGGCTGTCCGACCCATAGATGGCCGGCACAAACAGGACAACACAAGAGTGCTTTCACTTAAAGCTAAACTTTACTTAGTCTTAAGCACTTACACACATCGGCAACAGGTTAGTGAAACACCCGCAACCCTCGATAATTACCGAAGCTGAGGGTGGCTTTCGAGTGGCACTGTGACAGGCTTCAGCTGGCCAGGCTTCCGGTGGGGACCCGAAGATGCGTCCAGAGGGAGCATCCCTGAAGAGCCCCTTCTGAGAAGTCCAATTACCTCAAACTTTCCCCCCTTATTTCTACATTAGTAATACAATGACATATTTTTTAAAGAAAACTTGCTAAGCAAGCAGGGTTAAAAGGTCAGACACCTTATGATTGTCAATTAACCAGAGATATTTTTTTTAGAGTGTTTATGCCTTTGGGCCCTGACAAACATTCCCGGGGGCACATAGAAACAGACTTCTTGTTTTTTTACAATACACGCATCAGCAATTTTAACACTTTTTGCAGGAAGGGTGCGGGGTCAAGCTGCCCTGCTTGTGGCACCTGAAACCCCCGCCCCTCCTGTCTGGTTACACTGAGGGCACTGCATGGGTGTGTATGCTGCTGGATGGAGGGATGGGTGTGTAGGTGGATGGATGGAGGGATGGATGGATGCAGGTATGGGTGTGTATGGGGATGGATGGAGGGATGGGTTTGTATGTGGGATGGATGGAGGGATGGAGGGATGGGTGTGTATGGGAATGGATGGAGGGAGGGATGATGGGGCTGTATGGGGATGGATGGAGGGATGATGGGTGTGAATGGGTAGGGATGGGTGTGTATGGGGATAGATGGGGATTGACAGATATAGATAGATGGGTGTGTATGGGGCTGGATGGTTGGAGGGATGGGGGCGTATGGGGCTGGATGGCTGGAGGGATGGGGGTGTATAGGGTTGTCTGGAGGGATGATGGGTGTGTATGGGGCTGGATATAGGGATGGGTGTGAATGGGGAATGGATGGAAGGATGGGAGTGTATGGGGCTGGATATAGGGATGGGTGTGTATGGGGAAGGGATGGAGGGATGGGTGTGTATGGGGCTGGATGGATGGAGGGATGATGGGGTGAATTGGGAGGGATGATGGGTGTGTATGGGGATGGATGGATGGATGGATGGATGAAGGGATGGGTTTGTATGGGGGATGGATGGATGGAGGGATGATGGGCGTGTATGGGGAGGGATGGGGGTGTATGGGGATGGATTGAGGTATGGGTGTGTATGGGGATGGATGGAGGGATGGGTGTGTATCGGGATAGATGGGGATTGACAGATATAGATAGATGGGTGTGTATGGGGATAGATGGATGGGGATAGATGGTGGTCGATGGATATGGATATATGGGGGTGCATGGGGCTAGATAGATAGATAGATAGAGAGAGAGCTTTGTTATAACTGGAGTATCTGGACTCTCTGGCCCAAATTTTTAAAGGCCAATTTACGCCAGTAGGGGATCTGGCCAAGGGATTAATTTCAATGGGGCCTATGTGCTTTTGAAAATTTAAAATACTGTGATCAGTCTGGCCCTCTGAGCTCATAGGTTTTAGGCTGAGCTTTTCAAAGAAACCTGGGAGAGTGAGGCATCGAACGCCCATTACATTTCACATTGGAAAAAATAACCCCAACTATACACACAATATGATGGGGGCTAATATAGCTACAACAAGTCAGGAAAAAGATCTTGGAGTCATCGTGGATAGTTCTCTGAAGATGTCCACGCAGTGTGCAGAGGCGGTCAAAAAAGCAAACAGGATGTTAAGAATCATTAAAAAGGGGATAGAGAATAAGACTGAGAATATATTATTGCCCTTATATAAATCCATGGTACGCCCACATCTTGAATACTGCATACAGATGTGGTCTCCTCATCTCAAAAAAGATATAAAGGCACTAGAAAAGGTTCAGAAAAGGGCAACTAAAATGATTAGGGGTTTGGAACGGGTCCCATATGAGGAGAGATTAAAGAGGCTAGGACTCTTCAGCTTGGAAAAGAGGAGACTAAGGGGGGATATGATAGAGGTATATAAAATCATGAGTGATGTGGAGAAAGTGGATAAGGAAAAGTTATTCACTCATTCCCATAATACAAGAACTAGGGGTCACCAAATGAAATTAATAGGCAACAGGTTTAAAACAAATAAAAGGAAGTTCTTCTTCACACAGCGCACAGTCAATCTGTGGAACTCCTTGCCTGAGGAGGTTGTGAAGGCTAGGACTATAACAGCGTTTAAAAGAGAACTGGATAAATTCATGGTGGTTAAGTCCATTAATGGCTATTAGCCAGGATGGGTAAGGAATGGTGTCCCTAGCCTCTGTTTGTCAGAAGGTGGAGATGGATGGCAGGAGAGAGATCACTTGATCATTGCCTGTTAGGTTCATTACCTCTGGGGCATCTGGCATTGGCCACTGTCAGTAGGCAGGATACTGGGCTAGATGGACCTTTGGTCTGACCCGGTACGGCCGTTCTTATGTTCTTCTTATGTTCTTATTCTCGTTGATGAAAGTCACTAAGGCTCAGATTCTACTAAATCAGTGGAAGTTGGGAGACTAGATACGTCTGAGGGACTCAGCCGAACTCTCTTAGACCTTGCTGAAAATCCCAACCAAATCTCTTGGACCGGCTCACCAGCTGGGTGGAGGGTTCACCCCGTCCTACAGTCCCTGGCTCTGTGTCAAGCAGGCTCGGGCCCTGCTCACTGCTGTGGCTTGCATTTACCGCTCAGGCTCTGAGGGTTTCCCTCTCGCCTGCAGCAGGTTTTTGTATAAGAATGAGTCACTGTGCTCCCCCCACCCACAATGATTGAAACCACATCAAAAACTTCAGCCGCTTCTGGCTCGTCAAACCACCTTGCTCTAATAAGGAAAATAAAAACAAGTGTATAGATGGAAATACAGAATATCCACCCTGCCACATGAAGGTGCCTGTACTGTTATTGCAAGCTATCAATGATGAATTATCCACAAATCAAGTATCAATTATCCCTCAATTATCAATAATCAATTTAAAGCCTCTAGTTAGCAATAATCAGGTTTAAAGCCTCAACCATCAATTATTGACCAATCAACTAATCCCCAATTAACTATCAAGCAGCAATCTCTAATTAACAATCAAAAATTGCTTATCAGTTTCAAACTATCAACCGTCAATTATCAACCTATCACCAAAGTGCAATAATTACCTGTCATTTATCAACCTATCATCACTTATCAATATACAATTATCAACACTGATCATTACTTAGATATAATCCATTATCAATCTTCATTTATCAACCATCAGTTATTGGTCACCATTGATCGGTAAGGTAGGCAGAGACTGTGGGAGGAAGGATGGCTAGACAGAGGGGTGTGTAGTCATTGAACAAAGCTTCTGTTATGTCCATCTTCATTTATTGTCCATCAACCATCATCTCAGTGATACTTTGTGCTTTCTTCATCTCTTGGATCAGTCCCATACTTACAGGGTAAGCGCTGAAGGTTGGGGAACCAGTTTTGTTTTGTGTGGATACAGTGGGTAGCACTATGGGGTTCTGACTGGGGTCCCTGAGTGCTACCACCATAGATGACGATAATTTCTTATTCTAATGATGGACTGAGGCATGGGGAAGGGAAGTGATTTGCCCGTCACCCAGGGACTCTGAAGCAAAGCTGGGAATAGACTCATCTTCAGTCCTAACCCACTGCCCTTAGCCTCTGGATCATCTTTGCTCTTCGCAAGCTTTGTCTGGTGGGAGAATGACAATGCAGTGCTATTTGCAGCATGCATTCAGAAGGGGAATCCTCGCCTCACTGCAGTCTGCAGCAGTCTCAGTAGGCACTTGGTTGCTATTCATAAACATGGCTTGTGTTCTTGTTCAGGCTCTGAAGGTTTTCTAGTCCCCGTGCACAGGGTTTTAATACAGCACTGCATCACGGTGAGCCCCCCAGCCCACACCGTGATGAACGCCACGACAAAAACTCCAGCCACCTCTCTGCCCTCCTCGTTATAAACATGAGCATCAAATCTAGCTCCAAGGCTGGAAATGCACCTCCTCCACCCACACTAAATGGCCTGTACAAAATATTGAATTTCCACCAAAGTTGTAGATTCAATTCCTCCCATGGGCAGAGATTCCTTGTCTGCTGCAGACGACTCAGTTAATCTCCCCGGGACACATTTCAGGAATACCAGAAGAGAGCTGGGGAAATAATTGATTTGTTTGGTTCAGCGGCTGAACGGAAAAATCTGTTTGGGGGTTGACCTGAAGTGACGCTGTTTTGACTTTCCTCAACAAAATGGAAAAAAAACAACAACATTTATTTTGGGGTCAACTAAACATTGGAATTAATTCAGGCAAGTTCTGGCCTGTGTTGTGCTGAAGGTCCCACTCAATGATCACAACGGTTCCTCCTGGCAAGGAATCTATGGAGCTAAGGTTTTGCCTGAAAGGGTCTCTGTAGCATGGCAGGTGATGTCTCTCATACTGAATTGAAAGGCAGCCAATTTAAAAGGGTTCAGAGAAAACAATTTGTATGCAGCACAATAGTGGATCTCACAGCTACATGTCCTTTTCCAGGCTCGGAGTTCAATACGATTAAACCACAAAAACAAAACTACACAGGTTCTTCTAAACACCTGGTGTCCATCAGTCTTGGAGAATGGCTCCTCCAACCCTCTTCTGGTGCAGTTTGGTCCTTTCTTCCCCTCTCCCCAATACTTTACTTCTGTGTTCCTAGGGTATTTTAGGTGGCCCATCCCCCTAACATCTAGGCTGACTTTGATTTTTTTCTTACCTGGGTGGTCGTTTCTCCAGTATTGCCTCTGTTCTTCCTTTTCTCCACATTCGGCACACCTGCAGCATGATCAGGATGGGTGTTTAATACACCACTTGGGCGTCAGGCCAGATGGATGAAACGGCGAGAACGCCAGTGCTGAAGGAAGCGGTTTGGGATGGTGGATCTCCAACGTTTCTGCTCGGTCGACCACTTCAGAAGAGATGGAACCGTGCTGTGGTCTAGGCTGCAATCTGTGAGCCACCTGCTGGAGCACAGAGCACCACATCTGTAGCACAAGGTTGGCCTTGCGGTCAGCACCAGCCTCCCACTGGCAGAGATTCCTTGGGTGGTGGCAGACAACTCGTTTCATCTCCCCGCGCCTCCGCTCTGCATATGCAAAATAGGAATGGCCCTTCCTTTGTCTGTCGTGTCTGTTTAGACTGCAAACTCCTCACAGTGAGGAGAGCTTTTTGCTACTTGCCTGTACAGCAGGCCCATGGCCTCAGTTGTAGTGCAATACTGCTAGTGCAATACAAATAGTAATAAACATTCCATGCTCTGCGCCGCTGCGCATCCCTGGCCCCGTGTGAGCAGCAGGTATTTGGTGTAACCATCCGATTATAATGGGCCCTGCCACACTTATGAATCTTGTATTAGGCTTTAAATAATGCCCGGTAATGTTGAGTACAGACCGCATCAGATGAGAAGGGAGCATTTTCTATTGTCTAGTAAAGGAACCCTAGGCGCCGTTTCTTGCCAACTGAGGGAAGTGGGGGGCTAGTGGTTAGAATGAGGGGGGGTGCAGGAGTCAGGACTCCTGGGTTCTATCCCTGGCTCAGGGTGGGGAGTAGGTCTAGTGGGCTAGTGCAGGAGTTGCTGGGAGTCAGGACTCCAGCATTCTATTCGTGGCTCTGGAAAAGGAGTGGGGTCTAGAGGACTGGGGGCCAGGACTCCTGGGTTCTACCCCAGGCTCTGGGAGGGGAGTGGGGTCGAGTGGTTAAAGCAGTTGGGGCTGAGAGTCAGGACTCCTGGGTTCTACCCCAGGCTCTGGGAGGGGAGTGGGGTCGAGTGGTTAAAGCAGTTGGGGCTGAGAGTCAGGACTCCTAGGTTCTATCTCAGGCTCTGGGAGGGGAGTGGGGTCGAGTGGTTAAAGCAGTTGGGGCTGGGAGCCAGGACTCCTGGGTTCTACCCCAGGCTCTGGGAGGGGAGTGGGGTCGAGTGGTTAAAGCAGTTGGGGCTGAGAGTCAGGACTCCTAGGTTCTATCCCAGGCTCTGGGAGGGGAGTGGGGTCGAGTGGTTAAAGCAGTTGGGGCTGGGAGCCAGGACTCCTGGGTTCTACCCCAGGCTCTGGGAGGGGAGTGGTGTCGAGTGGTTAAAGCAGTTGGGGCTGAGAGTCAGGACTCCTAGGTTCTATCCTAGGCTCTGGGAGGGGAGTGGGGTCGAGTGGTTAAAGCAGTTGGGGCTGGGAGTCAGGGCTCCAGTCCTAAACCTGCTCAGGATTGGGTTTAACTGGCCAAGTAACATGAGGGGACTGGGGTGGGTGAGACACAGGCTTGCACTGGGGAGAACTTGCACTTGTTGGAATGATAGATTGAAAAAACAGTCCAATATAGACTTAAAATCAAATTAGCCTTCCTGCGGGAGGATTTTGTAATATACTCCTTATGTAGATGTCACATTTAAGGCAGAAATCATTTGTGGAAGCCCACAGTTAAATACACCCAGCATGGACAGTTTTTGGAGGGGTCGTTAGCCCCATAAGACAAGTGAAATATGAAGGGTTCTGCTGGTTCTGTGGTTATTAACTGCTACTAACTATGGCTCAGCCAGCTCTTGTTTCTTTTCACCATTGATAAATCCGTCTCCGTTACATCCCTCCCGCCCTGGCAGGAAACACCTGCCCTGTTCCCTCCTAGTCACTTCCTTTCACCAGACGTGGAACTGAGGTCGTAATTCAACTGGGCACTTCTGCGGCTGGCTGCCCGGGAGGCGAACGCAGAGGGAAGCAAACAGGAGTCGGCGTCCGCCATCACGTCGCAGTCTGGATGTAGCTCGCGCCGCAGGCCCGAATCAAGGGCTGCGTAGCACCGTCCGGACGTGGGAGCTCAGTGTGGGCGAGCTGGGGCCAGCCATTGTAAGGCCAGATTTACAATGCAGGGGGATGCTCAAGTCCACAACCGAGGTTAACAGAGCAGTGTGGACGTACCCCTAGACACCTACCAAGCCGCTGGGATGCATGGACAAACCTGCTTCTGTCCTGACACCCCAGTTATGCCAAAGACCTGGGGAAGATATTCAAACTGGGCCTTCTCCTGCCCATCTAGCCTGTGGGGCCCCGTCCGGGAGGTGTACTCAGAGACTGCCACCACGGCAGGCCCCACAAAACACAGCTGCCAAGTGCTCCCCCTCCCCTTTATCCCCAAACCCAGTATTTAGAGCATTCACCCAGAATGTGGGAGACCTGGGTTCAAATCCCCACCCTGCCTGACGCCAAGCAGGGACTTGCAGCCAGGTCTGCCAGGGCAGCGCCCTACCCCCCAGGTTATGGGGTATGCTGGGGGTGCGGGGTGTATCTCCCTCTGTTGAAGTTGTTCCACTTTGTATGAAATGCTTAAATGATCATCAAGCCCAAGAGAGAGGCTGTGTAGCCTAGTGGTTAGTGAAGTCACCCAGGGATCCAGTTTCTGCTCCACTGAATACTTAAGTATTTTATAGAATTCCTTTAAAACTCCGTCATTTCCCTCCCCCCACATCCATCAATCAGAGAGGATGATCCCTCCTTTCTCCCACCCTTTGATTTTTCTGTCTAGTCCCACTCTCAGACAGCCCCAGGCAGTACTTCTGGAGGACAAATAACTGCACGTGTGTGTGCATTTTTACAAGGACCCCAAGGGAATTATGCACTCACCAGGCGCTGGGTGCCCACCTCTCTTTGGAAACCCGCCTCCCAAGCAATGGATTAATGTGAGAACCCGGTGAATAAAGCACATTTCCTACAGCCATAAAACCATGCATGCTGCTGGCTGGGCTGCCTAGGCCAGACCTTGTTAAGCCATCGAGAGGGTGGGGAGGGGCCGGCTGCTGATGCTCCGTTTTGTGCTGTGAAGAGAGTTTTTGCACTGGAGCGTATCACTGTGCTGCTATAGTATCCTCCACAGTGATAAACACCGCAGCAAAAACTTAGCTCAGGGACAAGAGGAGTCTGTTCGGGAAAGGCCAGCACCTGCTGCCCTCTTTATACGGCTGCCAGGGCCCATCTAAGCTCAGTAGCCTGTCGCCAGCGGCGGCTGCTCTCCACCGCTGAAGGAGCGAGCGGCGGCGGTGAGAAAAGATGGGCTTTCAGTGATGACACTGGGTGAGGGCTCCAGAAATATGGGATCCATAGACGGGTCTCTTCACCCTGGCGCCTTTCAGCTTCTCCAGCTGCAAAAAGAACAGCACCAAAACCACAAGGAAGGAGAAGGCTGGACAGACGGACAATCTTTGCAAACAACAACTTTGCTCTAGTTACCCATCTAAAGGACCCCATGTCTCATAACAGGTGATGGCTCTTCCATCTGGCCCCCAGCTGGGCAGGAGCCAGGGGGGTTATTGAGGGCTGCCCTACCCAGACTCCTTTGCAGAGAGGGGAAGTCCCGCCCATTCTCTCTGGATGATTGACAGTTTGTCTAGCCAATCAGCTCTCTTTCCCTCACTCCTGGTTCTATAAGGGTTGCAGGCCCATTGCAATCTGCAAGCTTTTTTGGCATGGGGGAGAAGAGGGAAAGGTCTATCTTTTAGGAGGTCTGCTATATCTAGTACCAGGGGGAGCCTTAATTTTGCTTCTAGTTTCTAGATGTTGCTAGAATATATGTAAGAATGAGGTGAGCGTACTCAGAGAGTGGGGATTTCCCAAGGCTTGATGCTCAAATTCCCATGGGGGTTGGGGGCCCAGGGGCTTGTCTTTACAGGGGAAATGGACTGGAAATAGCTCTCCACAGGGCCACCCAGAGGATTCAGGGGGCCTGGGGCAAAGCGGGGGAGCTGCGGCCAGGGCCGGCTTTAGGCACCGCGGGGCCCGATTCGAAGGAGCTGCCGCCGAAGTCCCGCCGCTGTCTTCAGCGGCAGCTCAATCGGCTGCCGGTGCCTTTGGCGGCACTTCGGCGGAGGGTCCTTCGGGATGTTGCGGGGCCCTCTTAGGGGCGCGGGGCCCAATTCCGGGCCTGGCTGCGGCGCCTGTACTCACCCGGCGGTGGTCCGGGTCTTCGGTGGTTTTTCGGCGGCGGGGGGCCCTTCAGTTGCTCCGCGTCTTCGGCAGCACTGAAGGACCCTCTGCCGAAGACCTGGAGCGACTGAAGGGCCCCCCGTCACCAAAATGCCGCCGAAGACCCGGACCACCGCCGGGCCAGGGCTCGCGGGGCCCCTACGGGGCCCGGGGCCTGGGGCAAATTGCCCCACTTGCCCCCCCCTCTGGGCGGCCCTGGCTCTCCAGGTGTAATTTGTTATTCTGGAAAAACTCTTCCATGGGGGTACTCTAGTATGGAGTAAAAGTGACTGTGTGAGAAGAGGAAATATTCTGAAATTGAGCAGAGAGCTATTCTGAATAACTAAATTATATTGGAATAGCTATTCTGGTCAATTTCCCCATACAAATAAAGCCTCATTGTCTTAGGTCCTCTTGCCAAGCCCAGCCGAAATGAACAAGTGGTGGGTTAATGAAAGACTCCTATGTACAGCTCCTCTCGAAAGGAGACAGTTTAGCCTGTTGGGTAGATCATTGCAGTAGGAAGCAGGAGACTAGCGTTCTGTTCCCAGCTCTGGATGACCTTGGTCAAATTGCTTCTTTTTTCATGCCTCAGTTTCCCCATCTGTGAAATGGGAATAATGATGACGACCTCCTTTACAAAGTGCCTTGTGATTGACTGAGGCAGGAACGAAGCATTGGTAATAGTAGTCGTCTTTGTGGTAGCCCTTAAACAAGGGTGTTAAAACATTGATTTCTATCACAAGGGCATCTGGCCTGCTTTCGTCAGAGTTTGATAAACCGCAGTGGCATGCTGTCTCGCTACGTGGGTTGTTCTCAGACCCTGCAGGAAGTTTTTGTACGGGAGTGCATCACTGTGCTGGTATATTGTCCCCACGGTGCTAAACACCAGAGCTAAAACTTAACTCAGCACTGAGGTGGACTGTCTGCTAGATATAGTGACATCTAGTGCAATGTTCGCAGACAGGGACCTCTACACTGGTCCATCTGTCTCTAACAATAGCAGCTGCTTGAGGAGAAGGTAGGAGGGAAAAAAGACGGTCTTAATTTATTATTTCTGTTACCATGGTGCCTCGGAGCCCCAGTCATGGGACAGGACTCTATTGTGCAAGGTGCTGTACAAACACAGATCACAGACAGCCGCCGCCCCAAAGAGGTCGCAGTGTAAGGAGGTTTGGAAGGATTCGATTGTTATTGGTAAATGTCAATTTCACAGCGGGCACAAAAACCGATGGAAAAAATCTCCATCGATGATAATTGAAATTTACAGACAGGCCAAGTAAGAAAAAGGCTGCTTGAAAACTTAGTAGAGTTTGATTGAAGGGTATTTCCTGTGTATAGTTTGACATGCGATGCTGA
The DNA here is from genome assembly GCF_028017835.1 of Emys orbicularis. Taxonomy (NCBI): domain Eukaryota; kingdom Metazoa; phylum Chordata; order Testudines; family Emydidae; genus Emys; species Emys orbicularis. The sequence continues at coordinate 50,367,205 of NC_088694.1, forward strand.
GAATTTGTGTTTGAACAACAATAAAGCTTTCACTTTTTGAATCTCAGCATCTACTGTCATTAAATGATTTTTGTTTGCCCCCCTCTTTGGGTGACCAACCCCATAATTTCCTGCAACTGTGTGCACATTTAAAGAACAGCGCTTCAACCCCATAATTTTGCACAACCGTGAAAATTGAAATCAATAAAAATCTAGAACATTGCTTAAAAATAAGCATCCATTGAAATTATAAATAAAAATCATTTTTGGCCAAGCTTAAACAGAAGTCCGAGACAAGAGACAATTGATGCAAACCGACAGGAGCACAAGGTTTTCCGCCTTCCTCTGCAGTGTGGGGGATCATTTGCCTGCTTAGATCACCTGGTCACATCTCACCTCATGAATTTCCTGCCGCTGGAGGAGGCTCGGGCACCGTGGCAGTTGGGTCTCTGGTGTTCTCTGGGACTCCTAGTTGAGTCTCCTGAGAACTGAAATGCTTTGGTCTAACTAATGTCTAATCTAGGGACATGTGGGTGAAATGTAATGGGATGGGATGGTTCCTTCTGGCCTTAAACCCTGAGACAATAGCGGTCAGTGTGACAAGCAGTAGTCTCAGCACTCTCTCGAGAGATGGGGGTACAATTCCTGACATCTCTATAGACTCCGTTTGAGCCCTTGGGAAATTACATAGGCGTGTATCTTTGAAAGCCTATAGGGTTTCGATGCCTTGTTCCATCAATAAAAATCCCACCTTCAATCTCTCCTCGTCTCGGTGTTGGGATTCCCTCCGAGACCTCTTTCCACTCAGCTTCCCAACAACTCAGTTTGACTCCAGCCTTGGTCACTCAGGTTTCTTTGTTTGGCACACGGCAGTGCTACGCACGGTTGATCCGACTCAAACGCAGGGGGGATGGCTGCTGGGTATCGCAGCTCAAAAGTTACCCCGAAACCCTCTCCCTTATCCACATTACACAGCTCATTGCATTCACTATACATTGCATCACACATTTGGATGGCTCGGTTACTTTGCAGGAGCCAATCCCTGTGCAGCATGCACTGTCCACCAGGGCCGGCTCTAGGCACCAGCGATCCGAGCATGTGCTTGGGGCGGCACTTTTCAAGGGGCGGCAGTCCGACCCTTTGGGGCGGCAGTCCAGCCTTTTTTTGCTTCGGCGGCAGCACTCTGGCTTTTTTTTTTTTTGCTTGGGGCAGCAAAAAACCTGGAGCCGGCCCTGCTTTGCACTCACTGTCCATGTTTTGACTTCCTCTTGATTCCTAAGTTATTTTGTCCCTGGTTATCTAGTTAATAGGAAATGGTTCCCTGGGTGTTCTCCCTCTTATCTTAGGCTAGGTCTACACTGCAGCGGGGGTCCGACCTAAGATACGCAACTTCAGCTACGTGAATACCGTAGCTGAAGTTGTGTATTTTAGGTCGGCTTACCTAGCGGTGAGGACGCGGGAAAGTCGACCGCTGCCGCGCTGCCGCCGACTCCGCTGCCGCCTCCTGCCGAGGTGGATTTCCGGAGTCGACGGCAGAGCGATCAGGGATCGATTTTACCGCGTCTTCACTAGACGCGGTAAGTCGATCCCCGATAAACCGATTGCTACCCGCCGGATCGGCGGGTAGTGAAGACAAAGCCCCAGCTGGCTCAGACATTTTGTCTTCTTACCCTCCTGACCTATTTACGTATCTTATTTAGCACAAATTTGCTGTTTTCAGCCTGATGATTCATTTACCTCCTTAATTCTATCTTCCAAAATATGAGGCCTCCCTTCATGTGTTAATTACTCAGATCAGGCCAGGTCTCCCATCTGACCTACTGCATACGACAGATGATCTTTCTGGTCTTACAGGCTGTCCCCCATCCTGCCCTGTGTCCGTAAGCTCTGTGGGGCGGGGACTGTCTCTCCCTGTGCGTCTCTGCTGTGCCCAGCACAATGGGGCCCTGCTCTGTAGGGTTTGCCATAATACACACAACACATACACAGGGTGAAATCCGGGTCCCCCTGAAGTCAATGGCAAGACTCCCATTCACTTCAAAGGGGCCAAGATGTCACCCTTAGGATGGGGTTTGCAAACGTGCCGAAGGGTGCGAGGGGTTCACCTCCCACAGAAAGTCCATGGGATATGGCTGCATAATTGCCAGAGGGCTCCTTTGAAACCCCTAAGGGCTTGGTATGAATTCACCTCCTTTTGGAAAAAATGGGGTACGGGTGGAACATATTTTTCAAATCCTTTGTCATTTCTCTCTGGCCTGCTTTCTGGAAACTTACCCCCAGCCACAAATCCACTTGGCAGCGTCCTTTGCACCCTGGGGGAAACAGAAGGGGAACAGACTTCCTGTCTTAGAGAATTTACACACCAAGAAACAGAGACACCGGTTCCAACTTCTCTTGCTGCCCGGAAATGGCATTTGTGATGCTTAACTGGCTGCATGGCGCTCAATAACTCCAGAAGCCGAGCTCCTCAAAGTACAGTGAGACAGAGCAGCGTGTGGATGGATGGACAGTGAGAGCGGTGTGTGTTTGGGGAAGGATAGATAGTGAGGGAGTGACGGGGTGAGTATACGGGGGGAGATTGATAGAGATATATTGAGAGGCTTTGTGTATGGGATGGATAGATAGATGGGGTGTACGGGGATAGATAGATAGAGGGGGTGGATGGGGATAGATAGATAGATAGATAGATAGATAGAGGGGGTGGATGGGGATAGATAGATAGATAGATCGATAGATAGAGGGGGTGGATGGGGATAGATAGATAGATAGATCGATAGATAGAGGGGGTGGATGGGGATAGGTAGATAGATGCAAGGGGTGTATGGGGATGGATGGATGGCTAGATATAGATAGATTGATAGATTTAATGGATGGAGGAGATACCAGCAGAATTTTTCACACTAGGATATTTTACAAACAGCTTCTCCCTGTGGACTTGCTCACTGGTGACCAACATTTTGGATTTAAAGCCATTTTGGCTGGGAGACGATGCCAGTGACTGCTGCTTGTGGCTCGTGGATTTCAGGTCTGTATACACAGCTACGTGGGCATCTGGAGTGAATCCCAGAGAGCAACCGTGTCCTCTCTTCATGGATCTGGTGGCTTCCTGCTGTGGGTGGTCGCTTTGCTCTCCTCTGTGTGGCTATGACTGTAGATTTTTCCAGCAGTGTAAGAGGCAGCAAATGACATTTAACTAGCCCTGTAGTGGCCACCTAGTAGTTGTTCATATGCTGGACTAGCTGCAGTGGTGGTTTTACTTTGAATACGGCTGGGATATTCAAAGGAGCTTTATAAGCATGCTGAAAACATATGTCAGAAGTAGGTAGGGCGTTAGGTGGGAACCTTTCTGGATTGTATTAATAGACACCTGAGGTCTGAGTCTACAACCCTTACAAGGCAGATCTGTCTGTCTCCACAAAGACTTGTCTGTCTTTCTCTCCAGCCATCCTCCCATAAATCTGTCTCTCTATATACTCCGTTCTTCCTCCCCCAATTGAGGAATAAGGTACTAGAGTCAACATTAGTAAAAGAGCCCTGAATAAGCGGAATAAACCAGACTCCATGTCCCATTCCCAATCAGTCCCTGTTACATTAAGTACTTCACAACGTGACATTCCCTGTGTCTCTCCCTTCTGTGTTTCTCTTCTGAAGCCAACACTGGGAGGGCTTAAGTGGGGATTGTTGTAAGAGACTAATGGGAAACCTCAGCCTTCATTGTTGACTCCAACCATAAGTTTGCTAGAAGTTGCTCCCCCATGTTTTTGTAGCTTAGCTAAAGCACATTCCTGGTGGTCTGGGGTTTCCAAAAGTAGATAAAGAACCTTAGATATCTAAATCCCACTGAAATTCAATTGAAGTTGGTCTTCTAACTGCCTCTGGTTCCTTGAAATAACTCCCAATTAGTCTTCTCTAAACAGAAATTATACCAGCAAGGAAAGGTGCATTGTCATAGATTTTTCAGAAACAGACTTTGAAATGGTTTGGAATGTGGCCTCTGGAAAGAGAAATTCTACCCACAAGGAAAATTCTTCACAACATGAATAATGAACTATGTTCCCATTAAATAATGAACAATGTTCCCATGGGAGCTGGGTGTTGCAACCCCCTAGACAGCTTTGAAAATCTCACTGTTTATTTTTGCTGCAGAGGATGCTAATGAGGACATGTGCATATTTTTTTTATTAGTGAAGTGATCTTGAAGGAGAATCAGTGTCCTATCTGTACCAGTGACTGTGGAAAGAAATGAGATTGGGTGAGATGGGTCAGTGCGACATTTCCAATAACTGAAGATTCTCAATCCTTTGGCAAGAAGCAGCCAAGCTTTGGGATGTCAGACCTCTGATTCCAAATGTCAGCAGCAACCTAATTAGTGAAGGTATCCCTCCCCCCGCTGGTATTTGAATGGATGTAAATCACTGTGCCCCCGTAGTTCCCACAATGGTACAGCCCCGGACCAGAACATCTGCTTCAGTTTCATACCACAAACCTGCATCTCAGGGGGAAAGTAAGAACTGTGGAGAAAGGGACAGAGACAGCTTCGAATGTTTCAACCTTCCATTGGCTTTGCGAGGAATTTGAAGTGTTCTTTACAAAATTCAAAGGGAGGTAGGTTCGTACAGAGGTAGAAGGGTGTGTATGGGGATGGATGGATGGATAGATAACAACTTGATTGCAATATAATGATAAAATACATAGTGGTTGTGCCATTAAGGTGCATCTAAAAACTTCCACTGGATTCTAGCATAGAATGAACTCAGCTCAGAGCTCGCTTACCTGTAGCTTTTGTTCAAAGCATTATTCTTTCAGTATCTGGTAGCAATCTTATCATCTTCCTCCTTTAATGGCTACGTCTTCCCCAGGCAAACCAGATTTTTAGGGCTTTAATTCCACCCGCTTGGGTGAGAGGTTTGACGGAGACTAAGGACAGTGAGATTTTTGTAATGGCATTAGTCACAGTGGTATCCCAGGTTGTCACAGTGTTACACGCCTCTACACAAACCTCTGTGGGGTAGTTGGAAACTGAAGAGAGATGGCTAGAGTGGGGGAGGGGACACAGAAACTCACTGAGAAAATGGGTGCAAGGGTAACAGCTACATGTTATTGCAATATTTATCATCCTTGAATGGATAAATAAGAAAGAGAGAGATGTAGTGGTGGATGGGCACAGATGGATGGATAGATAGAGGGATGAGTATATGGACAGATGGATGGATGGATGGATAGATGGATAGACAGGAGTGTGTATGGGGATGGCTGGCTGGATAGATAGAGGGGTGAGTATGGGGATGGATGGATGGATGGTTAGACAGAGGTGTGTGTATGTGGATGGCTGGCTGGCTGGATAGACAGAGGGGGAGTATGGGGATGGATGGATGGATAGACAGAGGGGTGTGTATGGGGATGGCTGGCTGGCTGGCTGGATAGATGGATGGATGGATGGATAGACAGAGGGGTGTGTATGGGGATGGATGGATGGATAAACAGAGCGGGAGTATGGGGATGGATGGATAGATGGATGGATGAATAGACAGAGGGGTGAGTATGGGGATGGATGGATGGATGGATGGATGGATCGATAGACAGAGGGGTGTGTATGGGGATGGATGGATGGATAGACAGAGCGGGAGTATGGGGATGGATGGATGGATGGATGGACAGAGGGGTGTGTATGGGGATGGATGGATGGATGGATGGATGGATGGACAGAGGGGTGTGTATGGGGATGGCTGGCTGGCTGGATAGACAGAGGGGGAGTATGGGGATGGATGGATGGATAGACAGAGGGGTGTATTTTGGGATAGCTGGATGGATAGATCCTGCAGGGTCAGCCATGTACAACTTGATTGCAATATAATGATAAAATACATAGTGGTTGTGCCATTAAGGTGCATCTAAAAACTTCCACTGGATTCTAGCATAGAATGAACTCAGCTCAGAGCTCGCTTACCTGTAGCTTTTGTTCAAAGCATTATTCTTTCAGTATCTGATTGCAATCTTATCATCTTCCTCCTCTAATGGCTCCATCTTCCCCAAGGTGAACCAGATCTGTGGGTTTTAACTCCACCCACTTGGGTGAGAGGTTTAGTGGAGAATAAGGACAGTGATAATTTTGTAACGGCATTAGTCACAGTGGTACCCCAGGGTAGCCACAGTGTTACACGCCTCTACACAAACCTCTGTGGGGGTAACTAGAAGCTGTTGGGAGACAGCTAGAGTGGGCAGTGGGGGTGGGGACACAGACTCATTAAGAAAATGTATGCGAGGATATCAGCTAAATGATATTACAAAATTTATCATCCTTGAAAGGAGAGAGAGAGCGAAATGTGGTGGTGGGTGGGGACAGATAGATTGATGTGTATGGGGATGGATTGATAGATGTTTCTGAGGACAGATAAACAGAAATATATTATGGAAGAATGGCTAGATAGATAAGGTATGTACTCCAGGTGGATGGATAGATTGGGGTGTGTGTGTGAAAGGAAGATAGATAAATAGAAGTGTGTGAGATAATATATCATAATTGTGTCTTTATATGTGTGGATGGATGGATCGGTGGGTGCATAGGAATGGATGGATATATGTGTGAAGATGGATGGATGTGACTAGGGTTAGAGAGACAATATAATTGGTTTATTGAACAATCCCATTACCAATTAAAGTGCATTTTTGCCACAGTGACCTTAAGAGGAAAACCTTAAAATATCCACTACATGGGTTATACCTTTGGAGGAAGAGACCTGAGAGTCATTCATAGTTATTTTCTTCTATTGAAGCTGTTGGAAGTGAGGTTCACTTGAGTCTGCTTGTATCTATCATGATATCTTATGTGTGTATCTGACCTCCCCACCCCCACCACAGTATTTGAACATCTCCCACTCACAGTACCACAATGAGGTAGGGCCGTGTATTATCCCCATTTTATAGACTGGAAACCGAGTCACTGAGAGATTAAATGACATATCTAAGGTCACCGAGGGTATTTGTGGATAAGCAGGAAAGGGAATCCTGGTCTCCCAAGGTCCTGCCAAGCGCCCTTATCACTAGACCATCCTTTCTCTCCAGAGAAGGTGAAAATATTCAGGATGTCCCTAGCAGCTCAGGAACAGATCCCACGTTAATGGCTAGAGAAGGAGGTAGATGGCTAAGTATGAACAGGATAAGCAGACGAAGAGAAATAGCTAGATAGCATTCTCTGTGCATAATTGTCACTCCAGGGAGGTTTCTGCTATGGAATTAGTTACTGTGGGAACCCCAGCTGCTATCAGCTCACAGTGATACAACCCCGCACCAAAACTCATCACTCCTTGGGGAAGCCTGGTCAAGGTGTCCTAAGAGATGTTGATCTTTAATATTTTCCTTGAGACTGGGTTTTTTTTGGGGGGGGGGGATTTTTGGTCCTGGTTCTTTATGATTTTATTCAAAATTCATGCTCTGTCTGAGGAGATTAATGCCAAGATGACCAGGATACGAAGACAGCCCCACAATATTCTACTGCCCCCCAGGGCCAGATTCTGATACCCGGAGGCATAAGCAAGACCTTGGCATTTACACCACAGCTGGTCTAGTGACAGAGCACTGGTCTGGATCACTGGATGATTCCCTGTTCTGTTCATTCCCTCTGGGGCATCTGGCATTGGCCACTGTCGGAAGACAGGACACTGGCCTAGATGGACCTTTGGTCTGACCCAGTCTGGCCGCTCTTATGTTCTTACTAGTCTGGGACTTGGGTTGTAGCCTAGTCCAGCTCTGCAACTGATCTTCCGTGTGACCTTGAGCAAATCACTTCACTTCTCTTTCCCCTCCCCCCTCTGGTCTGTCTTGTCTCATTAAACTGCAGGTATGTCAGGACAGGGACCATGTCTTGCTGCGTGTTTGTACAGCACCTAGCATCAGGGCATGTGGGTCACGTGTCCCCCCCCAGATTTGCTGCTTGGCTTGTACTGAGCATGCTCACACGGCCATGCTCAGTATCACCGCTGAAACCGAGTGCCCTGACTCACCTCCCCCCACCCCCGCACTATGGGCAGGCACAGGTCGTCTCTGCCTAGCACAATGCAGCCCCCATGGGTAATACAAATAATGATGTGTGGTTGCTGAGCTCCATTAAGTTCAGTGCTAGTTTATACCATCTGAAGACCAAAGTTTAGATTCCGATGCTTTTCCTTGTGTTGAATAGTACCTTGAGCCGGGATTTTCTTTCATAGGAGCTGGCGGCCTTTAGAAAAGTCCGAGTGCATCTGTGCTTTTTGCAGAGTTGCCAACGTGTACAGGTTATTGTCAGGGTATCTTTCACTGTAGTCTCATTATTATACGTCTACCAGACATTACTACAGCAGCTGCAGCACAGTGATTCATGGCTATACCAAAACGTCCAGTGAATTGGAACGTTTGCCCAAGCTAATGAGCTCGAGAGTTATTAGCGTACTAAGTGGCCCAACAGGTAAGAAACATGAATTAGTTATTTTTTTAAAACAAGGTCACTTTTTGTTTTTGTTTTGCACTCAGGAAACTAGGGGCCAGATTGCCAGGGTCTTTTGGCACCCAAAGATGTAAAGAGGTGCCTAGTAGAATTCACAAAAGGACCTAAGCACGTTAGGCACCTAACTCTCATTGAGCTCAATAAATGCCCCTCACTCCTCATGGCTTTCTGGAATTGTTTGCATCTGTGATTTATCTTCCCCAGTTTCTATGTTTTCCAGGGATCCACTTATATTTTATTTGACAAGAGCATTTCAGAAGAGAGATATTTTTTACCCAATGGAGAAAGTATATTTTAAAAAAATGAAGCTGCTTCTGATCGAAACGTTTCCAAAATGCCGTTTCTCTGGGTCTGACTTGCTGGCATAGCTGCGACCACAGGGAGGTTTTTGATATGGTGTTTGTCATTGTGATAACTCCAGCTACCGCTTAACACAGTGATGTGTGCCAATACCAAATGTTCTTTCCCGCTGGTACATAGGAGGTGATCACATCTAACGGGAATTGCACGTCAAGATTCCTTGAGCAGCTTTCAAACTCTCATCCTACTGTTCCCACGATGGAAAGTATGTGTCTTTTATTTGATACTAAGACATCCCTGGTTTTTGTTAGGGGGTATATCACTGTGATAGTAGCTCCCGCTATAGTAGTATGCACAGTGATACACAGCCCTGCAAAATCTTCCTCATCTCTTCCAATAACCGCAATCAGATACTTATTAGGATCACTCCTCCTTCCAGTCCTGAAAACAGTATAATGGGCAGGAGACAAATTGCCAATCCCTTTACAAAACATTGCATTTGGAATATAGGGTGATGGGGTGTTTAAAACTAGAATAGAATAGAGGAAAGTAGAGTGGAATAGACTAAAATATTGGAAAGGAGAATAGACTAGACTAGAAGGGTTACACACAGGAATTGCTAGAATGGGTCAGACCCTTTGAAAATATTTCAGGCTGTGACGAACCTCCCCCCGAAAAGTGACAACCTCCCCATGCCATGCCACCCTTACTTCTGCATTGCTGCTGGCAGCAGCGCTGCCTTCAGAGCTGGGTGCCCGGCCAGCAGCCACTGCTCTTGCGACCCCCCCACAATAGTCTTGTGATCTCCTTTTGGGTTGGGATCTCCAGTTTGAGAAACCCTGTTGTCATACAACCTCCTGTCTTGTGGCCAGTTCCAGACAATGCAGAGGGAGGTGCAAGAACTGCCCTCTAGTGGGCACTTTGGGATAACCTTGACATGGGCTTGCATCAGTTAGAAGTTGTCTCATGCCCTGACAGAGACGGGTTTACGTCCTCTGCAAAATCCTTTCCCCCTCCATACTTACTCTTGTAATTCTGTGTGTTCTCCTTATCGTTACAAATATCCCTTCTCTTATCGAATCCTGATGAGCTCTTGTCCTCACTGATACTCTGTGACAATGAGTTCCACGGGTCAAATGTGTAGAAGAAGGCATCTTGTTTCATCAGTTTTAAAACTGCTGAATTTCAGTTGGATTTGAAAATACCCTTGTTCGTACTTTGAGGCAGTATGAATAGAAGTGCTTCATCTACCTTTTCTCTAGAGTTTATTGATGTGTAGCCCTCTGAAGTCCATTCTTATTCAACTTCTCTGTAATGTAAACAGCCCCAGGGAGTATTTGCAAAAGTTGCTTAGGATCGTAAGTCCCGCTGATTTTCTAGGAAACTTGTGCTGCACAGTCATGTAGCAATTTTTGAAAGTCACCCCTAATCTTTATCAGCTGGGATTTTCAAAAGAGCCTAAGGCATTTAGGCACCCAATTTCCAATGCGAGTTGAGCACCTAACTCCTTTAAGAACTTTGAAAATCCCGGTCTATTTTTCTTTCTCTAATCATTTTTTTTTTTTTTAGAAAATCGTGGATAGATTTAGTCATGTCAAAATCTGTCCTGAAATGGATGACATTCTTATATTCTTCCTCTTCCCCTGGCTATAGCCAAAGATTGGATCTCAGAGATCTAGAGTTCAAAGGTGTGAATTCAAATCCTGGTTGAGTCACGGTATTCTGTTCTCTGGGCTGGTATTTTCAAAGAAGCATGAAGGTGTTTTTCCTCTGAAACTCCCAATCCTAGTTTCCAGCCAGGTTTTAACATCCAGGTGTCATGAAGAGTCTCTTAGGTCTCCTCCTGAAACCAGATATCCCTAAATAGATATGCCGGTTAACATGGTTTTCCTTGGTTCCGTGGTTTTCTGTTGCATTTGCATTAGCACCTCTATGGCCATGTGTGGTTTTTGACATGAAGTGCGTCACTGTGGTAGCTCCCGTAGTAATTACACTGTGATACACTCCCGTACAAAATCATCTACGGCCAAGATTCTTCCATAGGTCTTAGCAGCTTGGGCAAATGTTCAAAAAGGTGGAAACTCTTAACACCTTCTCTGAAGTATCCCCCCTGTTTTGCATTGTTAATGATGAAGTTCAGGATGATGAATATTATTACTCTTAGGTAGCAGCCAAACCATGCTAGGATCTTTCTAGACATTCTGGAAGGATCTCAAATGCTATTCTATTGTAGTCTTGTCCAGTGTATTCTAGCCTTGTCCAGTGTATTCTAGTCTTGTCCAGTGTATTCTAGCCTTGTCCAGTGTATTCTAGTCTTGTCCAGTGTATTCTAGCCTTGTCTATTTATTCTAGCCTTGTCCAGTGTATTCTAGTCTTGTCCAGTGTATTCTAGCCTTGTCCAGTGTATTCTAGTCTTGTCCAGTGTATTCTAGCCTTGTCCAGTGTATTCTAGCCTTGTCTATTTATTCTAGTCTTGTCCAGTGTATTCTAGCCTTGTCCAGTGTATTCTAGTCTTGTCCAGTGTATTCTAGCCTTGTCTATTTATTCTAGCCTTGTCCAGTGTATTCTAGTCTTGTCCAGTGTATTCTAGCCTTGTCCAGTGTATTCTAGTCTTGTCCAGTGTATTCTAGCCTTGTCCAGTGTATTCTAGTCTTGTCCAGTGTATTCTAGCCTTGTCTATTTATTCTAGCCTAGTCTATTATAGTTTACCTTAGTATAGGATATTATATTCTACTCTAATCTATTATAGGCAGTGGTGAGCTGCAGCCACTTCCCACCGGTTCGCGGGAACCGGCTGTTAGATTTAGAAGCCCCTTTAGAACCGGTTGTCCCCATTCTAAAAAGGCTTTTAAATTTAACAAAATCTCTGGCAGCTCCCTGCCCTGCTCCCAGCCCCAGCTCACCTAGATCTGCCTCCTCCCCTGACGCTCCCCCCGGCTTCTCCTCCTCCTCCCCTGCTTCCCGCGAATCAGGGAAGCAGGGCTTCCTGCAGGTGAGCAGGGGCGGGGCGCAAGGAGGGCTCCAGGTGCCGCCCGGCCCCGGCCATGCGGCGCTGCCCGGCTCCGGCCCAGCCCCGGCCCCGACTCCGGCCGGGGGGGGGGGGTTTGGATGGGGCAGAGGTTCTTGGGGGGCGGTCAGGGGATGGGGAAGGGGGGGGTTGGGTAGGTGCTGCGTGGGAGTTCCGGGGGTCTGTCAGAGTGGTGGTGGATGGGGTCGGGGCAGTCAGGGGACAGGGAGCAGGGCGAGTTGGGCAGGGGGTCGGGTCCTGGGGGGCAGTTAGGGTTGGGGGTCTTGGGAAGGAGTGGTCAGGGGACAAGGAGCTGGGGGGGGATTATGGGTTACGGTTTCTGAGGGGGGCAGTCGGGGGCAGGACATGGGTGAGGGGTGTATCACCGGGCGGTTCCCTACCGGGTCTTTGGTGGCGGGTCCTTCAGCCGCTGGAGCCGTGCCGCCGAAGACCCGGTAGGGAACCGGTTCCTAAGATTTTGGCAGCTCATCACTGATTATAGTCACTTTAATATAGTCTATTTTATTGTAGCCTAGTCTACTTTAGTCCAGCCTACAGTAGAATCCCTATTTTTTTAAACTAATTAGGGACTGAGAACTTCGTAAAACGGAACATCTCAAAATGACGGTAGGTACGGTGCATCAGTTGCAGTATGGTGCACTATTTGAATAGGGAGCCTGCAGAGGGTATTTGCATAAAGGGTCCAGGATCAGACTTCTGGCCTGCTCGGTGACCAGTGCCAGCTCCTTCATAAATTCATGGAGGACACATCCATCAATGGCTATTAGCCAGGTTGGACAGGGATGGTGTCCCTGGGCTCTGTTTGCCAGAATCTGGGAATGGGCAACAGGGGATGGATCACTTGATGATCACCTGTTCTGTTCATTCCCTCTGGGGCACCCGGCATTGGCCACTGTCGGGAGACAGGATACTGGGCTAGATGGTACTTTGGTCTGACTCAGTCTGGCCGCTCTTATGTTCAGAGAAAGGTGCAGATGACTCCTAGCTTGCGATAATGGAATAACCTGACTAGAGGAGAGTATCTTCTTGTCTGAGAGGGGTGGGGTGTATGGAGGGAGAGAGAGACTAATTCGAATATCCATAAGTAACATTGCAGAAGATGTCTATCTATTTTAGGTACTGATATGATTCCCCTCCCATTAAGATGATATCAACTTATCTCACAGTCTTTATTTACCCTTGTGACTCCCCTGTGAGGTGGGGGATTGCTATTTATCCCCCATTTCAGAGAGGGGGAAGTGAAGCATAGAGAGGCTAAGGGACAGATTGATAAAGATATTTAGGCACCTAGTGGGATTTTCAAAAGCATCTAGGTGCCCAAGTCCCATTAACATCAATGAGTTTTGGGTCCTACATGCTTTTGAAAATCCCATTTGGTACCTAAATGGCTTTGAACATCTGGCCATGAATGACTTGCTCATGGAAGTCTGCAGGAGAGCAAGGAATAGAACAGAGGTCTCCCAAGTGTCCAGCTATTGCCGTAACCGAGGGGTCGGCAACCTTTGGCACGTGGTTTGCCAGGGTAAGCCCCCTGGCGGGCCGGGCCGGTTTGTTTACCTGCCGCGTTCGCAGGTTCGGCCGATTGCGGCTCCCACTGGCCGCGGTTCGCTGCTCCAGGCCAATGGGGGCTGCGGGAAGCGGCAGCCAGCACATCCCTCGTCCCATGCCGCTTCCTGCAGTCCCCATTGGCCTGGAGCAGCGAACCGCGGCCAGTGGGAGCTGCGATTGGCCGAACCTGCAGACGCGGCAGGTAAACAAACTGGCCCGGCTCACCAGGGTGCTTAGCCTGGCGAGCTGCGTGCCAAAGGTTGCTGATCCCTGCAGTAACCACTGGGCCATCCGTCCTTTCTTATCCTCGGGGGATCATGAATAACAATTCTCTCGTGAGTACATGAGTATTGGTGTGGTGGGGAGATTTTGGAGTTGCTTTCTGGTCAGAGTTCTTTGTCGGGTATGGCAGGGGTGTTCAAAAATTTCTTATTGGGAAAGTTGTTGGCAAAAAATGAGGGTTTTTTGTCAAAAATTGAATTTTTCCAGTAAAATGTTGACATTCTAATTTTAAAAATCAGATTTTTTAAAAAATATTCAAAATGTCTCTTTCAAAATAGAGAGAAACTCTTGATTTCTCTGAATTATCAGTGGAGAAAAAGAGGGATATGAAAAGTGAGAGGAAGAAGGAAAGAATGCGATTTTCAAAGTGAAACAAAATGCTTGTTTCAATGTTTTTCCCCCCTCAAGCTTCCCCCAAGCAGTACCCCAAACCAAAGCTGAATGTTTTGGAATAAAGTAAATATCCTGGGTACTAAAGGGGTCTTGAATCTACCAGCGAAAGGTAGAACGAGAACCAATGGCTGGAATTTAAACCCAAACAAATTAAACTTAGAAATAAGACACAATTTTTTTAATAGTGAAGGCGATTAACAAGTCCCAAGGAAAGTGGTGGATTCTCCATATTGATGTCTTAGATCATGACTGGATGCCTTTCTGCTTCACTCAAACACAAGTTATCTGGCTCAAAACAGGGTAAATGGATGAAATTCTATGGCCTGTGATACACAGGAGGTCAGATTAGATGATCTTTCTAATGGTCCCTCTGGCCTTAAAATTTAAGAAATTGTTGGAGAGCCTTAAATTTTTTTGCTAGACAGGCAAACCAATGAAGAACATTCCAGCCAGCTCTAGGATCCCTGTTTTTGATAGGGGATGTATCACTGTGGTGTACCCGCTACCCAGCCATCACAGTGATACAGAGTCATACAAGATCCTTGCCCATCTCTTGGGAATGAACATTGGGGTGATGGGAAAGTCTCTGGAAAGCTCTCCTGCTGGAAGAATGTGGAAGAAGAGGGGCTGGATGGGACTTGGGACTCCTGGGTTCATCTCCTCGATTCCCGGTGTGTTTTCTGGTCAGTCACTTAGGACTGGATCCATGGCATTCCTTTGATTCAGGTCCTTATAGCACTCCGTATCTCAGTTTCCCTGGCTGTAAAATGGGGATTTGGGCTAGGGGCTTTAGAAGCACATCTCACATTCATTTCAATTGTGATTAGTGTGTCTAAATCTCCTTCGACCATCTATTTCCCCTCTGCACTGGGAAGCCCTCAGATGCTGCAGTGATGGGGCCACATAAATGCACAGGTGCCCGATTTCTTTCACACAGTCATTGCTAAGAGATGCAGGAGTGTCTCACTGTAGTAGCTACTCCAATCAGCACAGTGGTATGGAGACGTACAAAATCCCCTTTGTATGAAATGGATCAAGGTTTTCCCCATGCGAGATTTATTTTTTGGGAAGAGGCGAAGATGCAGTTGAAGGAGAGAGATGTGAAGCATTTTTCTCTTTCCACGTAACCTGGATGAAATTGTGGCTCTTTGTATGTTGGAATAAGTCAGAGATTCATAGAGTATCAGACCTGTGTGATTATCTAATCTGACCTCTTGCATAACACAGGCCATAGGACTTCCCTGAATTAATTCCTATTTGAACTAGAGCAGATGTTTCAGGGGGATTTAAAAATGGCCAGTGATGGAGTATCGTAAATTGTTCCAAAGTTTAGTTACCCTCCGTATTAAAAGTTTGTATCTGATTTCTAGTCTGAAAAATGTGCCTAGCTTCAACTTCTAGCCACCTTTGTCTGCTTGATTGAAGAACTCTATATTTGGAAATTTCTGTTCACTGTGTAGGTACTTATAGATGGCGATCAAGTCACCCCTTCACCTTCTCTTCGTTAAACTAAATAAATTAAGCTCCTTGAGTCTTTCACTGTGAGGCATGTTTTCCAATCCTTGAATCATTCTCGTGACTCTAAGATGAGGCTCTGTTGGTTTTACTGGGTGTTGAACGGAGGAACTTGTGTGTAAAGTAAATGAGCTAATGGCTCCGGGACAGGACCTTCTAACCTGATGACTAGATCTACCACACAGCTGTTTCCAGGACTCTGTGAGGCATGGTCAAGAGATCAAAGTTGGGGAAGTTTAAGGCTCTGAGTCCAGAATTATGTACTGTGTTTTCAGAGTCGTGAGAGTGTCTAGGTTTTTGACAGGAGATGTGTGACTGTGGGAGCTACCGCTCCACCTAGCACTGTGCTACAGGGCAGTATGAAATCCCTGTCCCCCTCGTGTGAACCGGTGTGAAGATCTGAGCAGATTCCGTGTCATCTGACTTCTCATCACCATCGCTAATGCGCTTCAGGTTTTTGACAGGGGATTTTTCACTGTGGTAGCTACTCCCCCCGGTATCACTGTGGTACACAGTCGTACAAAATCCACCCCTGTCTCATGGGAATGGATGTTGGTGTGATGGAAAAACGTTTCAAAGGCAGCTTCCTTTCCTCTGCACTGGAGTGGGAGCCAGGTGAGCTGGGTTGAAGTCGTGGGTTTATTGCATACTTCTTGTACGAGTGTAGGTAAGTCTCTAGGACCTGACCTCCAGCCAGCTGGAGTTAATAGAAACTCTCCCCTGGATTTCAATGAGTTTTGGCTCAGGTCCTTAATCCCTCAGGCCAAATTGACAAAAGTTTTGTAGATGCCTACTGGTGCAGTGGGAATTACAAGGCACCTAAGCAAGTTGGGTGCCCAAATCCCATTGATTTAGGGTTAGTACCTGATTCCCATAGGTCCCCTCAAAAAATCCTGGGGATAGAGGTATTTCAGAAGAAGTCAGAGGTGTATGCTTACATATTTATTTTCTCACTTGGGAGCAGTTGTTGCGGTGATGGAAACGTGTGTGAGAACTCTCCTGGCCCGGTATTTTTGTGCAGCTTCTAACAGGGTCTAGGTTTTTGCCTGGTGATTTGTCACTGTGGTTCCTATCCCATCTAGCACCATGCTACTCAGCTGTACAAAATCCTTGGCCATCCAATAGCAATGAATGTAGGTGTGACCAAATATTTTTGGAGCATGCCCTTTGTTGGGCTCCACATAGCTGCTAAAATGACTGTGTTTTTGATAGAGGACTATTCACTGTGGTAACCACTGCCCGCTAGGACACAGTGTTATGCAGCCGTACAAAAATCTTTTTGGTCTTATCAGTGAATCCACGTGGAAAATACAGCTTTGGGTCGTTCATCCCCCTAGTTGTGAAGAGTCGCATATGTCAGAAAGGTGAATGGAGAATTTCTTCAAGCTCAAATCATTTTCTTTTCTGTCGGACATTCACAGCGAGCCTTACATTCTGCAGCGAAGGGTGGCCGAAAGATGGAGAAATAGATAGATTCCATCCATCAGAGAAGTTTCACTGAGCTTTGAGATTTGATCCTCAATCTTTCTATGATTCCGCTTCTCCATCTGCAGAAAGGATGGTCCAGTGCTTATGACCCAATCCTGTGACTTTGGGAGATCCCAGTCTGATTCCCTGTCCTGACACAGACCGCATATCTGACCTTGGGCAAGTTCACCTACAGCCAGACCTTTAAAGGTATTTAGGTTTCTAAAGAGGTAGGCATCCAATTCCTTTACATATTTACCACTTAGTCTCTCTTCCTTGGGTCTCCAGCTGTCTCACAGGGGGATAATGTGGATCAATACATTAAAGATTGTGAGGTACATAGGTACTATGGTAGTAGGTCCATGTAAGTGGCTTAGATAGATATGTAAATGCATCTCCCTGTGAAGTGGGGGGTCGTTGTTCTCCTCTGTGTCTTTCTGTCCTTACTTTGCAGGTGTGCTGAGAGTCCAAATCTATTCATGTTTGTCAGATGCCCAGACTCTGTGATGACGGGATCCCTGCTAGAGAGATTTCTTTGGGTCGTTGCTGCTGGACCCGGGTTTTTGTTCGGGGTTTTGTCACTGTGGGAGGTACCCCACCCAGCACAGTGATACAGAACTGTACAAAAACCTCCTCCACTGAAAGCGGAACCATTCAACCCAGTCAATGCCTTTTTGCAGAGCTCTTCCACTAAGTTCCAAAGAGTTGCATGTGGGAGAGGAGTCAATTAGTAATGTCCCCAAGATCAGATTGTTTTCTTTTCTGGTGGATATTCCCAATGAGAAGAAGATATTGCAGCAATGGGTGTTGATATAAGACCCGGGGGTGGGAGAGAGACACAGAGAGAAAGACAGAGATTCAATCCAAGGGGGATGTGGATGGGGGAAACTGACTTATATGTAAATATTCTGACAAGAAAAACACCATTGAAACTCCCACAAGAAATCCAGAGTTAAGGTGAAACTTAAAAGAATCCAAACCTTTGACGGGATGGGAACTCACAGGGAAGGTACCCAAGTTACCTTGAGTCTGGGTGGGATTTTCAAAGGAATTTAAGGAATTTCACGAAGCTAAAGTTCATGGCTGGGTAGCGTAGCATTCTAAATCTTAGGACCCAGAATGTTAGGGGTGAGTTTCAGCCTCAGTCCTCTCTAAAGTAATATGTAGTGTTCTCGCTAGCCATATGGGCTGGGAATTTCGAAGGGCAAGATCCACAAAGGAAAGGAGGAGGCTAAAGATGCAGATAGGTGATCAGGTTCGGCACCTAACTCCCAAGGTTTGTGCCTGATTCCCCTTGGAAAATCCCAGTGTGGAAGAAGCACAGCTTGTTGTTACAGGTGCACACTGGAACATTTATTCCCTCCCCGGGAGCTTTTTTCTCCCTTTTTTGCTGTGATGGAAAGTCTATGAGAACTTTCCTTGCCTGACTGCTTTGGGCTGCTACTAACCGGATCTAGGGGTTTTATGGGCGGAGTTGTCACTGTGGTAGCCATCCACCCATTAGAATCATAGAATCATAGAATATCAGGGTTGGAAGGGACCTCAGAAGGTCATCTAGTCCAACCCCCTGCTCAAAGCAGGACCAATCCCCAGACAGATTTTTACCCCAGTTCCCTAAATGGCCCCCTCAAGGATTGAACTCACAACCCTGGGTTTAGCAGGCCAATGCTCAAACCACTGAGCTATCCCTCCCCCCATTACAGTGATATCCGGTCAGAAAAAATCCTCTGCCATCCAATGGCAATGAATATGAAAATGTAAGAGTGCGCCCTCTGTTGGGCTCTGTTGCATAGCTTCTAAGATTATCAAGTTTTTGATAGAGGACTTTTCACTGTGGTAGCTGCTACTCCATAGGACACAATGGTACAGAGCCATACAAAAATCTCTTCTATCTCATCTAACTTGGCCAGTGCAGTTTTGGATTGTTCAGCCATCTAGTTGTGAAGAGCTGCAGGTGTCGGAGCGGTGAATGGAGAATTTCTTCAAGCTTGTATCATTTTCTTTTCCTTTGGATATTCACAACGAGACTTAACATTCTACAGTGACGGGCAGAGGATATACAAAGCTAGAAACATGAAGAAACAGGTAGATTTAATCCATTCGAGATAGAAAAATGCTGCATTCCCCCTCTCCCCCATGTTTGTTGTTCTCAGGACAAAAAGGAGGCTGTTAAGGAGCCCAATATGTTTACCATATAAAAAAGGATACCAGGTATTAAGGGCTCTTTAATCTAACACAGAAAGGCAGAAGAAGAACCAATGGCTCGAAGTTAAACCCAGACAAATTCAAGCTGGAAATAAGGCACTCGATTTTTTAAAGTCAGGTTTATTAACCATTGGAACAAACTATCAAGGGAAGTGACAGACTCTCTGTCTCTTGAAGTCTTTGGATCAGTCCTGAATGCCTTTCTAGAAAATATGCTTTAGTGAAATACATGTAATTGGTCTCAACACATAAGTAACTGGCTGAAATGTTATGGCCCATGTTTATACAGGAGGTCAGACTAGGTGATCTAATTTATATTTTCTGGCCTTAATATCTATGAAACTGGGAAAACACAGTTCTGATATTCTTAATGAGAATCAATCCAGTCTAGAATGTGTCCTACCCATTTCTGGAGTGGTTGAGTTACTTGGGAGCTAGAAGTAGTAAACTGGGAAGTACTGGTATGGATAAAGAGTGAAATTCTGGTCTAATAATTTTCAAGACGTCACTGGAGAAATTTTTTGTCCAGAACAGGGAAATCTCAGTAGGAGAGAGAAGCTTTATTTCTCATTTCCATGGAAGAAGATTAGTAGGGGAATAAGATAATTCTGAAGTAAACACAACAAAGACAGTTGGCAAGTTATTTTCCTTGGACCGGATTGTAAAGCCCTACCTCACTACTCATGGGGTTAGGGGCTAGTCGGAGGGCGGATAGCACAATCTTTCCTGATACCGGTAGAGAGGTGTATTTTATTGACTCTCAGGAGAAGGCAGGACACAAAGCTGATGCACAGAGACATAGAATAATTAAAGACAAAGGTTTATCCTCCTCTTCAGAGGAAAGAAGAAAAAACTTAGAAACAGAGGTCTGAAATTTCTGATAAAAAAGGGACATATTTTTCCCAAAACTTTTTCTGAAAACTTTTTTCCCTTCCTTTTTTTGGGACCAACTCTACTTAGAAACATAGTCTGAGATTTTTCAAGCCCTCTGCAGGATAGAGGTCACATTTACAAAGATTTTTAGGCACCAAAAGGTGCAGAGAGGTATCTAGTTGGATTTGCAAAAGTGCATAAGCAGGTTAGGGGCCCGACTCCCATTGGAAGCTCCTGTTCATTTCATTGAGAACCTGGCATGGAAATTCTTTAGATGGATTTGTAAATTTCAGCCTTCGGCTGCGCCTGATGGAATACGAACCTAGCAGTCACCTGAGATTGGGTGGCTTTGCACCGCTGCCAGCAGAACGCGGTTTTTATAATGGCTTTTGTCACTGTGGTATCCACTGTAGTACACAGTGATGCATACCCACACCAAATCTCTTGCCGAGATTGACACCGTGACTGGAGACAGAACAGTGGTAGGAGCCGTGAGGGCAATTCCTAGATTTGAATTCAACGGAGATCTTTTAGAACACTAGGACCAACGTGAGACCAGCACTTCAGAAGGTATGTCTGCTAAAAATCTCTAACTCTTTGGAGAGGAGTGGAATGATTGGGTAGAGCACTGGATTTGGATTTGGGACACCTGGGTTCCATTCCCAAGCTGTCAGTGACCCCTGTATGAACTTGGGCAAATCACTTCACCTTCCGTGCCTCCATTCCCCTGGCATAGTTAGACTGGATTTTTCAAAGGAACATAGAGTGGAGTGAACGAGCCCAGATGGCTCTGGAATGCCAGGCTCCTTTGGAAACCCAGGTTTAGATTGCAATGAATGTTGGGGCAGGGACTATCTCTTCCTATGTTTATATACAGTGCCAAGTACTATAGGACCATGATCTAGGTTGGGACCTTTGGGTGCTACCAATATAATAATAACTAGGCACTGCTTTAATAATATCAATAAAATGGTCCCCCCGGGGTATAAAATGAGATAGCTTCATGAAAGTGCCTGGAATGACACCAGCTGAGGCCCAATGCACTTAAATCAAATGTTGAGCCTAATGGGAAGTTGATCTGAATCTGTCTTTTCTCACGGGAGTGCCAGTGTGCTTAGGTTTTTGATATGAGGTGTGTCATTGTGGAGCCCCAGCTGCCCAGTAACACAGTGATACACAACCGTGCCAAATGGCCTTTACCTCATCTCTAGCCGGGCACCGCAACCTCTCTACGTTTTAGAGACGGATGCAAAGAATTCAAGCTATAGATAGAATCTTTCTTTCTTTCTTTCTTTCTTTCTTTCTTTCTTTCTTTCTTTCTTTCTTTCTTTCTTTCTTTCTTTCTTTCTTTCTTTCTTTCTTTCTTTCTTTCTTTCTCCACTATTTTTGAGCCCACAACCCAGAAAACTTTAGGAAGAAATAGCCTCCATGGGCAGTCATTCCCTAGTCGTCCACTGGGGGTCACACTTGCACCGCTCTCAGACGCTGCTGGTGTGCTGTTGCTGGTGATGAATTACTAGATAAGACTGGTCCGGTAGCTCCTTTGCTCCTACGCATCAATATAATTATTCTATGATATCTCCTCAATTATCTTTGTATTCAGCAAGACACAGTGATTGTCTTCTGTTCCGGTATCTGAGTGTCTCAAATGTTTCATCTTTGAGCTTTCAGCTTGATAAACCGTTCAGAGTAAATTATATTGACCTTAAAATAGTGACTTTAAGGGAAATTCACCTTCCTGTTTCCACTCAATTCTTCTTTCCCATTTCAAAGATTTCTGATTATCGATGGCATTATAATCCAGTGGACAAAGGCAGGACACCATTCAAAGGCTAGAGGATGAAGCTAGACAACAAATGGAGGCTAGACATAAGGTGAAAAATTTTAACAATGAGGAGAATTAACCATTGAAAATAATTTTCCTGGGGACACGGTGGATTTTCTGTCACTTGCAATCTTTAAGTTAATGCTAGATAGCTTTCTAAATGGTGAAGGGGAAAATCTGTGTGTATGTGCTGTGTGTGTGTGTGTGTTTATGCATATGGGTGTGTTTGCTTATCTATGTATTTGTGTGTTTGTACATGTGTGCATGTGTTTATGTTTGTGTGTGTGTGTGTGTGTGCAGGAGGAAACTTCATTGGCTGTGGTTGACATTATCAGCCAAGCGTTGGCGTTATTGGAGGAGCTTGATGAAATTGGGGTGTGTTTCTTTGTCTGTTGGAGATAGAAAGGGTGTTCCTTGTGGGAATTTGGAGTCTGCCACAAAGAGTAGTTAGTGCGGTAAGCTGATGTGAAGCTCCAGTATGGACAATTGCCCTACTTTTCATTTCTTTGTTTTCAGACTATTGAATTTCAAAGAAGTCTGAGTTGGAAGTGAGTTGGAAGACAAGTGCCTACGCAGTTGTGCGTCTACTTCCCTTTAAGGTTTGGGTGGTTGGGTGTGGCAGTTCCACAAACTTAAATGACTTTTAAAGAAGAGTTTTGTGGCAGTACATGGGAAATACCCATCACTCACCAAAGGGGCCCTCTCAGAGCGGTTCCATATACTGAGAATGAACCAGGGAGCTCTGTGTGAAATGTGTCAGAGCTTAAGGTCATGTCCTGGACAGCTGGAGTGAAACCCTGTCTCACGTTCCTACAGAGCTAGGAGATGACGGGAGGCATGAGGCATTAAAGCCCCTGAGAAGCCTGGTTCCCCCTTTTGTGCCACTCCTGGCTCTTCTCTGTGTCACTGTGTCTCTGGTGCAGTAATAGGCGGCGGTGTCTGCAGCTATCAGGGAGCGGAGCTGCAGGGAGATCTGGTTCTTCGTGGTGTCTCCAGAGATGGTGACTCGGCTTTGGAGAGATGGGGCATAGTTTGTACCCCCGCTATATGGATATAACCGTCCCATCCACTCCAGCCCTTGTGGACCGCAGATCCGGTGCCAGAAATAATATTGAGTAGAGATGGAGACCCCGGAGACAGCGCAGGTCAGGGTGAGGGTCTCTCCGGGCTTCACCGCCCCCGGGCCGCACTGGACCAGCTGCACCTGAGAGAGGACACCTGGGAAAAGGAGAAAATAGCAAAGATAATATTAGCCACTGAACAAATCCATGGGTCTGTCTCTAATTCCCCAACTGTCCCATAGACACTCACAGTTGAGGGCAGAGAACAGAGAAAGGAAAAGCCACAGAGATTCCATTCTCGTTTCCATGCAAAGAGGGAAACTCCCCAGCGGGCAGGACCGGGCAATTCTGTGTCTGGGGGGAGACTGAGGCTCCTCCAACCAGGAATTTGTGTTTAAAAAGGACCTCCCCCACCCTGGGGCAGGGATTTGCATGTGTGTTTCTTAGAGTGGGTATAAGAGGTGACTGGGGTGAGCGCTCAGCACATGGCAATGTCCCCTCGGGGACACGTGTCCCCTTTACACCCCAGAGAGACCGTACGCTCAGCTCAGCACATGTGATGACCGGAGGTGGCTGTGAGGGTAGGAAGTAGGGTCCAGGGCCCTGGACTGGGACTGAGGAGAACTCCATAGGCTAAATATTGGCATGTGGGTGTCACCCAGGGAGGATAAACTCCCAGAGAGACACGTCTCCAGGCAGTGCTCGGTAGGAGAGTCCTACATCGCTTTCGTGTCTGAGCAAGTGACCGTCTCAAGTCAATGGGTGACTTGCCAACACAGAAGTGGCTATTGCCAAATGTGCTGGTTAAATAAAATAAATATAAATAGTGCCTGGGAAAGGCCACGGCAGATGAGACGCTCCTAGGAATGTGCGATCGGAAGGAGACGGAGCTGCAGGGGAAGGGCGGTTTTAGGTAGCAAAACCCAACATACCCCTTCAATGAATGGGGAGGGGACGGGGCAGCCCTGGGCTTGGTCAGAACAAGGGCCGTGACTGCAGGACCCAGACAGAAAGAGAGACTAGGGGGAGATGGGCCGCTCAGTGTGTTAGGGTGCTGAGTACAGCAGAGCAGGAGCTCTCTGAGCCGGCCAGAGGGACTGACTGCCGCCCCCTCAGGGAGGCAGTGAGTTTTGGGGGGGAGGGTTACTATAGAAGTGTGTATTGTTAATCACCTCTTCTGCAGGGAGACCTTTGTGCTGTGCACAAGACCCTGCCCCCCACATCACCCCAAGCTGCCTTTGCTGCTTGCTGCATTTCCCTGTGTCTTCCCGTGTCTGTGCCTAGAACCATTTGGCTCCAAGCAAAGAATTGTATTTCCCAGCTAAGTTCTGCTCGAGCCCTTGAAGGTGAATCGCGGGTGGAGAACCGGGCAGCCGCTGGATGCATCTTGAAAAGCGCTGGGGCTGTGCACACTTTTCCTGTTCAGCTCACTGTGTGTGTCTCTCTCTCCAGGGGTGAGCGATCCCTGCTAAACTCGCCTCGCCAGGCTGCATACGGTCCGCCCCTGGTTTTTGTATGAGTCCCTGCATTGCTCTGTGTCACTGGAGCAGTAATAGGTTAACCTTTCGGGAAGAGACTTGCTGTGTAAATTAAATTGTACAATCTACTGTACCCCAGATGGCGTGTATGTGAACGTGCCTGGTCCTGCTCACAATGACGTCCTGGCAGTTCCAAGGGGGAGGAGACCGACCCCAGCCCTTCCTCGTTGCAACAGGAAGTGCTGGCTAAGGTCCCTCCCTCCTTGTGGGCTGATCATGCCAACCATGCTGGCACTGGGTCCGGCAGCCTCCCGGCAAAGGCCTGGAGTGGCTCGTGTATATACATTCTGCTGGGGGCACAGGTTACGCCCTGTCTCTCCGGAGCCACCTGAGCTTCTCCAAGACACGGCTAAAAATGCGCTCTCCCGGCAGCTGCGCTCGCTGACAGCTGTGAACACCGCTACCCACCAGCTCATGACCGGAGATGTCTCTAATGCAAGCCCTGTGACTGCAACTAGTAGGGCCAAAAGGGGGGCCCTGACCGAGCCAGTCTCACTCTGCATGGCTTGACTGGCGAGGGGCCTGCCTGGGTCTAGGATTGTGTGACCCTATCCTTTCCCATCCTCGGACGGTCCTTTCCCGTGACCTCTTTCCTCCCCTGTCTCTGTCCCCGCCTGAAGGCGGTTCATAAGCCACCGACTGGTCCAATCACCTGGCCTAAAGCACCAGAGTAAGCGGCACTGTCTCTCTGAGACTAGCCAACGCTCTTTGCTGAAGGGGGCTGGAGGAGAGTCGTGGACATCCTAAATAAGCTTTCCCTGTGTGAGTGACCTGAGTGAAAGCGATCCGGATCCTGGGCGCTGGAGGGTCCAAGGTGATGTCCGCCTCACCAGGAACAGGGAAAAATGGGAGCCGGTGGGTCCAAAGGGACCACCGCCTTGCCAAAAGGCACACCTGCGTACTACATGTACACACATTACAGTCCTTTCACTTGCAAGTTTCTGAACAAATGGAATTGGTATATCAAAGATGATTCAAAATTACAGTTTCCCTTAGAGGGACGTTTTGACCTTGACAAGATTGTGCACCTCAGAGGCGCACTTCTGGCCAGTAAAGTCAGGCAAGGTCAGTTTGATGCAAATTTCGATTGGTATGGAGAAACAGAAAAACGGCGCCGTGAATCTCAAATGAGGAGTCTCAAGGACTCCCAGGAGAAACTTAAAACACAATTAAAAGAGGCAAGGGAGAAATTGGCTCCTCCCCAAACTCCTGCTGGCCAGCAGATACCGCTCTACCCTTCAAGGCCTCTTCGGGGTACCCCCTCAGCCTCACCCAAGGATATTATAGACCTATATTTAGAGTCCAGACAATTGGTTGCCCCTGCACCACCTGCGCAGGTTGGTGAAGGACTGTCCAGTCAGGCCGGAACTGCGCAGGTTGGTGAAGGACTGTCCAGTCAGGCTGGAACTGCGCAGGGTGGTGAAGGACAGCCCGGCCAGGCTGGAACTGGTCGGGAGGCCCCCGAGTGACCTCCACCTCCATATAACCTGGAAGCTGACTCCACTGTCCAGGAACACCTACCCCAAGTAGAAACCTCGCTGTCACCTTCTGCTTCACGTGTAAAGTCCTCAGAAAGCCCAGCCAGTGCCTTAGAACGTACGGCTCATTGTCTGTATAATCAATTAGAAGGATTAATAACAGATTTAGATTCAACTGGGCCGGCAAGGAATACTAGAGGGAAAAAAACCCTTACGTCCACCCCTCAAACCTTGCCTCCCCACGGTGAGGCAATGTTCCTCTTGCAACAACTCCCGGGCATAGGCTCTTCGGGTCAGGGAGCCTTGGTGTCCGTGCATGCACCTTGATCTCCCACGGATTTGTATAATTTAACGGAAAAGTTTCCAAAAATAAGAAAAGACCTGTTAAATTCCAAGAAGAATTAAGAACTGCCATAAACTGTACCCCGATCCCCTGCCCTGAACCCCCTGCCACACCCCGCACCCCTCTTGCACCCCAACCCCCTGCCCTGAACCCCCGCCACACCCCGCACCCCTCCTGCACCCCAACCCCCTGCCCTGAACCCCCTGCTGCACCCTGCACCCCGACTCCCTGCCCTGAATCCCCTGCTGCACCCCTCCTGCACCCCGACCCCCTGCCCTGAGCAAGGGGTTGGAATGGGGGCGGGGAAGGGGTGGGAAGAGGCAGGGCAGGGGTGGGGCCTCATGGAAGGGGTGGAATGGGGGCGGGGCCGAGGGCAGTGGGGGGAGGTGTCAGTAATGCGGCCCTCGGGCCAATGTACTAGTCCTCATGTGGCCTTCATGGTCATTTGAGTTTGAGACCCCTGATCTATACAGACTCCCGATATGCCTTCGGCGTGGTCCATGACTATGGGCAACTATGGAAACACCGAGGATTCCTCACTTCGGGGGGGGGCAAAAATGGATGTTGATGCTCTTCTCTCTGCTCTTCAGCTTCCTTCTGCCATTGCTGTTGTAAAATGTGTTGCTCATCAAAAACCTTTTGATGAAGTTCCAAGAGGAAATGCTTTGGCAGATGCTTCTGGCCCTTTCCAGGTCTCCGGCTCCATTCGACTCTATTTTCTTTATTTCACAGTCTCCCTCCACGCCTGATTTCCCCCAAAATTTAGCTCTTATGCAAGATTCAACCTCAGAGCATGAGAAATACAGATGGAGGTGGGATGGACGTGCTTTACATCCCGATGCCTTGCGGTGCTCCCCAGACGGCCGCTTGGTGGCGCCCAAGGTTTTGCTTCCCTATCTTGCTCATGTGTCCCATGGAATGGCACTCGTGAGCAAAGGGGGGATGATTGCATCAGTGCTGCAACATTGGTATGCCCCCAATTTTTCCATAATGGTGCAGCAGTGCTGTAACTCCTGCCCTATCTGCCTAGCCCACAACAGTGGCAGACCAGTACGAGCAAAACCAACTGCGCACCCCACCCCGTGGGAACCCTTTGTAAATATCCAGATTGATTTTCTCAATATGCTGAAATGTTGTTCTTATGAATATGTCCTCGTTTGCGTTTGTATGTATTCCGGATGGATAGAGGCCTACCCTTGTGCCAAGGCCGATTCCCTCACCGTGGTGAAAAGATTGTTAAAAGACTTTATCCCCCGTTTGGTTTACCTGTCTCTATCAACCCATTTCACAGGCCAAATCATGCAACAGATTTGCAAGGCCCTCAACATCACCCAACACCTGCATTGTGCTCATCACCCCCAAAGTGCGGGGGCAGTTGAGTGGAAAAATGGGGAATTAAAGAACAAAATCTCTAAGATCTGTGCTGAGACTGGCCTAAAATGGCCTGATGCCCTCCCCCTTGCCCTCATGTACAAGAGAAGCACTCCCACACGCAAACATGGCCTATCCCCACATGAAATCCTTATGGCCAGGCCTATGAGGATGCCAGTATCCCCTCCCCCGATCCCTTACAAATTGGATTTGCAACTAAACGATGACACCGTTATGGAATATTGCAAGACACTAATGCGGTGTGTTAGGTCTCATCACTCACAGGTACAAAGTGCTCTGTCTGAAGCAGCTGACACTCCGTGCCACCCACTGCAGCCTGGAGATTGGGTCTACATTAAGGTACACGAGAGAAAGACTTCCCTGGAGCCTCGCTGGAAAGGCCCCTACCAGGTCCTGTTGACCACCCACACAGCGGTCAAATGCAAGGGGCTCGTCAGCTGGATCCACGCCTCCCACTGCAAACAGACAATGCCACCTTTGAACCTGAACGCTAAAGAATTCCATCCGGCAGACCCTGCTCTAGGAAGTGACCAGGGTGATAGCAACAGTGACTTCTCTCCAGGGCCCACCTTAATCTCGGAGCCACCTTAATCTCCTGTACGCTGCCTTTACAGCCAGCTGAAGCTTCGGCCTGCTGGAAAAGGGAATACAAGAGACACAAGGCCAGAATAACGCCTTTAAAAGCCCAGTGGAGAGCCTAGCGCCCACTGGCACCCAGCTGCCATGGCCAACCCCACAGACAGACTAAAAGAAACAGCTATGGTGCGAAAATGGCTCATGCCCTCAATTTGGTTCATGTGTGTAGCTATGCTCTTGCTGTTATTGTTAAACTTCCATGATACCTTTATGTTCTTTTGGATGCCCAAGACCACCATCAAAGGAAAAGATCCCTTGAGACCACTGGACCAGGATCTGGGTAGTGTGCTAGCAACCTCTCCCTGGTATAATACTAAAGCACGACCGTTCCAAGAGAGAAGAAGGAACACTCACGCTGCTGAAGCCCCCAAAGTCCAGAAATTCCTAACAACAAGGGACATTGAAAATTGGCCCTGGTGGAAGAAACGAAGTATTATACATTGGCAGGGAGGGAGTTGCAGAATGTATTCTTGGGAATGTGGAGTTAAGTGGTGGGGTGGGTTTATTCCGGGGGCTGCAAACTGTGTTTATGGACAAGTACCATCAGCACGTACTGCCCTCCCTAATTGGCTTCCGGAGGATGAATACTAAAAATGCCTTGCTGCCACAAATATTAACCCCACCATCCCCGCCACCTCTGCCACCATCCCTGAAATTTACCCAAATACTGATAATACGGTATATTCTACTGAAATCCATTGGCCCAGACCTTCACATTTTAGTAATTTACTAAAATTTTGTTCAGAAAAATTATTTTTCAAAGTCCAAAATAAAGCATATGAATGAACAATTGAATGGAAAACAAATGGGTTGGTGGAAATAGAAATATATGATATCACTACACATAAGCCCCAGGAATCAGAAATTAAAATCGAGGGGTTCTATGAAGGGGTAGATATGATGGCCGTTCCTGGAACTTGCAGAATGCTGGATGAAAGAGGCCCTTATTGTTATTTTGTCACGCAATTAGTAAATAATCAAACGTCTACCCAAAGGGTTTGTTCTGCCATGGGAGATTTTACCTGTATTAAAATAATTCCAGTAACTAATAACTTAACCTGCACAGTATTGCAATATTCCCTTCCTATGCTATTAATGTCAATGCGTCTCAAAAGTACATAAAAGTGTATAGCCAACAGATGTGGTCTAGTACTTCACCAAAAAGGGATGTGTTAGGATATTGTAAGGGAAAATCCAGTGGCATCCAAACCTTATATGCCCAAGCCTCATGTCAAGCTGCCAAGGTCAGCTCACTTAAATGAACAAAGGGGGGACACAGAGGAGGCAGTGGAAAATACCCAACAGTCCCCTAGCAAAAGCAATTTTGCAATATCCCTTACAGTCGCTCTTTAACCACAAAAGGACAGACAGTAAATAACAGGAAAGGCCTAATATGGGAAGAATTTAAGTTTGCTCCAATCTGTATCGATTTTGCAATATTTTTAGTAAGGAAATAACAAGGAAATGTATGCAACCTTGTGTAACTAGTTTGTGGTTTTAAGCTTTATAAGCCTGTCTGTAACCAGCTTCGGGGAGGCCATTTCCAGTAGCGGTCCTCCCCTGTGCGCTTGTAATCAATAAAGAGCCTCAGGCTGATCTGATTGAAAAACACAATGCGTGGATCGATTTTTCCACAACATTTGGTGCCGTGACTCGGATAGATGGCGACCCCCTAGAGCCGGAGGACCGTGGGCTGTTCCCCACCAGACCCAGGGCTCCTCTGAAAGGTAAGTGACCTTTTTGAAATCTCTATTGTGGGTTTCTGGTGGAGGACTGCCTGTAGGCTCTGGGTTCGGGTGAGTTGCACGTTCTATTCGGACTTTTGCTGCCAGACACTCCTGAGGCCTCTCAGGTTCTGGTTATTGTTCCCCGGGAAGAGCTACTGGGTGTGGCTAGGTAGGTCTCAGGCAGATCTCGGTTTTGTGTGCCAGTGTGAAAGTGAAGGTCGGCAGACCGGTGCGAGTGAGAGCCACAGCAAGACACCCAGAGCTCTCTGCGAAGCCATTGGCTTGTGACCAGAGGTGTCTCTAAAGCAAGCCCTGTGGCTCCATCTAGCGGGCATCGCGATAAATGCCCTGACCCGGACGGTTCCCCTTTGCATGGCATGACCGGAGAGGGGCCTGTCTGGGTCTAGGATTGTGTGACCCCATCCCTTCCCTCTGGTTCCCCTCCGGTAAAAAGTGGTCTGACAAGCCACTGATGGGTCCAACGCCCCACCTTTGCTGGAGGGGGGTGTAGACAGTCGTGGATACCCTATAGAAGACCTTCCCTGTGTGAAAGGCCCGAGTGAAAGTGATCTGGTCTGGTCTGGAAAAATGGGGGGCGGTAAGTTGAAAGGAATCGCCATCTCACCACTCGAATTATGGTCCTTCTACTTGCAAGTTCTTAGAGAAATGGAATTGGTGGGATTTTGCTTGAAGGGGAGCCATCTATATCACTTAATCGACAAATTTCCCCAAATTAGGGAAGACCCTGTTAAATTTCAGGAACACCTGGGAATAGTCTTTCGCTGCTATAACCCTTCCTGGGCAGATGTGGACCAACTTTTCAGACCAATGGTGCCCAGGGAAACATTGGAACGCCTCTATAGAGAGGCCCAATGGCCTCAGGATGGAAAGAATCAGGATGGTACAAACCTCACTCAGGATGTTTTTCCACAACAATATCGATGGACCCTGATTAATACTCTACTCTAGGAACTATAAAATTCACACTGCCCTTTTCCAGCTTCCAAGTCACCTCCGCATACCCTAATTGCTTGAGAGGGGCTGCCCTTAGGTTAGCGCAGCAAAGGGCCTGGATTTCCTCTAGGGAAAAGAGGGACGTGGCCAGACACTTGTGGGATGGTGCCAACAGAGCAGCTGCAATTTGGAATATTTATAAAGGCCAACAACATGAAGAAAAAATAGGACAATTGGAAAAGGCCACAGGTCTTATTACTGGAGCACAATTAACTCAGGTGCAGGCTGGAGCTGGTGAATTACGTGTTATTTCTGCCCTTAGTTCAATGACCCAGAAACTGCTCACAACACTGATGCTAAATATCACTGAGGCTAAGAAGGCATTGCAGTGGGATCTGGCATGTAGAAGGCAGCTTGGGTGAAAGTGATCATGAAATCATAGAGTTTGCAATTCTAAGGAAGGGTAGAAGGGAGAACAGCAAAATAGAGACAATGGATTTCAGGAAGGCGGATTTTGGTAAGCTCAGAGAGCTGATAGGTAAGGTCCCATGGGAATCAAGACTGAGGGGAAAAACAACTGAGGAGAGTTGGCAGTTTTTCAAAGGGACACTATTAAGGGCCCAAAAGCAAGCTATTCCGCTGGTTAGGAAAGATAGAAAATGTGGCAAAAGACCACCTTGGCTTAACCACGAGATCTTGCATGATCTAAAAAATAAAAAGGAGTCATATAAAAAATGGAAACTAGGACAGATTACAAAGGATGAATATAGGCAAACAACACAGGAATGCAGGGGCAAGATTAGAAAGGCAAAGGCAAAAAATGAGCTCAAACTAGCTACAGGAATAAAGGGAAACAAGAAGACTTTTTATCAATACATTAGAAGCAAGAGGAAGACCAAAGACAGGATAGGCCCACTGCTTAGTGAAGAGGGAGAAACAGTAACAGGAAACTTGGAAATGGCAGAGATGCTTAATGACTTCTTTGTTTCGGTCTTCACCGAGAAGTCTGAAGGAATGCCTAACATAGTGAATGCTAATGGGAAGGGGGTAGGTTTAGCAGATAAAATAAAAAAAGAATAAGTTAAAAATCACTTAGAAAAGTTAGATGCCTGCAAGTCACCAGGGCCTGATGAAATGCATCCTAGAATACTCAAGGAGCTAATAGAGGAGGTATCTGAGCCTCTAGCTATTATCTTTGGAAAATCATGGGAGACGGGAGAGATTCCAGAAGACTGGAAAAGGGCAAATATAGTGCCCATCTATAAAAAGGGAAATAAAAACAACCCAGGAAACTACAGACCAGTTAGTTTAACTTCTGTGCCAGGGAAGATAATGGAGCAAGTAATTAAGGAAATCATCTGCAAACACTTGGAAGGTGGTAAGGTGATAGGGAACAGCCAGCATGGATTTGTAAAGAACAAATCATGTCAAACCAATCTGATAGCTTTCTTCGATAGGATAACGAGTCTTGTGGATAAGGGAGAAGCTGTGGATGTGGTATACCTAGACTTTAGTAAGGCATTTGATACGGTCTCGCATGATATTCTTATCGATAAACTAGGCAAATACAATTTAGATGGGGCTACTATAAGGTGGGTGCATAACTGGCTGGATAACCATACTCAGAGAGTTGTTATTAATGGTTCCCAATCCTGCTGGAAAGGCATAACGAGTGGGGTTCCGCAGGGGTCTGTTTTGGGACCGGCTCTGTTCAATATCTTCATTAACGACTTAGATATTGGCATAGAAAGTACGCTTATTAAGTTTGCGGATGATACCAAACTGGGAGGGATTGCAACTGCTTTGGAGGACAGGGTCATAATTCAAAATGATCTGGACAAATTGGAGAAATGGTCTGAGGTAAACAGGATGAAGTTTAACAAAGACAAAAGCAAAGTGCTCCACTTAGGAAGAAAAAATCAGTTTCACACATACAGAATGGGAAGAGACTGTCTAGGAAGGAGTATGGCAGAAAGGGATCTAGGGGTTATAGTGGACCACAAGCTAAATATGAGTCAACAGTGTGATGCTGTTGCAAAAAAAGCAAACATGATTCTGGGATGTATTAACAGGTGCGTTGGGAGCAAGACACGAGAAGTCAGTCTTCCGCTCTACTCTGCTCTGGTTAGGCCTCAGCTGGAGTATTGTGTCCAGTTCTGGGCACCGCATTTCAAGAAAGATGTGGAGAAATTGGAAAGGGTCCAGAGAAGAGCAACAAGAATGATTAAAGGTCTTGAGAACATGACCTATGAAGGAAGGCTGAAAGAACTGGGTTTGTTTAGTTTGGAAAAGAGAAGACTGAGAGGGGACATGATAGCAGTTTTCAGGTATCTAAAAGGGTGTCATAAGGAGGAGGGAGAAAACTTGTTCACCTTAGCCTCTAAGGATAGAACAAGAAGCAATGGGCTTAAACTGCAGCAAGGGAGGTCTAGGTTGGACATTAGGAAAAAGTTCCTAACTGTCAGGGTGGTTAAACACTGGAATAAATTGCCTAGGGAGGTTGTGGAATCTCCATCTCTGGAGATATTTAAGAGTAGGTTAGATAAATGTCTATCAGGGATGGATGGTCTAGACAGTATTTGGTCCTGCCATGCGGGCAGGGGACTGGACTCGATGACCTCTCGAGGTCCCTTCCAGTCCTAGAATCTATGAATCTATGTTCAGAAATTCAGGATTTCCTGAATGACCGGCTGATGGCCATTCAAAGTGATCTTGAGCATCAGGCTTGGCCCACTGCCCTTACAGATACTTCAGGAGTATCATCTGATCTATGGCTCTAGAGACATACTTGGAGATTTTCTGGGTGGAAGTGCAGACACTCGCAATGCTCCTTCCAAGCTTTTGGACCCATTGGAGGGGTGTGGGCTCCCACATACCGAATCCTGCCGGGTCCATGGGGAGGATGAATGTGGGATTGGATAATTCACCGAGACATTTGGGAAATTAAAATACCTGGTGGGCCTAACCGATTTATAGTTGGTACTCCTGGAATAACACCCGACATTTGGGTGGGGATAGGGAGCCAATGGACACTCTGGCCGTTAGAACCCCCACAGCTCCAGTGTATACGCAAACTGAGGCCAGGAGAAGTCGTCACTGTTCACGACCATGTTTGTTGGGAGGGTAAGGGACAAGGAACTACCCTAGCAGGACACCTGCTTTTCCATGCAAATAATAGCTGTGTGTATGTTAAGGCCACCATTTTGCAAGATATACATTTTAATCTCACCACTGTTGCTGGCAGTAATATTATTTATTGACCTGCGGACAAAAATTTGCCAACAGCCCTTAAGTTTCAGATACCTTTTAATTGGACTGCCTTAGTACCTGATCGGTTCCAAAATTTGCTTTCACTCCTCCCAGAGGTCCAGAAAATCTCTGAATTGCAAGGGCAAATTCATATATTCCAAAATATATATCGAATTGAAGAGAATGCTTTTCATACAGCGTATAGAATGTCTACTTTATGCCCTAAGTATGATGTATTGTGTTCTGTGACAAAGGCTGTACAACAATCCCATCATATTATTCCAGTGGGGATGTTAATGCTTTTATTGTTATTGTTTA
This sequence comes from Emys orbicularis, assembly GCF_028017835.1. Lineage (NCBI taxonomy): Eukaryota > Metazoa > Chordata > Testudines > Emydidae > Emys > Emys orbicularis. Next base: position 50,401,795 of record NC_088694.1, read on the forward strand.
GCCTAGGATTATGTTATTGCTGTTGTAAAAAACGTAATAATAATGGCACCTTCCATGTTGATACTGACCATGCATTGTCATTGCCTTCAACCAAAACCCCAAAGGCTATGCCACTTAATTTAGAATCAGAGATACAGAATTTAATGAATATGCAAGTTTAGGCCAAGGTGGTGCCAAAAAGGCACCAAAGGGGGGTTTGTAAAGGAAAAATTAAGTAGGCCTGAACTTTGGTCAAGACAACTGTGTATGTGGTCAGTGGGTAGGAGGGGGGAGCGAGGAAAATTACTAACAAGACACAATTGCAACAGCCAATCTTGCTTAATGTAACTGCAACAGTTAGTGTTAGGAAAGCCGTTAACCGCAAAAGAACAACCTGTGAATAACAGGAAAAGCTTGTTTTTGCTGTATTCCTAATAAGGGAAAATATGAATAAGGAAGTATGTGTAACTAAATGTGGTTTTGATCTATATAAGCTTGTGTGTTCCCTTTCTTGGGGGAACTGCTAGACTGGTGGTCTCCCCCTGCATGCTTGTAATAAAGGCTGTTCTGATCCAAACACAACACGTGGTAATTTCCCCACAACACTGCTAAACTCGCCTCGCCAGGCTGCATATGCTCCGCCCCCGGTTTTTGTATGAGTCCCTGCATTGCTCTGTGTCACTGGAGCAGTAATAGGTGGCGGTGTTCGCAGCTGTCAGCGAGCGCAGCTGCAGGGAGAGTGCATTTTTAGCCGTGTCTTGGAGACGCTTAGGCAGCTCTGGAGAGACGGGGTGTAGCCTGTGCCCCCGGTAGCGCCTATATAGCCCAGCCACTCCAGGCCTTTGCCGGGAGGCTGCCGGACCCAGTGCCAGCCTGCGATAGTGATGGAGAACCTGGAGACAGCACAGGTCAGAGTGAAGGAGTCGGAGGGTTTCACAACTCCCAGGCCAGACTGGACCAGCTGCACCTGGGACAGAGCAGCTGGGAAAAGGAGTTAAGGCCCCGATTCTGCTTCTAAGGACTCCGTCTTGTCTCCCAAATCTCCCCTGGACACTCACCCGGGGCAGCGGCCAGTGACAGCATGAGGACGAGTAAAGATTTCATGCTGGTTTTCAAGTGAAACGCAAACCAATGAAGATGCGGGTCAGGCCCTGAGCAGGCGGGTCCCGGTGAGAACCCAGGAGCTGCTCTTTAAATGGGGAACGGGGGCCTGAGATTTGCATAAAACACCCCAACCTCCCTCCTCCCTCTTGAAAAGGAGCTGGAACAAGGAGCGATCTCCAGCGCCCATTGGCCAGTCTCCCCTCATTAGCTGTGCGACAGGCTGGGGACGAGCAGAGCATTAGTGAGCGCCTCCTAATCACTGCCCGGGTTCCAGCTGTCCGGGGTCTGAGACTGGTGCCCATCACTGTGGCATCTTGGCACTGGGCGTTTGCAAGTGTAAAGTTGGGGTTGTTTTGAGCTCCAATCAAGCCGATGACGGAGGGTTTGTTTGAGCAGGGAGGGCTCAGACTCTTTGCCCCCTGTTCACATTTAAAAGTCCCTTTAAACCCCCAGGAAACCTGGAAATGAGCGGACAGGACACAAGGGAATTGTGAGCATTTCCCCCACACAGGGACCGGCATGTGGGTATCTCTGAGTGGGGATAAACTTCCCGGGAGGCTGGAGCGCTGTGGGGGGGATGGGAGAGTCAGACCCTCCCCCTTCCTGTTTGGGGTTGTAAAATAAACATCGCAGCAGTGGATACTGCAAACTGTGGTGGGCACAGAGACAATGTAGAGAATGGATGTCCCGATGCTGAGACGCTCCTTGGAGTATCTAATGGGCAAGGAAAGGCCGGTTTTAGGAGCAGACTGACAAACAGCTCCGGGGAAAGGGAAGGGAACTGGGCCCTGAGAAGAGATGCAGTCTTTGGCCTGGGGTTGCAGTGACAGGAATGAGGAACTGTGAAATGGAACGCTTTCCCTGTGGGCCTTTTAAAACAGATACACAACACACAATCAACCTGTGGAACTCCTTGCCAGAGGACACGATGAAGGCCAACACTATAACAGGCTTGAAAAAAGAACTAGATACATTCATGGAAGATAGCCAGGATGGGCAGGGATGGGGTCCCTAGCCTCTGTTTGTCAGAAGCTGGGAATGGGAGACACTGGATGGATCACTTGGTGGTTCCCTGTTCTGTTCATTCCCTCTGGGGCTCCTGGCATTGGCCACTGTCAGAGGACAGGACACTGGGCTAGATGGACCTTTGGTCTGATCCAGTCTGGCCATTCATATGTAACAGTGTGTGCGCAGCACACTGCTCCTGGCAGGGTGGGGTGAGACCCAGGCGATGTTTGGGGCTCCACAGGGCCGGCGCAAAGACTAGGCAAACTAGGCAGCTGCCTAGGCCGCCAATCAAGACGCTGGCTGCAGATCGCAGACTGTAGGGAGGTAGGACGTATACGATAAGAACCACGCTCCCAATGAATTGCTTGCACAGGGCAGCTCCTCGGAGAGCGGGCTGCAGGATTTCCAGGGCAGAGGCTCTGCTCCCTGGGGAGAGAAGGGAGGGAGGCCGCGGCTGGCAGCTCTGGGGGCTCTCTCGCGTGGAGGGGCAGCTAAGCTGCTTTAACCCACCTCCCTGGGCCCCAGCTTTCTACCCTCCCAACCCTGCTTTGGCATGAGGGTCGCACACTCTCTGCCTCGCAGACCTGCCTGCCCCACGCCCCCCTGCTGGAGCGAGAGCCCAGCATTCAACTCCCCAGCCCGGGCGCAGGATGGACTAGTCAAAGCAAAGCAGGCCACACGCTCCCATTGCCCATTGCAATTGCACTTGGCCCGCTGCTGCATGCCAGGGACTGGAGAGGGGAGCGCCCATTTCACCTTGCGGCTCTTTGAATACTACCCACCCGCCACCCCCCGGCCAAACCCAGATTGTGCCCTCTCCCCCCTCCACACCCAAACCCGGTCTGCTTCCCTTCCGCTCCCCAGCCAAACCCGATCCTCCCAGTGACCGAACCCGGTCTGCTACCCTTCCCCCTCCCGACCAAACCCGAACCCCCACTGACTGAACCCGGTCTGCTCCCCTTCCCCTCTCAAGCCAAACCCGATCCTCCCACTGTCCGAACCCAGTCTGCTTCCCTTCCCCTCCCCAGCCAAACCTGAACCCCAGTGACCGAACCCGGTCTGCTTCCCTTCCCCTCCCCAGCCAAACCCGATCCTCTCAGTGACCGAACCCGGTCTGCTTCCCTTCCCCTCCCCAGCCAAACCCGATCCTCCAATTGACCGAACCCAGTCTGCTCCCGTTCCGCTCCCAAGCCAAACCCGATCCTCCCACTGACCGAACCCGGTCTGCTTCCCTTCCCCTCCCCAGCCAAACCCGATCCTCCCAGTGACCGAACCAGGTCTGCTCCCCTTCCCCCTCCCGACCAAACCCGATCCTCCCAGTGACCAAACCCGGTCTGCTCCCCTTCCCCTCCCCAGCCAAACCCGAACCTCCCATTGACCGAATCCGGTCTGCTTCCCTTCCCCTCCCCAGCCAAACCCGATCCTCCCAGTGACCGAACCCGGTCTGCTTCCCTTCCCCTCCCCTCCCCAGCCAAACCTGAACCCCCAGTGACCGAACCCGGTCTGCTTCCCTTCCCCTCCCCAGCCAAACCCGATCCTCTCAGTGACCGAACCCGGTCTGCTTCCCTTCCCCTCCCCAGCCAAACCCGATCCTCCCATTGACCGAACCCAGTCTGCTCCAGTTCCGCTCCCCAGCCAAACCCGATCCTCTCACTGACCGAACCCGGTCTGCTTCCGTTTCCCTCCCCAGCCAAACCCGATCCTCCCAGTGACCGAACCCGGTCTGCTTCCCTTCCCCTCCCCTCCCCAGCCAAACCTGAACCCCCAGTGACCGAACCCGGTCTGCTTCCCTTCCCCTCCCCAGCCAAACCCGATCCTCTCAGTGACCGAACCCGGTCTGCTTCCCTTCCCCTCCCCAGCCAAACCCGATCCTCCCATTGACCGAACCCAGTCTGCTCCAGTTCCGCTCCCCAGCCAAACCCGATCCTCTCATTGACCGAACCCGGTCTGCTTCCGTTTCCCTCCCCAGCCAAACCCGATCCTCCCAGTGACCGAACCCGGTCTGCTCCCGTTCCGCTCCCCAGCCAAACCCGATCATCCCATTGACCGAACCCAGTCTGCTCCCGTTCCGCTCCCCAGCCAAACCCGATCCTCCCACTGACCGAACCCGGTCTGCTCCACTTCCCCTCCCCAGCCAAACCTGAACCTCCCATTGACCGAACCCGGTCTGCTTCCCTTCCCCTCTCCAGCCAAACCCGAACCCCCACTGACGGTCTGCTTCCCCTCCCTATCAAACCCAATTCCTTCTCTGACCGAACCTGGTCTGCTCCCCTTCCGCTCCCCAGCCAAACCCGAACCACCACTGACCGAACCCGGTCTGCTCCTCTTCCCCACCTAACTTGATACGCCACTGACTCAACCAGGTCTGCTCCCTTTCTGCTCCCCAGCCAAACCCGAATCCCCACTGACCGAACCCAGTCTGTTCCCCTTCCCCAGCCAAACCTGAACCCCCACTAACCGAACCCAGTCTGCTCCCCTTCCCCACTTAACCCGATACCCGACTGACTCAACCCGGTCTGCTCCCCTTCTGCTCCCCAGCCAAACCCGAACCCCCACTGACCGAACCCAGTCTGTTCCCCTTCCCCACCTAACCCGATACCCCACTGACTCAACCCGGTCTGCTCCCCTTCTGCTCCCCAGCCAAACCCGAACCCCCACTGACGGTCTGCTTCCCCTATCTATCAAACCCAATTCCTTCTCTGACCGAATCCGGTCTGCTCCCCTTCCGCTCCCCAGCCAAACCCAAACCCCCACTGACCGAACCCAGTCTGTTCCCCTTCCCCACCTAACCCGATACCCCACTGACGCAACCCGGTCTGCTCCCCTTCTGCTCCCAAGCCAAACCCGAACCCCCACTGACGGTCTGGTTCCCCTCCCTATCAAACCCAATTCCTTCTCTGACCGAACCCGGTCTGCTCCCCTTCCGCTCCCCAGCCAAACCCGAACCCCCAATGACCGAACCCGGTCTGCTCCCCTTCCCCACCTAACCTGATACCCCACTGACTCAACCCGGTCTGCTCCCCAGCCAAATCCGAACCCCCACTGATGGTCTGCTTCCCCTCCCTATCAAACCCAATTCCTTCTCTGACGGAACCCGGTCTGCTCCCCTTCCGCTCCCCAGCCAAACCCGAACCCCCAATGACCGAACCCGGTCTGCTCCCCTTCCCCACCTAACCTGATATCCCACTGACTCAATCCGGTCTGCTCCCCTTCTGCTCCCCAGCCAAACCAGAACCCACACTGACCGAACCCAGTCTGCTCCCCTTCCCCACCTAACCCGATACCCCACTGACTCAACCCGGTCTGCTCCCCTTCTGCTCCCCAGCCAAACCCGAAACCCCACTGACGGTCTGCTTCCGCTCCCTATGTAACCCAATTCCTTCTCACTGAACCCGGTCTGCTCCCCTTCCGCTCCCCAGCCAAACCCGAACCGCAACTGACCGAACCCGGTCTGCTCCCCTTCCCCACCTAACCCGATACCCCACTGACTCAACCCGGTCTGCTCCCCAGCCAAACCCGAACCCCCACTGACTCAACCCGGTCTGCTCCCCTTCTGCTCCAAAGCCAAACCCGAAGCCCCACTGACCGAACCCAGTCTGTTCCCCTTCCCCACCTAACCCGATACCCCACTGACACAACCCGGTCTGCTCCCCTTCTGCTCCCCAGCCAAACCCGAACCCCCACTGACCGAACACAGTCTGTTCCCCTTCCCCACCTAACCCGATACTCCAGTGACTCAACCCGGTCTGCTCCCCTTCTGCTCCCCAGCCAAACCCGAACCCCCACTGACCGAACCCAGTCTGCTCCCCTTCCCCACCTAACCCGATACCCCACTGACTCAACCCGGTCTGCTCCCCTTCTGCTCCCCAGCCAAACCCGAACACCCACTGACCGAACCCAGTCTGTTCCCCTTCCCCACCTAACCTGATACCCCACTGACTCAACCCGGTCTGTTCCCCTTCTGCTCCCCAGCGAAACCCGAACCCCCACTGACGGTCTGGTTCCCCTCCCTATCAAACCCAATTCCTTTTCTGACCGAACCCGGTCTGCTCCCCTTCTGCTCCCGAGCCAAACCCGAACCCCCACTGACTGAACCTGGTCTGCTCCCCTTCCCCACCTAACCTGATACCCCACTGACTCAACCCGGTCTGCTCCCCTTCTGCTCCCCAGCCAAACCCGAACCCCCACTGACCGAACCCAGTCTGCTCCCCTTCCCCACCTAACCCGATACCCCACTGACCGAACCCAGTCTGCTCCCCTTCCCCACCTAATGCGATACCCCACTGACTCAACCCGGTCTGCTCCCCTTCTGCTCCCCAGCCAAACCCGAACCCCCACTGACCGAACCCAGTCTGCTCCCCTTCCCCACCTAACCCGATACACCACTGACTCAACCCGGTCTGCTCCCCTTCTGCTCCCCAGCCAAACCCGAACCCCCACTGACGGTCTGGTTCCCCTCCCTATCAAACCCAATTCCTTCTCTGACCAAACCTGGTCTGCTCCCCTTCTGCTCCCCAGCCAAACCCGAACCCCCACTGACCGAACATGGTCTGCTCCCCTTCCCCACCTAACCTGGTACTCCACTGACTCAACCCGGTCTGCTCCCCTTCTGCTCCCCAGCAAAACCCGAACCCCCACTGACCGAACCCAGGCTGCTTCCCTTCCCCACCTAACCCGATACCCCACTGACTCAACCCGGTCTGTTCCCCTTCTGCTCCCCAGCCAAACCCGAACCCCCACTGACCGAACCCAGTCTGCTCCCCTTCCCCACCTAACCTGATACCCCACTGTCTCAACCCGGTCTGCTCCCCTTCTGCTCCCCAGTGAAACCCGAACCCCCACTGACGGTCTGGTTCCCCTCCCTATCAAACCCAATTCCTTCTCTGACCGAACCCGGTCTGCTCCCCTTCTGCTCCCCAGCCAAACCCGAACCCCCACTGACCGAACGTGGTCTGCTCCCCTTCCCCACCTAACCTGATACTCCACTGACTCAACCCGGTCTGCTCACCTTCTGCTCCCCAGCCAAACCCGAACCCCCACTCACCGAACTCAGTCTGCTCCCCTTCCCCACCTAACCCGATACCCCAGTGACTCAACCCGGTCTGCTCCCCTTCTGCTCCCCAGCCAAACCCGAACCCCCACTGACCGAACCCGATCTGCTCCCCTTCCCCACCTAACCTGATACCCCACTGACTCAACCCGAACTGCTCCACTTCTGCTCCCCAGCCAAACCCGAACCCCCACTGACTGAACCTGGTCTGCTCCCCTTCCCCACCTAACCTGATACCCCACTGACTCAACCCGGTCTGCTCCCCTTCTGCTCCCCAGCCAAACCCGAACCCCCATTGACGGTCTGGTTCCCCTCCCTGTCAAACTTAATTCCTTCTCTGACCGAACCCGGTCTGCTCCCCTTCCGCTCCCCAGCCAAACCCGAACCCCCACTGACCAAACCTGGTCTGCTCCCCTTCCCCACCTAACCTGATACCCCACTGACTCAACCCGGTCTGCTCCCCAGCCAAACCCGAACCCCCACTGACCGAACCTGGTCTGCTCCCCTTCCCCACCTAACCTGATACCCCACTGACTCAACCCGGTCTGCTCCCCAGCCAAACCCGAACCCCCACTGACGGTCTGGTTCCCCTCCCTGTCAAACTCAATTCCTTCTCTAACCGAACCCGGTCTGCTCCCCTTCCGCTCCCCAACCAAACCAGAACCACCACTGACCGAACCCGGTCTGCTCCCCTTCCCCACCTAACCTGATCACCCACTGACTCAACCCGGTCTGCTCCCCTTCTGCTCCCCAGCCAAACCCGAACCCCCAGTGACCGAACCCAGTCTGTTCCCCTTCCCCACCTAACCCGATACCCCACTGACTCAACCCGGTCTGCTCCCCAGCCAAACCCGAACCCCCACTGACCGAACCTGGTCTGCTCCCCTTCCCCACCTAATCTGATACCCCACTGACTCAACCCGGTCTGCTCCCCTTCTGCTCCCCAGCCAAACCCGAACCCCCACTGACCGAAACCGGTCTGCTCCCCTTCCCCACCTAACCCGATACCCCACTGACTCAACCCGTTCTGTTCCCCTTCTGCTCCCCAGCCAAACACGAACCTCCACTGACCGAACCCAGTCTGCTCCCCTTCCCCACCTAACCTGATACCCCACTGACTCAACCCGGTCTGCTCCCCTTCCCCTCCCCAGCCAAACCTGAACCCCAGTGACCGAACCCGGTCTGCTTCCCTTCCCCTCCCCAGCCAAACCCGATCCTCTCAGTGACCGAACCCGGTCTGCTTCCCTTCCCCTCCCCAGCCAAACCCGAACCCCCACTGACTGAACCCGGTCTGCTCCCCTTCCCCTCCCAAGCGAAACCCGATCCTCCCACTGTCCGAACCCGGTCTGCTTCCCTTCCCCTCCCCTCCCCAGCCAAACCTGAACCCCCAGTGACCGAACCCGGTCTGCTTCCCTTCCCCTCCCCAGCCAAACCCGATCCTCTCAGTGACCGAACCCGGTCTGCTTCCCTTCCCCTCCCCAGCCAAACCCGATCCTCCCATTGACCGAACCCAGTCTGCTCCAGTTCCGCTCCCCAGCCAAACCCGATCCTCTCACTGACCGAACCCGGTCTGCTTCCGTTTCCCTCCCCAGCCAAACCCGATCCTCCCAGTGTCCGAACCCGGTCTGCTTCCCTTCCCCTCCCCTCCCCAGCCAAACCTGAACCCCCAGTGACCGAACCCGGTCTGCTTCCCTTCCCCTCCCCAGCCAAACCCGATCCTCTCAGTGACCGAACCCGGTCTGCTTCCCTTCCCCTCCCCAGCCAAACCCGATCCTCCCATTGACCGAACCCAGTCTGCTCCAGTTCCGCTCCCCAGCCAAACCCGATCCTCTCACTGACCGAACCCGGTCTGCTTCCGTTTCCCTCCCCAGCCAAACCCGATCCTCCCAGTGACCGAACCCGGTCTGCTCCCGTTCCGCTCCCCAGCCAAACCCGATCATCCCATTGACCGAACCCAGTCTGCTCCCGTTCCGCTCCCCAGCCAAACCCGATCCTCCCACTGACCGAACCCGGTCTGCTCCACTTCCCCTCCCCAGCCAAACCTGAACCTCCCATTGACCGAACCCGGTCTGCTCCCTTTCCCCCTCCCCACCAAACCTGATCCTCCCACTGACCGAACCCGGTCTGCTTCCCTTCCCCTCTCCAGCCAAACCCGAACCCCCACTGACGGTCTGCTTCCCCTCCCTATCAAACCCAATTCCTTCTCTGACCGAACCTGGTCTGCTCCCCTTCCGCTCCCCAGCCAAACCCGAACCACCACTGACCGAACCCGGTCTGCTCCTCTTCCCCACCTAACTTGATACGCCACTGACTCAACCAGGTCTGCTCCCTTTCTGCTCCCCAGCCAAACCCGAATCCCCACTGACCGAACCCAGTCTGTTCCCCTTCCCCAGCCAAACCTGAACCCCCACTGACCGAACCCAGTCTGTTCCCCTTCCCCACCTAACCCGATACCCCACTGACTCAACCCGGTCTGCTCCCCTTCTGCTCCCCAGCCAAACCCGAACCCCCACTGACGGTCTGCTTCCCCTATCTATCAAACCCAATTCCTTCTCTGACCGAATCCGGTCTGCTCCCCTTCCGGTCCCCAGCCAAACCCAAACCCCCACTGACCGAACCCAGTCTGTTCCCCTTCCCCACCTAACCCGATACCCCACTGACTCAACCCGGTCTGCTCCCCTTCTGCTCCCAAGCCAAACCCGAACCCCCACTGACGGTCTGCTTCCCCTATCTATCAAACCCAATTCCTTCTCTGACCGAATCCGGTCTGCTCCCCTTCCGGTCCCCAGCCAAACCCAAACCCCCACTGACCGAACATGGTCTGCTCCCCTTCCCCACCTAACCTGGTACTCCACTGACTCAACCCGGTCTGCTCCCCTTCTGCTCCCCAGCAAAACCCGAACCCCCATTCACCGAACCCAGGCTGCTTCCCTTCCCCACCTAACCCGATACCCCACCGACTCAACCCGGTCTGTTCCCCTTCTGCTCCCCAGCCAAACCCGAACCCCCACTGACCGAACCCAGTCTCCTCCCCTTCCCCACCTAACCTGATACCCCACTGTCTCAACCCGGTCTGCTCCCCTTCTGCTCCCCAGTGAAACCCGAACCCCCACTGACGGTCTGGTTCCCCTCCCTATCAAACCCAATTCCTTCTCTGACCGAACCCGGTCTGCTCCCCTTCTGCTCCCCAGCCAAACCCGAACCCCCACTGACCGAACCCAGTCTGCTCCCCTTCCCCACCTAACCCGATACCCCACTGACCGAACCCAGTCTGCTCCCCTTCCCCACCTAACGCGATACCCCACTGACTCAACCCGGTCTGCTCCCCTTCTGCTCCCCAGCCAAACCCGAACCCCCACTGACCGAACCCAGTCTGCTCCCCTTCCCCACCTAACCCGATACACCACTGACTCAACCCGGTCTGCTCCCCTTCTGCTCCCCAGCCAAACCCGAACCCCCACTGACGGTCTGGTTCCCCTCCCTATCAAACCCAATTCCTTCTCTGACCAAACCTGGTCTGCTCCCCTTCTGCTCCCCAGCCAAACCCGAACCCCCACTGACCGAACATGGTCTGCTCCCCTTCCCCACCTAACCTGGTACTCCACTGACTCAACCCGGTCTGCTCCCCTTCTGCTCCCCAGCAAAACCCGAACCCCCACTGACCGAACCCAGGCTGCTTCCCTTCCCCACCTAACCCGATACCCCACTGACTCAACCCGGTCTGTTCCCCTTCTGCTCCCCAGCCAAACCCGAACCCCCACTGACCGAACCCAGTCTGCTCCCCTTCCCCACCTAACCTGATACCCCACTGTCTCAACCCGGTCTGCTCCCCTTCTGCTCCCCAGTGAAACCCGAACCCCCACTGACGGTCTGGTTCCCCTCCCTATCAAACCCAATTCCTTCTCTGACCGAACCCGGTCTGCTCCCCTTCTGCTCCCCAGCCAAACCCGAACCCCCACTGACCGAACGTGGTCTGCTCCCCTTCCCCACCTAACCTGATACTCCACTGACTCAACCCGGTCTGCTCACCTTCTGCTCCCCAGCCAAACCCGAACCCCCACTCACCGAACTCAGTCTGCTCCCCTTCCCCACCTAACCCGATACCCCAGTGACTCAACCCGGTCTGCTCCCCTTCTGCTCCCCAGCCAAACCCGAACCCCCACTGACCGAACCCGATCTGCTCCCCTTCCCCACCTAACCTGATACCCCACTGACTCAACCCGAACTGCTCCACTTCTGCTCCCCAGCCAAACCCGAACCCCCACTGACTGAACCTGGTCTGCTCCCCTTCCCCACCTAACCTGATACCCCACTGACTCAACCCGGTCTGCTCCCCTTCTGCTCCCCAGCCAAACCCGAACCCCCATTGACGGTCTGGTTCCCCTCCCTGTCAAACTTAATTCCTTCTCTGACCGAACCCGGTCTGCTCCCCTTCCGCTCCCCAGCCAAACCCGAACCCCCACTGACCAAACCTGGTCTGCTCCCCTTCCCCACCTAACCTGATACCCCACTGACTCAACCCGGTCTGCTCCCCAGCCAAACCCGAACCCCCACTGACCGAACCTGGTCTGCTCCCCTTCCCCACCTAACCTGATACCCCACTGACTCAACCCGGTCTGCTCCCCAGCCAAACCCGAACCCCCACTGACGGTCTGGTTCCCCTCCCTGTCAAACTCAATTCCTTCTCTAACCGAACCCGGTCTGCTCCCCTTCCGCTCCCCAACCAAACCAGAACCACCACTGACCGAACCCGGTCTGCTCCCCTTCCCCACCTAACCTGATCACCCACTGACTCAACCCGGTCTGCTCCCCTTCTGCTCCCCAGCCAAACCCGAACCCCCAGTGACCGAACCCAGTCTGTTCCCCTTCCCCACCTAACCCGATACCCCACTGACTCAACCCGGTCTGCTCCCCAGCCAAACCCGAACCCCCACTGACTCAACCCGGTCTGCTCCCCTTCTGCTCCAAAGCCAAACCCGAAGCCCCACTGACCGAACCCAGTCTGTTCCCCTTCCCCACCTAACCCGATACCCCACTGACACAACCCGGTCTGCTCCCATTCTGCTCCCCAGCCAAACCCGAACCCCCACTCACCGAACTCAGTCTGCTCCCCTTCCCCACCTAACCCGATACCCCAGTGACTCAACCCGGTCTGCTCCCCTTCTGCTCCCCAGCCAAACCCGAACCCCCAATGACCAAACCTGGTCTGCTCCCCTTCCCCACCTAACCTGATACCCCACTGACTCAACCCGGTCTGCTCCCCAGCCAAACCCGAACCCCCACTGACCGAACCTGGTCTGCTCCCCTTCCCCACCTAACCTGATACCCCACTGACTCAACCCGGTCTGCTCCCCTTCTGCTCCCCAGCCAAACCCGAACCCCCACTGACGGTCTGGTTCCCCTCCCTGTCAAACTCAATTCCTTCTCTAACCGAACCCGGTCTGCTCCCCTTCCGCTCCCCAACCAAACCAGAACCACCACTGACCAAACCTGGTCTGCTCCCCTTCCCCACCTAACCTGATACCCCACTGACTCAACCCGGTCTGCTCCCCAGCCAAACCCGAACCCCCACTGACCGAACCTGGTCTGCTCCCCTTCCCCACCTAACCTGATACCCCACTGACTCAACCCGGTCTGCTCCCCAGCCAAACCCGAACCCCCACTGACGGTCTGGTTCCCCTCCCTGTCAAACTCAATTCCTTCTCTAACCGAACCGAACCCAGCCAAACCTGAACCTCCCATTGACCGAACCCGGTCTGCTCCCTTTCCCCCTCCCCACCAAACCTGATCCTCCCACTGACCGAACCCGGTCTGCTTCCCTTCCCCTCTCCAGCCAAACCCGAACCCCCACTGACGGTCTGCTTCCCCTCCCTATCAAACCCAATTCCTTCTCTGACCGAACCTGGTCTGCTCCCCTTCCCCACCTAACCCGATACCCCAGTGACTCAACCCGGTCTGCTCCCCTTCTGCTCCCCAGCCAAACCCGAACCCCCAGTGACCGAACCCAGTCTGTTCCCCTTCCCCACCTAACCCGATACCCCACTGACTCAACCCGGTCTGCTCCCCAGCCAAACCCGAACCCCCACTGACCGAACCTGGTCTGCTCCCCTTCCCCACCTAATCTGATACCCCACTGACTCAACCCGGTCTGCTCCCCTTCTGCTCCCCAGCCAAACCCGAACCCCCACTGACCGAAACCGGTCTGCTCCCCTTCCCTACCTAACCCGATACCCCACTGACTCAACCCGTTCTGTTCCCCTTCTGCTCCCCAGCCAAACACGAACCTCCACTGACCGAACCCAGTCTGCTCCCCTTCCCCACCTAACCTGATACCCCACTGACTCAACCCGGTCTGCTCCCCTTCCCCTCCCCAGCCAAACCTGAACCCCAGTGACCGAACCCGGTCTGCTTCCCTTCCCCTCCCCAGCCAAACCCGATCCTCTCAGTGACCGAACCCGGTCTGCTTCCCTTCCCCTCCCCAGCCAAACCCGATCCTCCCATTGACCGAACCCAGTCTGCTCCCGTTCCGCTCCCAAGCCAAACCCGATCCTCCCACTGACCGAACCCGGTCTGCTTCCCTTCCCCTCCCCAGCCAAACCCGATCCTCCCAGTGACCGAACCAGGTCTGCTCCCCTTCCCCCTCCCGACCAAACCCGATCCTCCCAGTGACCAAACCCGGTCTGCTCCCCTTCCCCTCCCCAGCCAAACCCGAACCTCCCATTGACCGAATCCGGTCTGCTTCCCTTCCCCTCCCCAGCCAAACCCGATCCTCCCAGTGACCGAACCCGGTCTGCTTCCCTTCCCCTCCCCAGCCAAACCCGAACGCCCACTGACTGAACCCGGTCTGCTCCCCTTCCCCTCCCAAGCGAAACCCGATCCTCCCACTGTCCGAACCCGGTCTGCTTCCCTTCCCCTCCCCTCCCCAGCCAAACCTGAACCCCCAGTGACCGAACCCGGTCTGCTTCCCTTCCCCTCCCCAGCCAAACCCGATCCTCTCAGTGACCGAACCCGGTCTGCTTCCCTTCCCCTCCCCAGCCAAACCCGATCCTCCCATTGACCGAACCCAGTCTGCTCCAGTTCCGCTCCCCAGCCAAACCCGATCCTCTCACTGACCGAACCCGGTCTGCTTCCGTTTCCCTCCCCAGCCAAACCCGATCCTCCCAGTGTCCGAACCCGGTCTGCTTCCCTTCCCCTCCCCTCCCCAGCCAAACCTGAACCCCCAGTGACCGAACCCGGTCTGCTTCCCTTCCCCTCCCCAGCCAAACCCGATCCTCTCAGTGACCGAACCCGGTCTGCTCCCCTTCCCCTCCCCAGCCAAACCCGATCCTCCCATTGACCGAACCCAGTCTGCTCCAGTTCCGCTCCCCAGCCAAACCCGATCCTCTCACTGACCGAACCCGGTCTGCTTCCGTTTCCCTCCCCAGCCAAACCCGATCCTCCCAGTGACCGAACCCGGTCTGCTCCCGTTCCGCTCCCCAGCCAAACCCGATCATCCCATTGACCGAACCCAGTCTGCTCCCGTTCCGCTCCCCAGCCAAACCCGATCCTCCCACTGACCGAACCCGGTCTGCTCCACTTCCCCTCCCCAGCCAAACCTGAACCTCGCATTGACCGAACCCGGTCTGCTCCCTTTCCCCCTCCCCACCAAACCTGATCCTCCCACTGACCGAACCCGGTCTGCTTCCCTTCCCCTCTCCAGCCAAACCCGAACCCCCACTGACGGTCTGCTTCCCCTCCCTATCAAACCCAATTCCTTCTCTGACCGAACCTGGTCTGCTCCCCTTCCGCTCCCCAGCCAAACCCGAACCACCACTGACCGAACCCGGTCTGCTCCTCTTCCCCACCTAACTTGATACGCCACTGACTCAACCAGGTCTGCTCCCTTTCTGCTCCCCAGCCAAACCCGAATCCCCACTGACCGAACCCAGTCTGTTCCCCTTCCCCAGCCAAACCTGAACCCCCACTAACCGAACCCAGTCTGCTCCCCTTCCCCACTTAACCCGATACCCGACTGACTCAACCCGGTCTGCTCCCCTTCTGCTCCCCAGCCAAACCCGAACCCCCACTGACCGAACCCAGTCTGTTCCCCTTCCCCACCTAACCCGATACCCCACTGACTCAACCCGGTCTGCTCCCCTTCTGCTCCCCAGCCAAACCCGAACCCCCACTGACGGTCTGCTTCCCCTATCTATGAAACCCAATTCCTTCTCTGACCGAATCCGGTCTGCTCCCCTTCCGGTCCCCAGCCAAACCCAAACCCCCACTGACCGAACCCAGTCTGTTCCCCTTCCCCACCTAACCCGATACCCCACTGACTCAACCCGGTCTGCTCCCCTTCTGCTCCCAAGCCAAACCCGAACCCCCACTGACGGTCTGGTTCCCCTCCCTATCAAACCCAATTCCTTCTCTGACCGAACCCGGTCTGCTCCCCTTCCGCTCCCCAGCCAAACCCGAACCCCCACTGACCGAACCCGGTCTGCTCCCCTTCCCCACCTAACCTGATACCCCACTGACTCAACCCGGTCTGCTCCCCTTCTGCTCCCCAGCCAAACCCGAACCCCCATTCACCGAACCCAGTCTGTCCCCTTCCCCACCTAACCCGATACCCCACTGACTCAACCCGGTCTGCTCCCCAGCCAAATCCGAACCCCCACTGATGGTCTGCTTCCCCTCCCTATCAAACCCAATTCCTTCTCTGACGGAACCCGGTCTGCTCCCCTTCCGCTCCCCAGCCAAACCCGAACCCCCAATGACCGAATCCGGTCTGCTCCCCTTCCCCACCTAACCTGATATCCCACTGACTCAATCCGGTCTGCTCCCCTTCTGCTCCCCAGCCAAGCCGGAACCCACAGTGACCGAACCCAGTCTGTTCCCCTTCCCCACCTAACCCGATACCCCACTGACTCAACCCGGTCTGCTCCCCTTCTGCTCCCCAGCCAAACCCGAAACCCCACTGACGGTCTGCTTCCGCTCCCTATCAAACCCAATTCCTTCTCACTGAACCCGGTCTGCTCCCCTTCCGCTCCCCAGCCAAACCCGAACCGCAACTGACCGAACCCGGTCTGCTCCCCTTCCCCACCTAACCCGATACCCCACTGACTCAACCCGGTCTGCTCCCCAGCCAAACCCGAACCCCCACTGACTCAACCCGGTCTGCTCCCCTTCTGCTCCAAAGCCAAACCCGAAGCCCCACTGACCGAACCCAGTCTGTTCCCCTTCCCCACCTAACCCGATACCCCACTGACACAACCCGGTCTGCTCCCATTCTGCTCCCCAGCCAAACCCGAACCCCCACTGACCGAACACAGTCTGTTCCCCTTCCCCACCTAACCCGATACTCCACTGACTCAACCCGGTCTGCTCCCCTTCTGCTCCCCAGCCAAACCCGAACCCCCACTGACCGAACCCAGTCTGCTCCCCTTCCCCACCTAACCCGATACCCCACTGACTCAACCCGGTCTGTTCCCCTTCTGCTCCCCAGCCAAACCCGAACCCCCACTGACGGTCTGGTTCCCCTCCCTATCAAACCCAATTCCTTTTCTGACCGAACCCGGTCTGCTCCCCTTCTGCTCCCCAGCCAAACCCGAAACCCCACTGACTGAACCTGGTCTGCTCCCCTTCCCCACCTAACCTGATACCCCACTGACTCAACCCGGTCTGCTCTCCTTCTGCTCCCCAGCCAAACCCGAACCCCCACTGACCGAACCCGGTCTGCTCCCCTTCCCCACCTAACCTGATACCCCACTGACTCAACCCGGTCTGCCCCCCTTCTGCTCCCCAGCCAAACACGAACCTCCACTGACCGAACCCAGTCTGCTCCCCTTCCCCACCTAACGCGATACCCCACTGACTCAACCCGGTCTGTTCCCCTTCTGCTCCCCAGCCAAACCCGAACCCCCACTGACCGAACCCAGTCTGTTCCCCTTCCCCACCTAAACCGATACCCCACTGACTCAATCCGGTCTGCTCCCCTTCTGCTCCCCAGCCAAACCCGTTTCCCCACTGACCGAACCCGGTCTGCTCCCCTTCCCCACCTAACCTGACATCCCACTGACTCAATCTGGTCTGCTCCCCTTCTGCTCCCCAGCCAAACCCGATCCCCCACTGACCGAACCCGGTGTGCTCCCCTTCCCCACCTAACCTGATACCCCACTGACTCAACCCGGTCTGCTCCCCTTCTGCTCCCCAGCCAAACCCGAACCCCCACTGACCGAACCTGGTCTGCTCCCCTTCCCCACCTAACCTGATACCCCACTGACTCAACCCGGTTTGCTCCCCAGCCAAACCCGAACCCCCACTGACGGTCTGGTTCCCCTCCCTGTCAAACTCAATTCCTTCTCTAACCGAACCCGGTCTGCTCCCCTTCCCCACCTAACCTGACATCCCACTGACTCAATCTGGTCTGCTCCCCTTCTGCTCCCCAGCCAAACCCGAACCCCCACTGACCGAACCCAGTCTGTTCCCCTTCCCCACCTAACCCGATACCCCACTGACTCAATCCGGTCTGCTCCCCTTCTGCTCCCCAGCCAAACCCGATTCCCCACTGACCGAACCCGGTCTGCTCCCCTTCCCCACCTAACCTGACATCCCACTGACTCAATCTGGTCTGCTCCCCTTCTGCTCCCCAGCCAAACCCGAACCCCCACTGACGGTCTGCTGCCCCTCCCTATCAAACCCAATTCCTTCTCACTGAACCCGGACTGCTCCCCTTCCGCTCCCCAGCCAAACCCGAACCCCCACTGACTCAACCCGGTCTGCTCCTCTTCTGCTCCAAAGCCAAACCCGAACCCCCACTTACCGAACCCAGTCTGTGCCCCTTCCCCACCTAACGCGATACCCCACTGACTCAACCCGGTCTGCTCCCCAGCCAAACCCGAACCCCCACTGACCGAACCCGGTCTGCTCCCCTTCCCCACCTAACCTGATACCCCACTGACTCAACCCGGTCTGCTCCCCTTCTGCTCCCCAGCCAAACCCGAACCCCCACTGACCGAACCTGGTCTGCTCCCCTTCCCCACCTAACCTGATACCCCACTGACTCAACCCGGTTTGCTCCCCAGCCAAACCCGAACCCCCACTGACGGTCTGGTTCCCCTCCCTGTCAAACTCAATTCCTTCTCTAACCGAACCCGGTCTGCTCCCCTTCCGCTCCCCAACCAAACCAGAACCACCACTGACCGAACCCGGTCTGCTCCCCTTCCCCACCTAACCTGATCACCCTCTGACTCAACCCGGTCTGCTCCCCTTCTGCTCCCCAGCCAAACCCGAACCCCCAGTGACCGAACCCAATCTGTGCCCCTTCCCCACCTAACCCGATACCCCACTGACTCAACCCGGTCTGGTCCCCAGCCAAACCCGAACCCCCACTGACCGAACCTGGTCTGCTCCCCTTCCCCACCTAATCTGATACCCCACTGACTCAACCGGGTCTGCTCCCCTTCTGCTCCCCAGCCAAACCCGAACCCTCACTGACCGAACCCAGTCTGCTCCCCTTCCCCACCTAACCTGATACCCCACTGACTCAACCTGGTCTGCTCCCCTTCTGCTCCCCAGCCAAACCCGAACCCCCACTGACCGAACCCAGTCTGCTCCCCTTCCCCACCTAACCCGATACCCCACTGACTCAACCCGGTCTGCTCCCCTTCTGCTCCCCAGCGAAACCCGAACCCCCACTGACGGTCTGGTTCCCCTCCCTATCAAACCCAATTCCTTCTCTGACCAAACCTGGTCTGCTCCCCTTCTGCTCCCCAGCCAAACCCGAACCCCCACTGACCGAACCTGGTCTGCTCCCCTTCCCCACCTAACCTGATACTCCACTGACTCAACCCGGTCTGCTCCCCTTCTGCTCCCCAGCTAAACCCGAACCCCCACTGACCGAACCCAGGCTGCTTCCCTTCCCCACCTAACCCTATACCCCACTGACTCAACCCGGTCTGCTCCCCTTCCCCTCCCCAGCCAAACCCGAACCACCACTGACCGAACCCGGTCTGCTCCCCTTCCCCACCTAACCTGATACCCCACTGACTCAACCCGGTCTGCTCCCCAGCCAAACCCCAACCCCCACTGACGGTCTGCTTCCCCTACCTATCAAACCCAATTCCTTCTCTGACTGAACCCGGTCTGCTCCCCTTCCGCTCCCCAGCCAAACCCGAACCCCCACTGACCGAACCCGGTCTGCTCCCCTTCCCCACCTAACCTGATACCCCACTGACTCAACCCGGTCTGCTCCCCTTCTGCTCCCCAGCCAAACCCGAACCCCCACTGACCGTACCCGGTCTGCTCCCCTTCCCCACCTAACCTGATACCCCAGTGACTCAACCCGGTCTGCTCCGCTTCTGCTCCCCAGCCAAACCCAAACGCCCACTGACCGAACCCAGTCTGCTCCCCTTCCCCACCTAACCCTATACCCCACTGACTCAACCCGGTCTGCTCCCCTTCTGCTCCCCAGCCAAACCCGAACCCCCACTGACCGAACCCAGTCTGCTATCCTTCCCCACCTAACCCTATACCCCACTGACTCAACCCGGTCTGCTCCCCTTCTGCTCCCCAGCCAAATCCGAACCCCCTCTGATGGTCTGGTTCCCTTCCCTATCAAACCCAATTCTTTCTCTGACCGAACACGGTCTGCTCCCCTTCTGCTCCCCAGCCAAACCCGAACCCCCACTGACCGAACCCGGTCTGCTCCCCTTCCCCACCTAAACTGATACCCCACTGACTCAACCCCGTCTGCTCCCCTTCTGCTCCCCAGACAAACCCGAACCCCCACTGACCGAACCTGGCCTGCTCCCCTTCCCCACCTAACCTGATACCCCACTGACTCAACCCGGTCTGCTCCCCTTCTGCTCCCCAGCCAAACCCGAACCCCCACTGACGGTCTGGTTCCCCTCCCTGTCAAACTCAATTCCTTCTCTAACCGAACCCGGTCTGCTCCCCTTCCGCTCCCCAGTCAAACCCAAACCACCACTGACCGAACCCGGTCTGCTCCCCTTCCCCACCTAACCTGATAACCCACTGACTCAACGAGGTCTGCTCCCCTTCTGCTCCCCAGCCAAACCCGAACCCCCACTGACCGAACCCAGTCTGCTCCCCTTCCCCACCTAACCTGATACCCCACTGACTCAACCCGGTCTGCTCCCCTTCTGCTCCCCAGCCAAACCCGAACCCCCAGTGACCGAACCCAGTCTGTTCCCCTTCCCCACCTAACCCGATACCCCACTGACTCAACCCGGTCTGCTCCCCAGCCAAACCCGAACCCCCACTGACTGAACCTGGTCTGCTCCCCTTCCCCACCTAACCTGATACCCCACTGACACAACCCGGTCTGCTCCCCTTCTGCTCCCCAGCCAAACACGAACCCTCACTGACCGAACCCAGTCTGCTCCCCTTCCCCACCTAACCCGATACCCCACTGACTCAACCCGTTCTGTTCCCCTTCTGCTCCCCAGCCAAACCCGAACCCCCACTGACTGAACCCAGTCTGTTCCCCTTCCCCACCTAACCCGATACCCCACTGACTGCACCCGGTCTGCTCCCCAGCCAAACCCGAACCCCCACTGACCGAACCCAGTCTGTTCCCCTTCCCCACCTAACCCGATACCCCACTGACTCAATCCGGTCTGCTCCCCTTCTGCTCCCCAGCCAAACCCGATTCCCCACTGACCGAACCCGGTCTGCTCCCCTTCCCCACCTAACCTGACATCCCACTGACTCAATCTGGTCTGCTCCCCTTCTGCTCCCCAGCCAAACCCGAACCCCCACTGACGGTCTGCTGCCCCTCCCTATCAAACCCAATTCCTTCTCACTGAACCCGGACTGCTCCCCTTCCGCTCCCCAGCCAAACCCGAACCCCCACTGACTCAACCCGGTCTGCTCCTCTTCTGCTCCAAAGCCAAACCCGAACCCCCACTTACCGAACCCAGTCTGTGCCCCTTCCCCACCTAACGCGATACCCCACTGACTCAACCCGGTCTGCTCCCCAGCCAAACCCGAACCCCCACTGACCGAACCCGGTCTGCTCCCCTTCCCCACCTAACCTGATACCCCACTGACTCAACCCGGTCTGCTCCCCTTCTGCTCCCCAGCCAAACCCGAACCCCCACTGACCGAACCTGGTCTGCTCCCCTTCCCCACCTAACCTGATACCCCACTGACTCAACCCGGTTTGCTCCCCAGCCAAACCCGAACCCCCACTGACGGTCTGGTTCCCCTCCCTGTCAAACTCAATTCCTTCTCTAACCGAACCCGGTCTGCTCCCCTTCCCCACCTAACCTGACATCCCACTGACTCAATCTGGTCTGCTCCCCTTCTGCTCCCCAGCCAAACCCGAACCCCCACTGACCGAACCCAGTCTGTTCCCCTTCCCCACCTAACCCGATACCCCACTGACTCAATCCGGTCTGCTCCCCTTCTGCTCCCCAGCCAAACCCGATTCCCCACTGACCGAACCCGGTCTGCTCCCCTTCCCCACCTAACCTGACATCCCACTGACTCAATCTGGTCTGCTCCCCTTCTGCTCCCCAGCCAAACCCGAACCCCCACTGACGGTCTGCTGCCCCTCCCTATCAAACCCAATTCCTTCTCACTGAACCCGGACTGCTCCCCTTCCGCTCCCC
Source organism: Emys orbicularis (assembly GCF_028017835.1). Classification (NCBI taxonomy): domain Eukaryota; kingdom Metazoa; phylum Chordata; order Testudines; family Emydidae; genus Emys; species Emys orbicularis. The sequence continues at coordinate 50,423,548 of NC_088694.1, forward strand.
AGCCAAACCCGAACCCCCACTGACTCAACCCGGTCTGCTCCTCTTCTGCTCCAAAGCCAAACCCGAACCCCCACTTACCGAACCCAGTCTGTGCCCCTTCCCCACCTAACGCGATACCCCACTGACTCAACCCGGTCTGCTCCCCAGCCAAACCCGAACCCCCACTGACCGAACCCGGTCTGCTCCCCTTCCCCACCTAACCTGATACCCCACTGACTCAACCCGGTCTGCTCCCCTTCTGCTCCCCAGCCAAACCCGAACCCCCACTGACCGAACCTGGTCTGCTCCCCTTCCCCACCTAACCTGATACCCCACTGACTCAACCCGGTTTGCTCCCCAGCCAAACCCGAACCCCCACTGACGGTCTGGTTCCCCTCCCTGTCAAACTCAATTCCTTCTCTAACCGAACCCGGTCTGCTCCCCTTCCGCTCCCCAACCAAACCAGAACCACCACTGACCGAACCCGGTCTGCTCCCCTTCCCCACCTAACCTGATCACCCTCTGACTCAACCCGGTCTGCTCCCCTTCTGCTCCCCAGCCAAACCCGAACCCCCAGTGACCGAACCCAATCTGTGCCCCTTCCCCACCTAACCCGATACCCCACTGACTCAACCCGGTCTGGTCCCCAGCCAAACCCGAACCCCCACTGACCGAACCTGGTCTGCTCCCCTTCCCCACCTAATCTGATACCCCACTGACTCAACCGGGTCTGCTCCCCTTCTGCTCCCCAGCCAAACCCGAACCCTCACTGACCGAACCCAGTCTGCTCCCCTTCCCCACCTAACCTGATACCCCACTGACTCAACCTGGTCTGCTCCCCTTCTGCTCCCCAGCCAAACCCGAACCCCCACTGACCGAACCCAGTCTGCTCCCCTTCCCCACCTAACCCGATACCCCACTGACTCAACCCGGTCTGCTCCCCTTCTGCTCCCCAGCGAAACCCGAACCCCCACTGACGGTCTGGTTCCCCTCCCTATCAAACCCAATTCCTTCTCTGACCAAACCTGGTCTGCTCCCCTTCTGCTCCCCAGCCAAACCCGAACCCCCACTGACCGAACCTGGTCTGCTCCCCTTCCCCACCTAACCTGATACTCCACTGACTCAACCCGGTCTGCTCCCCTTCTGCTCCCCAGCTAAACCCGAACCCCCACTGACCGAACCCAGGCTGCTTCCCTTCCCCACCTAACCCGATACCCCACTGACTCAACCGGGTCTGCTCCCCTTCCCCTCCCCAGCCAAACCCGAACCACCACTGACCGAACCCGGTCTGCTCCCCTTCCCCACCTAACCTGATACCCCACTGACTCAACCCGGTCTGCTCCCCAGCCAAACCCCAACCCCCACTGACGGTCTGCTTCCCCTACCTATCAAACCCAATTCCTTCTCTGACTGAACCCGGTCTGCTCCCCTTCCGCTCCCCAGCCAAACCCGAACCCCCACTGACCGAACCCGGTCTGCTCCCCTTCCCCACCTAACCTGATACCCCACTGACTCAACCCGGTCTGCTCCCCTTCTGCTCCCCAGCCAAACCCGAACCCCCACTGACCGTACCCGGTCTGCTCCCCTTCCCCACCTAACCTGATACCCCAGTGACTCAACCCGGTCTGCTCCGCTTCTGATTCCCAGCCAAACCCAAACGCCCACTGACCGAACCCAGTCTGCTCCCCTTCCCCACCTAACCCTATACCCCACTGACTCAACCCGGTCTGCTCCCCTTCTGCTCCCCAGCCAAACCCGAACCCCCACTGACCGAACCCAGTCTGCTATCCTTCCCCACCTAACCCTATACCCCACTGACTCAACCCGGTCTGCTCCCCTTCTGCTCCCCAGCCAAATCCGAACCCCCTCTGATGGTCTGGTTCCCTTCCCTATCAAACCCAATTCTTTCTCTGACCGAACACGGTCTGCTCCCCTTCTGCTCCCCAGCCAAACCCGAACCCCCACTGACCGAACCCGGTCTGCTCCCCTTCCCCACCTAAACTGATACCCCACTGACTCAACCCCGTCTGCTCCCCTTCTGCTCCCCAGCCAAACCCGAACCCCCACTGACCGAACCTGGCCTGCTCCCCTTCCCCACCTAACCTGATACCCCACTGACTCAACCCGGTCTGCTCCCCTTCTGCTCCCCAGCCAAACCCGAACCCCCACTGACGGTCTGGTTCCCCTCCCTGTCAAACTCAATTCCTTCTCTAACCGAACCCGGTCTGCTCCCCTTCCGCTCCCCAGTCAAACCCAAACCACCACTGACCGAACCCGGTCTGCTCCCCTTCCCCACCTAACCTGATAACCCACTGACTCAACGAGGTCTGCTCCCCTTCTGCTCCCCAGCCAAACCCGAACCCCCACTGACCGAACCCAGTCTGCTCCCCTTCCCCACCTAACCTGATACCCCACTGACTCAACCCGGTCTGCTCCCCTTCTGCTCCCCAGCCAAACCCGAACCCCCAGTGACCGAACCCAGTCTGTTCCCCTTCCCCACCTAACCCGATACCCCACTGACTCAACCCGGCCTGCTCCCCAGCCAAACCCGAACCCCCACTGACTGAACCTGGTCTGCTCCCCTTCCCCACCTAACCTGATACCCCACTGACACAACCCGGTCTGCTCCCCTTCTGCTCCCCAGCCAAACACGAACCCTCACTGACCGAACCCAGTCTGCTCCCCTTCCCCACCTAACCCGATACCCCACTGACTCAACCCGTTCTGTTCCCCTTCTGCTCCCCAGCCAAACCCGAACCCCCACTGACTGAACCCAGTCTGTTCCCCTTCCCCACCTAACCCGATACCCCACTGACTGCACCCGGTCTGCTCCCCAGCCAAACCCGAACCCCCACTGACCGAACCCGGTCTGCTCCCCTTCCCCACCTAACCTGATACCCCACTGACTCAACCCGGTCTGCTCCCCTTCTGCTCCCCAGCCAAACCCGAACCCCCACTGACCGAACCTGGTCTGCTCCCCTTCCCCACCTAACCTGATACCCCACTGACTCAACCCGGTCTGCTCCCCAGCCAAACCCGAACCCCCACTGACGGTCTGGTTCCCCTCCCTGTCAAACTCAATTCCTTCTCTAACCGAACCCGGTCTGCTCCCCTTCCGCTCCCCAGCCAAACCAGAACCACCACTGACCGAACCCGGTCTGCTCCCCTTCCCCACCTAACCTGATCACCCACTGACGCAACCCGGTCTGCTCCCCTTCTGCTCCCCAGCCAAACCCGAACCCCCAGTGACCGAACCCAGTCTGTTCCCCTTCCCCACCTAACCCGATACCCCACTGACTCAACCCGGTCTGCTCCCCTTCTGCTCCCCAGCGAAACCCGAACCCCCACTGACGGTCTGGTTCCCCTCCCTATCAAACCCAATTCCTTCTCTGACCAAACCTGGTCTGCTCCCCTTCTGCTCCCCAGCCAAACCCGAACCCCCATTGACCGAACCTGGTCTGCTCCCCTTCCCCACCTAACCTGATACTCCACTGACTCAACCCGGTCTGCTCCCCTTCTGCTCCCCAGCTAAACCCGAACCCCCACTGACCGAACCCAGGCTGCTTCCCTTCCCCACCTAACCCGATACCCCACTGACTCAACCCGGTCTGCTCCCCTTCCCCTCCCCAGCCAAACCCGAACCACCACTGACCGAACCGGGTCTGCTCCCCTTCCCCACCTAACCTGATACCCCACTGACTCAACCCGGTCTGCTCCCCAGCCAAACCCGAACCCCCACTGACGGTCTGCTTCCCCTCCCTATCAAACCCAATTCCTTCTCTGACTGAACCCGGTCTGCTCCCCTTCCGCTCCCCAGCCAAACCCGAACCCCCACTGACCGAACCCGGTCTGCTCCCCTTCCCCACTTAACCTGATACCCCACTGACTCAACCCGGTCTGCTCCCCTTCTGCTCCCCAGCCAAACCCGAACCCCCACTGACCGTACGCGGTCTGCTCCCCTTCCCCACCTAACCTGATACCCCAGTGACTCAACCCGGTCTGCTCCCCTTCTGCTCCCCAGCCAAACCCAAACGCCCACTGACCGAACCCAGTCTGCTCCCCTTCCCCACCTAACCCTATACCCCACTGACTCAACCCGGTCTGCTCCCCTTCTGCTCCCCAGCCAAACCCGAACCCCCACTGACCCAACCCAGTCTGCTCTCCTTCCCCACCTAACCCTATACCCCACTGACTCAACCCGGTCTGCTCCCCTTCTGCTCCCCAGCCAAATCCGAACCCCCTCTGATGGTCTGGTTCCCTTCCCTATCAAACCCAATTCTTTCTCTGACCGAACCCGGTCTGCTCCCCTTCTGCTCCCCAGCCAAACCCGAACCCCCACTGACCGAACCCGGTCTGCTCCCCTTCCCCACCTAAACTGATACCCCACTGACTCAACCCCGTCTGCTCCCCTTCTGCTCCCCAGCCAAACCCGAACACCCACTGACCGAACCTGGCCTGCTCCCCTTCCCCACCTAACCTGATACCCCACTGACTCAACCCGGTCTGCTCCCCTTCTGCTCCCCAGCCAAACCCGAACCCCCACTGACGGTCTGGTTCCCCTCCCTGTCAAACTCAATTCCTTCTCTAACCGAACCCGGTCTGCTCCCCTTCCGCTCCCCAGTCAAACCCAAACCACCACTGACCGAACCCGGTCTGCTCCCCTTCCCCACCTAACCTGATAACCCACTGACTCAACGAGGTCTGCTCCCCTTCTGCTCCCCAGCCAAACCCGAACCCCCACTGACCGAACCCAGTCTGCTCCCCTTCCCCACCTAACCTGATACCCCACTGACTGAACCCGGTCTGCTCCCCTTCTGCTCCCCAGCCAAACCCGAACACCCAGTGACCGAACCCAGTCTGTTCCCCTTCCCCACCTAACCCGATACCCCACTGACTCAACCCGATCTGCTCCCCAGCCAAACCCGAACCCCCACTGACTGAACCTGGTCTGCTCCCCTTCCCCACCAAACCTGATACACCACTGACTCAACCCGGTCTGCTCCCCTTCTGCTCCCCAGCCAAACACGAACCCCCACTGACCGAACCCAGTCTGCTCCCCTTCCCCACCTAACCCGATACCCCACTGACTCAACCCGTTCTGTTCCCCTTCTGCTCCCCAGCCAAACCCGAACCCCCACTGACTGAACCCAGTCTGTTCCCCTTCCCCACCTAACCCGATACCCCACTGACTGCACCCGGTCTGCTCCCCAGCCAAACCCGAACCCCCACTGACCGAACCCGGTCTGCTCCCCTTCCCCACCTAACCTGATACCCCACTGACTCAACCCGGTCTGCTCCCCTTCTGCTCCCCAGCCAAACCCGAACCCCCACTGACCGAACCTGGTCTGCACCCCTTCCCCACCTAACCTGATACCCCACTGACTCAACCCGGTCTGCTCCCCTGCCAAACCCGAACCCCCACTGACGGTCTGGTTCCCCTCCCTGTCAAACTCAATTCCTTCTCTAACCGAACCCGGTCTGCTCCCCTTCCGCTCCCCAACCAAACCAGAACCACCACTGACCGAACCCGGTCTGCTCCCCTTCCCCACCTAACCTGATCACCCACTGACTCAACCCGGTCTGCTCCCCTTCTGCTCCCCAGCCAAACCCGAACCCCCAGTGACCGAACCCAGTCTGTTCCCCTTCCCCACCTAACCCGATACCCCACTGACTCAACCCGGTCTGCTCCCCAGCCAAACCCGAACCCCCACTGACCGAACCTGGTCTGCTCCCCTTCCCCACCTAATCTGATACCCCACTGACTCAACCCGGTCTGCTCCCCTTCTGCTCCCCAGCCAAACCCGAACCCCCACTGACCGAAACCGGTCTGCTCCCCTTCCCCACCTAACCCGATACCCCACTGACTCAACCCGTTCTGTTCCCCTTCTGCTCCCCAGCCAAACACGAACCTCCACTGACCGAACCCAGTCTGCTCCCCTTCCCCACCTAACCTGATTCCCCACTGACTCAACCCGGTCTGCTCCCCTTCCCCTCTCAAGCCAAACCCGATCCTCCCACTGTCCGAACCCAGTCTGCTTCCCTTCCCCTCCCCAGCCAAACCTGAACCCCAGTTACCGAACCCGGTCTGCTTCCCTTCCCATCCCCAGCCAAACCCGATCCTCTCAGTGACCGAACCCGGTCTGCTTCCCTTCCCCTCCCCAGCCAAACCCGATCCTCCCAGTGACCGAACCAGGTCTGCTCCCCTTCCCCCTCCCGACCAAACCCGATCCTCCCAGTGACCAAACCCGGTCTGCTCCCCTTCCCCTCCCCAGCCAAACCCGAACCTCCCATTGACCGAATCCGGTCTGCTTCCCTTCCCCTCCCCAGCCAAACCCGATCGTCCCAGTGACCGAACCCGGTCTGCTTCCCTTCCCCTCCCCAGCCAAACCCGAACCCCCACTGACTGAACCCGGTCTGCTCCCCTTCCCCTCCCAAGCCAAACCCAATCCTCCCACTGTCCGAACCCGGTCTGCTTCCCTTCCCCTCCCCTCCCCAGCCAAACCTGAACCCCCAGTGACCGAACCCGGTCTGCTCCCCTTCCCCTCCCCAGCCAAACCCGAACCTCCCATTGACCGAATCCGGTCTGCTTCCCTTCCCCTCCCCAGCCAAACCCGATCCTCCCATTGACCGAACCCAGTCTGCTCCAGTTCCGCTCCCCAGCCAAACCCGATCCTCTCACTGACCGAACCCGGTCTGCTTCCGTTTCCCTCCCCAGCCAAACCCGATCCTCCCAGTGACCGAACTCGGTCTGCTTCCCTTCCCCTCCCCTCCCCAGCCAAACCTGAACCCCCAGTGACCGAACCCGGTATGCTTCCCTTCCCCTCCCCAGCCAAACCCGATCCTCTCAGTGACCGAACCCGGTCTGCTTCCCTTCCCCTCCCCAGCCAAACCCGATCCTCCCATTGACCGAACCCAGTCCGCTCCAGTTCCGCTCCCCAGCCAAACCCGATCCTCTCACTGACCGAACCCGGTCTGCTTCCGTTTCCCTCCCCAGCCAAACCCGATCCTCCCAGTGACCGAACCCGGTCTGCTCCCGTTCCGCTCCCCAGCCAAACCCGATCATCCCATTGACCGAACCCAGTCTGCTCCCGTTCCGCTCCCCAGCCAAACCCGATCCTCCCACTGACAGAACCCGGTCTGCTCCACTTCCCCTCCCCAGCCAAACCTGAACCTCCCATTGACCGAACCCGGTCTGCTCCCTTTCCCCCTCCCCACCAAACCTGATCCTCCCACTGACCGAACCCGGTCTGCTTCCCTTCCCCTCTCCAGCCAAACCCGAACCCCCACTGACGGTCTGCTTCCCCTCCCTCTCAAACCCAATTCCTTCTCTGACCGAACCTGGTCTGCTCCCCTTCCGCTCCCCAGCCAAACGCGAACCACCACTGACCGAACCCGGTCTGCTCCTCTTCCCCACCTAACTTGATACGCCACTGACTCAACCAGGTCTGCTCCCTTTCTGCTCCCCAGCCAAACCCAAATCCCCACTGACCGAACCCAGTCTGTTCCCCTTCCCCAGCCAAACCTGAACCCCCACTAACCGAACCCAGTCTGCTCCCCTTCCCCACTTAACCCGATACCCGACTGACTCAACCCGGTCTGCTCCCCTTCTGCTCCCCAGCCAAACCCGAACCCCCACTGACCGAACCCAGTCTGTTCCTCTTCCCCACCTAACCCGATACCCCACTGACTCAACCCGGTCTGCTCCCCTTCTGCTCCCCAGCCAAACCCGAACCCCCACTGACGGTCTGCTTCCCATATCTATCAAACCCAATTCCTTCTCTGACCGAATCCGGTCTGCTCCCCTTCCGGTCCCCAGCCAAACCCAAACCCCCACGGACCGAACCCAGTCTGTTCCCCTTCCCCACCTAACCCGATACCCCACTGACTCAACCCGGTCTGCTCCCCTTCTGCTCCCAAGCCAAACCCGAACCCCCACTGACGGTCTGGTTCCCCTCCCTATCAAACCCAATTCCTTCTCTGACCGAACCCGGTCTGCTCCCCTTCCGCTCCCCAGCCAAACCCGAACCCCCACTGACCGAACCCGGTCTGCTCCCCTTCCCCACCTAACCTGATACCCCACTGACTCAACCCGGTCTGCTCCCCTTCTGGTCCCCAGCCAAACCCGAACCCCCAATTACCGAACCCAGTCTGTCCCCTTCCCCACCTAACCCGATACCCCACTGACTCAACCCGGTCTGCTCCCCAGCCAAATCCGAACCCCCACTGATGGTCTGCTTCCCCTCCCTATCAAACCCAATTCCTTCTCTGACGGAACCCGGTCTGCTCCCCTTCCGCTCCCCAGCCAAACCCGAACCCCCACTGACAGAACCCGGTCTGCTCCCCTTCCCCACCTAACCTGATATCCCACTGACTCAATCCGGTCTGCTCCCCTTCTGCTCCCCAGCCAAACCGGAACCCACACTGACCGAACCCAGTCTGTTCCCCTTCCCCACCTAACCCGATACCCCACTGACTCAACCCGGTCTGCTCCCCTTCTGCTCCCCAGCCAAACCCGAAACCCCACTGACGGTCTGCTTCCGCTCCCTATCAAACCCAATTCCTTCTCACTGAACCCGGTCTGCTCCCCTTCCGCTCCCCAGCCAAACCCGAACCGCAACTGACCGAACCCGGTCTGCTCCCCTTCCCCACCTAACCCGATACCCCACTGACTCAACCCGGTCTGCTCCCCTTCTGCTCCCCAGCCAAACCCGAACCCCCACTGACCGTACGCGGTCTGCTCCCCTTCCCCACCTAACCTGACATCCCACTGACTCAATCTGGTCTGCTCCCCTTCTGCTCCCCAGCCAAACCCGAACCCCCACTGACTGAACCCAGTCTGTTCCCCTTCCCCACCTAACCCGATACCCCACTGACTGCACCCGGTCTGCTCCCCAGCCAAACCCGAACCCCCACTGACCGAACCCGGTCTGCTCCCCTTCCCCACCTAACCTGATACCCCACTGACTCAACCCGGTCTGCTCCCCTTCTGCTCCCCAGCCAAACCCGAACCCCCACTGACTCAACCCGGTCTGCTCCCCAGCCAAACCCGAACCCCCACTGACGGTCTGGTTCCCCTCCCTGTCAAACTCAATTCCTTCTCTAACCGAACCCGGTCTGCTCCCCTTCCGCTCCCCAACCAAACCAGAACCACCACTGACCGAACCCGGTCTGCTCCCCTTCCCCACCTAACCTGATCACCCACTGACTCAACCCGGTCTGCTCCCCTTCTGCTCCCCAGCCAAACCCGAACCCCCCGTGACTGAACCCAGTCTGTTCCCCTTCCCCACCTAACCCGATACCCCACTGACTCAACCCGGTCTGCTCCCCAGCCAAACCCGAACCCCCACTGACCGAACCTGGTCTGCTCCCCTTCCCCACCTAATCTGATACCCCACTGACTCAACCCGGTCTGCTCCCCTTCTGCTCCCCAGCCAAACCCGAACCCCCACTGACCGAAACCGGTCTGCTCCCCTTCCCCACCTAACCCGATACCCCACTGACTCAACCCGTTCTGTTCCCCTTCTGCTCCCCAGCCAAACACGAACCTCCACTGACCGAACCCAGTCTGCTCCCCTTCCCCACCTAACCTGATACCCCACTGACTCAACCCGGTCTGCTCCCCTTCTGCTCCCCAGTGAAACCCGAACCCCCACTGACGGTCTGGTTCCCCTCCCTATCAAACCCAATTCCTTCTCTGACCGAACCCGGTCTGCTCCCCTTCTGCTCCCCAGCCAAACCCGAACCCCCACTGACCGAACGTGGTCTGCTCCCCTTCCCCACCTAACCTGATACTCCACTGACTCAACCCGGTCTGCTCCCCTTCTGCTCCCCAGCCAAACCCGAACCCCCACTCACCGAACCCAGTCTGCTCCCCTTCCCCACCTAACCCGATACCGCAGTGACTCAACCCGGTCTCCTCCCCTTCCGCTCCCCAGCCAAACCCGAACCCCCACTGACCGAACCCGGTCTGCTCCCCTTCCCCACCTAACCTGATACCCCACTGACTCAACCCGGTCTGCTCCACTTCTGCTCCCCAGCCAAACCCGAACCCCCACTGAATGAACCTGGTCTGCTCCCCTTCCCTACCTAACCTGATACCCCACTGACTCAACCCGGTCTGCTCCCCTTCTGCTCCCCAGCCAAACCCGAACCCCCACTGACGGTCTGGTTCCCCTCCCTGTCAAACTCAATTCCTTCTCTGACCGAACCCGGTCTGCTCCCCTTCCGCTCCCCAGCCAAACCCGAACCCCCACTGACCGAACCCAGTCTGCTCCCCTTCCCCACCTAACCCGATACCCCACTGACTCAACCCGGTCTGCTCCCCAGCCAAACCCGAACCCCCACTGACCGAACCCAGTCTGTTCCCCTTCCCCACCTAACCCGATACCCCAGTGACTCAACCTGGTCTGCTCCCCAGCCAAACCCGATCCCCCACTGACCAAACCCAGTCTGTTCCCCTTCCCCACCTAAACCGATACCCCACTGACTCAACCCGGTCTGCTCCCCTTCTCCTCCCCAGCCAAACCCGAACCCCCACTGACGGTCTGCTTCCCCTATCTATCAAACCCAATTCCTTCTCTGACTGAACCCGGTCTTCTCCCCTTCCGCTCCCCAGCCAAACCCGAACCCCCACTGACCGAACCTGGTCTGCTCCCCTTTCCCACATAACCTGATACCGCAGTGACTCAACCCGGTCTGCTCCCCTTCTGCTCCCCAGCCAAACCCGAACCCCCACTGACGGTCTGCTTCCCCTCCCTATCAAACCCAATTCCTTCTCTGACTGAACCCGGTCTGCTCCCCTTCTGCTCCCCAGCCAAACCCGAACGACCACTGACCGAACCCGGTCTGCTCCCCTTCCCCACCTAACCTGATACCCCAATGACTCAACCCGGTCTGCTAGCCTTCTGCTCCCCAGCCAAACCCGAACCCCCACTGACCGAACCCAGTCTGCTCCCCTTCCCCACCTAACCCTATACCCCACTGACTCAACCCGTTCTGCTCCCCTTCTGCTCCCCAGCCAAACCCGAACCCCCACTGACCGAACCCAGTCTGTTCCCCTTCCCCACCTAACCCGATACCCCACTGACTCAACCCGTTCTGCTCCCCTTCTGCTCCCCAGCCAAACCCGAACCCCCACTGACGGTCTGGTTCCCCTCCCTATCAAACCCAATTCCTTCTCTGACCGAACCCGGTCTGCTCCCCTTCCGCTCCCCAGCCAAACCCGAACCGCAACTGACCGAACCCGGTCTGCTCCCCTTCCCCACCTAACCTGATACCCCACTGACTCAACCCGGTCTGCTCCCCTTCCTCTCCCCAGCCAAACCCGAATCCCCACTGACCGAACCCAGTCTGCTTCCCGTCCCTACCTAACCCGATCCCCCAGTATGACGGAGTATCCCCCATTCTAATTTTATAAAAACAACAAGGAGTCCGGTGGCACCTTAAAGACTAACAGATTTATTTAGGCACAAGCTTTCCTGGGTAAAAAGGTCACTTCTTCAGATGCATGGAGTGAAAATTACAGATGCTGGAATGACAAATGACGAGAAGGAATTTACCTCGCAGGTGGAGAACCAGTGTTGACAGGGCCAATTCAATCAGGGTGGATGTAGTCCACTCCCAATAATAGATGAGGAGGTGTCAATTCCAGGAGAGGAAAAGCTGCTTCTGTAATGAGCCAGCCACTCCCAGTCCCTATTCAAGCCCAGATTAATGGTGTTAAATTTGCAAATGAATTTTAGTTCTGCTGTTTCTCTTTGAAGTCTGTTTCTGAAGTTTTTTTGTTCAATGATAGTGACTTTTAAATCTGTTCTAGAATGTCCAGGGAGATTGAAGTGTTCACTAAGTGGCTTTTGTATGTTACCATTCCTGATGTCCGATTTGTGTCCATTTATTCTTTTATGTAGGGACTGTCCGGTTTGGCCAATGTACATGGCAGAGGGGCATTGCTGGCACATGATGGCATATATAAGATTAGTAGACGTGAATGAGTCCTTGATGGTGTGGCTGATGTGGTTGGGTTCTCTGATGGTGTCGCCAGAGTAGATATGGGGACAGAGTAGGCAACGAGGTTTGCTACAGGGATTGGTTCCTGGGTTAGTGTTTCTGTGTGTAGTTGCTGGCGGACTCCTTGTTGTTTTTGTGGATACAGACTAATACGGCTACCCCCTAATACTTGACACCACGCAAGGCTCTAATTGTCTAAATTTTATTAATAACAATAATTGGATATTATAAAGGTAGAATAAAATGTGGTAGATTTTGATATGAAAGAATGAAGCACGGAAGTGACAGTGTATTGTGTATAATGGATGTGATTTATTTTAAGATCAATGCTATATTGTGCAAGTGAAAACAATAATAATGTCAACACTGTCAGGTTATCCATTTATTTTTATTAAATATGTAGACTAAATAATGAAATTAATAAATTTTCCAGCCGAACGTGTGTTAATTGTAATGAACAATGCCACATTATGCAGTATTCATTTTTGAAAGTTTATAATAAGCGATGCTCCCCGGGGAGAGGAGGGGATCGGGGGGCACAAGGTGGAAGTTTTGCCTAGGGCGCAAAATATCCTTGCACCGGCCCTGGGGCTCCAGGGGAAGGAGCAGCCACAGAGAGTTCCCGGTGGGGGTTGGAGGCCGGCAGGGAAACATCCAGGCAAAACGAGCAGTTCGGGTTCTGGGGAGAGACTGAGGCACCAGAATCTGCGGCTTTCCCCTGGGCTTCCCGGCGCTGGGCTGAGAGTGGGAGGGGCCTGGGCAGGGAGAGACGCTGCAGGGTCTGGGCTTTGTCAGACCAGGGGCTGCGATGCCTGGGACACGGGGGAGAGTCTGGACCAAGCCCTGGAGAGAAATGCAGCAGCTGATAGGTACTTTCCATATAGAAAAGCCGGAGTGTGTGTGGGAGAGAGGGAGAGTGCTGCCCCCTACTGGAGGGAAGGAGACATGGGGTGTGTGTGTGTTGGGGGGTTGTGCTGGAAAAATAACTTTTTGGTGCACATAAACATGCAGAGACACTCACAGGCAAACAGATCTACACCTCCACCGGTCCCTGTCTGCGCCTAACTCTGTACATCCGTGAATCAGTCCCTGCCTCTTCCTAGAGCCACTGAAATATAAACCACTCACTGTATTTTGGCTGTAGCGGGACACGATTCCTGGGGCAGCTGACAGGTCAATCGGGTGAGAGAAACTGGGTAGCTCTGGGGGCAGTTTTGATAATATCTCTGGGGATGTTTGTCCTGTTCTAGCCACTGTGTGTTTCTGGGCTGTGTGTGTGTGTGTGGGGGGGGGGGCTTAAATTACCCTTGTCACTCTGCCCTCATTAGGCTGTTTAGAAACCGCTTCTGCTTGTACCAGTCCCGCTCTGCTCTGTGTCACTGTGTCTCTGGCGCAGTAATAGGTGGCGGTGTCTGCGGCTGTCAGTGGGCGGAGCTGCAGGGAGAACTGGTTCTTGGCAGTGTCTGCAGAGATGGTGACTCGGTTTGGAGAGACGGGTCGTAGCCTGTCTCCCCGCTATAATATGCAGATACAAATCCCAGCCGCTCCAGCCGTTTCCCGGGGGCCTGCCGGATCCAGCTCCAACAGCAACTGCTAGCGATGGAGTAACCCGAGACAGCGCAGGTCAAGGTGAGGGTCTCTCCGGGCTTCACCGCCCCCGGGCCGGCCTGGACCAGCTGCACCTGGGAGAGGACACCTGGGGAAAGCAAAACAGAGCAAGGAATTAATTAATCACTGAATAAATCTGTGGATTTGTCCCTGATTCCCCCACTCCCACGTGTACACTTACAGGAGAGGGCGGAAAACAGGGAAAGGAAAAGCAACAGCGATTTCATTCTCGGTTTCATGCAATGAGGGAAACTCCCCAGCGGGCAGGACCAGGCAGTTCAGTGTCTGGGGAGAGACTGAGGCTCCTATAATCAGGGGTCTCTATTTAAACAGGAACCGCCAGGACAGGGATGTTCATGCGGGTTCCCTAGGACGGATATGAGAGATGAGGGGGGTGAGCGCTCAGTACACGGCGATGTCCCCGTGGGGACAGGTGTCCCCTTTACACCCCAGAGAGACCCTGCGCTCAGCTCAGCGCCCACGTAATGGTAGGAGCTGGCTGTGAGGACGGAAAGGAGGGTCCAGAGAATAGGGTCTTGGAGTGGGACTGAAGAGAACTCCCTGGGCTGAAGATTGGCATGTGGGTGTCAGCCAGGGAGTATAAACTCCCAGGGTGGGCTCTCTCCAGGCAGTGCTGGGAGGGAGAGTCATACACCCCCTTTGTGTCTTTTTAGCGAGTGACCCACTGAAGTCAATGGGTGACTCGCCAATGCAGAAGTGGCTATTGTCAAATGGGCTGGTCAAATAAAGTGAATACAAACTGTGCCCAAGAAAGGCCAAGGCAGACGAGATGCTCCAAGAATGTGAGATCGGAAGGAGACGGAGCTGCAGGGGAAGGGCGGTTTTAGGTAGCAGAACCCGACATACCCCTTCAATGAATGGGGAGGGGACGGGACAGCCCTGGACTTGGTCAGAACAAGGGCTGTGACTGCAGGGACCCAGACAGAAAGAGACACTAGAGGGAGATGGGCCGCTTACTGTGTTAGGGGGCTGAGTACAGCAGAGCAGGCGCTCTCTGAGCCAGCCAGAGAGGCGGTGAGTTTGGGGGGGGGGTGTTACTATAGAAATGTGTATCGTTAATCACCTCTTCTGCAGGGAGACCTTTGTACAGTGTACAAGACCCTGCCCCCCCCCCCCGCCCCAAGCTGTCTTTGTTGCTTGGTGTAACGCTGTATTTCCTGGTGTGTCCCCGTGTCTCTGCCTAGAACCATTTGGATGCAAGCAGAGAATTGTATTTCCCGGCTAAGTTTTGCTCGAGCCCTTGAAGGTGAATTGCGCGTGGAGAACCGGGCAGTCGCTGGATGCATTTTGAAGAGAGCTGGGGCTGTGCGTGTTTTTCCTACTCAGCTCACTGTGTGTCTCTGTCCGGGGCTCAGCGATCCCTGCTAAACTCGCCTCGCCAGGCTGCGTGGAAGCCGCCCTGGTTTTTGTAGCAGTCTCTGCCACTGTGTGTTTCTGTCTGAGAACTCACTTTAATGGAAAGGGAGGGACTGGGGCAGGAAGAGGAGATGCAACTTCTGGGCTTTGCCTGAACAGAGGCTGTCATGGCAGCAACGCCGGAATGAGACATCCCCCAAGGAACTACCGAGCACGGCAGTTGGAAGTGAAGTTGGTACTGACGTGACTAGTGCTTTTACATAGCCTATGGTAAAACTAACTCCACCAGAGAGGTCCTTTGGGGCCATCTGCCTGTCCCAAGTCAGGATAAAGGAGGAGGGTTGGGCGTGGGGCTAGCAACTCCACCCCGTAAAAAAATTAACTTGCTATAGAAACGCCAACAATAGAGATAACAGAGACTTTTAGCCTGGAAAAAGAAGGGTCTTCAACTTGAAGACGCATGACGCTGGGTGGTGAAAGTCATGAGGAAGCCACTAAGCCGATTACCCTTCTTACAACCAGGAGGATTACCATCGGTACATGGAACGTGAGGACCATGTACGAGTCAAGAAAGACGGCGCAGGTCGCAGCAGAGATGAGGAGCAACAACCTGACCCTACTAGGCATAAAAATGGGCTATACCTGGAACCAGCTAGAGCAAATGGCCCAGGATAGAGGACTCTGGAGATCTGTGGTTGGCGGCCCAGACCCCGACCGGGGTGACGGGCATGAGTGAGAGAGTGAAAAAGAGATGGTAAAACTATCCAAGTATCTAGATGAGCTGATGTACCCCCGGAAGATCTCTGAGTACCCCCAGGGGTACACATACCCCTGGATGAGAACCACTGCCCTAGTGCATGGCATGAGTCCTGGTCCCTGTGTATCTGTGCACGGGGCAGCGTTCAGGACTTTACTCGCTTCCCTTCCTTTAAATCTATGCAGGGAGGAGGTGGCTGTGAGGGGAGGAAGGAGGGTCCGGGGACAGGGCACTAGAATGGTGTCCCGGAGTCACCGGGCGATGCTCTGGAGCTGCTCCCTACGAAGCCAGGCAGGACTCTGGGGAGCCTCCTCTCTCGGAGCAGACTGTCTCCAGGGCAAGAAGCTCACACAGCTTCCACCTCCCTGGGTCTGACCCTGGAGCATCCAGCATCCCCTGCCCCACCGTGCGCTTCCCGCAGCGAGTCCGCCCGGGCGGGGTCCTGGGGGAGCCAGAGGGCCCTGCCCCCCGACTCCGCAGTCAGACGTGACTCTCAGCCAGCCAGTAACACAGAAGGTTTATTAGACAACAGGAACATGATCTAAAACAGAGCTTGTAGGTACAGAGACCAGGACCCCTCCATCAGGTCCATCTTGGGGAGGCAGAGTGGCCAGACCACCTCTGGCCCTCCCCCCACTTCCCCAGCCAGCTCCAAAGTGAAACTCCGTCCAGCCGTCTCACCCAGCTTCCCCCAGGCTCCTCCTCCAGCCTTTGTCCAGTCTCCCAGGCAGAGGTGTCACCTGGCCCCATCCCCCTCCTGGGTTCACATGTTACATGCTCAGGTATCCTCCCTCAAGGCCAGTCTCCCATCCCCAATGCAGACTGTCCCGGCAAAACTCCCCTGCAACCTTCCCAGGTCAATACTCTCCACTCCCTGCTGCAACACAGGCACCCACCCAGTATTCAGAGAAAACATTAAGAACATTCCCACTTCGGAGAACGCACTGGGACCGGGATCTGAATGTTGGTTGTCGGTGAGGTTGATCTGATTCCTGAGGCAGCTCCAAGGTGACCAGAGTAACTAGGTGGCTGCTGGAGGCATGTTTAGAAGTATCTGTTTGTCGTATTCTCTCCACTGCATGTCTCTGTCTCCGGGGGAGTCCACTGTCCCGGCAACTCTGGCCTCACTAGGCTGTTTGGAAACCGCTTCCCCTTTTTGTACAGTCCCTGCTCCGCTCTGTGTCACTGTGTCTGGCGCAGTAATAGGTGGTGGTGTCTGCAGCTGTCAGCGAGCGGAGCTTCAGGGAGACCTGGTTCTTGGCGGTGTCTGCAGAGATGGTGGTTCGGCTTTGCAGGGACAGGGCGTAGTTTGTGATCCCGCCATGTGGATAAATCCCTACAACCCACTCCAGCCCTGCTCCAAGAGGCTGCCGGAACCAGTCCCAGCCATAGCTGCTGTCAGTGATGGATACACCCGAGACAGCACAGGTCAGGGTGAGGATCTCTCCGGGTTTCACTGCTCCCGGGCCCAACTGGACCAGCTGCACCTGGGAGAGGACACCTGGGGAAAGGGAAAGAAAGCGAGCACAGAATTAGCCACTGAACGCATCTATGGAGCTGCCCGTAATCCCCGCCCACACACACACAGACCACGCCCCACTCACAGGTGAGGGCGGAGAACAGGGAAAGGAAAAGCAACAGAGATTTCATTCTGGTTTTCATGCAATGAGGGAAACTCCCCAGCGGGCAGGACCGGGCAGTTCGTGTCTGGGGAGAGACTGAGGCTCCTAGAACCAGGGGTTGGTATTTAACAGGAACCCCTGGGCAGGGATTTGCATGCGGGTTCAGACAGAGGGTATACATTAAAAGGGAGATCTTTAGCTAGGCAGTGCTAGCTCCTGGATGAGGGAGTCACACACACCCTTCATGTCTTGGGGTGTAACTCAAAGCGCGTGGAGGGCCACAGGAGTCTTTCATAGAGAATCAATGGGCTTTGCATCGGGCACCCAACTGGGGTTTGCGGGACCTTCCAGCAGGGCTGCTGCAGAAAGCCCTGGGCATAGCTGAGATATATGACCAGCAGAGAGGAGATGCCCAGACGAGTGAGACTCTCCTGGGAGTGTCGGGTGGGGAAGGCACCACAGCTGTGGGGAGAGAAAGGCTGGGCTGAGGCACCAGAGAGTGAGAAACAGCTTCAGTGAACTGGGCCTGGCGAGAAGATGCAGCTCCTGGGCTTTGTCAGAACAAAGGCTGTGATGACAGGGGCACCGGGGAGAGTCTCAACCACAGGCAGGGGACAAAACTCAGCCTCTGACTGGAGGGTGGTTGGAAGGAGAAGAGGTAGACGTTAGGGATCATGGTAATATAGTATTTGGGCCTGTTTGTTAACCCTGAGATAGAACTTTGGGTTTTGTTGGCCCATTTCACTTTTGATATTCTTACATCCTTACGGTGGGGACAAAGACCAAAGACATTGTGTGTTGGGTCTGCCCATAGCCAGGTGGGGTTTATTGCACAACGAGAAAAGATAAGGAATAGAGTTACAGTGGTGCTGGGTATGGTGGGAGTTTAATATCCCAGCGTACACTGAAGGCTGCCCGACTTCTCTCCCAAGCTGAGGTCGAGCAACCAGTCGGGAGGGGCGAGGGGGATGGGGGGCAGGTGTCATGGAGTCCTCGGGCGATGCTCTGGAACTGCTCCCTACGAAGCCAGTCAGGACTCTGGGGAAATCTCCTCTCTGTGAGCATACTGTCTCCAGGGCAAGAAGCTCATACGGCTTCACCTTCCTGGGTCTGACCTTGTAGCATTCAGGATCCTCTGCCCCTCCGTGCGCTTCCCACAGCGAGTCTGCCCAGGTGGGGCCCTGGGGAAGCCAGAGGGTCCTGCACCCCCACTTCGCAGTCAGACGTGACTCTCAGCCAGCCAGTAAAACAGAGGTTTATTAGATGACAGGAACACGGTCTAAAACAGAGCTTGTAGGTACAGAGAATAGGACCCCTCAGCCGGGTCCATTTTGGGGGGCAGTGAGCCAGACAACCACATCTGCACTCACTCCATGTCCCCAGCCAGCCCCAAACTGACTCACGCTCCAGCCCCTCCTCCTCTGGGCTTTGTCTCTTTCCCGGGCCAGGAGGTCACCTGATCTCTTTGTTCTCCAACACCTTCAGTTGGCATCTTTGCAGAGGAGGCGCCCAGGCCATTAGTTGCCAGGAGACAGAGTGCCGGCCATTCTCTGTGCAGACAGTATCACAGGGGCCTTCTTGGGCTCTGCAACAATTATACACCCTGATCCCCCCCCCCAGATACCTACGAAATGCATAGGGGAAACTGAGGCACACTCACAGTATTCAGAGAAAACATTAAGAACATGCCCACTTCATCACAGCAGGTATAAGAAACACTAAAAGCAAAAGAAACAGTGACCCTGGTGAAAACACAACCTCACTCCCTACCCCTCCCATGGGGTACAAAAGAGGTGGTGCGAAAGCCCCCAGACTCAGGACCCTCCAGAAGGAACATGACCATACATTGTAAGGGGTGGGAGCAGGGGTGTGCACTACAGGTAGAAATAAGCCTGCTAAGAAAGTGGAGGGGGACAGGGAACAGCTCTGCTGGTGTTCAGAGCTGTGGATTATGCTTGCTTGGTAACCCCAAGAAACATGGCATTGCCCGCACTATGGACTCTGGCCTTCTGCCTTCGGTCTGGTGAAGGGAAGCCCTGACACTAGGGTGTGTGTGTGTGTGATGCTGCCCCCTACTGGAAGACTTGAAAGTTACTTGGTCCTGTTTGGATGTGTGGTGTTCTTGTCCTGTGCAGAAGACAAAGAGCTATCTTACAAACCACAAACCAAGCACACCGACTCACACGGCCCCAGGCAAACAGTCCCCCCCAGGCACTGACACTAGGTCCCGAGTGACTTTGTTTCACTCTGTATTTCCACAGCATTTTCCCTGCCTGTTCCTATGAGCATTTCAATGTAAACAAATCGCTGTGTTTGGTTGGTGAGTTTGACGTGATTCCTGTGGCAGCTCCAAGGTAAATCATGTGCAGAGGGACTAGGTGGCTTCTGGGGGCATTTTCAGAAATAGATGTATGTACGTTTCACAGTCTCTCTACCTCATGTCTGTCTCTCTCTCTCTCTCTGAGAGGCTCAATGGTCCCTGTAACTCTGGCCTCACTCGGCTTAGAAACCGCTTCCCCTTTTTGTACCAGTCCCTGCTTTGCTCTGTGTCACTGTGGGGCTCTCTGGTGCAGTAATACATGGCGGTGTCTGCAGCTGTCAGCGAGCGGAGCTGCAGGGAGACCTGGTTCTTGGAGGTGTCTCCAGAGATGGTGGCTCGGCCTTGGAGAGACGAGGTGTAGCCTGTAACCCCGTTATATGGGTACACATATCCCATCCACTCCAGCCCCTTTCTGGGGGGCTGCCGGTTCCAGTGCCAAACGGAATTCTGAGCAGAGATGGAGACCCCGGAGACAGCGCAGGTCAGGGTGAGGGTCTCTCCGGGCTTCGCCGCCCCCGGGCCGGACTGGACCAGCTGCACCTGGGAGAGGACACCTGGGGAAAGCAAAGCAGAGCAAAGAGAGAATTAGCAGCCGAACAAATCTACATATCTGTCCCTAATTCTCCCGCTGTCCCTGAGACACTCACAGGAGAGGGCAGAGAGCAGGGAAAGGAAAAGCAACAGAGATTTCATTCTACTTTTCATGCAATGAGGGATATTCCCCAGCAGGCAGGACCGGGCAGTTCTGTGTCTGGGGAGAGACTGAGGCTCCTAGAACCAGGAGTTTGTATTTATACAGGAACCCCCCGGGCAGGGATTTGAATGCGGGTTCCCAGGGCGGGTATATGAGATGCCAGGGAGTGAACGCTCAGTACATGGCGATGTCCCCTACGGGACAGGTGTCCCCTTTACACCCCAGAGAGACCGTGCGCTCATCTCAGCACATGTAATGGCAGGAAGTGGCTGGGAGGGGAGGGAAGAGGGTGCCAAGGACAGGGCCGTGGGCTGGGACCAAGGAGAACTCGTGGGACAGAGATTTATCTGCTGGTTTCGCAGAATGGGGTGAACTAGCAGGGAGACCCCTAGCCAGGCAGGGCTGTCTGGTGGGTGACAGAGTCACACGCCCCTTCATGTCTTAGGGTGCGACGCAAAGCCCAGTGAAACCACGGGCCTTCCCTCCACTGGAGCAGGGGCTGCTACCGAATGTGCTGGAAATCTAAAATAAAAAACAGAATCCAGGTACAGCCAGTGTCAGCACGAAAGAGACTCCTGGGAACGTGGGACAGGGAAGCAGCCGCAGCTGCAGGGAGGGAAAGGCTGGTTTTAGGCACCAGCGAGTGGCACAGCCTTGCTGAAAGGGGAGGGAACAGGGCGTGGAGAGAAGAGGCAACTTCTGGACCTTGTGAGAACCAGGCCAGTGAGGGCCGGGCCACAGGAGTGAGATGGACCCTGGAGAAATGTAGCCCCTCTTCGTGCAGAATAGAGGGGTGGATGATTCCTGCTTCATAGCAGAGGGAAGGAGACGTGGTGTGTGCGTGTGTGTGTGTGTGTGTGTGTGTGCGTGTGTCTGTCCTGTCCCAGCTGCAGGGAATGAGTCCTGATCTGTGTTTGTCTTAGCAGGGCACAGGGAGAAGACTGTGTTCCCTTCCTCCCCTCCCACTCCTGGGAACATCTGAGGGGGGAGGAGTTGCAGCTGCAGGGGGAGGGAGACGCTGGTTTCAGGCACCAGACACTGAGGCCTGGTCTACACTATGAGTTTAGGTCGACTTTAGCCACGTTAAATCGAATTAAGCCTGGACACGTTTACACGACAAAGCCCTTTCTTTCGACTTAAAGGGCCCTTTAAACCGGTTTATTTACACCACCTCCGACGAGGGGATTAGCGATAAAATCGGCCTTAGGGGGTCGGAATTGGGTTAGTGTGGACGGAATTCGACGTTATTGGCCTCTGGGAGCTATCCCACAGTGCTTCATTGTGACCGCTCTGGACAGCACTCTCAACTCAGATGCACTGGCCAGGTAGACAGGAAAAGCCCCGCGAACGTTTGAATTTCATTTCCTGTTTGCCCAGCGTGGAGAGCACAGGTGACCACACAGAGCTCATCAGCACAGGTAACCGTGATGGAGTCCCAGGATCGCAAAAGACCTCCAGCCTGGACCGAACGGGAGGTACGGGATCTGCTCGCCATCTGGGGAGATGAATCAGTGCTGGCCGAACTCCGAAGCAGTAAAAGAAATGGCAAAATATTAGAAAAGGTCTCCAAGGCCATGAAGGACAGAGGCCATAACAGGGACGCACAGCAGTGCCGCGTGAAAATTAAGGAGCTAAGGCAAGCCTACCACAAATCCAGAGAAGCAAACGGAAGGTCCGGGGCTGAGCCGCAAACATGCCGCTTCTACGCGGAGCTGCATGCCATTCTAGGGGGTGCAGCCACCACTACCCCAACCGTGTGCTATGAGTCCCTCACTGGAGAAAGACACAGGGAAGTGGGTTCGGCGGACGAGGAAGATGAGGATGGAGAGAACATAGATAGCTCACAGCAGCAAGGAAGCGGAGAAACCAGTTTCCCCAACAGCCAGGATATGTTTATCACCCTGGACCTGGAACCAGTAACCCCCGAACTCACCCAAGACCCTGTGGGCACACAGGGGACCTCTGGTGAGTGTACCTTTGTAAATATTACACATGGTTTAAAAGCAAGAGTGTTTAATGATTAATGATTAATTTGCCCTGGCAATCGCGGCCAGTACAGCTACTGGAAAAGTCTGTTAACGTGTATGGGGATGGAGCGGAAATCCTCCAGGGACATCTCCAGAAAGCTCTCCTTCATGTACTCCCAAAGCCTTTGCAAAAGGTTTCTGGGGAGGGCTGCCTTATCCTGTCCGCCATGGTAGGACACTTTACCACGCCAGGCCAGTAGCACGTAGTCTGGAATCATTGCATAACAAAGCATGGCAGCGTATGGTCCCGGTGTTTGCTGGCATGCAGACAACATCCATTCCTTATCGCTCTTTGTTATCCTCAGGAGAGTGATATCATTCACGGTCACCTGGTTGAAATGGGGCGATTTTATTAAGGGGACATTCAGAGGTGCCCCTTCCTGCTCTGCTGAACAGAAATATTCCCCGCTGTTAACCACGCGGTGGGGGGGAGGGGTGAAGTGACCATCCCAGAGAATTGGGTGTGTGGGGGAGGGGAGTTAGTTGGGTTTGTGCTGCATGTTAAACCTGAAACCGCAGCCCCTCCTTTTACATTGCAAACCCATTTTAAATGGCCAACCCAAGGGGTGCTTGGTATGGTTAATGAAAGCAGTACTGTTTTAAACCATCCCCACTTGTTAACAAGGTTAAAAAAGCCAAAAGACTGTGTCTTACCATGGCTGCCTGCAAGCTGAAATCTGTGGCCTGGCACTGCATGAGTGATCTCTCACACCAAACCTGCAGGCTCTCAATATAAGAGGAAAAATGCGACCTTGTAACGAAAGCACATGTGCTGTGTGATGTGAACAGCAAAATCTAACGTGAAAGACTGTACCCATTGTTCTCTAAAATGTATCTTTTTTAACCACCTCTCCCTTCTCCTCCACCAGCTGCAAATGTTTCACCTTCACAGAGGCTAGTGAATATTCGAAAGCGGAAGCGAAGGACGCGTGACGAAATGTTCACTGAACTACAGACTGCCTCCCACGCTGACAGAGCACAGCAGAATGCGTGGAGGCAGTCAATGACTGATTTTAGAAAAGCCCAATATGAGCGAGAGGAGAGGTGGCGGGCAGAAGAGCAGAGGTTGCGTGCTGAAACGCGGGCTGAAGAGGAGAAGTGGCGTCAGCTTGTAAACAGAAAGCAAGAGTCGATGCTCCGGCTGCTGGAGCATCAAACTGATATGCTCCTGCGTATGGTTGAGCTGCAGGAAAGGCAGCAGGAGCAGAGACCGCCGCTACAGCCCCTCTGTAACCAACAGCCCTCCTCCCCAAGTCCCATTGCCTCCTCACCCAGACGCCCAAGAACATGGTGGGGGGGCCTCCGGCCACCCAGTCACTCCAGCCTAGATGATTTCCAGAGCAATAAGTTTTAAAGTTTTAAAGTGCAGTGTGTCCTTTTCCTTCCCTCCTCCCCCACCCATCCCGGGCTACCTTTGCAATTATCCCCCTAGTTGTGTGCTGAATTAATAAAGAATGCATGAATGTGAAGTAACAATGACTTTATTGCCTCTGCAAGTGGTGCTTGAAGAGGGGAGGGGAGGGGAGGGTGGGGTGCTTGGTTTACAGGGAAGTAGAGTTAACCGGGTGGGTGGGGGTGCGGAGATTTCATCAGGGAGAAACAAACAGAAGTTTCACACCGTAGCCTGGCCAGTCACAAAACTAGTTTTCAAAGCTTCTCTGATGTGCACCGCGCCCTGCTGTGCTGCTCTAACCGACCTGGTGTCTGGCTGCGCGTAATCAGCGGCCAGGCGATTTGCCTCTACCTCCCACCCCGCCATAAATGTCTCCCCCTTACTCTCACAGATATTGTGGAGCGCACAGCAAGCAGCAATAACAATGGGGATATTCTTTTCGCTAAGGTCTGAGTGAGTCAGTAAGCTGCGCCAGCGCGCTTTTAAACGCCCAAATGCACATTCCACCACCATTCGGCACTTGCTCAGCCTGTAGTTGAACAGCTCCTGACTCCTGTCCAGGCTGCCTGTGTACGGCTTCATGAGCCATGGCATTAAGGGGTAGGCTGGGTCCCCAAGGATCATGATAGGCATTTCAACATCTCCAACGGTTATTTTCTGGTCCGGGAAGAAAGTCCCTTCCTCCAGCTTTCGAAACAGAACAGAGTGCCTGAAGACGCGAGCATCATGTACCCTTCCCGGCCAGCCCACGTTGATGTCGGTGAAATGTCCCTTGTGATCCACCAGGGCTTGCAGCAGCATTGAAAAGTACCCCTTGCGGTTTATGTACTCGGTGGCTTGGTGCGCCGGTGCCAAGATAGGGATATGGGTTCCGTCTATCGCCCCACCACAGTTTGGGAATCCCATTGCAGCAAAGCCATCCACTATGTCCTGCACGTTTCCCAGAGTCACTACCCTTGATATCACCAGGTCTCTCATTGCCCTGGCAACTTGGATCACAGCAGCCCCCACAGTAGATTTGCCAACTCCAAATTGATTCCCGACTGACCGGTAGCTGTCTGGCGTTGCAAGCTTCCACAGGGCTATCGCCACTCGCTTCTCAACTGTGAGGGCTGCTCTCATCCTGGTATTCTGGCGCTTCAGGGCAGGGGAAAGCAAGTCACAAAGTTCCATGAAAGTGCCCTTACGCATGCGAAAGTTTCGCAGCCACTGGGCATCGTCCCACACCTGCAACACGATGCGGTCCCACCAGTCTGTGCTTGTTTCCCGGGCCCAGAATCGGCGTTCCACGGCATGAACCTGCCCCAGTAACACCATGATTTCCACATTGCTGGGGCCTGTGCCTTGTGAGAGGTCTATGTCCATGTCAATTTCCTCATCACTGTCGTCGCCGTGCTGCAATCGCCTCCTCCTCGGCTGGTCCCGGTTTTGCTTTGGCATGTCCAGGCTCTGCATATACTCCAGGACAATGCGCGTGGTGTTCATAGTGCTCATAATTGCTGCGGTGATCTGAGCGGGATCCATGATCCCAGTGATAGCTATGGCGTCTGGTCTGAAAAAAGGCGCAAAACTAGTATCTAAAGACCAGGGGAAGGAGGGAGGGAGGGAGGGGCGAGTGACAACATGGCGTACAGGTACAGGGAATTAAAATCAAGAAAGGTGGCTGTGCATCAGGGATAAATACAAACAACTGTCACACAGAATGCACCCCCCCCCAGAGATTGAACTCCTAAGCCTGGGTTTAGCGGGCCGTTGATTTGACGGAGGGAGGGGGGGGAAGGAAATGAATACAGAACAAATCTATTTTTTACATCTTAAGACGACAGTGCAGCATGACTGATAGCCCTCGGCATTTTCAGGGTGCTTGGCAGCAAATACTGGGCGCTTACCAGTATGACGATGATGGATACCAATCATAATATACTATTTATTGCCAAAAGGCAAGGGGTTGCTGCTGTGTAGCAATGTAGCCCTACGTGTGCCAGCCACATGTTTGCCAGCACCCAGATCGCCCTCGGCCTTTTCTGGGTGCTTAGCAGACAATACTTGGCAGAAAATAGTATACTACGACTGGTAGCCATCATTGTCCAACGAGGACGGTTAAAGGCAAGGGGTTGCTGCTGTGTAGCAATGTAGCCCCACGTGTGCCAGCCATATGTCTGCCAGCACCCAGATCGCCCTCGGCCTCTTCTGGGTGCTCAGCAGACAATACTTGGCAGAAAATAATTTACTATGACTGATATCCATGATTGTCCGACGAGGATGGTTACCAGTCGTAATAAACCATCTACTGCCAAAAGGCAAGGGGCTGGTGCAATGCATCCCTACGGCTGCCAGCCCCACAGCTACCAGCATCCCGATCGCCGATGAAGGCTACCACTCATGCTGCACCGTCTACCGCCAAAAGGCAGTTAGCTGCTGCTGCTGTGTAGCAATGCAGTCCTACGTCTGCCGGCACCCGGAAGACATATGGTGACGGTGAGCTGAGCTGAGCGGGCTCCATGCTTGGCGTGGTATGTTGTCTGCACAGGTAACCCAGGTAAAAAGGCGCGAATCTATTGTCTGCCGTTGCTGTGACGGAGGGGGAGGGGCCTGACGCAATGTACCCAGAACCCCCCGCCGCACTGTTTTGCATCATTCGGGCATTGCGATCTCAACCCATAATTCCAATGGGCGCCGGAGACTGCGGGAACTGTGGGATAGGTACCCATAGTGCAATGCGCCGGAAGTCGACACTAGCCTCGGTACTGTGGACGCGGTCCGCCGACTTCATGCACTTAGAGCATTTTATGTGGGGACACACACAATCGGCTGCATACAACCGGTTTCTATAAAACCGGCTTCTATAAATTCGACCTAATTTTGTAGTGTAGACATAGCCTGATAAACAGCTTTATTGAAAGGGGAGGAACTGGGTATGGAGAAAAGATGCCTCTTCCGGGGTATCTCAGCCTGAGAGCTGGGGCTGCAGCAGTCCTGAAGGGAGACGCACAATAGAGGGGGCTGGAACAGTTTAGTTTGTAGGTGTCAGTCCATCTTGAGTGAGACGTGGCCAGTGTGTGTGTGTCATTCTTGTTCCCTACAATGCGAATGGTAAATTCCAGCACCAGAGAGGCCTGAATGTCCGTGTAGAATGAGCGGCTCCCTGGACGGCGAATTCGCCCGGGTTGGGGGTGACATCGCCTCACTGTGGTCCCGTGCCCGCAACGCCACGCGCCGACTGGGGAAGCGACTGGGCTGCCGCTGGGAGTGGAGCGAGGAACGGCAGGAGCTAGGAGTCCTGGTGCCATGGATTGGGACGGACGGCAACACCATCATCACCCCCGGAGCCAGAGGCGTGCTGGAGAGGTCTCTGAAGGCTGCCATCCACGCGCTCTATGTGGATACCCTGAAGAAAAAGCCGGACCAGGGTAAGGCCTTCGAGGTGACCAGCAAGTGGGACTCCAGCAACCACTTTCTCCCCGCGGGCAGCTTCACCCAATTCGCCGACTGGCGGTTCATACACCGCGCCCGACTGAACTGCGTCCCTCTCAATGGAGCCGTCCGCCAAGGGAACTGGGACAAGCGTTGCAGGAAGTGCGGGTACACCATGGAGACCCGGCCCCACGTCCTGTGCAGCTGCAAACCCCATGCCAGAGCCTGGCAGCTGTGCCACAACGCCGTCCAGGACCGCCTAGTGAAGGCCATCGCACCGCACCTGGGAGAGATCGCCGTCAACCGCGCCGTCCCCGGAAAAAGATCATCCTCGTTGACGTGACAATCCCGTTCGAGAATAGGACCCCGGCCTTCTGCGAAGCCCGAGCCCGCAAACTCGAAAAGTACGCCCCCCTGGCTGACACCCTGCGGGCTAAGGGCTATGAGGTGTACACCGACGCTCTGATCGTCGGGGCCCTGGGCGCCTGGGACCCCTGTAACGAGCGCGTACTGAGGACCTGCGGGGTAGGCCGTCGCTACGCACGGCTCATGCGACGTCTAATGGTCTCGGACACTATCTGATGGTCCCGAGACATTTATACAGAGCACATCACCGGCCACCGCCAATACCGAGTGAGCCGGCGTGACTCCTCGCACCCACAATGAGGAAGAGACCTAAAGACTTCCTCTGTTGGACCCTATCGCCTGAACCCTGAACCCACCGAACCGAAGTGAACTCCACCATATGAGGGTCATCTTATTCTCATTACCCGGACCGCTTATTTATACCTATGATTGCCTGTAATTCCTGTATGAGTGATGTACCCTCACTGCTTGCTGACTGTACCTTGATTCATCCACCTTATACCCCCCCATGGGGGATATTGCAGACTGTATGTGTTATGTGCTATCCAATATCAAAATACTAACATCCCCCTATACTCTGTATGTTATTCTCGATGACTACACTGGTCTACAATTTTTGAGAAGTCGTCTGCTTCAGAGATAAAATGTGCTATTTATTATGTATTTTGATGTGCTGAATTCAAATATGACAATTAAAAGAACTGATTGGCTACTGTTTCTAAGATATTTAAGTTTTTACATTTTATGTCTATGTATATTGTGTAGATAGTAGAGTTTTAATCATAAATCGTAAACCTAGGTCTTTTCATGTGTTTATGGTTGCTTTACATGATAATATTTCACCTGTCCTGTTTATGTAACACTTTAAAAATCAGCCAAAGGGTTATATAAATAAAATTTATTATGAAACAAAAGGCAAAAAACTATTCTGTACATAGTTTAGTCCTATTCAGTGTCTACTTGGCGCTTCTTGGCTTGTCTCTTGTATTCATTAAATGGAGCATCTCTTGTCACTGTCCAGCAATAGTCTGCAAGCATTGATGGGCTCCATTTGCCCTGATAGCGTTTCTCCATTGTTGCAATGTCCTGGTGAAATCGCTCGCCGTGCTTGTCGCTCAGTGCTCCGCAGTTCGGTGGAAAAAAATCTAGATGAGAGTGCAAAAAATGTATCTTTAGTGACATGTTGCAACCAAGGCTTTTGTATGCCTTGAGGAGGTTTTCCACCAACAACCTGTAGTTGTCTGCCTTGTTGTTTCCAAGAAAATGTATTGCCACTAACTGGAAGGCTTTCCATGCTGTCTTTTCCTTGCCACGCAGTGCATGGTCAAATGCATCATCTCGAAGAAGTTCACGAATCTGAGGACCAACAAAGACACCTTCCTTTATCTTAGCTTCACTTAACCTTGGAAATTTTCCACGGAGGTACTTGAAAGCTGCTTGTGTTTTGTCAATGGCCTTGACAAAGTTCTTCATCAGACCCAGCTTGATGTGTAAGGGTGGTAACAAAATCTTTCTTGATTCAACAAGTGGTGGATGCTGAACACTCTTCCTCCCAGGCTCCAATGACTGTCGGAGTGGCCAATCTTTCTTGATGTAGTGGGAATCTCTTGCACGACTATCCCATTCGCAGAGAAAACAGCAGTACTTTGTGTATCCAGTCTGCAGACCAAGCAAGAGAGCAACAACCTTCAAATCGCCACAAAGCTGCCACTCATGTTGGTCATAGTTTATGCACCTCAAAAGTTGTTTCATGTTGTCATAGGTTTCCTTCATATGGACTGCATGACCAACTGGAATTGATGGCAAAACATTGCCATTATGCAGTAAAACAGCTTTAAGACTCGTCTTCGATGAATCAATGAACAGTCTCCATTCATCTGGATCATGAACGATGTTGAGGGCTGCCATCACACCATCGATGTTGTTGCAGGCTACAAGATCACCTTCCATGAAGAAGAATGGGACAAGATCCTTTTGACGGTCACGGAACATGGAAACCCTAACATCACCTGCCAGGAGATTCCACTGCTGTAGTCTGGAGCCCAACAGCTCTGCCTTACTCTTGGGTAGTTCCAAATCCCTGACAAGGTCATTGAGTTCACCTTGTGTTATGAGGTGTGGTTCAGAGGAGGAGGATGGGAGAAAATGTGGGTCCTGTGACATTGATGGTTCAGGACCAGAAGTTTCATCCTCTTCCTCTTCCTCGTCTGATGCAAGTGAGAATGATTCTGGTGCATCAGGAACCGGCAGTCCTTCTCCGTGAGGTACTGGGCGTATAGCTGATGGAATGTTTGGATAATGCACAGTCCACTTTTTCTTCTTTGACACACCTTTCCCAACTGGAGGCACCATGCAGAAGTAACAATTGCTGGTATGATCTGTTGGCTCTCTCCAAATCATTGGCACTGCAAAAGGCATAGATTTCCTTTTCCTGTTCAACCACTGGCGAAGATTTGTTGCACAAGTGTTGCAGCATATGTGTGGGGCCCACCTCTTGTCCTGATCTCCAATTTTGCAGCCAAAATAAAGGGGATAGGCTTTCTTAACCATAGTGGTTATACTTCGCTTTTGTGATGCAAAAGTCACTTCACCACAAACATAGCAGAAGTTATCTGCACTGTTCACACAAGTACGAGGCATCTCTGCTCACTTTGGCTAAACAGAAATGTGTCCCTTTGCAAAATCAAACACTGACAAATAAGAGAGCATGACACTGTATGATTTCTAGAGCTGATATAGGGCAATTTGTTCAGCAGAGTGATGTAAGCTTCGTTATGATTGCATCATCCATGACTTCTAGGAATAACATGATGCAATTCATATCATGTATGACGCAATACCAGCTTCAGATTGCATCATTCATTGTTTTGCCTAAAAAGCAAGTACTGTCCAAACCCAGTCATAGATTTATTCATAGATCCAGTCAAAGATGTATTTTAGTCATTTCTGGTTTAAATTGAGATCCCTTCCCTTTATAACTCACTTATCCTCCGCCATTCCCAAGTCAAGGGTCGTATATACTGACCCAATAGCATATCTTGAAAACTAGAGCCAATCAACAATTTTAAGCATCATTTTCGTTCTCCGTGACCCAGAATTAGTGAAGTTTGACTACATTTATTTCAGAAGCATTTTGGCTGTAGAACAGTGTGAAGTTTCAACACTCTGTATCATCTATTTTTAAACATTTTCTAATAAAATTTTAAATCTGCTTTCCCCAATGCTGTGTCTACACTACAGACTTCAGTTGAGGGAAGTTACGCCGACGATCATGAACCTGTGCATGTTCGCACGACGCTCCCTGTGTGGGCGGAGCTTGACCACAGTTGTTGCTGGAGCATCGACAGAAAGCAGTGCACCGTGGGTAGCTATCCCACGGTGCAACTCTGCCACCTTCTGCCGCTAAGAGTTGGGGAATGGGGAATGGATTGCAGACTGCAGTGCATCATGGGTGCCGGCTCACATTCCCATGATGCATTTTTTCTGTCCCATCATTCCATGGGCTTCGAGTAGTTTGGCGCCATTTTTCAACAGCCCCTGTGAACTGGGCACCCGCCAGCTCTGCGTGAAATCATGGATCCAGCCCCGCTCTCCAGCCTGGGGATAAGGGTTATGAACACAGGGGGCTGATGACGCAGTATTTCATGAGCTGCGAATGTGAACAGGAATTATTGTATTAGCCTCCCCCTGCCCTGCTTTACTCTCTGTCACCAGCACAGTAACACGTGGGAGCAGAACTGTGGGGAGAACTGCTTTGTAACCACACACTGAGGAAATGCAGCAACTAAGTTTTAGGTGCTTTTGGATAGAAAAACTGCTTGTGGGTGTGTGTGTGAGAGGGCAACTGCTGCCCCCTACTGGACAGAATGAGTCTCACACGGACCTAGGCAAAGAGATGACACAGGAGTCCCAAGTGATTTTTGTGTTACTGTATTGCCAGGAACCTTTCTGTGCCTGTTTCTAGAATAATTTTAAAGTCACAAATGTAACCCTTCTGCCAGGTGGAGCCGGCAGCAGCCAGGGCCGGGTTCAATATCTAGGGGTTCCTTTCCATCGATCCAACCCAGAACCGGCTCGAGTCCCCACCCAGTAACCTGGGAAATACAGACATCGCCCCTGGACACCTCTGAGAGGCAATACTTACCCTCCCGCAAGCACGGAGTCTGAGTGTAGCAAAGAAACTTTTAATAATGGGGGGGGGCAAGTAACTCGGTGTTAATGTGGGAAAACACCACAAACAGGGTTCATAAACAAACCATGAGTAAAAGACCCACCTCCAAGTAAATTGGGCAGTGTCCTTTTCCCCCCAGGTTCTTACGTCCAGCAACCCAAAAGTCCCCTTCACGTGCCTGACCCTTCTCTGCCCCCCACTCACAGGTGCTGTCCTGGGTCAGTGCAGACCCAGAGTCCAGAGGTGCATCTGCAGAGTTCACCTCCCACCTTGGGTGCAGGGGTAAGAGGCAACTTACTCACTCATCACACCTGTCCAGTGCCACCCTGCTGGCCACTCGCAAAGCTCTCTGCCACTGCCCTGCTGGCCACGCCTCTCCACTGCCGCCCTGCTGGCCGCTTATCACACCTCTCTGCCACTGCCCTGCTGGCCACGCCTCTCCACTGTCGCCCTGCTGGCCGCTTATGACACCTCTGTGGCACTGCCCTGCTGGCCACGCCACTCCACTGCCGCCCTGCTGGCCGCTTATCACACCTCTCTGCCACTGCCCTGCTGGCCACGCCTCTCCACTGCCGCCCTGCTGGCCGCTTATCACACCTCTCTGCCACTGCCCTGCTGGCCACGCCTCTTCACTGCCGCCCTGCTGACCGCTTATCACACCTCTGTGGCACTGCCCTGCTGGCCACGCCACTCCACTGCCGCCCTGCTGGCCGCTTATCACACCTCTCTGCCACTGCCCTGCTGGCCCCGCCTCTCCACTGCCGCCCTGCTGGCCGCTTATCACACCTCTCTGCCACTGCCCTGCTGGCCACGCCTCTTCACTGCCGCCCTGCTGGCCGCTTATCACACCTCTGTGGCACTGCCCTGCTGGCCACGCCACTCCACTGCCGCCCTGCTGGCCGCTTATCACACCTCTCTGCCACTGCCCTGCTGGCCACGCCTGTCCACTGCCGCCCTGCTGGCACTTATCACACCTCTCTGCCACTGCCCTGCTGGCCATGCCTGTCCACTGCCGCCCTGCTGGCACTTATCACACCTCTCTGCCACTGCCCTGCTGGCCACGCCACTCCACTGCCGCCCTGCTGGCACTTATCACAGCTCTCTGCCACTGCCCTGCTGGCCACGCCTCTCCACTGCCGCCCTGCTGGCCGCTTATCACACCTCTCTGCCACTGCCCTGCTGGCCTCGCCTGTCCACTGCCGCCCTGCTGGCTGCTTATCACACCTCTCTGCCACTGGCCTGCTGGCTTCGCCTGTCCACTGCCGCCCTGCTGGCCACTTATCACACCTCTCTGCCACTGCCCTACTGGCCACGCCTCTTCACTGCCACACTGCTGGCGCTTATAACACCTCTCTGCCACTGCCCTGCTGGCCACGCCTCTCCACTGCTGCCCTGCTGGCGCTTATCACACCTCTCTGCCACTGCCCTGCTGGCCACACCTCTTCACTGCCGCACTGCTGGCTGCTTATCACACCTCTCTGCCACTGCCCTGCTGGCCACACCACTCCACTGCCGCCTTGCTGAACGCTTATCACACCTCTCTGCCACTGCCCTGCTGGCCTCGCCTCTTCACTGCAGCACTGCTGGCACTTATCACAGCTCTCTGCCACTGCCCTGCTGGCCACACCACTCCACTGCCGCCTTGCTGGCCGCTTATCACAGCTCTCTGCCACTGCCCTGCTGGCCACGCCTCTTCACTGCCGCCCTGCTGGCACTTATCACACCTCTCTGCCACTGCCCTACTGGCCACGCCTCTTCACTGCCACACTGCTGGCGCTTATCACACCTCTCTGCCACTGCCCTGCTGGCCACGCCTCTCCACTGCTGCCCTGCTGGCGCTTATCACACCTCAATGCCACTGCCCTGCTGGCCATACCTCTTCACTGCCGCACTGCTGGCTGCTTATCACACCGCTCTGCCAGTGCCCTGCTGGCCACGCCTGTCCACTGCCGCCCTTCTGGCACTTATCACAGCTCTCTGCCACTGCCCTGCTGGCCACGCCTGTCCACTGCCGCCCTTCTGGCACTTATCACAGCTCTCTGCCACTGCCCTGCTGGCCTCGCCTGTCCACTGCCGCCCTGCTGGCCGCTTATCACACCTCTCTGCCACTGCCCTGCTGGCCACGCCTCTTCACTGCCGCCCTGCTGGCGCTTATCACACCTCTCTGCCACTGCCCTGCTGGCCACGCCTCTCCACTGCCGCACTGCTGGCACTTATCACAGCTCTCTGCCACTGCCGTGCTGGCCTCGCCTGTCCACTGCCGCACTGCTGGCACTTATCACACCTCTCTGCCACTGGCCTGCTGGCTTCGCCTGTCCACTGCCGCCCTGCTGGCCACTTATCACACCTCTCTGCCACTGCCCTACTGGCCACGCCTCTTCACTGCCACACTGCTGGCGCTTATCACACCTCTCTGCCACTGCCCTGCTGGCCACGCCTCTCCACTGCAGCCCTGCTGGCGCTTATCACAGCTCTCTGCCACTGCCCTGCTGGCCACACCTCTTCACTGCCGCACTGCTGGCCGCTTATCACACCTCTCTGCCACTGCCCTGCTGGCCTCGCCTGTCCACTGCCGCCCTGCTGGCTGCTTATCACACCTCTCTGCCACTGCCCTGCTGGCCTCGCCTCTTCACTGCAGCACTGCTGGCACTTATCACAGCTCTCTGCCACTGCCCTGCTGGCCACGCCTGTCCACTGCCGTCCTGCTGGCCGCTTATCACACCTCTCTGCCAGTGCCCTGCTGGCCTCGCCTGTCCACTGCCGCCCTGCTGGCCGCTTATCACACCTCTCTGCCACTGCCCTGCTGGCCTCGCCTCTTCACTGCAGCACTGCTGGCACTTATCACAGCTCTCTGCCACTGCCCTGCTGGCCACACCACTCCACTGCCGCCTTGCTGGCCGCTTATCACACCTCTCTGCCACTGCCCTGCTGGCCACGCCTCTTCACTGCCGCCCTGCTGGCACTTATCTAAGCTCTCTGCCACTGCCCTGCTGGCCACGCCTCTCCACTGTCGCCCTGCTGGGCGCTTATCACAGCTCTCTGCCACTGCCCTGCTGGCCTCGCCTGTCCACTGCCGCACTGCTGGCACTTATCACACCTCTCTGCCACTGGCCTGCTGGCTTCGCCTGTCCACTGCCGCCCTGCTGGCCACTTATCACACCTCTCTGCCACTGCCCTGCTCCCCACGCCTCTCCACTGCTGCCCTGCTGGCGCTTATCACACCTCTCTGCCACTGCCCTGCTGGCCACACCTCTTCACTGCCGCACTGCTGGCTGCTTATCACAGCTCTCTGCCACTGCCCTGCTGGCCACGCCTGTCCACTGCCGCCCTGCTGGCACTTATCACAGCTCTCTGCCACTGCCCTGCTGGCCACGCCTCTCCACTGTCGCCCTGCTGGGCGCTTATCACACCTCTCTGCCACTGCCCTGCTGGCCTCGCCTGTCCACTGCCGCCCTGCTGGCCGCTTATCACACCTCTCTGCCACTGCCCTGCTGGCCTCGCCTCTTCACTGCAGCACTGCTGGCACTTATCACAGCTCGCTGCCACTGCCCTGCTGGCCACACCACTCCACTGCCGCCTTGCTGGCCGCTTATCACAGCTCTCTGCCACTGCCCTGCTGGCCCCGCCTGTTCAGTGCCGCCCTGCTGGCACTTATCAGAGCTCTCTGCCACTGCCCTGCTGGCCACGCCTCTCCACTGCCGCACTGCTGGCACTTATCACAGCTCTCTGCCATTGCCCTGCTGGCCACGCCTCTCCACTGCCGCACTGCTGGCCGCTTATCATACCTCTCTGCCACTGCCCTGCTGGCCACACCTCTTCACTGCCGCACTGCTGGCACTTATCACAGCTCTCTGCCACTGACCTGCTGGCCCCGCCTGTTCAGTGCCGCCCTGCTGGCGCTTATCATACCTCTCTGCCACTGCCCTGCTGGCCTCGCCTGTCCACTGCCGCCCTGCTGGCACTTATCGCAGCTCTCTGCCACTGCCCTGCTGGCCTCGCCTGTCCACTGCCTCACTGCTGGCACTTATCACACCTCTCTGCCACTGCCCTGCTGGCCTCGCCTGTCCAGTGCCGCCCTGCTGGCCGCTTATCACACCTCTCTGCCACTGGCCTGCTGGGTTCGCCTGTCCACTGCCGCCCTGCTGGCCACTTATCACACCTCTCTGCCACTGCCCTACTGGCCACGCCTCTTCACTGCCACACTGCTGGCGCTTATCACACCTCTCTGCCACTGCCCTGCTGGCCACGCCTCTCCACTGCTGCCCTGCTGGCGTTTATCACACCTCTCTGCCACTGCCCTGCTGGCCACACCTCTTCACTGCCGCACTGCTGGCTGCTTATCACAGCTCTCTGCCACTGCCCTGCTGGCCACGCCTCTTCACTGCCGCCCTGCTGGCACTTACCACAGCTCTCTGCCACTGCCCTGCTGGCCACGCCTCTCCACTGCCGCCCTGCTTGCCGCTTATCACACCTCTCTGCCACTGCCCTGCTGGCCACGCCTCTTCACTGCCGCCCTGCTGGCACTTATCACAGCTCTCTGCCACTGCCCTGCTGGCCACGCCTGTCCACTGCCGCCCTGCTGGCACTTATCACAGCTCTCTGCCACTGCCCTGCTGGCCTCGCCTGTCCACTGCCGCACTGCTGGCACTTATCACACCTCTCTGCCACTGCCCTGCTGGCCACGCCTCTCCACTGCTGCCCTGCTGGCGCTTATCACACCTCTCTGCCACTGGCCTGCTGGCTTCGCCTGTCCACTGCCGCCCTGCTGGCCACTTATCACACCTCTCTGCCACTGCCCTACTGGCCACGCCTCTTCACTGCCACACTGCTGGCGCTTATCACACCTCTCTGCCACTGCCCTGCTGGCCACGCCTCTCCACTGCTGCCCTGCTGGCGCTTATCACACCTCTCTGCCACTGGCCTGCTGGCTTCGCCTGTCCACTGCCGCGCTGCTGGCCACTTATCACACCTCTCTGCCACTGCCCTACTGGCCACGCCTCTTCACTGCCACACTGCTGGCGCTTATCACACCTCTCTGCCACTGCCCTGCTGGCCACGCCTCTCCACTGCTGCCCTGCTGGCGCTTATCACACCTCTCTGCCACTGCCCTGCTGGCCACACCTCTTCACTGCCGCACTGCTGGCTGCTTATCACACCTCTCTGCCACTGCCCTGCTGGCCACACCACTCCACTGCCGCCTTGCTGGCCGCTTATCACACCTCTCTGCCACTGCCCTGCTGGCCTCGCCTCTTCACTGCAGCACTGCTGGCACTTATCACAGCTCTCTGCCACTGCCCTGCTGGCCACAGCACTCCACTGCCGCCTTGCTGGCCGCTTATCACAGCTCTCTGCCACTGCCCTGCTGGCCACGCCTCTTCACTGCCGCCCTGCTGGCACTTATCACAGCTCTCTGCCACTGCCCTGCTGGCCACGCCTCTCCACTGCCGCACTGCTGGCACTTATCACAGCTCTCTGCCATTGCCCTGCTGGCCACGCCTCTCCACTGCCGCACTGCTGGCGCTTATCACACCTCTCTGCCACTGCTCTGCTGGCCCCACCTGTTCAGTGCCGCCCTGCTGGCGCTTATCATACCTCTCTGCCACTGCCCTGCTGGCCTCGCCTGTCCACTGCCGCCCTGCTGGCACTTATCACAGCTCTCTGCCACTGCCCTGCTGGCCACGCCTCTCCACTGTCGCCCTGCTGGGCGCTTATCACACCTCCCTGCCACTGCCCTGCTGGCCTCGCCTGTCCACTGCCGCCCTGCTGGCCGCTTATCACACCTCCCTGCCACTGCCCTGCTGGCCTCGCCTCTTCACTGCCGCACTGCTGGCACTTATCACAGCTCTCTGCCACTGCCCTGCTGGCCTCGCCTGTCCACTGCCGCACTGCTGGCACTTATCACACCTCTCTGCCACTGCGCTGCTGGCCTCGCCTGTCCAGTGCCGCCCTGCTGGCCGCTTATCACACCTCTCTGCCACTGGCCTGCTGGCTTCGCCTGTCCACTGCCGCCCTGCTGGCCACTTATCACACCTCTCTGCCACTGCCCTACTGGCCACGCCTCTTCACTGCCACACTGCTGGCGCTTATCACACCTCTCTGCCACTGCCCTGCTGGCCACGCCTCTCCACTGCTGCCCTGCTGGCGCTTATCACACCTCTCTGCCACTGCCCTGCTGGCCACACCTCTTCACTGCCGCACTGCTGGCTGCTTATCACAGCTCTCTGCCACTGCCCTGCTGGCCACGCCTCTTCACTGCCGCCCTGCTGGCACTTATCACAGCTCTCTGCCACTGCCCTGCTTGCCTCGCCTGTCCACTGCCGCACTGCTGGCACTTATCACACCTCTCTGCCACTGGCCTGCTGGCTTCGCCTGTCCACTGCCACCCTGCTGGCCACTTATCACACCTCTCTGCCACTGCCCTACTGGCCACGCCTCTTCACTGCCACACTGCTGGCGCTTATCACACCTCTCTGCCACTGCCCTGCTGGCCACACCTCTTCACTGCCGCACTGCTGGCTGCTTATCACACCTCTCTGCCACTGCCCTGCTGGCCACGCCTCTCCACTGCCGCCCTGCTGGGCGCTTATCACACCTCTCTGCCACTGCCCTGCTGGCCACGCCTCTTCACTGCCACACTGCTGGCACTTATCACAGCTCTCTGCCACTGCCGTGCTGGCCTCGCCTGTCCACTGCCGCCCTGCTGGCCGCTTATCACACCTCTCTGCCACTGCCCTGCTGGCCTCTCCTCTTCACTGCCGCACTGCTGGCACTTATCACAGCTCTCTGCCACTGCCGTGCTGGCCTCGCCTGTCCACTGCCGCACTGCTGGCACTTATCACACCTCTCTGCCACTGCCCTGCTGGCTTCGCCTGTCCACTGCCGCCCTGCTGGCCACTTATCACACCTCTCTGCCACTGCCCTACTGGCCTCTCCTCTTCACTGCCGCACTGCTGGCACTTATCACAGCTCTCTGCCACTGCCGTGCTGGCCTCGCCTCTTCACTGCCACTATGCTGGCGCTTATCACACCTCTCTGCCACTGCCCTGCTGGCCACGCCTCTCCAGTGCTGCCCTGCTGGCGCTTATCACAGCTCTCTGCCACTGCCCTGCTGGCCACACCTCTTCACTGCCGCACTGCTGGCTGCTTATCACACCTCTCTGCCACTGCCCTGCTGGCCACGCCTGTCCACTGCCGCCCTTCTGGCACTTATCACAGCTCTCTGCCACTGCCCTGCTGGCCACGCCTGTCCACTGCCGCCCTTCTGGCACTTATCACAGCTCTCTGCCACTGCCCTGCTGGCCTCGCCTGTCCACTGCCGCCCTGCTGGCCGCTTATCACACCTCTCTGCCACTGCCCTGCTGGCCTCGCCTGTCCACTGCCGCCCTGCTGGCCGCTTATCACACCTCTCTGCCACTGCCCTGCTGGCCTCGCCTCTTCACTGCAGCACTGCT
This sequence comes from Emys orbicularis, assembly GCF_028017835.1. Taxonomy (NCBI): domain Eukaryota; kingdom Metazoa; phylum Chordata; order Testudines; family Emydidae; genus Emys; species Emys orbicularis. Next base: position 50,462,733 of record NC_088694.1, read on the forward strand.
GGCACTTATCACAGCTCTCTGCCACTGCCGTGCTGGCCACACCACTCCACTGCCGCCTTGCTGGCCGCTTATCACAGCTCTCTGCCACTGCCCTGCTGGCCCCGCCTGTTCAGTGCCGCCCTGCTGGCGCTTATCACACCTCTCTGCCACTGCCCTGCTGGCCACGCCTCTCCACTGCCGCACTGCTGGCACTTATCACAGCTCTCTGCCACTGCCGTGCTGGCCTCTCCTGTCCACTGCCGCACTGCTGGCACTTATCACACCTCTCTGCCACTGGCCTGCTGGCTTCGCCTGTCCACTGCCGCCCTGCTGGCCACTTATCACACCTCTCTGCCACTGCCCTACTGGCCACGCCTCTTCACTGCCACACTGCTGGCGCTTATCACACCTCTCTGCCACTGCCCTGCTGGCCACGCCTCTCCACTGCAGCCCTGGTGGCGCTTATCACAGCTCTCTGCCACTGCCCTGCTGGCCACACCTCTTCACTGCCGCACTGCTGGCCGCTTATCACACCTCTCTGCCACTGCCCTGCTGGCCTCGCCTGTCCACTGCCGCCCTGCTGGCCGCTTATCACACCTCTCTGCCACTGCCCTGCTGGCCACGCCTGTCCAGTGCCGCCCTGCTGGCACTTATCACAGCTCTCTGTCACTGCCGTGCTGGCCACGCCTGTCCACTGTCTCCCTGCTGGCCGCTTATCACACCTGTCTGCCACTGCCCTGCTGGCCTCGCCTGTCCACTGCCGCCCTGCTGGCCGCTTATCACACCTCTCTGCCACTGCCCTGCTGGCCTCGCCTCTTCACTGCAGCACTGCTGGCACTTATCACAGCTCTCTGCCACTGCCCTGCTGGCCACACCACTCCACTGCCGCCTTGCTGGCCGCTTATCACAGCTCTCTGCCACTGCCCTGCTGGCCCCGCCTGTTCAGTGCCGCCCTGCTGGCGCTTATCACACCTCTCTGCCACTGCCCTGCTGGCCACGCCTCTTCACTGCCGCACTGCTGGCCGCTTATCACACCTCTCTGCCACTGCCCTGCTGGCCTCGCCTGTCCACTGCCGCCCTGCTGGCACTTATCACAGCTCTCTGCCACTGCCCTACTGGCCTCGCCTGTCCACTGCCGCCCTGCTGGCCGCTTATCACACCTCTCTGCCACTGCCCTGCTGGCCACGCCTGTCCAGTGCCGCTCTGCTGGCCGCTTATCACACCTCTCTGCCACTGGCCTGCTGGCTTCGCCTGTCCACTGCTGCCCTTCTGGCACTTATCACACCTCTCTGCCACTGCCCTGCTGGCCACGCCTCTCCACTGTCGCCCTGCTGGCCGCTTATCACACCTCTGTGGCACTGCCCTGCTGGCGCTTATCACACCTCTTTGCCACTGCTCTGCTGGCCGCTTATCACACCTCTGTGGCACTGCTCTGCTGGCCGCTCACACACCTCTCCACTGCCGCCCTGCTGGCCACTTATCATCAGCTACCTGCTCATCAGTCCTTTAGTGATTTCAGCTCTGGACAGAAACACAATCTCACCACCACTGATTTCAGCTTTCCGTGAGCCATTTAGTGCAACAAAAGCAGCTCCTAATGAAACCAATTAGCTCTATTCTTTGACCAGTTGGGAAAAACAGGTTGAAATAGTCTTACAGAGAACCCTGGCTAAGACTGTACCGCCCCCATGACTGGGGAAATAGAAATCTACTCTCTTACTTTCACAGGGTTCAGACATTCAAGTCCTTATTTTACCAAGGTTATTTTAACTTAGGGTGGCTCCCTCCTTTGGGACAGATTCAGCACAGTCCTTCTTTTCTGTATGCCCACAGTAATTACAAACATTGGTAACCATATTTCACCACCCCTACATTCAGCACTAACATAATTTGTGATCCAGCACCAGCCAAATTTATTACAATGAGCAAAACACCGCTCCATCAGCTGAATATCTAGCAAATCTAAGCAAAGCAGGAGCAAATTGTATTTATATAAACACCCCCCCGGTCTCTTCCCCCCTCCCAGCTCGCTGTCAGAAGCATTCATTCATTCAGACCCTGAGTGCACAACTGACACATTTCCCAGTACGTTTGCAAAGCTTCCTGTGGCAGGGGAAAGGTGAATGGTGTCCAGAGAAACTGGGTGGCAGCTGGAGGCATTTTTAACCGATATCTATTAGTGTGCAGGTTGTTCATAGTCAATCTACTGTGTGTGTCTTTATCTCTGAGGGGCTCCTTCTCTGGCCTCATTTGGCTGCTTAGAACCAGCTTCTTCTTTTTGTAGCAGTCCCCGCTTTGCTCTGTGTCACTGTGTGTCTGGCACAGTAATAGGTGGCGGTGTCTGCAGCTGTCAGCGAGCGGAGCTGCAGGGAGAACTGGTTCTTGGCAGTGTCTGCAGAGATGGTGAGTCGGCCTTGGAGAGACGGGGCATAGTTTGTACCCCCACCACTATACATGTACACGTACCCCATCCACTCCAGCCCTTTCCCGGGACCCTGCCGGACCCAGTCCCAGACGTAGTTGCTCTCAGTGATGGATACACCAGAGACAGCGCAGGTCAGGGTGAGGGTCTCTCCGGGCTTCACCGCTCCCGGGCCCGACTGGACCAGCTGCACCTGAGAGAGGACACCTGGGAAAAGAAAAACAGAGCAAGGAATTAATTAATCACAGAATGAACCTATGGCTCTGTCCCGGATTCCCCCGCTCCCACATAGATACTTACAGGTGGGGACAGAGATCAGAGAAAGGAAAAGCCACAGAGATTTCATTCTCGTTGTCGTAAAATGAGGGAAACTCCCCAGCGGGCAGGACCGGGCAGTTCTGTGTCTGAGGAGAGACTGAGGCTCCTAGAACCAGGGGTTTGTATTTAACAGGAACCCCCCGGGGCAGGGATTTGCATGCGGGTTCCCCAGGGCGGGTATAAGAGATGACGGGGGGGGGTGATCAGTCAGTACATGGCGATGTCCCCTCAGGGACAGGTGTCCCCTTTACACCACACACACTGTGCGCTTGTTATGCAGACAAAACTACACAGGATCGTTTCAGGGGGCAAGACAAAGATGCCATATTTATTATGATAACACAATTTGATTTATGACCAATAACTAAAACCTAATACCTATCCACACACACACACACACATCCATCAGATGTTCTGCAGCTGCTGGATAGTTACCAGTCCTGAACGTAACTTGAGTCCGTGGCTTGATTTTGCAGCTTGGGTTTGTAGCTCATGGTGGTAACTGGCCAGGAAAGCCGGGCACAAGGAAGGGCTGGGTCTGCCCTCCCATGTCAGCAGCAGAACGTTACCCTTCCAAGTCTTCCATCTGACCCATCCTTTTTGTAGGCTTTAGTTTGAATCCAGAGTCTATAGGCAGGGCCGGCTCCAGGGTTTTTGCCGCCCCAAGCAGCAAAAAAAAAAAAAAAAAAAAAAAGCCGCGATCGCGATCTGCAGCAGTTCAGCGGCAGCTCTACTCCCGAGAGGGACTGAGGGACCCGCCGCCGAATTGCCGCCGAAGAGCCGGACGTGCCGCCCCTCTCGGTTGGCCGCCCCAAGCACCTGCTTGCTGCGCTGGTGCCTGGAGCCAGCCCTGTCTATAGGTTTTGCTGTGTCACGCTGCCTCTGGGTTCGGTGTGATCACCCGTCAATTGCAGACATGACTTTCAGCCTCGGACCTGGCTTTGATCTTCCTTCTATTGTACCTTTGTTCTTTTCTTTTTAGGGTGGACTCTTCTTACTTTGTTAGGGCTCTTTTCTGCATCTTCAGCCGTTGGGGTTTGAACTCTATTTCATCAGGACAGGCTGGCGCTGGAGGTTGATTTCATCATTCATACATACCTCAGTCACACATCTAAACTAAACTAATAAGATTACAGCAGGGTTTGGCAAAAATGAAGGTTGCAGCAAGCCCTTACAAAATGGAGTGAGCATTTTAAAATGGGGTTTGAATTACAATATGGCAAACAGTGAACAGACGTTACAATGTAGGCAAGTGTAATGAATGGCAAACAATGAACAGAAGTTACTATACTGAAACCGTGCAAGTCTCAGTGATTTAAGCAGGAATTGGATTGACAGTGAAACTTACAAGGGCAACTGGCTGAATGCTGTGGCTCTTATCAAGCATCTTAATTGTCAATTAGCCAGTTATCGGGGTGACCGGTTTTATGAATGAATGTTGTTTCATTCATAAAACTTCACTTATGAAGTTACACTAATAAAGTGAACAATTACAAACAATTTCATTCATCAGTTCTCCACGCTCAGCTCAGCGCCCATGTAATGACAAGTGATGACCGTGTGAGGGTAGGAGGGAGGGTCTGGAGGACACTCGCCAAGGCTGATGCTCAGGAGAACCCCCTGGGCCAGGCATTTATTTGCATGCGGGTTTCACCCAGTGAGTATAAACTACCCGGGAGATCTCTAGCTAGGCCGGGCTGTCTGCTGGGTAGGAGATTCACAGCCCCCTTCATCTCTTGGGGTGTGGCCCACAGGCCGGGGCAGTCATTGGGTTTCTCTCCATTGGAGCCGTGGCTACTGCAGACTGTGCTGGGCAAATGGAATCAGTACAAGGCATGTTCAGACTCTGCCAATAGGAACAAAGCTCCTGGGAACATCTGAGGGGGGAGGAGTCGCAGCTGCAGGGGGAGGGAGAGGCTGGTTTCAGGCACCAGAGACTGACAAACAGCTTTATCAAAAGGGGAGGAACTGGGCATGGAGAGAAGATGCCTCTTCCGGGGTGTCTCAGCCTGAGAGCTGGGGCTACAGCAGCCTTGAAGGGAGACGCACAATAGAGGGGGATGGAACAGTTTAGTTTGTAGGCGCCACCATCTCGAGTGAGACGTGGCCAGTGTGTGTGTGTCATTCTTGTTCCCTACAATGCGAATGGTAAATTCCAGCACCAGAGAGGCCTGAATGTCCGTGTAGAATCCGCTTTCCCCAAGGCTCTGTCTATACTACAGAGTTCAGTCGCGATCACAAACGGCAATAATTGCATCGCTTGTGCATGTTCACACAACGCTCCCTGCATGGGTGAAGCACGGCCACGGTTGGTGCTCGAGCAGTGACAGAGAGAGCAGTGCACCCTGGGTAGCTATCCCACCGTGCAACTTGGTATGTCCTGCTGCTAGGAGTTGTGGGAATGGGGAATGGATCGCAGTGCATCATGGGTGCAGGCTCCCTGTCCCATGATGCAGTTTTTTCCTGTCCATCATTCTGTGGGCTTCCCACTACATTTGATGCCCTTTTTTCAACAGCCCCTGTAAACTGGGCACCCACCATCTCTGCCTGAAATCATGGATCCAGCCCCGCTCTCCAGCCTGGGGATAAGGGTTATGAACACAGGGGGGCTGATCATGCAGTATTTCATGAGCTGCAAATGTGAACAGGAATTACTGTATTAGCCTCTCCGCACTCCCACTTTACTCTTTCACACTACACAATAATATATGGGAGCAGAGCTGTGGGGAGAACTGGTTTTGTAACCACACACTGGGGAAATGCAGCACCTAAGTTTTTGGTGCTTTCATATAGAACAGTGGTTCTCAACCTATTTACCATTGTGGGCTGCATATGCAGCTCTCTGCGTGTTATGTGAGCTGCATCCACACAATATATACGCTACCTATATGGCCCTGAGGATGTCATGGGCTGCCGCTGTGTGCTGATTGGGCAGAAAGTGGCCTGCGGTCTGCGGCTTGAGAACCACTGGTGCGGAAGAACCGCTTGTGGTGGGTGTGAGAGAGGAAGACTGCTGCCCCCCTGCTGGACAGAATGAGACTTCTTTGTGTGTGTGTGTATTTGTGCTATTCTTTGGGGGGAATTAGGTTTTGTAATGACCCAACCACTCCCAGTCTTTATTCAGGCCTAATTTGATGGTGTCCAGTTTGCAAATTAATTCCAGTTCTGCAGTTTCACGTTGGAGTCTGTTTTTGAAGTTTTTGGTTGAAGAATTGCCACTTTTAGGTCTGTTATTGAGTGACCAGAGAGGTTGAAGTGTTCTCCTACTGGTTTTTGAATGTTATAATTCCTGATGTCAGATTTTTGACCATTTATTCTTTTGCATAGAGACTGTCTGGTTTGGCCAATGTACATGGCAGAGGGGCAACAGACTCCAACGTGAAACTGCAGAACTGGAATTAATTTGCAAACTGGACACCAACAAATTAAGCCTGAATAAAGACTGGGAGTGGATGGCTCATTACAAAACCTAATTTCCCCCATACTAATTTCCCCCTACTGTTACTCACACCTTCTTGTCAACTGTTTGAAATGGGCCACTTTCATTACCACTTCAAAAGTGATTTTTCCTCCCTTGGTATCCTGCTGTTAATTGTATTGTCTCGTTAGACTGACCTCCCACTTGGTAAGGCAACTCCCATCTTTTCATGTGCTGTGTATTTATACCTGCTTCTCTATTTTCCACTCCATGCATCTGATGAAGTGGATAATATCCCACGAAAGCTTATGCCCAAATAAATGTGTTAGTCTCTAAGGTGTCACGGGGACTCCTCGTTGTTTTTATTAGTATGTAGGTTATTCATATTCAATCTACTGTGTATCTTTATCTCTGAGGGGCTCAGCTATCCCTGCTTTTCTGGCCTCACGAGGCTGCTTAGAAACTGCTTCCCCTTTTTATACCAGTCCCTGCTCTGGTCTGTGTCACTGTGTGCCTGGCGCAGTAATAGGCGGCGGTGTCTGCAGCTGTCAGCGAGCGGAGCTGCAGGGGAACCTGGTTCTTGGCGGTATCTGCAGAGATGGTGACTCGGCCCTGGAGAGACGGGGCATAACCTGTCTCCCCGCTGTTATACGGGTACACAAACCCCATCCACTCCAGCCCTTTCCCGGGGGGCTGCCGGATCCAGTTCCAACTGTAGCTGAAGTCATTGATGGGTACACCAGAGACAGCACAGGTCAGTGTGAGGGTCTCTCCGGGCTTCACTATTCCCGGGCCCGACTGGACCAGCCGCACCTGAGACAGGACACCTGGGAAAAGGAAAACAAAGTAAGGAAAGAATTGGCCACAGAACGAATCTATGGTTCAGTCCCTGATTCCCCCACTGTGCCATAGACACTCACAGGTGGGGGCAGAGAGCAGGGAAAGGAAAACCAACAGAGGTTTCATTCTCGTTTTCATGAAAGGAGGGAAACGTCCCCAGTGGTCAGGAACAGGGCCTGTTCTGTGTCTAGGGAGGGACTGAAGCGCTTATAATCAGGGGGTTTGTTTTTAAACAGCAATGCCCTGGGGAGGGATTTGCATGCGGGTTGTACCCAGCGGATATAAGGCGACAGGGAGCCGTGTAGGTAGGGAGTATTGGCTGGTGAAGTGGACAGTAACATGTCTTCATCACGTCTGGGCTGGGCTGGGGCGGTCACTGAACCTTATGACACACTTTCCACTCAGTGTAATGTGCCTTAGGAAAGAGGTTAACTGGATCTGTGAATCCCAACCTCCAATAGTGGCTACTGAGAAAAGCATTGGGCATCTCCAAGAAACATAACCAGTGCACAGAAGCAGTCAATAGAAATGAGCTGTCAAGGGGGATGAGCAAAGGGGAAGGTGATTCCTCTGTATAATACTAATTAATCAATATCTTGCATTGCAGATATATCCAACGGGGAAAGCGGCGCAGGTGTGGAGAGACACTGGGCATTCAGTAGTGGATACAGACAAACAGGGGGGCAGCGAGGGGGGCAGCAAGGGAGGAGGAAATGGAGACACAAAGGGACGAGGCAGGTTTGGGGTTTGATGCGATGAAGAACTTTGCACTCAGGGAGTCCTAAGAGTAACCTGGAAGGGAAAGTAGCAGCTTGTAGTTAATGTCACTTTTGAGTTAATAGCGTCATATTATATTTAGCCCAGAAGGGACCATTTGCACCAGCTAATCTGACCTCCTGCATGGCACAAGCCAGTGGATTTCCCCCAGTGATGACTGGATGCTTGGCAACGCGCCAGCAGTGCGTGTTCACAGGTAATTCCTGCCCCCTGCCAGAGGAGATGAGAATTGCTGTCTGTGCACGTAGATAGATGTGTCTGAATGCTTGTGTTTTTCACTGATGGTCCCTGCTGAGAGGGAAGAGTTCAGTTCTGTGTGTTTGTGAAACATGCTCTCTCTTTCTCTCTGTGTGCCGCCCCCTAATGGAGGTAGTGATGTCTTCTCACTTTGTGTCTGTTTATACCTTTGTATACAGAAAACACACCTACACACACTGCGTGTTGACTTTTTCTTACTCCATATCCATTACATCTTTCCTTGGCTGTGCCATTACCTTATTTTATTTCTGTTTCACATAATTCCCGTGGCACGTCGGATTATGCAGACCCACATTTTGACTGAATTTGTGTATCACAACAGAATTTTGGGGCAGTGTATTGTGGGACATTAGGCAGACCTTGCTCTGGATAGGGCATGCGGTAGAAGGAAATTACCTAAAGTCTGTTTAGTTTAATAATTTTTTTTATATATTTTTGTCAAGGCTGTATCCCCACTTTGAACTTTAGGGTACAAGTGTGGGGGCCTGCATGAGGACTTCTAAGCTTAACTACCAGCTTAGATCTGGTCCGCTGCCACCATTCCCACAAGCTAATTCCCTTCCCTGGGAAGCTTTGAGAAACCTTTCACCAATTCCCTGGTGAATACAGATCCAAACCCCTTGGATCTGCTGGTGAGTAGTGAGGACCTCGTTGAGGAAATGGTTGTAGGGGACAACCTTGGCTCGAGTGACCATGAGCTAATTCGGTTTAAACTAAATGGAAGGATTAACAGAAATAAAACTGTGACTAAGGTTTACAATTTCAAAAAGGCCAACTTTAATAAATTAAGGCAACTACTTAGGGAAGTGGATTGGGCTAACATACTTAGGGATCTAAAGGCAGATGACGCCTGGGATTATTTCAAGTTGAAGTTGCACGAGCTGTCCGAGGCCTGTATCCCGAGAAAGGGAAAACGATTAGTAGGCAGGAGATTTAGACCTAGCTGGATGAGCAGGCGTCTCAAAGGGGCGATTAGGAAAAAACAGAAAGCGTACAAAGAATGGAAGAGGGGAGGGATCAGCAAGGAAACCTATCTTATTGAGGTTAGAGCATGTAGGGATGCAGTGAGAAAGGCCAAAAGCCGTGTAGAGTTGGACCTTGCGAGTGGAATTAAATCCAATAGTAAGAGGTTTTATAGCCATATAAACAGGAAGAAAACAAAGAAAGAGGAAGTGGGACCGCTGAAGAATGTAGATGGAGTGGAGATTAAGGATAATCTAGGCATGGCACAATATCTAAATGAATATTTTGCATCGGTCTTTAATAAGGCTAATGAAGGGTTTAGGAATAGAGGGAGCAGGACAGACGGGAATAAAGGAGGGGGGGTTGACATTACAGTATCAGAGGTGGAAGCCAAACTTGACCAGCTAAACGGGACTAAATCGGGCGGACCGGATGATCTTCATCCTAAAATATTGAAGGAACTGGTGCGAGAAATTGCAAGCCCCTTGGCGATAATTTTTAATGAATCTGTAAACTCGGGGGTGGTATTGTTGGACTGGAAAATAGCTAATGTGGTTCCTATTTTCAAGAAGGGGAAAAAAAGTGACCCGGGTAACTACAGGCCTGTTAGTTTAACTTCTGTAGTATGCAAGGTCTTGGAAAAAATTTTGAAGGAGAAAGTAGTTAAGGACCTTGAGGTGAATGGCAATTGGGACAAATTACAACATGGGTTTACAAAAGGCAGATCATGCCAAACCAACCTGATCTCCTTCTTTGAGAAAGTAACAGACCTTCTAGATAAAGGAAATGCGGTGGATCTAATATACCTCGATTTCAGTAAAGCGTTTGATACTGTACCGCATGAGGAATTATTGGTTAAATTGGAAAAGATGGGGATTGATATGAAAATCCAGAGGTGGATAAAGAACTGGTTAAAGGGGAGACTGCAGCGGGTAGTACTGAAAGGTGAACTGTCAGGTTGGAGGGAGGTCACCAGTGGGGTTCCTCAAGGTTCGGTTTTGGGTCCGATTTTATTTAATCTATTTATTACTGACCTCGGAACCGAATGTAGGAGTGGGCTGATAAAGTTTGCGGATGACACAAAGTTGGGAGGTATTGCCAATTCGGAGAAGGATCGGGATATTCTGCAGGGAGACTTGGATGACCTTGTAAATTGGAGTAATAATAATAGGATGAGATTTAATAGTGAGAAGTGTAAGGTGATGCATTTAGGGATGACTAACAAGAATTTTAGTTATAAGCTGGGGACGCATCGGTTGGAAGTGACGGAGGAGGAGAAGGACCTCGGAGTCCTGGTTGATCGCAGGATGACTATGAGTCGGCAATGTGACGTGGCTGTGAAAAAAGCTAATGCGATCTTGGGATGCATTAGGCGAGGTATTTCTAGTAGGGACAAGGAGGTGCTGCTTCCATTATACAAGGCGCTGGTGAGACCTCATTTGGAGTACTGTGTGCAGTTCTGGTCTCCTATGTTTAAAAAGGATGAACTCAAACTGGAACAGGTACAGAGAAGGGCCACTAGGATGATCCGAGGAATGGAAAACCTTTCCTATGAAAGGAGACTCAAAGAGCTCGGTTTGTTTAGCCTAACCAAAAGAAGGCTGAGGGGGGATATGATTGCTCTCTTTAAATATATCAAAGGGATAAATACCAGGGAGGGAGAGGAATTATTTCAGCTCAGTACTAATGTGGACACGAGAACAAATGGATATAAACTGGCCGTGGGGAAGTTTAGGCTTGAAATTAGACGAAGGTTTCTAACCGTCAGAGGGGTGAAATTTTGGAACAGCCTTCCGAGGGAAACGATGGGGGCGAAAGACCTCCCTGGCTTCAAGATTAGGCTAGATAAGTTTATGGAGGGAATGGTTTGATGGGATAAGTGGTTTTAGTCAATTAGGCAATAACGTGCCATCGCTGGTAAAATGAGGGTCTGGCTGGAGAATCTTGCCTGTATGCTCGGGGTTCTGCTGATCGCCATATTTGGGGTCGGGAAGGAATTTTCCTCCAGGGTAGATTGGCAGAGCCCTGGAGGTTTTTTGCCTTCCTCCGCAGCATAGGGCAGGGGTCGCAGGCTGGAGGATTCTCTGCGACTTGAAGTCTTTAAATCACGATCTGGAGACTTCAACAGCTGAGTTAAGGGAAAGTGGGGGGGTCAGCTTTTGTGGCCTGCATCATGCGGGAGGTCAGACTAGATGACCATAATGGTCCCTTCTGACCTTAAAGTCTATGAGTCTATGAGATCTTAAAACAAGGAGAAATTGACCCTTCCCCCCTCCTTCCTTTCACCAACTCCTGGTGAATACAGCTCCAAACCCCCTTGGATCTTAAAACAAGGAAAAATTGACCCTTCCCCCCTCCTTCCTTTCACCAACTCCTGGTGAATACAGATCCAACCCCCTTGGATCTAAAAACAAGGAAAAATCAATCAGGTTCTTAAAAAGAAGGCTTTTAATTAAAGAAAAAGGTAAAAATCATCTCTGTAAAATCAGTATGGAAAATAACTTTACAGGGTAATCAAACTGAAAGAGCTCAGAGGACCCCCCTCTAGTCTCAGGTTCAAAGTATAGCAAACAAAGATAAACACTCTAGTAAAAGGTACATTTACAAGTTGAGAAAACAAAGTAAAACTAAGACACCTTGCCTGGCTTTTTACTTACAAGTTTGAAATAAGAGAGATTTGTTTAGAAAGATGGGGAGAACCTGGATTGATGTCTGGTCCCTCTCAGTCCCAAGAGCGAACGACCCCTTAAACAAAGAGCACACACAAAAGCCTTTCCCCCCCCAAGATTTGAAAGTATCTTGTCCCCTTATTGGTCCTTTGGGTCAGGTGTCAGCCAGGTTACCCGAGCTTCTTAACCCTTTACAGGTAAAAGGATTTTGGAGTCTCTGGCCAGGAGGGATTTTATAGTACTGTACACAGGAGAGCTGTTACCCTTCCCTTTATAGTTATGACACGCCCCCCAAATCACAGATATTTTTGGACGTCCGGTTCCACACTGGCTGTGATTTCTTCCTGGAGCTCTAGGAGAAAACAGAGTTAATAAGACACATGGGCCTTTAGACATACTACTGATTATATAAAAACTAACAATATGTTCCAGTCCAAGAACAATTTTTAACCATTTGACTCTGGGAAACTTTCCCGGGAGAGTGCATCAGCCACTTTGTTAGAAGCTCCTGAAATGTGTTGTATTTCAAAATCAAAATCTTGGAGAGCTAAACTCCACCGAAGAAGTTTTTTGTTATTCCCCTTGGCGGTATGAAGCCACTGTAGCGCAGCATGGTCTGTTTGTAGTTGGAAACGCCGTCCCCAAACATATGGGCGTAGCTTTTCCAGCGCGTACACAATGGTGTAGCATTCCTTTTCGCTGATTGACCAGTGGCTTTCCCTCTCAGACAGTTTCTTGCTGAGAAACACGACAGGATGGAATTCTTGATCCGGTCCTTCCTGCATTAAAACTGCTCCCACGCCTCGCTCGGACGCATCTGTGGTTACTAGGAATGGTTTGTCAAAGTCTGGGGCCCTTAGCACAGGGTCAGACATGAGTGTTGCCTTAAGCTGGTTAAAGGCCTTTTGACACTCATCAGTCCACTGAACTGCATTTGGCTGTTTCTTTCTGGTTAGGTCTGTCAGCGGGGCGGCGATTTGGCTGTAGTGTGGTACAAATCGCCTATAATATCCGGCCAAGCCTAAGAAGGATTGGACCTGTTTCTTTGACTTTGGAACCGGCCACTTTTGGATAGCATCCACTTTGGCCTGTAGGGGATTTATAGTTCCTTGACCCACCTGGTGCCCCAGGCAAGTCACTCTGTTTTGGCCTATTTGACACTTTTTAGCCTTAACAGTTAGTCCTGCCTGCCGGATGCGCTCAAAGACTTTTTCCAGGTGCTCCAGGTGTTCTGTCCATGAATCAGAAAAAATGGCCACATCATCGAGGTAGGCAACTGCAGATTCTCCCAATCCCGCTAGGAGACCATCTACAAGTCTTTGGAAGGTGGCGGGTGCATTTTGCAACCCGAAAGAGAGTACATTGAATTCATACACCCCTGCCTGGGTGACGAAGGCTGACCTTTCCTTAGCGGGTTCATCTAGTGGTACTTGCCAATACCCTTTTGTTAAGTCTAAAGTAGAGATGAATTGGGCATGTCCCAATTTTTCCAATAGCTCATCTGTGCGTGGCATTGGATAGTTGTCAGGACGAGTTACAGCATTTAGCTTACGGTAGTCCACGCAAAAGCGTATTTCCCCATCTGGTTTGGGAACTAGAACCACTGGAGATGCCCATGCACTGTTAGAGGGGTGGATTATACCCATCTGTAGCATATCCTGGATCTCCCTTTGTATAGCAGTTTGGGCATGAGGTGACTCCCGGTAGGGTGGGGTTCTAATTGGGTGAGCATTACCTGTGTCAATGGAGTGGTATGCCCGTTCGGTCCGTCATGGAGTGGCTGAGAAAATTGGTGCAAAGCTTGTGCACAGCTCCTTGATCTGCTGTCGCTGCAGACGTCCAAGGGTCGTGGAGAGGTTCACCTCTTCCACGCCACCATCCTTTTTTCCTTCGTAGTAGACACTGTCAAAGTTAGAATCAGGACTCACAATTTTGTCAGGACCACTCTGTTTATTAGCACAGCGCTCTGCTAATACATTCAGATAATGTGAGCCTCCATGCAAGATTCAAACAGTCTTATTTATACAGATAAAAGGGTGCAAACTAAACAAAGGGACAGAGAGAGCAAAATAGTAAGATATGCATGGAGGACAATATGCATATCTTGCTTCCTTATTAACTCTTATCGATCTAAGACTAATGCTTCACCAATTGCCCTTAAGTGGGGCAATTCATTAAGCAGTTAATTAATGTCTGCTTTCCTGCCCCCCTGGCTTGCAGCATTTCTCATTTCTACTTAAAGGTACATACAGCATTCTTTAATTCATTCTATTTCTTTAATATAATTCATTTCACTTTCACAATCCCTCCTTTTGGTCAAGCTTACGCAAAGACCAACAATTACTGGGTTCCACATATTAATAGTTCTTTATCTCTTCGTTCATCAGTGATATTTAACATCATCATATTAGCACTCTGTTTTGGGGCAGTCACCTGGGTGGCATACCTTACACAATTCTGGATACAACAGGAGATTAACTGAAAACATACAAAAATCATTAGGATTCCACACAGGATAGTCAGGGCTCCCTGAAACAACCAGTTTCCTATGCCAGAGAAATTGAATAGGTTACTTAGCCACTTCCATAAAGAACTTGGCTCTTCATGGGGAAGATATGCAATTTGTTCTAAGTGACTAGCGCGATCTATTACCTCATTGGTGTCATCAGGTATGAACACACAACATTCTTTTCCAATGAGAGCACAGGTCCCTCCTTTGGCCGCCAGCACTATGTCCAATGCCTGATGGTTTTGGAGGGCCATCTGTCGGATCGCCCCTGTTTCTTTGGCCAGGGTCTTTAAACTCTCTCCGGTTTCATTTGCCATAATTTCAACTACTGCTTGTAACCTTAGGAGCCTTTTTGCATGGTGTATTACTCCCCCAAGTGGGATAAGGGAACCGCCAATGGCCTCTTCCCAGGTCAAGGGGCTTATGTTATTTACACACCATTGGGCATCTGATAAGTCCCTTCTTCTTCACCTGAAATTACGAAGGCGTTCTCGTGGGAAGGACCCTAGCACTCGGAATTGTGGGAAGAGTCGGGCGGGATAACAGATACCTGACCAGTTAGCTGGTAACACAGTATAAGCTTTGGTCCCACAAACCCAATGATGGCCTATTAAGGCTGGGAAGGGTCGGTTGCACCCATTTGTCACATAGGTGCCTACAAAGGAGGAGTAATATCCTCCGAAGGGCACAGGGTAATTCTCCTTACGAGGAGTGGTGTTATTTGCATGGCATTGAAAGACTGTATTGTTTTCACTAAGGTTACTATAGGGGGAACATGAGATTGATTTTTCTGTTTGATCCCAGGTCGAGAAAAAATTCATATCCCCATACCCGGCCCGCCACTCTTTAGTTTTGTTCGAATAATCCCATACACCATTGGCCACAATATGCTGAAGGCAATGACTTTTTCCCAGATCCAGCCCTGTCCCATTACACACCCAACACCAATGACCTTTTCCCTCCACCACACTTATCCATTTAGATACATTTATTCCCACTGCTTCCCAAGTGTCATTATTGTTCCATGTTTTGTTAAACGGACGAGGTCCTCCAGTGAGGTCTGGGGAATTGAGTGGGATTGCCAGGACAGGAACACCAGCTTGAGAGTGGGCTGGGAGGTGGCTGCAGACCCAGCAATTAGAAATATTAAGAGTCTGAGCTATCCACACTTGCTGCTGGATAAAAGAATTGTCATTGTGGACTCCCCAGACCGTAAGACACCAGCAGCCAAGGAACAGGCGCCACCAGAGGTGCATGTTGGAGGCAAGGCCCTTCTGGTTCTGACAACCTCAACTGAGGGAACCGCAGTTACGGTTTTACGTCCACCAGGCAGCAGGCGCTAGGCTCACTACTGCTCCTTCTCGGGCCTTGCTTTAGGTCGTCGTCTGCTTCTGGCAACCCTTACGAGAGCGTAGATGGTAAGGTATTGCAGGCTGTTCCTCTACGTCTTCTTCCGGAGTCAAAATTGACTCTGCGCAGTTCTGAGGTGATGATTGGTTCACTGGGGAGGGTGTTTTCTTACACTGCGAAGCATGTATCCACGCTGCAATGCCAGATAGTTTAACAGCCATCTGGGTAGTAAGCAGTACCTGATGAGGACCCTTCCACCGGGGTTCCAAGGCGTGTTTTCGATGATGGTGCCGTACGTAGACCCAGTCACCTGGCTTGAGGTCGTGGCAAGCGTCAGAGGTGGGTTCTGTTGGCCAGGCGGCTCGAACCTGTGAATGGAAGTGACTTACGGCTTGCATTAATCCCTTGCAATATTGAAGGAGCGTACTGTGAGTCAAGTTCAAGTCTGGGACTGGAGTAATGGTAGCCATAGCTCACATGGGGTGTCCCATAACAATTTCAAAGGGACTCAATTTATGCCTTTGGGATGGAGTGGATCGCATTTCCATAAGGGCTAGTGGTAAAGCTGCTGGCCAGCTTAACCCTGTGGAGTCACAAATCTTAGCAAGCTTATTCTTAAGTACACCATTTCGCCTTTCCACAGCACCTGCGCTTTGTGGGTGGTAGGGACAGTGCAGCAGGTGTGTGATATGTAACACACGATCCAGGTGTTGAACAATTTGTCTGGTAAAATGTGTACCCCGATCACTGGACAGAGTGGCAGGAATTCCCTTGGCAGGCATAATATGATTTAACAAACATTTAGCAACAGACAATGAGTCAGCCTTGCGACAAGGAAAGGCTTCGATCCAACCAGAAAATAAACATACCATAACCAAAATAAATTCATATAGTTGACACTTAGGCATTTGTACAAAATCAAGTTGCCAATGCAAGAATGGTGCCTGGGGCAGGCCCCGGAATCCCTGAGCCACTTTTACAGGTTTACCAATATTATGGCTTTGGCAAGTGGTACAGGCAGCACAGTGGTGGGCTGCAAAAGAGCTGAAATGGGAGGCCCACCATCCTGCCTTAGTTACAGCAGAGACCATCCCCTCCTTTCCGACATGCGAAACACCGTGTAGCAGGTCGGCCAGCGACGGGTAGAGTGAAAAGGGGGCCACAAAGGCACCAGTAGGTGAATGCCAAAGGGAATCAGGATATAGAGAGCAACCCTGGGCAATCCAGGAGTCTTTTTCGACTTCTGGGTCAGAGTCTTGGAGCAGGGTGAGGATAGTGAGGGACGGCGATGGTATAGAAACAGAAAGGGAACCTAGAAATGCATCTGGGGAAGGTTCTATGGCAGCAGCATGTTTAGCAGAGGCATCAGCAAATGCGTTACCCTTAGCAACATCAGTATCTGCCATCGAGTGGCCAGGGCACTTAACAATAGCTAGGGCAGACGGAAGTAAAACTGCATACAAGAGAGCAGCGATGTAGGAGCCATTCTTAATAGGGGTACCGGCAGAAGTAAGGAAACCCCTAGCTTGCCAGAGGGTGCCAAAGTCATGTACAACCCCAAAAGCATAGCGGGAGTCAGTGTAAATAGTGGCGGAGCGTCCCTCTGCCAAAAAGCAGGCACGGGTGAGGGCAACTAATTCGGCAACTTGTGCTGAGGTTACAGAAGGTAAAGGCGCAGCTTCTAGGGTCTTAGCGAGTGACACTACAGCGTACCCTGCAAGGAGACGACCTTGGTTGTCTCAAAAACAGGAACCATCAGTAAACAAAACAAGGTCAGAGTTAGGGAGAGGGGCATCAGAGAGGTCAGGGCGCGGGACGGTGACAGCAGAGACAGTTGCAAGGCAGTCGTGTGGATCACCGTCATCAGACAAAGGAAGGAGAGTGGCAGGGTTTAACTGAGAACAACGCTTCACGGTAATATACGAAGCTGACAGCAGTAGAAGTTTATACCTGGTAAGGCGAGCGGAGGAGAGGTGGCCTGTGTTACGTTGTAACAGCAGGGTTTCCACAGAGTGAGGGACCATGAGGGTAAGGGGAGAGCGAAGGACAAGGGATTCGGACATTTCAACTAGGCGCGCTGCGGCAGCCACAGCACGCAGGCAGGGGGGTAAGCTTTGGGCAACAGGGTCTAAAGTGGCAGGGAAATAAGCCACTGGGCGGTTCTTGCCTCCGTGCACCTGAGTGAGAACTCCAAGTGCACACCCAGATTGTTCATGGCAGAAAAGGGTAAAAGGCTTAGAGTAGTCAGACAGCCCTAAAGCGGGGGCAGAAGCCAAACCCTGTTTGAGGGAAACAAAGGCAGAGTCTGCTTCAGGGGGCCATGGCATGGGGTCAGGCACAGAGAGTCGAGTGAGTTCCTGGAGAGGTTTTGCAAGGGAGGCATACTGGGGAATCCATTGCCTGCAAAATCCAGCCATGCCCAAAAACTTTCGGACCTGGCGTGGGGAGCGGGGTCGGGGAAAGCTAAGGATAGCCTGGACGCGGGTGGGAGAAAGTGTACGGGAACCCTGGGAGAGGAGAAAACCAAGATATGTGACAGAGGCTTGACAGAGCTGTAGTTTAGAGCAAGAAGCCTTGTGACCTTTTTTTGCTAGGGCAGTAAGGAGCAGTAAAGAATCAGTTTTTGAGGCAGATAACGAGGGGGAACAGAGGAGTAGATCATCTACATATTGGACTAGAATGGACCCGGATGGGAAAACAAGGTCAGCTAGGTCTCGGGCTAGTGCCTGGGAAAAGTAAGATGGGCTTTCAGTATACCCCTGGGGAAGCGTAGTCCATGTATATTGCTGTCCCTGGTAAGAAAAGGCAAAGAGGTCCTGGGAGTCAGGGTGAACCGGAACAGAAAAGAAAGCAGAGCACAAATCAGCAACAGTAAAATGAGTTGCATCTGGTGGGATAGAAGCCAGAATCGTTGCTGGGTTAGGGACAACAGGAAAGGCAGGTATGACAATACGATTAATGGCTCGAAGGTCCTGAACAAATCGCCATGATTTGCCATCAGCTTTTCGAACTGGGAGGATAGGGGTGTTACAGGGACTGGAGCAGGGAACAATAATGCCTTGCTCCCGCAGGGCGGTCATGACCGGAGCAATGCCAGCCTCGGCTTCGGGGTTTAAAGGGTATTGAGACAGGCGAGGCAGAGGTTTGGAGGAGTCAACAGTAATGCAGACGGGGTCAGTATTTAGGTGGCCCACCTCAGAGGGATGGGTTGGCCACAGAAAGGATGGGACCTGCGAAATTAGGTGGTCAAGGGACGGGACCAGTGGGCAACAAGGGACTGGGGTGGAAAGGGGGGTTTCAGACAGCAGGGAGGCCACAGAATCCCTCAGAGAGGACTGGGGAATTTGCAAATAGACACCATCCGGGGAACAGTATATGGTGCAGTCAAGTTTACATAACAGATCTTGACCCAAAAGGTTTACTGGAGTGGAGTCAGAGAGAAGGAAGGCATGATCTGTGGATAGGGGACCAACCTGGACCGGTAGAGGTTTTGAAAGGGGATAAGGGGTTGGGATTCCCGAAATGCCCACAGCAGACACTGTCTTTCCGGAGCAGGGAACTGCAGGCAGGTCAGTAGTACGAACTGCAGAGAGCGAAGCTCCCGTATCAACAAGGAAAGGGAGACACAAATCATTGATAGTTAACACACACTCACCCGTGGGAGTGAGAGGTAGTAAAGGAGCTAAAATTTCCTGAGGTTCCCTGGCGTTCCGTCATTGCTGTGGGACAAAGTAAGGCTGGGGACTGACTGGCTGTGCCGGCAGGGGGTCTAGCTGGTTATTTACAGAGTTATTAGGCCTGCTCGGACATTCGTTCTTCCAATGTCCGGGCTGCTTACAGTAATTACAAACATCCCCATAACCCGAAAATCCAGTTCCTCGGCTCCTCCCTCGACCACGTCCCCGTCCCTGGTATTTTCCCCATCCCCGGTACTGTTTGCCCTGCCCTGAATAATGCTGTATTTGCAGGGCCATTAACTGTTGGGCTGATTGTTCCTCCTTTCCTTTTAAAGTACGTTGGCAGTGCTCTGCCACTGTTTGCAATTTGTCCATGGTTTCGGTCTCCCTCCCAACACTTATTCGTTTTAGCATATTACCAACAGCAGGTAGGAGGCCATTAACAAACGCATTATCCAGGGCACCCTGTCCATTTTTATCCGGTTGCTGTCTACCAGAATGTTGCAGAAAAATGTCAGTTAACCGGGAGCGATAGTCACCCGGGTTTTCTCCCTGTCATTGCTTACAGCCGTTTATGGCCGTCCAGTTAGTTTTAGGAGTCCATACCCGAGGGATGGCTTCAAATAGATTTTTAGCTCACTCCTTACACCTTTTCCGGTATTCAGCATTAGGACCAGTGTCTGGTAAAGTAGAGTGGCGGTCAGCTGCGAGCCAATTTGCTGCTGTGAGCCATTTTTCATGCTCACTAGGGGTAAGTAGCTTGCACAGCTGCAGGAGGTCTGCCTCAGAGGGTTCATAGGTGTCACATACTAACAAAAATTCCTCTGCGAATTTGGTAGGATTTTCCCGGGGCTTTGGAAAGCCTTTTACAACTGAAAGGAGCTCTGTACGAGTCCAGGGTTTATAGCTCCAAGTGGGACCCCCATCTTGGCCCCCAGTATGCAGGATTCGGAGGGGAGCCTGGATATTTTTAAGGCCCAAGCGTAAGCTTTTACGGGGCAGAGCGGGATCAGAGGAATGGGCCTGGGTGGTATCGGACAATCCGGATGGGTCTGAACTGGAGATCTCTGGAAATTGTTCCTGAGTTGGGGAATCTGGTGACAGTTGTTCCTGAGCTGGGGAATCTGGTGACGGTCTATTGATCCGACGCAAGGCTGCCAAGCCAATTAATGCATCTTCCTCATCATCATCCCCAGAATCTAACAAGGAGTTTTCTTCATCTTTTTTCACAGAGAGACAGGAGTATGAAGGGGGATCTGCTCAGAGAACGGGGTAAAGGGGAGCGCTCAGTCTGGGGGTGGGAGAGGAGGTTTTCAATAAAGCTTTTAACTTATCATTTGAATCTTTGAGAGAGGCGAGTTTCGATTCTGTCCACCTACAATTTGCCTCTTCCCACCACTGCATGAAACAATCAACCTCTCCTCTGGCCAATTTAGTTTTAGATTGGCCGAGTTTGTCTTTTAAGACGTCTACTCGGTCCTTGTCCCAAGATCCTAACAGTGGCCACTGAGTTTTGGGATCTCCCTGAGTTAGCCTAGACCATTTTTCCAGAAATTTACAGGAGTCCGGACCCTTCCTAAAATACATAAAATGAGCCGGCGTTCCTAAACTGTCCCGACTTAGACGTCTGGTTACCCATACAGGAGGACTTCACACACACCAATCACACAAGAAGGAAATTCGGGTTCGTCAGAGCGATGCCCGGTGCAACACACAAAAGGAGCCCACAGGCTACTGCCTCAATTGCCCTTGCTTTCACACCAAGGGTTTTACCCAAGGTGCGGTGCGGCTGTGATTGTGCAGATTTCACTCACTCAGACCGCGGGGACAGGAACCCCTTGGTCGGCCGATCCCCGGACGGAGACGGCACCCAGACTCAAACACTCCACAGCAGGACGGATAGACACAGAGACAGGACAGTCCTCAGTCCGGACAAAACACAGAAATAATTACCTGACCAGATTCCTGATGTCAGATCCTGGGATCCCTACCAGAACAGAGTGGGAACCAACAGGTTCAATGGCGTAGACCTCACTGTGGTCGTGCGCCCTTCCGTTAAGGAGGAGGACCGCTCGGGCCAAATGCCCAGGTGCCGGCTACCACGGTCGTCCTACAAAAACAGTCAGAAATCACACAGCCCCAGTGAAGACGGTTGCCATCTTGGTGGAACCTCCAAATTGTCAAAGTTAGAATCAGGACTCACAATTTTGTCAATACCACTCTGTTTATTAGCACAGCGCTCTGCTAATACATTCAGATAATGTGAGCCTCCATGCAAGATTCAAACAGTCTTATTTATACAGATAAAAGGGTGCGAACTAAACAAAGGGACAGAGAGAGCAAAATAGTAAGATATGCATGGAGAACAATATCCATATCTTGCTTCCTTATTAACTCTTATCGATCTAAGACTAATGCTTCACCAATTGCCCTTAAGTGGGGCAATTCATTAAGCAGTTAATTAATGTCTGCTTTCCTGCCCCCCTGGCTTGCAGCATTTCTCATTTCTACTTAAAGGTACATACAGCATTCTTTAATTCATTCTATTTCTTTAATATAATTCATTTCACTTTCACAACACCTTCAGGCCACTCCGCGTCATCTGTTTCCTGGGCTGTAAACTGGCAAACGTTTAATTCTCTGGAATAAAAGGGCTTAAGAGAATTAACATGGTATACCTTAGGCTTTATGTTGGAGGTGGGGGAGGCTATGAGATAGTTAACAGCTCCTAGGCGCTCCTGGACCGTGAATGGTCCTTCCCACGATGCTTCCATTTTATGGGCCTGGAGTGCCTTTAAGACCATGACTTGGTCTCCTACTTTGAAGGACCGTTCTCTGGAATGTTTATCATACCAGGCCTTTTGCTCTTCCTGAGCATTCTTTAGGTTTTCTTTAGCAAGGGCTAAAGAGTGTCGGAGGGTGCTTTGTAGGTTGCTTACAAAGTCTAGAATGTTAGTTCCTGGAGAAGGTGTAAACCCCTCCCATTGCTGCTTCACCAACTGTAATGGCCCCTTAACCTCGCGGCCATACACAAGTTCAAATGGTGAAAACCCTAAACTGGGATGTGGTACAGCCCTGTAGGCAAAAAGCAACTGCTGCAACACTAGGTCCCAATCATTGGAGTGTTCATTTACGAATTTACGTATCATGGCCCCCAAAGTTCCATTAAACCTCTCCACCAGACCATTGGTTTGATGGTGATGAGGGGTGGCAACCAAGTGATTCACCCCATGAGCTTCCCACAGGCTTTTCATGGTCCCTGCCAGGAAATTAGTTCCCGAATCTGTAAGGATGTCAGAGGGCCACCCTAACCTGGCAAAAATGTCTGCTAATGCCTGGCACACACTTTTAGCCCTGGTGTTGCTTAAGGGTACAGCTTCCGGCCATCGGGTAGCAAAATCCATGAAAGTCAGTACGTACTGCTTTCCTCTGGGTGTCTTCTTTGGGAAAGGACCCAGAATATCCACAGCTACACGCTGAAATGGGACCTCAATTATGGGTAGTGGCTGCAGAGGAGCTTTAACCTGGTCTTGGGGCTTTCCCACTCGTTGGCACACCTCACAAGACCGGACATAATTAGTAACGTCCTTGCCCATTCCCTCCCAGTGGAAGGACTTCCCCAACCGGTCTTTGGTTCTGTTCACCCCAGAATGGCCACTGGGATGATCATGGGCTAAGCTCAAGAACTTTACCCGATACTTAGTGGGAACTACCAACTGTCTTTGAGGATGCCAGTCTTCCTGGTGCCCACCAGAAAGAGTCTCCTTGTATAAAAGTCCTTGTTCTACAACAAACCGGGATCGGTTAGAAGAGCTGAGAGGCGGTGGGGTGCTCCGTGCCGCCGCCCAAGCTTTCTGAAGGCTGTCATCTGCTTCCTGCTCAGCCTGGAACTGTTCCCTTGATGCTGGAGACATCAGTTCCTCCTTGGACTGTGGACTGGGGCTTGGTCCCTCTGGAAGCGATGCAGGTGCTGGGGCTGTTTCCATTGACTGTGAACCGCTGTCCGCTGGTGCACTATGTGGTATTTCAGGCTCTGGCTGAGCCTCTTGGGTAGGGTTATCTGCTGCTTCCGCCAGTTCAGGCTCGCTGGTGCCCTCTGGCATTGGAGTTGTAGACGGGTTTGCAAGCGCTGGACTCAGTGCTGGCAATGGTTCTGGTGCTGGTTGCGTTGCCAGTTCCGGTTCTGGGACTGGCTTTGGCTGGGTCTCTGGGATTGGATCCACTACGGCTGTTGCAGTCGTTGGCAGGGGATCCGGTTCCACCACCTTTGTTTGGGTCTCTGGTAACACAGATGGGGCCCTGGTGGATGGCTCAGGAACAGGGATGGGGGTGAAAGCTTGCTTAGCCTGGCTGCGGGTGACTATTCCCACCCTCTTGGCTAGCTTCACATGGTTGGCCAAGTCTTCCCGCAGCAGCATGGGGATGGGATAATTGTCATAGACTGCAAAAGTCCACATTCCTGACCAGTCCTTGTACTGAACATGCAACTTGGCTGTAGGCAAGGTTACAGACTGTGACATGAAGGGTTGAATGGTCACTGGAGCCTCCGGGTTGATGCGTTTGGGGTCCATTAGGGATTGGTGGATAGTTGAAACTTGTGCCCCAGTGTCCCTCCAAGCGATAACCTTCTTTCCGCCCACTCTCAAGGTTTCCCTTCGCTCTGAGGGTATGAGAGAGGCATCTGGGTCTGGGGATCTTTGGTGTGATTGGGGTGTAATGAACTGTAATTGGTTGGGGTTCTTGGGGCAGTGAGCCTTTATATGCCCCAGTTCATTACATTTAAAACATCGCCCTGCTAAGGTATCACCGGGGCGATGTTGGTTGGTGGAGACTGGTGTGGTGGGGTGAGAAGGCGTCTGGGGTTTCCCTTGGGATGTGGGTAGGGCCTTGGGTTGTCCCCGGTGGTAAGGTTTTGTTTTGGCTTGCCCTTTCTGATATTCGCTCCAACTGCTACTAGTTTTTTTCTTTTCTGCCACCTCCACCCATTTGGCTTCAATCTCCCCCGCCTCGGTTACAGTTTTGGGCTTCCTATCTAGGATGTACCTTTCTATTTCCTCAGGAACACCCTCTAAAAACTGCTCCATTTTTACTAGGGAAACCAGATCTTCCAGAGATTTAACATTTGCTCCTGATACCCAGGCATCACAATTTTTGTCAATGTGGTAGGCATGCCGGGTAAATGACACATCTGGTTTCCACCTTAGGGCTCTGAACCGCCGACGGGCATGCTCGGGTGTTAGCCCCATTCTGAGTCTGTCCTTGTTTTTAAAAAGTTCATAACTGTTCATGTGTTCCTTAGGCATTTCAGCCGCCACCTCTGCTAAGGGTCCACTGAGCTGCGGCCTCAGCTCTACCATGTACTGGTTTGGAGTGATGCTGTATCCAAGGCAGGCCCTTTCAAAATTTTCTAAGAAGGCCTCAGTATCATCGCCTGCCTTGTAGGTGGGGAATTTCCTGGGATGGGAAGGGGTACCTGGAGAGGGGTTGTTAGGACTGGCTGTTGTATCTGGCCTAGCCCTTGCTACTTCCAGTTCATGCTTCCTCTCTTTTTCTCTCTCCTCCACCTCGATTTTTTTTTAATTGAAGCAGTCTCTGATGTTTTTTTTCATTTTCTTCTGCTTCTAGTCTGGCCAGTTCTAGTTTGTTAGCTGCTTCACTGGTAGTCATTTTCCTGCTTTCCTGTGCTGGGCCACACCCCTCTGCAGTTGACTGAAACTGGGATGTACTCAGCTCAGGCTGCTGCTGAGTTAACAGAGACTTTCTAACTAGCTATTTCCGAGGAGGTAGAAAGAAAAAAAAATTCAGCTTGTAAATTCCTTTTACCAGTCGTTTGCTCATTAATTGAACCCTTCTCTTAACAAAGGCCCTTGTTAAAAAAATCTTAACACCTCTGCCTTCAGGCAAGGAGAGATAAGACATGCATCTACCTTCAGCTCTGCTTTCCAAGCAGGTAGAAGGAAAAAAAAATCTTACTGGCTTTTGGGTTTAAAATGATCTCCACCGCTATGCCACCATGTCAAGGCTGTATCCCCACTTTGAACTTTAGGGTACAAGTGTGGGGGCCTGCATGAGGACTTCTAAGCTTAACTACCAGCTTAGATCTGGTCCGCTGCCACCATTCCCACAAGCTAATTCCCTTCCCTGGGAAGATTTGAGAAACCTTTCACCAATTCCCTGGTGAATACAGATCCAAACCCCTTGGATCTTAAAACAAGGAGAAATTGAGCCTTCCCCCCTCCTTCCTTTCACCAACTCCTGGTGAATTCAGATCCAAACCCCTTGGATCTTAAAACAAGGAGAAATCAATCAGGTTCTTAAAAAGAAGGCTTTTAATTAAAGAAAAAGGTAAAAATCATCTCTGTAAAATCAGTATGGAAAATAACTTTACAGGGTAATCAAACTTAAAGAGCTCAGAGGACCCCCCTCTAGTCTCAGGTTCAAAGTACAGCAAACAGACATAAACACTCTAGTAAAAGGTACATTTACAAGTTGAGAAAACAAAGTAATACTAAGACGCCTTGCCTGGCTTTTTACTTACAAGTTTGAAATATGAGAGACTTATTTAGAAAGATGGGGAGAACCTGGATTGATGTCTGGTCCCTCTCAGTCCCAAGAGCGAACGACCCCTTAAACAAAGAGCACAAACAAAAGCCTTTCCCCCCCCAAGATTTGAAAGTATCTTGTCCCCTTATTGGTCCTTTGGGTCAGGTGTCAGCCAGGTTACCCGAGCTTCTTAACCCTTTACAGGTAAAAGGATTTTGGAGTCTCTGGCCAGGAGGGATTTTATAGTACTGTACACAGGAGAGCTGTTACCCTTCCCTTTATAGTTATGACAATTTTGTTCATATTCGATTCACTTTTGGTGAGTCTATAAGTGAATCTGTGAGATTGTGTGTGTGTGTGAGTGTGTGTGTGAATTTGGCATATGGTGTTTACATTCACTTTACTGTGGAGGGGATGATCGCTGTGGGTGAGTTTGTTTTCATGTGAATGTATCTGTCACAGCGAGGATCCAACACTCCAATTAAAACTGGCCTCACTGCAATGCATAGAATCCTCTTCCCCCTTTTTTGGACCTAGACGATTAAATAACATTAGAAATCTTCTCCAAAGGGCATTAGAGTTCCACTTATTTTGATTCTGTATTGTTCTCTTTCTTCCTATCAAGATAAAGAATCATTTTATGTCTGCTGTCCAAAACCATCCTTTGATTTTTTCATTATACCCTTCCCCAACCAGCACCCTAACCATAACCCTGCATTTATTTCTAACCTTACCCTTAATCCTAACTCTATCCTCTAGAGTTACTGATGTCTGTTTTTTGCCAGTGTATCCCAGCCACTCCAACCCTGCTAGATCCATGACCAATGGAAACAGCCACTAAGGACTGTAGACCTGGAGAAATCAGACACATCACAGATCAGTATGAGGTTCTCCCCACAAGAACATAAGAACGACCAGACTGGGTCAGACCAAAGGTCCATGTATTCCAGTATCTTGTCTTCCGACAGTGGCCTATGCCAGGTGCCCCAGAGAGAATGAAGAGAACAGATAATCATCAAGTGATCCATCCCCTGTCACCTGTTCCCAGCTTCCGCAAACAGAGGCCAGGGACGCCAACCCTGCCCATCCTAATAGCCATTTATGGACCCATTCTACATGAATGTATCTGCATTCGTTTCCCCCCTGTAAATATATTTTATGTCCAGCCACAGTCGGAGAATGGGCTTTCAAATGGCCCTTATTGTGTGTATGGAAACTGCTTCCTGTTTTTGTACCAGTCCCTGCTCTGCTCTGTGTCACTGTGTAGCTCCTGGCGCAGTAATAGGTGGCGGTGTCTGCAGCTGTCAGCGAGCGGAGCTGCAGGGAGAACTGGTTCTTGGCAGTGTCTGCAGAGACGGTGGATCGGACTTGGAGGGACGGGGTGTAGGCTGTGCTCCCATAATATGGATAAATCCCTCCCACCCACTCCAGCCCTGTTCCAGGAGGCTGCCGGAACCAGTCCCAGCTGTAGCTGCTGTCAGTGATGGATACACCCGAGACAGCGCAGGTCAGGGTGAGGGTCTCTCCGGGCTTCACTGCTCCCAGGCCGGACTGGACCAGCTGCACCTGGGAGTGGACACCTGGGAAAAGCAAAGCAGAGCAAAGAGAGAATTAGCCATGGAAATAATGTATGGTTCTGCCCCGAATTTCACCACGTGTCCCATAGACACTCACAGGCGAAGGTGGAGAGCAGGGAAAGAATAAGCCACAGAGATTTCATTCTCGTTTTCATGCAATGAGGGAAACTCCCCAGTGGCCAGGACCGGGCAGGTCTGTGTTTTGGGAGGGACTGAAGCTCCTCGAATCAGGAGTTCGTTTTTAAACAACAAGGTCTTGGGGAGGGATTTGCATGCGGGTTGCACCCAGTGGGTATAAGGTGACAGGGAGCTGTGTAGGTTGGGAGTGTCGGTTCGGCTGGTGGAGTGGACAGTAACACATCTTCATCACATCTTGGCTGGGATGGGGAGGTCACTGAACTGTGTGACGGCCTTTCCACTCAGTGTAATGTGCCTTAGGACAGGGCTCAACTGAGTCTGTGAATCCCAACCTCCAACAGTGGCTACTGAGAAATGCATTGGGCATCTCCGAGAAACATAAACAGTGCACAGAAGCCAGGGCCGGCCCTAGGCACCAGCGTTCCAAGGATGTGCTTGGGGCAGCACTTTTCAAGGGGCAGCACTCTGGTTTTTTGTTTGTTTGTTTTTTGTTGTTGTTGTTGTTGCTTGTGGCGGGAAAAACCTGGAGCCGGCCCTGAGAGTGACTCGGTAAAAGGGCGCTTCACCGTCTCCAGAGATGACCCCAACAGCCTGTTGTACCTGCAGATGAGCAGCCTGAAGCCCAAGGACACTGCCCAGTATCACTGTGCGAGACACACACACACAGGGGAATCCCGACAGGGCTCAAACAAAAACCTGAGCGGCCGAACCGCCATTCTCCCGTGCGCCGCGCGGGGGCAGCACTTCCACAAACAATCCAGCCCTGGGCACAGGAACGGGAGCTACAGACAGAGTGAATAAAAATCAGTCACTAGGCTTCAGAGCTCAATATCCATCTATGATCATGTGTCCATAAAAACTGGGGCTTCTTGAATATTCACATGTTTGAATGTGGCCCTTATCAGACACCAAAGTAAAAATGCACAGCGCAGAAGAGGAGTATTTGGGGAATCAATTCTCAAGGTGTGATAATTTAGGACTTGGATTTCAAAGGTGCCTAAATGCGCTGGCGTCAAAATCCCCATTGCGATTTTTGGGCACTAATGCTCTCAACTTCCTTTGAAAAATCACCCCATGGCACTATAGATCTAACACACTCTTGAAAGGAGACATCAGGTTCCAAACTCCTCTGGCCTCAATACAGACACAGATGTTCACATGATACTGTCCTGATCGCTATTCGAATAGTCTTCACTGTAAGGGTCTGATCCAAACTCTGCTAACGCCAGTGGTGGATCTTTCCCTTCCCTTCAGTAGACTGTAGCTCAGCCCTTACATCCGGAGGGGTAGGAGGGATTTCAAGGGACCTCTTTGTGCACCAGTCTGGTCTGGATTGCCCCGCTCTCGCTGGGCGCTGCCCAGACACAGTGTTAGCACCAGTCCGACTCCCTCTATAGAGCCCCACACCAAATAACTCTGATCATTCAGGGAAAGGGGTTGTGTCTCTCCTATAAGCAGCGGGATATGCAAATAAGGGAGACAGTTTCCTGTTTAAATCTGTCCTTCTCTTTCCCAGGCTGCACCCGGAGAGATAATCCGCAGCCCCCTGAGTCTGTGCAGTTACCAACCAGTCCCCTGAGAAGTTTCCCCTCCAAAACAGGGGAAATGAGACTTTGGTTTCATTTAGTTTTCATTTTTGCAGCTTTGGAAGGTATTTTTGTCTCCTGAGTAATTTGCACAGTCAGATGAATGTTATACTATCGCTCTTTTTATGTGATTTGTATTGTGTCTTTCTTCCCAGGTGCCCGGTCGCAGGGGTTGGTGGAGTCCGGAGGGGCTGTGAAAAAGCCCGGAGACTCTCTCCGCCTCTCCTGCAAAGCCTCCGGGTTCACATTCAGCAGCTACGATATGAATTGGGTCCGCCAGGCTCCTGGGAAGGGACTGGAGTGGGTGTCATTCATCGGCAGCAGAGGGCGAAATATCTACTACTTCGACGCAGTCAAAGGACGATTCACCATCTCCAGGGACAACTCCAACAACCTGCTGAATCTGCAAATTTGCGGCCTGAAGCCCGAGGACACCGCCCAGTATCACTGCGGGTGAAGCACAGTGAGGGGAAGCCGGTCTGAGCCAAGACAAAAACCTCTCCCTGCAATAATTAGAGAAGCGGGTTGGGGGCGCCCAAGACCTGTAAGTGAAAATGAGATCAGTTATGGGAAGAGGTCTAGCAACAACAACCCCTTTTTATTCTTATCATTATTCCTCTTTTTTTTATTATTATTTTAGTGAAGATCAAAGAGTTTACACAAGTTCCCACAAAGGACAGAAAAAATATCTGGGGCTCTTCCTCTTTCTTTCCTCTGCCGGGGACAAATTCTGAGCCCACTCACAGTGTCCTGGACAGTTACAGAGTCAGAGACCTAAAGGGCGGAAAGGAGCAGGATGACAAACTAGTCCAACCTCCTGCATAATACAGGCCATAGAGCCTCAACCGGATTCATTCCGGTTCCGTCTAGTGCCCTCTTCAATTCACCGGGCTGGGATTCTGCTCAGTATCACCACTGTCAGTGTCAGTGACACACTCCAGTA
This sequence comes from Emys orbicularis, assembly GCF_028017835.1. Classification (NCBI taxonomy): domain Eukaryota; kingdom Metazoa; phylum Chordata; order Testudines; family Emydidae; genus Emys; species Emys orbicularis. The sequence goes on from NC_088694.1 coordinate 50,492,700, forward strand.
GAAAAACACCGCTCACTCAGCTTTTGGCACTAGAACCCACCGTTTGTTTGTTTGCTCGCTTTTGTTTGTTTGTTTCTTTGTTTCTTTGTCTGGTTAGTTGAATACTTTTTCCACCAATGGTGGCTCTTCTAGCACAAGGAGCATTTTCCTAGGAGAAAAAAAATTCTGGGTTAAATCAATAAAGAAATAACCCCCCAAAATATTCATGTTCTGGTTTTAATAATAACACAAAATGGGGGGGAATCCGTGAGAGACAGGGGGGGTGGGGTGCAGGGTCCTCTTCTCCGGTCCAGCAAGGGGGGCAGCAATGAAAAAACAGCACAGCACAGCCTTGGGGACAAGCCTGAAAAAGGGCAGTGGAGATTGGAAAACATGGTTTTTAACTCTGTACCTACACAACCTGCTCATTTGCACATAGAAAAGCTGCAGGTGCACTTTGACTACGCCTCGCCAGTAATGTCTCAGGGTTAAACTTCAGTGCTGGGTCCCTCAGACTCCTGGGAAGCGTCTGGAGTGGGTCTCCAGGGCGGAGTAGACAGGAAAGAGTTCACACTACACCGATTCGGTGAAAGGGCGATTCGTTGTCTCCCAAGACAATCCCAACAACTGGCTGTATTTACAAACGAGCAGCCGGAGACCCGAGGACACAGTCCATGTCACTATGTGAGAGACTGGATCACAGGGACAAAGCCCGTCACCAAAACCAACGGTGGGTTCACACCGTGTTTGGCTTTTAAAATGGCCAAATCTAAGAAAAGCCAGGAATTAACCCCAATAGTCAACGTTATGTCAATGGGGCCGATGTGTGCTCAGTTTTATTTTACAGAACGGAGAAGATGAAATAGTTAGAATTTGACTGAACATGCGGAGGACTGTATAAAATCCTTTCATGTTCTATATTCCGTTATTACTGGCAGGAACCATTGGACTGGCAGTACCAGGGTAGGAAATATAAGCAGTAACGAAGCACGTAAAGTTGACTGACAAACGCCCCTGAGGAATGTTATCATTGTTGAAGATGTAACCCTTCTGACCATCTGAGTTGGCAGCAACAAGGGCCGGGTTCTGTATCTATGGGTTCCGTTTCAATAACGCAATGCAAAACCGGCTCGAGCCCCCACCCAGTGACCTGGGACAATTATATACTACCCCCTGGGCACCTCTAAGAGGCAATACTTCCCCTCTTGCAAGCACGGAGTCTGAGTGTAGCAGAAAATGTTTAATAACATGAGGTAAACGACATCAGCATTAAATTGGAAAAACACCACAAACAGGATTCGTAACACAAACCATGAGCAAAAGACCCACCCCAGCAAATTGGGCCATGTCCTTTCCCTTTGGTTCTTGAATCTAGCAACCCCAAAATCACCCAGAGTCCCCAAAGTCCAACACCCCAAAAGTCTCTTGAGTCCAGCAACCCAAGAATCCCAAAAGTCCAGCAACCCAAAGTCCCCAAAGTCCAACAACCCAAAAGTCTCTGCCCCTGGTCAGTGCCGCCCCAGAGTTCAAAAGTTTATCTGTAGGGTTTTACCCCCCCAGCCTGGGTGGAAATGGGGGGGGGGAAGGGGGCACGCAGGGTGTTAAGGGGCACCTTACATAGTCCGAGGCCAACTGCCCACCTCTCCGTGGGGTTCCGCTGCAGCCTTCACCACAAGCTGCTCCACTCCACCAGCTGTCCTGTGAGCTGCTCCTGCCGCCCCACAAACTGTTCCGCTCTACCAGCCGCTCCACTCCGCTCTGCTCCTCCATCTGTCCCACAAACTGTGCTGCTCACCATTGCGTGGGCTGCAAACTGCTCCGCTCCGCCAGCCACTTAGCAATATAGCTTCAGGCTCCCCCAGTGGTTAACACAGCACTCAGTGATCTCAGCTCTTTAGTGATTTCAGCTTGTAGTAAGGGAGCCCCAGTGCTGGTACACCATTGATCCAAAGTGAATTCCACACAGCAGTCTATAACTAGACTCTCAATAGAATCAAAACTAGCTCTGTTATTCAACAGTGGAAAGAGAAGGTAGGGCAATTGGTGTTTCAGGCCCTCAAAGGGGGGGGGGTGGCTATACCATCTGTCATAACTATAAAGGGAAGGGTGACAGCTCTCCTGTGTACAGTGCTATGGAATCCCTCCTAGTCAGAGACTCTAAAATCCTTTTACCTGTAAAGGGTTAAGAAGCTCGGGTAACCTGGCTGACACCTGACCCAGAGGACCAATAAGGGGACAAGATACTTTCAAATCTTGGGGGGGGAAAGGCTTTTGTGTGTGTCCTTTGTTTAAGGGGTTGTTCGCTCTTGGGACTGAGAGGGACCAGACATCAATCCAGGTTCTCCCCATCTTTCTAAACAAGTCTCTCTTATTTCAAAATTGTAAGTAAAAGCCAGGCAAGGCGTCTTAGATTTACTTTGTTTTCTCAACTTGTAAATGTACCTTTTACCAGAGTGCTTATCTTGTTTTGCTATACTTTGAACCTAAGACAGAGGGGATTCCTCTGAGCTCTTTAAGTTTGATTACCCTGTAAAGTTATTTTCCATACTGATTTTGCAGAGATGATTTTTACCTTTTGCTTTAATTAAAAGCCTTCTTTTTAAGAACCTGATTGATTTCTCCTTGTTTTAAGATCCAAAGGGGGTTTGGATCTGTATTCACCAGGAGTTGGTGAAAGGAAGGAGGGGGGAAGGGTCAATCTCTCCTTGTTAAGATCCAAGCAGTTTGGATCTGTATTCACCAGGGAATTGGTGAAAGGTTTCTCAAGGCTTCCCAGGGAGGGAATCCATCGAGAATGGTGGCAGCGGGACCAGAGCTAAGCTGGTAGATAAGCTTAGCAGTTTTCATGCAGGCCCCTACATTTGTACCCTAAAGTTCAAAGTAGGGATACAGCCTTGACATGGTGGCACAGCGGTGGGATCGTTTTAAACCCAAAAGCCAGTAAGAGATTTTTTTTTCCTTCTAGCTGCTTGGAGAGCAGAGCTGAAGGTAGATGCATATCTTATCTCTCCTTGCCTGAAGGCAGAGGTGTTAAGTTTTTTTTAACAAGGTCCTTTGTTAAGAGAAAGGTTCAATCAGTGAGCAAACTTTGATCTGGTAAAGGTAATTTACAATCTGAATTGTGTTTTTTTTTCTTTTTACATCCTCGGGAGTAGCTTGTTAGAAAGTCTCTGTTAACTCAGCAGCACTCAGCAGGAGCCTGAGCTAAATACATCCCAGTTTCAGTCAACTGCAGAGGGTGAGACCCAGCACAAGAAAACCAGGAAAATGACTACCAAAGAAGAAAAAGCTAAAGAGGAGGCCCACAAGAGAGCTATGGAGCTGAAAGAAAAAGAGATAGAGCTGAGAGACAGAGAAGAGAAAGCCAAAGAGGGGGCCCACAAGAGAGAGATGGAGCTGGAGAAAGCCAAAGAGGGGGCCCACAAGAGAGAGATGGAGCTGAGAGACAGAGAAGAAAAAGCCAAACAGGAGGCCCATGAAAGAGAGGAGAAAGCCAAAGAGGAGGCCCACAAGAGAGAGATGGAGCTGGAAAAAGCCAAAGAGGAGGCGAGAGAAAAAGAAAGGAAGCATGAACTGGAAGCAGCAAGTGCTAAGCAGGATGCATCAGCCAATCCTAACAATTCCTCTCCAAGTACCACTTCCCATCCCAGGAAATTCCCCACCTACAAGGCAGGCGATGATACTGAGGCCTTCTTAGAAAATTTTGAAAGGGCCTGCCTTGGATACGACATCCCTCCAACCCAGTACATGGTAGAGCTGAGGCCGCAGCTCAGTGGACCCTTAGCAGAAGTGGCGGCGGAAATGCCTAAGGAACACATGAACAGTTATGAACTTTTTAAAAACAAGGCCAGACTCAGAATGGGGCTAACACCCGAGCATGCCCGTCGGCGGTTCAGAGCCCTAAGATGGAAACCAGATGTGTCATTTACCCGGCATGCCTACCACATTGACAAAAATTGTGATGCCTGGGTATCAGGAGCAAATGTTAAATCTCTGGAAGATCTGGTTTCCCTAGTAAAAATGGAGCAGTTTTTAGAGGGTGTTCCTGAGGAAATAGAAAGGTACATCCTAGATGGGAAGCCCAAAACTGTAACCGAGGCGGGGGAGATTGGAGCCAAATGGGTGGAGGTGACAGAAAAGAAAAAAGCTAGTAGCAGTTGGAGCGAATATCAGAAGGGGCAAGCCGAAACAAAACCTTATCACCGGGGACAACCCAAGGCCCCACCCACATCCCAAGGGAAACCCCAGACGCCTTCTCACCCCACCACACCAGTCTCCATCAACCAACATCGCCCCGTGATACCTTAGCAGGGCGATGTTTTAAATGTAATGAACTGGGGCATATAAAGGCTCACTGCCCCAAGAACCCCAACCGATTACAGTTCATTACACCCCAATCACACCAAAGAACCCCAGACCCAGATGCCTCTCTCATACCCTCGGAGCGAAGGGAAACCTTGAGAGTGGGCGGAAAGAAGGTTATCGCTTGGAGGGACACTGGGGCACAAGTGTCAACTATCCACCAATCCCTAGTGGACCCCAAACTCATCAACCCGAAGGCTACAGTGACAATTCAACCCTTCGTGTCACAGTCTGTAACCTTGCCTACAGCCAAGTTGCATGTCCAGTACAAGGGCTGGTCAGGAATGTGGACTTTTGCAGTCTATGACAATTATCCCATTCCCATGCTACTGGGGGAAGACTTGGCTAACCATGTGAAGCTAGCCAAGAGGGTGGGAATAGTCACCCGCAGCCAGGCTAAGCAAGCTTTCACCCCCATCCCTGTTCCTGAGCCGTCCACCAGGACCCCGTCTGTGTTACCGGAGACCCAAACACAGGTGGTGGAACCGGATCCCCTGCCAACGACTGCAACAGCCGTAGTGGATCCAATCCCAGAGACCCAGCCAAAGCCAGTCCCAGAACCGGAACTGGCAACGCAACCAGCACCAGAACCATTGCCAGCACTGAGTCCAGCGCTTGCAACCCCGTCTACAACTCCAATGCCAGAGGACACCAGCGAGCCTAAACTGGCGGAAGCAGCAGATAACCCTACCCAAGAGGCTCAGCCAGAGCCTGAAATACCACATAGTGCACCAGCGGACAGCGGTTCACAATCAATGGAAAAAGCCCCAGCACCTGCATCGCTTCCAGAGGGACCAAGCCCCAGTCCACAGTCCAAGGAGGAACTGATGTCTCCAGCATCAAGGGAACAGTTCCAGGCCGAGCAGGAAGCAGATGACAGCCTTCAAAAAGCTTGGGCAGCGGCACGGAGCACCCCACCGCCTCTCAGCTCTTCTAACCGATCCCGGTTTGTTGTAGAAAAAGGACTTTTATACAAGGAGACTCTTTCTGGTGGGCACCAAGAAGACTGGCATCCTCAAAGACAGCTGGTAGTTCCCACTAAGTATCGGGTAAAACTCTTGAGCTTAGCCCATGATCATCCCAGTGGCCATTCTGGGGTGAACAGAACCAAAGACCGGTTGGGGAAGTCCTTCCACTGGGAGGGAATGGGCAAGGACGTTGCTAATTATGTCCGGTTTTGTGAGGTGTGCCAACGAGTGGGAAAGCCCCAAGACCAGGTTAAAGCCCCTCTCCAGCCACTACCCATAATTGAGGTCCCATTTCCGCGAGTAGCTGTGGATATTCTGGGTCCTTTCCCAAAGAAGACACCCAGAGGAAAGCAGTACGTACTGACTTTCATGGATTTTGCTACCCGATGGCCGGAAGCTGTACCCTTAAGCAACACCAAGGCTAAAAGTGTGTGCCAGGCATTAGCAGACATTTTTGCCAGGGTAGGGTGGCCCTCCGACATACTTACAGATTCAGGAACTAATTTCCTGGCAGGGAACATGAAAAACCTGTGGAAAGCTCATGGGGTGAATCACTTGGTTGCCACCCCTCATCACCATCAAACCAATGGTCTGGTGGAGAGGTTTAATGGAACTTTGGGGGCCATGATACGTAAATTCGTAAATGAACACTCCAATGATTGGGACCTAGTGTTGCAGCAGTTGCTTTTTGCCTACAGGGCTGTACCACATCCCAGTTTAGGGTTTACACCATTTGAACTTGTGTATGGCCGCGAGGTTAAGGGGCCATTACAGTTGGTGAAGCAGCAATGGGAGGGGTTTACGCCTTCTCCAGGAACTAACATTCTAGACTTTGTAAGCAACCTACAAAACACCCTCCGACACTCTTTAGCCCTTGCTAAAGAAAACCTAAAGAATGCTCAGGAAGAGCAAAAGGCCTGGTATGATAAACATTCCAGAGAACGGTCCTTCAAAGTAGGAGACCAAGTCATGGTCTTAAAGGCGCTCCAGGCCCATAAAATGGAAGCGTCGTGGGAAGGACCATTCACGGTCCAGGAGCGCCTAGGAGCTGTTAACTATCTCATAGCCTCCCCCACCTCCAACATAAAGCCTAAGGTATACCATGTTAATTCTCTTAAGCCCTTTTATTCTAGAGAATTAAACGTTTGCCAGTTTACAGCCCAGGAAACTGATGACGCGGAGTGGCCTGCAGGTGTCTACTATGAAGGAAAAAGGAATGGTGGCGTGGAAGAGGTGAACCTCTCCACGACCCTGGGACGTCTGCAGCGACAGCAGATAAAGGAGCTGTGCACAAGCTTTGCACCGATTTTCTCAGCCACTCCAGGACGGACCGAACGGGCATACGACTCCATTGACACAGGTAATGCTCACCCAATTAGAACCCCACCCTACCGGGAGTCACCTCATGCCCAAGCGGCTATACAAAGGGAGATCCAGGACATGCTACAGATGGGTATAATCCGCCCCTCTACCAGTGCATGGGCATCTCCAGTGGTTCTAGTTCCCAAACCAGATGGGGAAATACGCTTTTGCGTGGACTACCGTAAGCTAAATGCTGTAACTCGTCCTGACAACTATCCAATGCCACGCACAGATGAGCTATTGGAAAAATTGGGACATGCCCAATTCATCTCTACTTTAGACTTAACCAAAGGGTACTGGCAAGTACCACTAGATGAACCCGCTAAGGAAAGGTCAGCCTTCGTCACCCAGGCAGGGGTGTATGAATTCAATGTACTCCCTTTCGGGTTGCGAAATGCACCCGCCACCTTCCAAAGACTTGTAGATGGTCTCCTAGCAGGATTGGGAGAATCTGCAGTTGCCTACCTCGATGATGTGGCCATTTTTTCTGATTCATGGACAGAACACCTGGAGCACCTGAAAAAAGTCTTCGAGCGCATCCGGCAGGCAGGACTAACTGTTAAGGCTAAAAAGTGTCAAATAGGCCAAAACAGAGTGACGTACCTGGGGCACCAGGTGGGTCAAGGAACTATAAATCCCCTACAGGCCAAAGTGGATGCTATCCAAAAGTGGCCGGTTCCAAAGTCAAAGAAACAGGTCCAATCCTTCTTAGGCTTGGCCGGATATTATAGGCGATTTGTACCACACTACAGCCAAATCGCCGCCCCGCTGACAGACCTAACCAGAAAGAAACAGCCAAATGCAGTTCAGTGGACTGATAAGTGTCAAAAGGCCTTTAACCAGCTTAAGGCAACACTCATGTCTGACCCTGTGCTAAGGGCCCCAGACTTTGACGAACCGTTCCTAGTAACCACAGATGCGTCCGAGCGAGGCGTGGGAGCAGTTTTAATGCAGGAAGGACCGGATCAAGAATTCCATCCTGTCGTGTTTCTCAGCAAGAAACTGTCTGAGAGGGAAAGCCACTGGTCAATCAGCGAAAAGGAATGCTACGCCATTGTGTACGCGCTGGAAAAGCTACGCCCATATGTTTGGGGACGGCGGTTCCAACTACAAACAGACCATGCTGCGCTACAGTGGCTTCATACCGCCAAGGGAAATAACAAAAAACTTCTTCGGTGGAGTTTAGCTCTCCAAGATTTTGATTTTGAAATACAACACATTTCGGGAGCTTCTAACAAATTGGCTGATGCACTCTCCCGGGAAAGTTTCCCAGAGTTAACTGGTTAACAATTGTTTTTGAAATGAAACATATTGTTAGTTTTTATATAATCAGTAGTATGTCTAAAGGTACGTGTGTCTTATTAACTCTGTTTTCTCCTAAAGCTCCAGGAAGAAATCACAGCCAGTGTGGAACCGGACGTCCAACACTATCTGTGATTTGGGGGGCGTGTCATAACTATAAAGGGAAGGGTGACAGCTCTCCTGTGTACAGTGCTATGGAATCCCTCCTAGTCAGAGACTCTAAAATCCTTTTACCTGTAAAGGGTTAAGAAGCTCGGGTAACCTGGCTGACACCTGACCCAGAGGACCAATAAGGGGACAAGATACTTTCAAATCTTGGGGGGGGAAAGGCTTTTGTGTGTGTCCTTTGTTTAAGGGGTTGTTCGCTCTTGGGACTGAGAGGGACCAGACATCAATCCAGGTTCTCCCCATCTTTCTAAACAAGTCTCTCTTATTTCAAAATTGTAAGTAAAAGCCAGGCAAGGCGTCTTAGGTTTACTTTGTTTTCTCAACTTGTAAATGTACCTTTTACCAGAGTGCTTATCTTGTTTTGCTATACTTTGAACCTAAGACAGAGGGGATTCCTCTGAGCTCTTTAAGTTTGATTACCCTGTAAAGTTATTTTCCATACTGATTTTGCAGAGATGATTTTTACCTTTTGCTTTAATTAAAAGCCTTCTTTTTAAGAACCTGATTGATTTCTCCTTGTTTTAAGATCCAAAGGGGGTTTGGATCTGTATTCACCAGGAGTTGGTGAAAGGAAGGAGGGGGGAAGGGTCAATCTCTCCTTGTTAAGATCCAAGCAGTTTGGATCTGTATTCACCAGGGAATTGGTGAAAGGTTTCTCAAGGCTTCCCAGGGAGGGAATCCATCGAGAATGGTGGCAGCGGGACCAGAGCTAAGCTGGTAGATAAGCTTAGCAGTTTTCATGCAGGCCCCTACATTTGTACCCTAAAGTTCAAAGTAGGGATACAGCCTTGACACCATCAGATACAAATGCCTGCCCCCATCCTCCCTCTCTCTCAATTCACTGAGAGTTGGAACCCATGCCCCATATCTAGCGAGTGCTACCTAGTTAATGGTGAGGCCCTCTGTCATACAACAGTTCCACTGGCCTGGATTCCATAATCAGGGTAACAACACTCTATTCTTCCTGCCCCAATGACAGAGAAACTGGGGATCCCACACCAGCCAAAGTAACCACTTTCGGTTGCTGTGGGCTCATGCCAGGCGGGTGGGTGTGCCTATGCAAACAAGATCAGCCCGAGGTTCTTTTCCACACTCGCCATAATTCACCACCAGATGTCAGGGTAGAGCTCATCCTGACCCTGCTTACAAAGCTATCTATCTATCTATCTATCTATCTATCTATCTATCTATCTATCTATCTATCTATCTATCTATCTATCTATCTATCTATCTATCTATCTATCTATCTATCATTTTAAGGGATTGAGATCTCTTTCCATTCTTATTTCTCTAACAACGGGTCTTCCTCCTTTGTTCTGGATCCGCAGAGCAGAAAGTGTGATCGTTCGGGGAAGGAGTTGCTGTTCCTTATAAAGAGGGGGATATGCAAATAGGGGTGACTGTTTCCTGTTTAAATCAGTCTTTCTCTTTGCCCAGGCTGCAACCACCGCAGGCCCAGCGGGGCTCTGGGCAGGAAGGGGAGACACTTTGTCCGGGAACAGAAGGGTTAAAACTGACAGGAGGTTTATGTTACATTCACCCGGTTGCCGGGTCTCCTGTCCGAGCCCGAAGCGGTGTGTGTGTCACTGCTGCCCCCGCATGGCTGCCGGGAGAAGGGCGATTCCGCAGCCTGGGTTTTTGTATGATCACAAATCGGTTTCGTTTCACTGTGTATCTAGCACAGTAATAGCGGGCGGGGTCCTCGGGCTTCAGGCCGGTCATTTGCAGATACAGCTCACTCTTGGGATTATCCCTGGAGATGGTGAATCAGCCTGTCATTGAATCAAGGTAGTATATAGTACTCCCTTCGTAGTGTATATAAGCGACCCATTCCAGTCCCTTCCCAGGAGCCTGTCGGACCCAGCTCATGTCGTAGCTGTTGAAGGTGAACCCAGAGGCTTTGCAGGACAGGCGGAGAGAGTCTCCGGGCTTTTTCACATCCCCTCCAGACTCCACCAGCTGCACCTGGGACCGGACACCTGGGAATAAAGACAGGCCATTAATGTCGGTATAAAAACAGCGGTAACACAAAATTCTTCTAACTCTGCCAGTTATTCAGAGGAGGAAAATACCTTCCAAAGCTGCTACAGCGAAAATTACAAGGAGCAAAAATGCCATTTTCCCTGGTGCTGGAGGGGAAGTTCTCAGGGGACTGGCTGGTCACTGCACAGACCCAGGGGCTGCGGATTGTGTCTCCGGGTGCAGCCTGGGCAGAGAGAGGCACAGATTTAAACAGGAAAGTGTCTCCCTCATTTGCATGTCCCTGCTTTATAAGAGACACACACTCCTGCTGCCAGGGATCTGACTGACTCGCCCTAGGGCTCCGGGTGCGGGAGTCAGACTGTCCCGGACTGTGTGTCTGTGCAGCGCTGGGCACAGGGTGCTGGGTCCTCCTGACACTTTCGGACCCCTGGGAGGAATGAACAACTCCCTGCAGTGACTGTATTTCCTCACCCAGGAACTGAGGGCCTGGCTATTGTGAGGTGATAGTGGGGATTGGGGGGACTCAGCTCTGGAGCCCCGTTCCACGCGCACAAGGGCCATGCAACGTCCGGTCGGGGGGGTCAGTGTCTGGGGAGCGGTCGTGTCCCAGGGATCCATTGGGCTGGGCCACCCACTGGAGAGGGAAGATTTCCCGTGGCGCTGGGAGGGATTTGGGACTGAAGCCCCTTTCCCTTCCCGGCAGTGACCGGCTACATTGAAATGATCCATGACACTAGGGACGTGATCTGAGCAAGCCTGGCTCATGCTTTGGACCAGGTCTGGGGACACGCCTGTGGGTGCAGGTGGGAGAAGCTGGGGGGGGGGAGGGGAGTCTGAGGACAGGGTTAAGGTTTTGCAGTAGAGCCTCCCTGACATTAGTGGGCCAAGAGCGGCGTGTCTCAGAGTTTTTCTTTAGGGGAGAGTCGAGGAGAATTCAGGCAACAGTGAAGGAAGATTATTATGCAGGGCTGATATTTATATTTGTGTTTATATTCCTGTTCCCAGTCACAGTCCACTTCCCATTTACACTCGGATTGTAAACTCGGTGGGATTTTATGGTCTGTGTTTCTACCGTGTCTAGGACTGTGGGAGCCTAGACTATAATTAAGAACATAAGAAAGGTCAGCCTGGGTCAGACCAAAGGTCCATCTAGCCCAGTGTCCTGTCTCCCGACAGTGGCCACTGCAATGCATAGAATCCTCTTCCCCCTTTTTTGGACCTAGGCGATTAAATAACATTAGAAATCTTCTCCAAAGGGCATTAGAGTTCCACTTATTTTGATTCTGTATGGTCCTCTTTCTTCCTATCAAGATAAAGAATCATTTTATGTCTGCTGTCCAAAACCATCCTTTGATTTTTTCATTATACCCTTCTGCTAACCATAACCCTAACCTAACCCTATATTTATTTGTAGCCCTACCCCTAATCCTAACTCTGTCCTCTGTCTTGCGCTCTAGTCCCGATCCTAATTTGAATTAGAATCCTGACCCTCGCCCGATCCATAAACCTATAGTTATCCACTAACCGCAATTCTGAATTATTTTTCAGCCTAAACTTAATCCCCTTCACTTAACACATAAGATATATGATTTCCCCCTCTCTCTCTGGTTCTCCTCTAAATTCTCACCTGAAGGGCAGCCAAGAGGAGGAAGAGAAACCCCAAGGCTGTTCCATCCTGAGTGTTTGTTGATTAGGGATAAATGGCCCCAGCACCCAGGAATCACCAATTCGGCCCCTGCACAGCTCGCTCTGGGTCGCTACAATGCCCAGGCCGGTGGGATTTTGTGCCAGCAGGATAAATATGACTTCTGGTGCCTCCGTTTTCGTAAGTGTCTCACCCAGATTGTTGGTGCTGAATTTGAATTCTGATAATTCCAGTCCCACGTGTCCCTTTGAGACTCTCCCCGTGAGTTAGCAGCCAGAGCAGCTCTACCCACAGTGAGTTGATGGAAGGACTGTCTGTGATGTGTGTAAGGGCTGGAAGGAACATCCTGTGAAAAGGACTGGCCTGTAGCCCAGCCGAGTTGGGAGGTAATTAGGTTTGGCAGATTTTGGGTTCTTAAAAATAATTTGGCAGCCAACATTTATGTTTCTTTGAAAACATTTTTTGATTTTTATATAATTACACAGAATTATAAATTTTAAGCTTTTTATTTACTTTGTCAATTTCTATTATTGAGGATGAAAATATATATTTTGGGGGTGTTTGATTAAATCCACATTAACCGCCTTTTACCAGTAAAAATCTGATGCTGCCTCACCTACAAATAATGGAAGTTGTGAGTCATTCAATGCCCTGCGTGTCTGCCTGGAAACTGCTACCCCCTTTTCTACCAGTTCCTGCTTTGCTCTGTGTCACTGTGTGTGTTTCTGGTGCAGTAATAGGTGGCGGTGTCTGCAGCTGTCAGCGAGCGGAGCTGCAGGGAGAACTGGTGCTTGGCGGTGTCTGCAGAGATGGTGACTCGGCCCTGGAGAGACGGGGCAGAGCCTGTGGTCCCGGCCTGAGGATACACATATCCCATCCACTCCAGCCCTTTCCTGGGGGGCTGCCGGACCCAGTCCCAGCTGTAGCCGCTGCTGCTAATGGAGAACCCGGAGACAGCACAGGTCACGGTGAGGGTCTCTCCAGGCTTCACTACGCCCGGGCCGGACTCGACCAGCTGCACCTGAGAGAGGACACCTGGGAAAATAAAACGGAGCGTTAAAGCCCCAATTCTTCTCCTATGGAATGGGTCATATCTCCCCTGGGAACTCACCCGGGGCAGCGGCCAGTGACAGCACGAGGACGAGTAAAGATTTCATGCTGGTTTTCAAGTGAAACGCAAACCAATGAAGATGCGGGTCAGGCCCTGAGCAGGCGAGTCCCGGTAAGAATCCAGGCGCTGCTCTTTAAACGGGGAACGGGGGCCTGAGATTTGCATAAAACACTGCAACCACCCCTGTCCCTCTTGAAAAGGAGCTGTAACAAGGAGCGATCTCCAGCGTCCATTGGCCGGTCTCCCCTCATTAGCTGTGTGCCAGGCCGGGGGATGAGCAGAGCATTAGCGAACACCTCCTAATCACTGCCCGGGTTCCAGCTGTCCGGGGTCTGAGACTGGCGCCCATCACCGTGGTGTCTTGGCACTGGGCGTTAGCGAGTATAAACTTATGGTTCCTTTGAGCTCCAATCAAGACATTGACAGAGGGTTTGTTTGGGCAGGGAGGGTTTTGCCCCCTGCTCACATTTAAAGTCCTTTCAACCCCCCAGGAAACGTGGAAATGAGCAGACAGGACACAAGGGAATTGTGAGCATTTCCCTCCCCACACAGGGATGGGCATGTAGGTATCTTGAGTGGGGATAAACTTTCCGGGAGGCTGGAGCTCTGTGTGGGGGATGGGAGAGTCAGACACCCCCCTTTTCCTGTCTGGGTTTGTAAAATAAACATCGCAGCAGGTGATGCTGCAAACTTGGGTGGGTACAGACAATAAAGAGGGATAGCTCAGTGGTTTGAGCATTGGCCTGCTAAACCCAGGGTTGTGAGTTCAATCCTTGAGGGGGCCACTTACGGATCTGGGGCAAAATCAGTACTTGGTCCTGCTAGTGAAGGCAGGGGGCTGGACTCGATGACCTTTCAGGGTCCTTTCCAGCTCTATGAGATAGGTATATCTCCATTTATAAAGAGAATAGTTGTCCTGACTCTGCTAGGAGTATCTAATGGGGGAGGAAAGGCCGGTTGGACTGACAAAGAGCTTTGGGGAAAGGGGAGGGAACCGAGCCCGTGTAGAAGATGCAGTTTCTGGGCTGGGGTTGCAGTGGCAGCAATGAGGAACGTGTGGGAAATGGAATGCTTTGCGTGGGGGCCTTTTTAAACAGACACACAACATGCACAGTCAACCTGTGGAACTCCTTGCCAGAGGATGCTGTGAAGGCAAAATGTATAACTAGGTTCAAAAAAGAATTAGAGGAGGATAGATCTATCCATGGCTGTTAGCCAAGAAGGTCAGGGACCAACTCCATGCTCTGGGTGCACCTAAACTTCCAACTGCCAGAAGAAGGGAGTGGATGACAGCCGTACTTATGTACCAGTTTGGCGCACTGCTCCTGGCAGGGTGGGATGAGGCCCAGGCGATGTTTGGGGCTCCAGGGAAAGGAACAGTCACAGAGAGTTCCCGGTGCGGGTTGGAGGCCGGCAGGGAAACGTCCTGGCAAGAACGAGCAGTTCGGGTTCTGGGGAGAGACTGAGGCACCAGAATCTGTGGATTTCCCCTGGGCTTCCGTGCACGGCGCTGGGCAGGGAGAGATGCTGCAGGGTCTGGGCTTTGTCAGAACAGGGGCTGCGATGCCTGGGACACGGTGGAGAGTCTGGACCAAGCCCTGGAGAGAAATGCAGCAGCTGATGGTCAGGTGCTTTCCATATAGAAAAGCTGAGTGTGTGTGTGTGTGTATGTGAGAGAGGGAGGGGGGAGAGACCACTGCCCCCTGCTGGAGGGAAGGAGGCGTGGGGGTGTGTGTGCGTGTTGGGAGGGGAGGATTGTGCTGGAAATAGACCTTAGTCTACACAAACATGCAGAGACACTCAGAGGCAAACAGATGGACACCTCCACCAGTTCCTGTCTGTACATCCATGAATTGTTCCCTGCCTGTGCCTAGAGCCACTGAAATACAAACCACTCACTGTATTTTGACAGTAACTGGACACGATTCCTGGGGCAGCTGACAGGTCAATCGGGTGAGAGAAACTGGGTAGCTCTGGGGGCAGTTTGGATAATATCTCTGGGGATGTTTGTCCTGTTCTAGTCACTGTGTGTTTCTGGGCAGTGTCGGGGGTGGGGCTCAAAGTACCCTTGTCACTCTGGCCTCACTTTGCTCTTTATCAGCCGCTTCCCCTTTTTGTACCAGTCCCGCTCTGCTCCGTGTCACTGTTTGTCTCTCTGGCGCAGTAATAGGTGGTGGTGTCCACAGCTGTCAGCGAGCGCAGCTGCAGGGCGAGCGCGTTTTTAGCTGTGTCTCTGGAGAAGCTCAGGCGGCTCTGGAGAGACGGGGTGCAGCCTGTGCCCCCAGCAGCGCCTATATACCCCAGCCACTCCAGGTCTTTCCTGGGAGGCTGCCGGACCCAGTGCCACCTCAAACTACTGATGGAATATCCCGAGACAGCGCAGGTCAGGGTGAGGGTCTCTCCGGGCTTCACCGCTCCTGGGCCGGACTGGACCAGCTGCACCTGGGAGAGGACACCTGGGGAAAGGAAAACAGAGCGTTTAAGCCCCAATTCTGCTTCAAGGCATCGATCCTGTCTCCCAAATCTCCCCTGGGAACTCACACGAGGCAGCGGACAGTGACAGCACGAGGACGAGTAAAGATTTCATGTTGGTCTTCAAGTGCAACGCAAACCAATGAAGATGCGGGTCAGGCCCTGAGGAGGCGGGTCCCGGTGAGAACGCAGGAGCTGCTCTTTAAATGGGGAACGGGGCCTGAGATTTGCATAAAACACCACAACCTCTTGAAAAGGAGCTGGAACAAGGAGCGATCTCCAGCGCCCATTGGCCAGTCTCCCCTCATTAGCTGTGCAACAGGCCGGGGGATGAGCAGAGCATTAGCGAACGCCTCCTAATCACTGCCCGGGTTCCAGCTGTCCGGGGTCTGAGACTGGCGCCCATCACTGTGGGATCTTGGCACTGTGCGTTCGCGAGTATAAAGTGGGGTTGTTTTGAGCTCGAATGAAGGCAATAACAGAGGGTTTGTTTGAGCAGGGAGGGCTCAGCCTCTTTCCCCCCTGCTCACATTTGAAAGTCCCTGTAAACCCTCAGGAAACCTGGAAATGACCAGACAGAACACAAGGAAATTGTGAGGGTTTCCCCAACACAGGGTGTGGGGAAAAACTTTCCGGGAGGCTGGAGCTCTGTGTGGGGGATGGGAGAGTCAGACCCCCCTCTTCCCGTCTGGGATTGTAAAATAAACATCGCAGCAGGGGATACTGCAAACTGCGGTGGGCACAGAGACAATAAAGAGAATGGATGTCCCGACGCTGAGACTCTCCTCAGAGTATCTAACGAAGGAGGAAAGGCCGGTTTTAGGAGCACGGGCTCACAAAGAGCTTTGGGGAAAGGGGAGGGAACCGAGCCCGTGTAGAAGATGCAGTTTCTGGGCTGGGGTTGCAGTGGCAGGAATGAGGAATGCGTGGGAAATGGAACGCTTTGCGTGGGGGCTTTTTAAACAGACATGCAACACACAGTCAACCTGTGGAACTCCTTGCCAGAGGATGCTGTGAAGGCAAAATGTATAACTAGGTTCAAAAAAGAACTAGAGGAGGATAGGTCTATGTCATGGAGTGTGGGGGGAAACAAGGCCCTGCACCCCCGGCTTCCTGCGATTCACCATGACTCTCAGCCAGCCAGTAACACAGAAGGTTTATTTAGATGACAGGAACACAGTCCAAGACAGGTCTTGCAGGTACAGACAACAGGACCCCCTCTGTTAGATCCATCTTGGGTGGGGGGAGGGGGGGGCAGGGAGGCCAGAGCCCCATTGGGAGGCCAGAGGCCCATCTGGGCTCCCCTCCATTTTCCCAGCCAGCTCCAAACTGACTCACCCTCCAGCCTCTCCTCCTCTGGGCTTTGTTCCTTTCCCGGGCCAGGGGGTCACCTGATCTCTTTGTTCTCCAACACCTTTAGCTATCCCCTTGCTGGGGGGAAGGGCCCCGGCCATTAGTTGCCAGGAGACAGAGTGTCAGCCATTTATGTGCACTGGCCCTTTGCTCTGCAACAATCTCATCCCCATAGGGGAAACTGAGGCACCCACACAGTATTCAGAGGAAACATTAAGAACATTCCCACTTCGTCACATCTCTCCCCCCTTCGAGACCGAACTGAGTGGGGTCACTTTAGCCGGTGACCTGGGAAAGTTCGACCCCACCAACGTTCCCATGGATGCCCCATCATCTCTCCCATTCCTTGGTGGGAGTTACACCAGGCCCTTCCAGTTTCAGGCCCTCCCGTGGGTCTGTTGTGCTTGATGGTGCTTGCAGGATGCATGTGGGAAGGTTTATGTGGCCTGTGTCCTTTTGCCACCCCAATACCCCTGGGGTTCACACTGGGATGGGGTCTTCTCCCAGCGTTCCAGTCTGGAGGGCTGTGATTCAGGCTCTCTTGGTTAAGAGCCCCCCTTTTGACCTTGGCCACCCTCTGGAAAGGCTCCTCTATGATGGGTAAGGGTCCTAAAGCCATTTTCCCCTTGTCCCGGGCCTTCCCCACCCTCTGGCAGGGGTCACAGGATTGGCAGTACTGTCGGACAGTAATAAAGACCCCAGGCCAGTAAAAGCTCCGTAGCAGCCTCTGCTGGGTGTGCCAGGTTCCCTGGTGCCCTGAGAGGGGAATGTCATGGGCCCGGTACAGCAGCTGGTGGCGATACTTCTGGGGTACCACCAGCTGCCTCCTGATCCCCCCTGACTCCACTTCCCCTGGGGGAGCCCATTCTCGGTACAGGAACCCCTTCTCCCACAGGAACCTTTTCCGGCCGCCTCTCCCCATGGTCTGTACCGCACCGAGGTCGGCCAGGTCCCTTATCTTCCGCAAGGAGGGATCTTTCTGCACCTCGGCCTGGAACTCAGCAGCTGGGACAGGGATGGGCACCTGTTCTCTCTCGCCGGCTGGGTCTGAAGCCGCCGCCTCCCTGAGCCCAGGGGCGGCTCCAGGCACCAGCACACCAGCACTCCAAGCGCGTGCTTGGGGTGGCAAGCCACGGGGGGGCGGCCTGCCAGTCGCTGTGTGGGTGGCAGTCAGGGAGCCTTCGGCAGCATGCCTGCGGGAGGTCCGCCGGTCCCGCGGCTTTGGCGTACCTGCTGCCGAAAGCCTCCTGACTGCCGTGCTTGGGGCGGCAAAATACATAGAGCCGTCCCTGGTGAGTTCACTGTGTGTGTCTCTTTCTCTGCAGGGCTCCACTATCCCTGTAACTGTGGCCTCCCTGGGCTATTTAGAAACCGCTTCCCCTTTTTGTGCCAGTCCTGCTCTGCTCTGTGTCACTGTGTCTCTCCTGGCACAGTAATAGGTGGCGGTGTCTGCAGCTGTCAGTGAGCGGAGCTGCAGGGAGAACTGGTTCTTGGCAGTGTCTGCAGAGATGGTGATTCGGGCTTGGAGAGACGGGGCATAGCCTGTCTCCCCGCTGTTGTACGGGTACACATACCCCATCCACTCCAGCCCTTTCCCGGGGGGCTGCCGGATCCAGTTCCAGGAGTAATACCGAGTAGTGACGGAGAACCCGGAGACAGCGCAGGTCAGGGTGAGGGTCTCTCCGGGCTTCGCTGCTCCCGGGCCGGACTGGACCAGCTGCACCTCACAGAGGACAACTAGGAAAAGGGAAAGAAAGCAAGAAAGGCATTAGCCACAGAGAGACTCCACAGATCTGTCACCAGTTCCCCCCACTGACCCATGGACACTCACAGGTGGGGGCAGAGAACAGGGAAAGGAAAAGCAACAGAAATTTCATTCTCATTTTCATGCAATGAGGGAAACTCCCCAGCAGGCAAGACCGAGCGGTTTGGTGTCTGGTGAGAGACTGAGGCTCCTAAAACCAGGGGTTTGTATTTAACCAGCAACCCTGTGGGGAAGGATTTGCATGCGGGTTGCACCCAGCAGATATAAGGTGGCAGGGAGTCGTGTAGGTTGGGAGTATTGGCTGGTGGAGTGGACAGTAACACGCCTCCATCAGGTCTGGGCTGGGCTGGGGAGGTCACTGAACCTTATGACGCACTTTCCACTCAGTGTAATGTGCCTTAGGACAGGGCTTAACTGGGTCTGTGAATCCCAACCTCCAACAGTGGCTGCTGAGAAATGCGTTGGGGATCTCGGAGAAACATAACCAGTGCACAGAAGCAGTCAATAGAAATGAGCTGTCAGGGGGGGATGAGCAAAGGGGAAGGTGATTCCTCTGTGTAATACTGATTAATTAATATGTGACATTGCAGATATATCCACGGGGAAAGTGGTGCAGGTGTGGAGAGATGAAGGTGTAAAATCCATGTGCAGCTTAGGTAATACCTTGGTATATGAATTGTGCCACCTCTTTTCCAGGCCCAAAGTCCAGTGTTTGGACAAGAGACCAGAGGCCTAGCGAATAGTGATTAGCTAGGAAAAAGCAGAATAACCAAAAGATAACCTTGCTTTTGCTAAGATAAGCCTGGTCAGCAAAATTGCCAGATGTTGGAGCAATAACTGAATAATTGTGTCTTAGTCAGAGTTGCAAATTGAACAAAGAAGCCCTGTATCTGTTGTGTTAGTTTCTTTTGTAGGGAGATGGTCTTCCCACATCTCCAATCTTGAGTTTATGAGAGGTTGGAACATGTTAGTATAAGATATGGCCTCCTCCCACCTCCCTTTCCCAGGGACCAGTGCCTGCCTTAAGACACAAAGGAGATGATCTTTATTGCCATATACTTTCACTGTTTCTTTGCTTTAACCCCTAGGAATGTATCTGTTGGACAATCAGAGGAGTTGCTTCATTCCTATGGATCCCAAATCAGAATTCAACATATATATATTTCATACTAATACATTTATCAAAGTATTAATTAAATGTTAACTTGTTAACTTGAGACCATGGGCAGAGACATTATGTAACCTGTTAACCATTGGCTACTGTGCTATCTTGTCTTGCTGCAAAACCTATCCGGGGTTGAAGAACTGCCTACCCCATCACTTTCCCCCACCCATGGAAAATCCATATATTCCATTGTAATCAACTGATTGACTGTGTCTCTGAGCCTAATAAGCAAGGTGACACTCCGTCAGCGCTGTACATAATAAACTCCTATGCTTGACCTCTACACGGTGTGAAATGATGTTCGTTCACTGGGCATTCGGTAGCGGATACAGACAAACAGGTTCAGTGAGGGAGGAGGAAATGGAGACACAAAGGAACGAGGCAGGTTTGGGGTTATATGCGATGAAGAACTTTGCACTCAGGGAGTCCTAAGAGTAACCTGGAAGGGAAAGTAGCAGCTTGTAGTTAATGTCACTTTGGAGTTAATAGCGTCATATTATATTTAGCCCAGAAGGGACCATTTGAACCCGCTGACCTGCACGGCACAAGCCAGTGGATTTCCCCCAGTGATGACTGGATGTTTGTCAACGTGCCAGCAGTGAATGTTCGCAGGTAATTCCTGCCCCCTGCCAGAGGAGATGAGAATTGCTGTCTGTGCACGTAGATAGATGTGTCTGAATACTTGTGTTTTTCACTGATGGTCCCTGGTGAAGGGGAAGAGTCCAGTTCTGTGTGTGTTTGTGAAACATGCTCGCTCTTTTTCACTGTGTGCCGCCCCCTAATGGAGGTAGTGACATCTTCTCACGTTGTGTCCGTTTATACCTTTGTGTACAGAGAACACACACACACACACACACACACACACATAGTGTGTTGACTTTTTCTTTCTTTTTATATCCATTTAATCTCTGCCGTTACATTATTTTATTTCTGTTTGACATAATTCCCCTGGCACATCAGATTATGCAGACCCACATTTTGACTGAATTTGTGTATTGTGACGAAGTGGGGGATTTTCTTGTTTTTAACTTGTTTTCCAATAGTTTGCATGCAAAGGGGGTGGGACTCAGTTTCCCTGGATGTTACTGGTTTAACGAGGAGAGGGGAGAGGGAGTTTCTTGTTACAGAGGACCGGAGAGGGAACTTGGGATCACAGGCGATGGCCTGGAGGATGGAGACCCCAGCGACTGGTGACCTGGCGACCCGGAGACACAGTGCAGGAGTCGTAGCCGGTTCTGGCCAGTGGGAGGACGATGGGACATGGAGAGAGGACTCAGTGACCTAACCAGCCGGTTCCAGCCAGAGGGGGCCAGAGGACAGAAGAGGGGAGAGGAGGCCCAGGAGACCCTGTTTCCCTGGAGAGAAGACAATGGACAGAGGCAGGGCCTGGGGCCAGTGATCTCAGAGGCCCAGCTGGGAAGCAGGGGGGCTCTGGGCTGGAGAGGGGGAGCAGGCAGAGCCCACCTGGATGCAGGGAGACTGGGATGTGCTGGGCTGAGGGAGGCCAGGCCTGAGGCCCTGAGAGTTTCCTGTGCTGTGTTCAACTCTCAATAAACCTTCCTGTTTTACGCTGGCTGGGAGTCACTCCAGTCTAGAGAACAGGGTTGCATCAACCCCTTCGGGGGTGGAGGTCCGGGGGGTCCAGAGTGAGTGGACTCCCTGAGGGGGCCCACGGCGAGAAACAGGTGTGCTAAGGCTCAGAGAGGTGCGGCTCCAGGAGGTGGAGGGGCTTAACCCCGGAGAGAGTGGACCCCCGAGAAGAGCTGTCTCACTGAAAGGGGCACCCCCCACGGACCGCACGGGGCCAAGAGTGGGCACGACCTGTGAGTCCGTGACATGTATCACAACAGAAATGTGGGACAGTGTATTGTGGGACATTAGGCAGACCTTGCTCTGGATAGGAGATGTGGTACAGAGAAATTACCTGAAGTGTGTTTCGTTTAATACAAATTTGTATGTATTTTGTTCATATTTGATTCACTTTGAGTGCGTCTATAAGTGAGTGCGTGGATGTGTTTGTGTGTGAGAGAGATTTTTTTATTTGTGGGATATGGTGTTGATATTCGATTTACTATCAGGGGTGGGGGGATCATTGTGCAGGAGTTTGTGTTCGTGTGAATGTGTGTGTTACAGCCAGGATCCTACACACCGTCTAAAACTGGTCTCGCTGCACTGCACAGAATCCGCTGCCCCTTTTTTGGGAGTTGTGACACTATGCCCCATATTCTTCATAGAATATTGTTCTAATATGATTATAGCATAAATATGATCTATTTTGGGCAAGATAAGGCACGTGAGGTATAATGGGAAAGGTTGTGATTTGCTGAATATGATTATCCTGTTTGTATCATTTCTGTATCTGAAGTTAGGAATATTGACTATACATCTGTACTACAAAAGTCTTTGCACCTGGGGAACGCCCACCAGACAGAATGCAACCAGTCTGGCTGGCTAGCTGGGGACAAGTCAATGGACCCTGCACCTGGTAATGGACTCCATGGTAGAATACCAGTATTTTCCACTGAGATGTGGCGGTGGGAGGAACCACCCTGGAAAACAAAGGGTTCTCACCATATGTAAACCTATTTAAGGCTTAATCAGCGTTCATTCTCCACTGAATCCAGGCCCAGGATGACTGCTGAAAACATCTAAGAAACAAGACTGGGGGCAGGGTGGTGAGGACTGAATCCGGGCTGGAAAGGTGTCTGGCCTGTGAAAGAAATACCAGGAGTTTTAAGTTGCATCTAGAGCATCTTGCCTTCAAGAATCTCTGCAATCTGCCTAAAGCAACATTTAGGGTGAGAAATTACTATTTGTAACAAGTTTCTTTAGTATCTTAAGCTTAGTTTGCATGTTTGTTTCATTTGCTAGGTAATCTGCTTTGATCTCTTTGCTATTCCTTATAATCACTTAAAATCTATCTTTTGTAGTTAATAAACTTATTTTTGTTTTCTCTAAAACCAATTTGTGGAATTCACAACTGGAGACAAAAAGCTGTGCAAATCTTCCTCCACATTGAGAGAGGGAGCGAATGTCAATGATCTTACACTGTGCAGTTCTCTGTACAGCGCAAGATGACACAATTTTGGGTTTACACTTCGGGGGGGGGGGGTGTGCACTTGAATGCTGGGCAATTCCCTAGCTGAGTGCTGCCCTTGCAGAGCTGATTCCAGTGTCTGTGTGTTATGCTTATAAGAAGCACACGGGATCTTTTTCAAGGGAAAAGGCAATACGCCGTGTTTATTGGAAATACAACAATTAGCATATGCCTTCAGTCACACACACACCGTCCCGCCAGTCGATGTTATAGTTACCAGTCCAGAGTCTGATCAATCTAGTGGCCAGCTAGGTTGATCACAGGCAGATAGGAGCCGGGTTCTGTTGGTCGTAACACGATGCTCCGGGGAAGTCTTAGCAAGACGAACCCAAAGTTTCATGGCAAGGCCCCCTGTTTATATAGTGATTTTCCTTCATTGGGACCAATGAGTTTTGCACCGTCATGCTGTAATCAATTGTCATTTGATGAGTGCTTGTTTTCTTAAATTGTTCTTCTCATCCTTTATCTTGTTCTTTCATTAAGTCTCTCAGGGAGTTATCCCATGCTGGTTTTGATCACAGCTATCTTGTCCCCATTGATAGGTGCCTGTCTCATCTTTAGAGTCATCAATCTGCCCTCCTCTGGGTGGGGGGAGATAAGAGAGAATGTTCTTTTTCTTGGCTGGGTCCCCAGGAAGGGCCCCAAAAATGAAGCTGATCACAGGGCCCCACTCACTCTAAATCCGCCACTGCTTCCTTTTCTTTGGTTTAAACCTGCTGCCTATTCATTTCATTTGGTGACCCCTAGTTCTTGTGTTATGAGTCTAAGTGCATCCATGGCTATTAGCCAAAGTGGCCAGGAACATAACCCCATGCTCTCGGTGTCCCTAGAACTCTGACTCCCAAAATCTGGGACTAGATGACACGGGATGGATCACTCAACAAATTGCCCTTTTCTGTTCATTCCTTAGTCAGCACTTGGCTTTGGCCACTGTCAGAAGACAGGCTACTGAGCTAGGAGTCCGATGGCACTTTAAAGACTAACAGATTTATTTGGGCATAAACTTTCGTGGATGCATCTGAAGAAGTGGGTGTTTTACCCACGAAAGCTTATGCCCAAATAAATCTGTTAGTCTTTAAGGTGCCACCGGACTCCTTGTTGTTTTTGTGGATACAGACTAACCCGGCTACCCCCTGATACTGAGCTAGATGCACCATTTCTCTGACCCTGTAGATCCAGTGCTATGTCCCAGAGCAGGTTCTTTTACTGGTGTCCATCACCATCATTTTGGGCACCTCCAGTTTGTTATTGTGATTATAAAGTTGTTGTTCCTTTGTGATAAAAATCAATTTGATGATATTGCCTTTAATTTTGCAAAGAGGGCTCTGCAATTCTTTGTCCTTTCCCGGCATTGATAAGTCTCTTCATGCCCCCCGGAGCCTTGGGAACAGGGAATGATATGCAGGACACCAGGAATTGTTGGTTTTCTACACCCAGGCTGCTGCATAACTGACTCTGCTCCCTGCCTGGTCCTGCCTGCGGTGGAATTCCATTCTGCTTGGGAGCAGCGCCCCCGTCTGGCCACATCCAGATCTGCAGCTGCTAAGGAAAAGCCTCATGCATGGCTGGTGGGATGTGGGAGTGAGATGCCCGAGTGGGAAGTGGGGTGTTTGTAGATGGGGACGGGGCAGGGAGAGAGATGGGCTGAGTTACCCACTTTCTCTCAGGCAGTGTCTGGCAGAGACCAGAACTGAACCCGAATCTCCTTAACCCAGTCCCGCGCCTTTCCCCTAATCCTACCTTTCCTCCCATAACGAACTGCAGCGGGAGGGATGAATTTGGGAGGTGCTGGGCCCCGTCAGCTCTCGCTGACTTCAGGCAGAGCAGTGCCCGCTTAGCACCTCTGACACTGGCTCCCCTGGGGCAACGTTTCCTACACCGGTTCTGAGTTTGGGAGTGTGAATTGTTCGGTGCCCAACGCGAGTCACAGGGAGCCGGATTCCCAGAAGTGGATAATCCCCCACAGCTGTGACTGAGGTCACTCAGAGATGAAGGCGCTGAGCATCTTTTGGAAACCAGGCCCAGAGTATCTCACCATTCATGTAACCATCACCCCTGTCTCAGTGAGTCCCTGGATGAACATTTCAGTGCGCAGCACGAGGAAGCGGAGTGTTTAAAATCCCTTGGTGGGAGGGGCTGGGATGTAGGGGGAGAAACGGGGTTGGCTCCTGAGATCCCGCTGTTGGCAATGCCTCGTCTGTTTCTTCCCCTAGAGCACGAATTGACTGTTCAAGTCGACTGACTATTTAGAAATCCGCTTCCCCTTTTTGTGCCAGTCCCGGCTTTGCTCTGTGTCACTGTGTGCCTGGCGCAGTAATAGGTGCCGCTGTCTGCAGCTGTCCGGGAGTCGAGCTGGAGATAAACTTTGTCTTTCGAGGTGTCCCTGATGATGGTGACACGAGGTTTGAGACCCGAGTTGTACTCTGTGGACCGCAATGCTGCGGATAAACCCCATCCACTCCAGCCCTTTCCCAGGGGGCTGCCGGGGCCAGCTCCAATATTAGCTGCTGACGGAGACACCAGAGACTTTACAGGTGATACTGAGGGTCTCTCCGGGCTTCACCGCTCCCAGCCGGTCTGGACCAGCTGCACCTGGGAGAGAACATCTGGGGGGGTGGGGTTGGGGGGAAGAAAAGCAAACGTTACCGACCAGAAAAGTCTGAGGCTCTGTCCCTAATTTCCCCCACTACCTGATAGACACTCACAGACGGGGGTATAGAACAGGGAAAGGAAAAGCCACAGAGATTTCATTCTCATTTGCAGAGATTGAGGGAAATCCCCCAGCGGGCAGGACCGGGCAGTTCTGGGTCTGGGGAGAGACTGAGGCTCCTAGAATCAGGGGTTTGTATTTTACCAGGAACCCCCTGGGGCAGGGATTTGCATGCGGGTTCCCAGGGTGGGTATAAGAGATGACGGGGATGAGCGCTCAGTACATGGCGATGTCCCCTTCGGACAGGGGCCCCCTTTACACCCCAGAGAGACCCTGCACTCAGCTCAGCAGAGCTATAAATTGTTTTGGTGATTTGCCTAGGGCCTTAGGAGCGAGGACAGAAATCTCAGGGTCATTTCCTAAATCGTCCAGACCATCCCTGTTGCCATTGGGTAAGTCCACGTAGGGGCTGTGGGTGCACAAATCCCACTCGTGTTAGTGGGAGGTGGGTGCCCAAATACCCTAGGCGGGTTGGGTAATCTCCCCCTCAGTGAGTCTGGGCCTCAGTTCTTTGTCTATAAAATGGGGTTAATGAGACTTCCTTGGCTCAGTGCGGATTGTGAGGGTCAAACCCAGGAATGCTTGGGAGTCGCTCACACGCTCCAGTGACACTGGGTAGAGAAGAACAGAGACCGTTTGGGGGCTGGGAATCCAGCTGCCAGCAAAATCCCGTGAGACTCTGGCTCCTAAATGCCGCAGGCTTCTTAATAACCCTGCAGCCTTAATCCATGGAGTCCATCTCCTGAGTGTTGTACACCGGGGTGGGGGGCAGGTGTGTGGCTAATGTGAAATTTGCAGATATGGGTGGGGTTTTGGAACAGGATTTAAGGGAATTGGGATCCCCAAACCCACTGGATTTGGGCGCGTTTTGAATAGTTGAGGTAATTTGAGTGGGGTTGGAAAGAGAATTTGGAAATAAATCCCACGGTTGTAAAGAGGCAGATGCTCACATAAAACGCAGGAGGAACCAGCAAAGGGGAAGCAAGAGGATTCAGAAAATGGAGCAGGGATTTGGGTAAAGGGGGCCCAGCAGGGGCGGCTCTATGTTTTTTGCCGCCCCAAGCACGGCAGGCAGCGGCTTTCGGCAGCATGCCTGTGGGAGGTCCTCTGATAACGCGGATTCAGCGGCATGCCTGCGGGAGGTCTGCCGGTCCCGCGCCTTTGGCGAACCCACCGCCGAAGCCGCAGGACCAGCGGACCTCCCGCTGGCATGCTGCCGAAGACAGCCTGACCGCCACCCTCACAGCGACCGGCAGGCTGCCCCCCGCGGCTTGCCACCCCAGGCACGCGCTTGCTGCGCTGGTGCCTGGAGCCGCCCCTGGGGCCTGGGACCGGGACGGGAGGGTGAGGGCCAGCTCTCTCTGTCTGGATCTCTAGCTAAGAGGCCAGGCCGTCTAACTGGGAGAGCAAGAAAGGTTGGATTTGCCCAAGTAACACCAGCAAACAGCTCTCAGGGCAGGAGGGAGGCCAGGAAGTTGGCAGACAGGAAAGTGGCAGCTTCTGGGCTGTATCCAAAAGAGTCCTGTGATTGGTCAGGGTCGGGACACACCCTGGATAGGGGGCAGAATATGGCTGGCAGGGATATTAAACCTTCTCCTTCTGGACTTGAACCAGTGATAGTCAAACCTCAGGGGTTAAGGAGCCGAATTAGTGACCAACATTACCCGAAAGAGCCACAGTGGTGTGAATGACGGGAAATGTTTAGTGTGTGTCTACACATAGAGATACACACTAAATATATTGAATAGATACACATAAATATGTGTATATTGTATTTGTATTGATATTTGTATGTCTATAGCTATCAAACTTCCCACAGCGATGGGAACGTGACCTGCCGGTGCTTGTCTGATTGATCCCCCCTGGGGGAGTTGTGAGATGGGATCTCTGTGTGTCCGTGTTACCAGGAGCTGAGTGAGGAGACGAGGAATTTTCCCTACCCCCTTTCCACCTCCTAAACCTCCTTGTGACCAGTGTCTCACCCCGCTTCTAATGGAGACGTGAGTGTGACAAGGCCCCGAGTGACTCTAGACAATCCGCTTCCCCTTTTTGTACCAGCCCCGCTTTGCTCTGTGTCACTGTGTGTCTCTGGCACAGTAATACATGGCGGTGTCTGCAGCCATGAGGGAGGCCAGCTGCAGGGAGAACTGGTTCTTGGAGGTGTCCGAAGAGATGGTGGTCCGGCTTTGGAGAGACGCGGCAAACCACTTTCTCCCATCGTGTGGGTATATACGTGCTACCCACTCCAGCCCTTTCCCAGGGGGCTGTCGGATCCAGTTCCAGGCGTAGCTGCTGCTAGTGATGGAAACACCCGAGACAGTGCAGGTCAGGGTGAGGGTCTCTCCGGGCTTCACCGCTCCCGGGCCAGACTGGACCAGCTGCACCTGAGAGATGACACCTAGGGAAAGGGAAACAAAACATGGAGGAAATTAGCCACCGAACGAATCTGTGCATCTGTCCCCAGTTCTCCCGCTGTCTGATAGACACTAACAGGTGAAGGCAGAGAACAAGGAAAGGAAAAGCCACAGAGATTTCATTCTCGTTTTCGTAAAATGAGGGAAACTCCCCAGCGGGCAGGACCGGGCAGTTCTGTGTCTGGGGAGAGACTGAGGCTGCTAGAACCAGGGGTTGGTATTTAACAGGAACCCCCCGGGGCAGGGATTTGCATGCGGGTTCCCCAGCGGGTATAAAGGGAGGGACACCGCTAGGCAGGGAGCGCTGTCTGTGGGAAGCAGAGTCACGCATCCCCTCATGTCTTAGCGTGTGATTCAAAGTCAATTCACGTTCATTGGAGCCCTTCAAAGGGAAGCAAGGGACTGTGGATTGGGTCCCTACACTGGGGAGGTGCAGGGGGGGTGTTGAATCCAGCCGCGCCTGCTGCCGAATGCCCCGGGCAGAGCTGTACAATAGAAACAAGAGAGAGGAGATGTCCAGAGACGTGACACTGTCCTGGGAGTGTTGGATGGGGAAGGAGCCGCAGCTGCGGGGAGCTGCCCACAGGATGGTTCCGGGCACAAGAGAGTGAGAAACCACTTCAGGGAAAGGGGAGAGAGCTGGGCACGGAGGGACGGTGTGGGTTATGGACTCTGTCAGAGTAAAGGCCGTGACGGCAGTAACCCAGGGACAGTCTAGAGCACATGCTCAGGGGAAATGCATCGCCCTAGTGTCCGCTGCTTTTCCTGTAGCAGAGGCACCTGTGAGGGGGAGAGACAGTGTGAGAGAGACACACTGCTGTGCGTTGCTGTGGGGAGTGAAACTTGCTCTGTGTGTAGGTGTGTGTGAGGCTGAACCCAGACAGTCCCTTATGTAAGCAGAGTCAGGATAAGCACTTTAAGAAGTCTTTCTTCATGCTCCTCCAAGGTTCTTCCAAACACAGTCAGGTCATCCAAGTAAACTAACACTTGCAGTAAATTCATGTCTCCCACAACTTTCTCTATAAGACGTTGAAATGTGGCAGGTGCTCCAGAAATCCCTTGGGGCATGCGTTCGAACTGGTAAAACCCTAACGGGCAGATGAAGGCTGTCTTCTCCTTATCTTCTTCACCCAGAGGGATCTGGTAGTATCCACTCCGAAGATCCAACACAGAGAACCACTGGCTTCCCAGCAAACAGTCTAAGGCATCTTGAACTCGGGGCATGGTGTACTGGTTAACCATAGTACAGCGGTTTAGGGTGCGGTAGTCAATACACATCCGGATTTTCACATTCCTTTTACGGACCACCACAATGGGTGAGGCGTATGGGCTGCGGGACTCTCTAATGATGCCATTCGCAGCCAGCTCCTGAAGATGTTGTCGCACATCTTCCATCTCAGAGAGACCAATCCTCCTAGATCTCTCCCTGAAAGGTCAAGAGTCATGTAATCTGATGTTGTGCTCTACTCCTTTTGCAGTGTGAGTCGCCGAGAGCCAGAGGCCTATGAGAGCCTTCGTGGATGTGCTGAAAGGGCTGGTCTACACTGGGGGGGGGGATCGATCCAAGATACGCAACTTCAGCTACGTGAATAGCATAGCTGAAGTCGAAGTATCTTGGATCGAATTACCTGGGGTCCAGACGGCGCGGGATCGATGGCCGCGGCTCCCCCGTTGACTGCGCTACCGCCGCTCGCGCTGGTGGAGTTCCGGAGTCGACGGTGAGCGCGTTTGGGGATCGATATATCGCGTCTTAACGAGACGCGATATATCGATCCCGGATAAATCGATTGCTACCCGCTGATATGGCGGGTAGTGAAGACGTACCCTAAGAGAAAAGCTGCGGGATGCTTATCACTTAGCTACATCTGTGGCTCGGAAGAACGCAGACCGCAACAAACATCGATATGATGCTAGGGTACGTCTGCAAGAACTCCACCCAGGGGACAGAGTCCTGCTGCGAAATTTGGGTATTGCTGGCAAACACAAGATAGCTGACAGATGGAAGGCAATACCTTACTTGGTGATGGAAAAGCTAGGAGACCTGCCAGTCTACAAGATCAAACCTGAAGAGGGTCCAGGGCAGATAAAGACAGTGCACAGAAATATTTTGCTCCCTCTGGGGGAATTGGTAGGCACCCCTTATGAGATGGGCCACAACAGGGCAACCGGGCAGAACGAAGGTGCTGGACTAAAGCCGCTCTCCAACGTGGACAGCTGGCCCCCCGCAGCTAACTTACCCCTAGGCAGCACATCCGAGAGTGAGTCTGAGGAGGAAGACACAACCATGGTGTATCCTGGGATGGAGACAAGATTTTAGTCTCGATCAGCTGAATCAAAAGAGAGCTCCTCCTCTTCTACCCTAAACCCCATGGCAGAAGTATTTAGGCCCATTTCTGACACCCCTGAGGCACTGGTGGGACCCCCGTGTGATGACACACACAGGTTATTGGACAGTGGAGACATACAGGTGGAGGATGTCCTGGGCACCTTGGACCCTCCACTGTTAGAACTAGAAATGCAGGGGCCTATGCCAGTAGCCGAGGGGCCCTCAAAGGAAGCCTCTCCATCCATTGCTCAAGAGGATTTCCCCCCTACCACGGCAGCAGAGATTCTCAATAGACAAGACAGGGTAATAAGACCAGTAAAACGGTTAACTTATGATGCACCTGGGGTGACTAGTGAGGAGCCAATACATTTAGCACACAGGCTTGTGGAAGCTAAAGTGGGCTATCTGAGGCCCTTTGGAGGGAACCCGTGAGTTGGTATAATAGGGAGTGTGATTTGTCGGGATGACAAATTCTCTGCTGGGGGGAGGATGTAAGCAGAGTCAGGATAAGCTCTACCCTGACATCTGGTGGTGAATTATGGCGAGGGTGGAAAAGAACTTCAGGGGCTGATCTTGTTTGCATAGGCACACCCACCCTCCTAGCATGGGACAACAACAACTGAAAGTGGTTACTTTGGCTGGTGTGGGATCCCCAGTTTCTCTGTTATTGGGGCAGGAAGAATAAAGTGTTGTTACCCTGATTCTGTGAATCAAGGCCAGTGGAATTGTTGTATAACAGAGGGACTCACCAGTAACTAAGTAGCACTCGCTAGACAAGGGGCATGGGTTACAAAATCTAGTGAATTGAAAGAGGTTGGGGACAGGTATGTGTACTTGATGGTATAGGCCCCCTTTTGAGGGCCTAGAACACCAATTGCACTATTTCCTCTCTCTACTGTTGAATAATAGAGCTAAGTTTACTTCCATTAGGAGTCTAGCTAGAAGTTGCTGAACTGACTTCACTTTGGGCCAATGGTGCACCAGCACTGGGGCTCCCCTACTACGAGCTGAAATCACTAAAAGAGCTTAAAATTGCTGAGCTGAGATCGCTGAGTTAACCAGTGCGGGAGCCTGAAGATATATTGCTAACCAGCTGGCAGAGCCGAGCAGTTTGTGGGACGGTTGGAGCTGCCCATGGAAGAGCGAGTGAGTGGAGCGGCGCAGAGCGGAGCTGAGCCATTTGCGGGGTCAGCTGGAGCGGTTCATGGGATGGCTGGTGGAGTGGAGCAGCTGGCAGAGATGAGCAGTTTGCGGGGACGGCTGGAGGAGCAGAGCGGCGCAGCGCGGTGCGGCTGGTAGAGCGGAGCCATTCGTGGTAAAGGCTGCAGCAGAACTCCACGGAGAGGTGGGGCAGTCGGCCTCGGACCACGTAAGGTGCCCCTTAACACCCCGTGTGCCCCCCCCATTTCCGCCCAGGCTGGGGGGGGGGTAAAACTCTGCATATAAACTTTTGAACTCTGGGGCGGCACTGACCAGGGACAGAGACTTCGGGGTTGTTGGACTTTGGGGTGATTGGACTTAAGACCCTGAGGGGAAAAGGACACTGCCAAACTTACTTGGAGGTGGGTCTTTTGCTCATGGTTTGTGTTATGAATCCTGTTTGTGGTGTTTCCCCAACATAATGCCTCATTGCTTCCCTCCTTTATTAAAAGGCTTTTGCTACACTCCGACTCCGTGCTTGCGAGAGGGGAAGTATTGCCTCTTAGAGGCTCCCGGGGGGTGGTATGCAATTGTCCCAGGTCACTGGGTGGGGGCTCGAGCCGGTTTTGCATTGTGTTATTGAAACGGAGCCCCTAGATACTGAACCCGGCCCTTGTTGCTGCCAACTCAGAGGGGCAGAAGGGTTACACTTACACTGGCCTGTAAAGTATCCGGTGACTCCCTTCCAAGCTCTGCGGTTCGGGACATTGCTGAGAAAAGCAGGGAATGGCTCAGGGACAGCCAATAGGGGCCATACACTATGCTCTTTCTGTCAAACGCCGGGACGTCCACGGAGAAGCTGACAAAACGCCTGCTCATGACCCAGAGGAGAAAGAGGACAAACTAGAGTGGAGTAAGGTACCTTTACACTGGTATAACCTCATCCAAAGTAGGCGTTGCACTGTTATAACTACATGGGTGAAAACATTATACTCTGAACTCAAGCAGTTATATAGATATAAATGGCCTCAGGGAAATGACACTCTCATGGGAATGTCAGATGGGGAAGGAGCAGCAGCTGAATGTGGGGGAAGGGCGGGTTTAGGCCGCAGAGCCTGAACAACAGCTCTGTGAAATGGAAGGAAAAGGGAATGGAGAGAAGATGCAGTTTCTGGGCTTTGCCAGAACACAGGCTGTGGTGGCAGGACACAGGGCAGAATCTGAACCGCAGGATGGGGAGAAACCCTTAGTATTAGGTGCGTTTCATGTAGAAGAACTGCCTGGGAGTGAGGGTGGGTGGGAGAAACACTGCTGCCCCCTAAGACAGGGAATGAGATTTGTTGTGCTGATTTCGTTTCGGTTTGCTTGTGTCAGTGCTACCTTCTACTGCAGGGGCCGGCAAACTTTTTGGCCTGAGGGCTGCATTGGGTTTTCAAAATTGTCTGGAGGGCCAGTGCCTCCCCAAACAGCCAGGCTTGGCTGGCCCCAACCCCCTATCCGACCCCTCCTGCTTCTGACCCCCTGACGGCCCCCCTGGGACTCCTGTCCCATCCAACCCCCTCCTGTCCCCTGACAGCCCCCGGAACCCCCACCCCTGACTGCAGAAGAAATCAGGGAGCAGAGCCCCTGGGCCCTGAGTGATTTTGTGTAACTCTACATTTCCATTAATCTTTCCCTGCTGTTCATGTAGCCATTGTAATGAAAACAAATACATTTATTTTCTCAGGAAGTTTGATGAGATCCTGTGGTAGCTGAAAGGCAAACGGTGGGCAGGAAAAGGGGGTAAGTTCTGGATTCTCTGGGGAAAATCTATTAATATTTTTTTTCCATATTCAATTTACTGTGGGTCTCTCTCTCTCTCTGGGTGGCTTAACTGTCTCTGTAACTCTGACCTCACTATTGTTTACTGGCCTCTTCTTTTTTCTAAGAGTCCCTTCATTGCTCTCTGTCACTGGGCTACTTCTAGCACAGTAATAGGTGGCCATAGAATCATAGAATGTCAGGGTTGGAAGGGACCTCAGGAGGTCATATCTAGTCCAACCACCTGCCCAAAGCAGGACCAATCGCCAGGCAGATTTTTGTCCCAAATCCCTAAATGGCCCCCTCAAGGATTGAATTCACAACGCTGGGTTTAGCAGGCCAATTCTCAAACCACTGAGCTATCCATCCCCCCTCAGGAAACATTGCTGTAGGTGATGTCCAAACACTGAAGGTTAAACAGAAGGTGTGAGCCTGAGTTCTTGTGTTAATTATTATAATTCAATGGCTTTTTTCCCCAGAAAGAGCTAAGGGAGTTAGGCAGCCAAATCTCATTGAATGTAAAATTCCATTGAGTTTTCATGTAATTTCATTTCATTTGCAATCACATTGGGAACAATTCAATAATTTTCATAGATTCATAGATATTAAGGCCAGATGGGACTACCAAGGGACCTGATCATCTAGCCTGACCTGCTTAACACAAGGCATTTAACCTCACCCGATGATTCCTGCAACAAGCCCATAAGTAATCTTCGAGGTTTAGTATCTATTTTAGTAAAACCTGTGTGTGGCACAGATTATCATCCACCTTCCTCTGAGAGACAAAGTGAGTGAAATAATATCTGTGATTGGACCAACTTCTGTTGGTGAAAGAGACAAGCTGTCTGGCTACACAGAGGTCTTCTTCAGGTCTGACCTTTTCCAGACCTGCAGAGAAGCTCTGTGTTGCTCAAACACGTGTCTCTTTCACCATTAGAAGTTTCAGTAGCAGACATTACCTCACCCACCTTGCATATCTTAATATTTTTGGGACCATCAGGGCTACAACAACACTGCAAACAACCTTCCTCTGAGGCATCAGCTACTGTTGGAGTAGGATATCGGATAAGCTGGACCTCAAGTCTTGTCTGAGATCTAATCATGTTTCTATGAGAGAGAAAAAAGCTCATTTGTTCCTTTACAGAGTTTCGGAATACAAGAGCATTCTCACTCTCCCTCGCTTTCTCTCTGCTTGTATCACTGCTCCCCCTACTGGAAGGAATGAGATCTGGGGTGTGTGTGCGTGTGTGTGTGTGTGTGTGTGTGTACACTTTCTACACTCACAGGGATGATGATGTAAGTAACGATGTGATTCCAATCCCATTGAGATTAACCGTTTCGACTTTCTGTATGCATTGGTTATAAACTTTGCTTCCAGCATTTTTCCTGGCTCCCAAGCTGAACCGCTGGAACGAATCTGAAACCGAAATAAGAGAGTGCACACACAAAAGTGGCATCCATTTAACTAAACTGATTTATATTAATTCGGAGTAATTGATATTTGTAGACTAGTCCCCAGGGAGCGACAGCTGTTGATTCTTTAAGGTCACCGTGCCAAGATTCTCAGGAATGTTTAGCACAGAAGGAGTCTATTTGGGGAGAGGAGGGAATGGAAAGGGGAAGCAGAAGATGTCCCTTCATTTCCATCTAGTGCAAATTTCCTCTGTGTGTGTGTGTGTGTGTGTGTGTGTGTGTTCCCTTTTCTCTAGGCAGATAAATTACAGCATGAGAGAGGCCTGAAAATCTGGTCAGAATCCACGTCCCCTTTTTGTACAGATCTCTGCTTTGCTCTGTGTCACTGTGTCTCTCTGGCACAGTGATACATGGCGGTGTCTGCAGCTGTCAGGGAGGCCAGATGCAGGGAGAACTGGTTCTTGGAGGAATCAGGGGAGATGGTGATTCGGCTCTAGAAAGATGAGCCGTAGTCTGTCTGCCAGGTGGAACTGCTGTAATATCCCCGTCCCAGCCACTCCAGCCCTTTCCCGGGGGGCTGCTGGACCCAGTGCCAGCCATGACCACTAGCGATGGACTGACCTGAGACCGCGCAGGTCAGGGTGAGGGTCTCTCTGGGCTTCTCTGCTCCTGGGCTGGACTGGACCAGCTGGATCTGGGCATCTCTGTCTCCAGTACAAGCGAAGCAGAACTTTTCCTACCCCCTCCCACAGACACTCACAGGAATGGGTGGCTAAGAGGAAAAGGACGGTGAAGAATTAGTCCATGATGGTCTGAATTGATGGACAGACTCCCCAGCAGTCGGGAATGGGCAGTTCAGTGTCTGGGGAGTGACTGAGGCACCTAGAACCAGGGCCGGCTCCAGCTTTTTTGCCTCCACAAGTGGCGAAGAGAAAGAAAAAAAAAAGCCGCGATTGGGGCTTCGGCGGCTGCTGCTGCCTGGAGCCGGCCCTGCCTAGAACCAGGGGTCTGTATTTAAACAGGAACCCCCTGTGGAAGGGATTTGCGTGCGGGTTTCACCCAGAGGGGATGGGAGATGAAAGGGGCTGGCAGGGAGCTGGTTCTGGGCTAAATGGAGGAAACAGATCGAGGTGCTGCTGCCCTGCAGCGGAACATGGGAGAATCGACCAGCTGATAAATTAATTCTGGTTGCAGGTGGGGATCTCTCTGGGGCCTGG
This sequence comes from Emys orbicularis, assembly GCF_028017835.1. Taxonomy (NCBI): domain Eukaryota; kingdom Metazoa; phylum Chordata; order Testudines; family Emydidae; genus Emys; species Emys orbicularis. The sequence continues at coordinate 50,528,452 of NC_088694.1, forward strand.
CTCTTTTCATCAGGCGAAACTCAGGATTCTGATTTGTCTGGTAGACCTGGGGGGGGGGGGGGGGGGAGGTGCAGTCACAGAGACTAATGAATTGCCAGATTTTTAAAGGTATTTCAAAGGGAATTATTAGGCGCCCAAATACCTTAAAAAATCTGGCTCTAAGTGATTTGCCTCAGGTCTTGCAGAGCAATAAACAGGGTAGATGCACCTCTGGCCAGCTCCCTGATCCCTGAATCACACTTCCTCCCGGCCAATGAAGATTCGAGGTAATTAGGGAACAGCAAATGGATATTTTTCAGGATTAGAAACGAGCTATCAGCGCAAAGGGGGAAGATCTCAGGCGCCTTGGGAGAGGGCAGAAAGATTGTAACAGGGAAGAGACATAGCCGCCTCATTCGGGGGGGACTCTCCCCTCCTGGGATCTTGTCATGGCGTGTATCACTGTGGGTCCCACCTGGTGCAGTAATAGGTGGCGGTGTCCGCAGCTGTCAGGGAGCGGAGCTGCAGGTAATACTCATTCTTGGCGTCATCTTTGGTGATGTTCGCTCGGGTTTGCAGGTTGGGGGCGTAGTTCGTGCTCCCAGAGAAATGGATGCGCCCTACCCATTGCAGCCCTCGGCCGGGGAGTTCGCGCACCCAGTTCCACCAGGCGCCGGTAGCGATGGAGTCCCCCGACACGGTACAAGTCACTGTGAGGGACTCTCCGGGCGTCACCACTCCCGGGGCAGACGGGACCAGCTGGATCTGTGAGCGGACACCTTGGCGAAGGAGAGAAAAGGAGAAGTGACGCTCCACGCTGCACTGCGGGCAGGGAGGAGAGTGGGGGCTGCGTGTCCCCGAAATACTCACAGAAGGGAGCCGCCAAGAGGCAGAAAAGAAACCCCAGCAGCAGCAGCGCCATTTCTCCGAGGTGTAGCAGGAAGGGGATACCCCGCAGCAGGAAGAAACCGACCAGCGCGGCGCGGCGCCTGAGGCTCGCAGGATCCGGGGTTGGTGTTTAAGCAGGGCAGGGATTTGCATGTGGGTTTCGCCCAGCAGGGATGGGAGGTTAAAGGGATTGGCGGGGGGCTCTGATTTAGCCGGAATCTTCTCCTTCCACGGGCCTGCACCTCACACCGGGGCGAGACACAGAACTGCTTTATTTGTGGGATGCTGGGCCATCTCTTCAAGTGGCACTGAACAGTTTCAATACACTGCCACGGAGCTTAAAACCCTTCGGCTCTCCCTCCTCCTTGATTGACCCCCTCAGTTTGAGTGCCCAGACCTGTGCTCTCCGCTGCTGTGTGTCTGTGTGGTGATGTCCCTGGCTGGATGTGGAATAAGGTCTGGGTCTTGTCATAGGTGCGATTGTTTGGGTGTTGTGGACCCCTGCTGGGTGGAACCAGGGCCGGCACTTCCATTTTGGCGACCTAGGCGGTCGCCTAGGGCACCAGGATTTGGGGGGCGGATTTTGCCGCCCTCGGTGGCAATTCTGCGGTGGGGGGTCCTTCCACACTCCGGGTCTTCAGCGGCAATTCTGCGGCGGGTCCTTCACTCGCTCTGGGACCTGCCGCCGAAGTGCCCCGAAGACCGGGAGCATGGAAGGACCCCCGCCTAGGGTGGCAAAAACCCTGGCGCCGCTCCTGGGTGGAACGTGTATGACTGTATTGCTGTGTGTCCCTGCCGCCTGTTATTGGAATTAAGGAGAATTGTCTCCATTTTAGGGATGGGGAAACTAAGGCACGGAGTGATGAAGTGACTTCCCGTGGTCACCCAGCAACAGAATCGGGATCAGAACCTGGTTCTCCTAAATTTTAATCCGCGAGGGGCACCTGCCTCCTTGTAGGACTTTGTCATAGCGCGTGGGTGCAAATCCATGTGTGTGTCACTGCTGCTCTCTGCTGGATTGAATGAGTCCCGCCCGAGGAGAAAGGCCAGGGTGTGTTTGTGAGGCCTCCTGGCTCCTGCTAGGTAGAGAAAAGACCAGCTCATTGTGTATGGGGGTGTCCCACCCTCCCTGCTCGTCCGTATGGAAAGGAAGGAATCCGGATCAACTTTTGTGTGTTTCTGTCGTTGCTACCTCTTACTGGGAGTAATAAATCCGTGTGTGTGTGCGCGCTACCCCCTTGTGTGTGTGTGTGTGTGTGCACGTTTGTGGGTTTCACTGCTGCCTCCTGCTCTCTCTCTCCCCGTATATGTGTTTGCTAGTCTCAGTGGGAGTGCGTGACTTCTTCTCGCTCACTTGCTTTCTCAATGTCTGTGTGTCCATGCTGCCGGCAGCTGAGGGAGATGCAACCTGCTCAGTGTGTGTGTGTGTGTGTGTTTGCTACTCTTTCGCTGAGAGTCCGTGACTTCCGCTCGCTCGCTTGCTTTCTCTGGGTCTATGTGTCTGTGCTGCCGCCTGCTGAAGGGGATGAGAAGTCTTCAGGGTGTGTGTGTGTGTAACCCTTCTGAGTTGGCAGCAACAGGGGCCGGGTTCTGTATCTAGGGGTTCCGTTTCAATAACGCAATGCAAAACCGGCTCGAGCCCCCACCCAGTGACCTGGGACAATTACATACCACCCCCTGGGTGCCTCTAAGAGGCAATACTTCCCCTCTCGCAAGCACGGAGTCTGAGTGTAGCAGAAAATGTTTAATAACATGAGGTTTGCTGTCGTCTTTCCATTGTGAATTGCTTTAGCGTTGGTGTCAGAAGCTTTGTTCCAACTCCACATCCCTTTAGAGAGAGAGCGAATTTTAGGCTAAATATTCCCACAGGTGGTGTTTGGGGCCTTTCTTTCTTTCTTTCTTTCTTTCTTTCTTTCTTTCTTTCTTTCTTTCTTTCTTTCTTTCTTTCTTAAACTGCCCTAAATGTCAGTTGAGAGACCACTTCCCCTTTTTGTGCCAGTCCCGCTTTGCTGTGTCACTGTGTCTCGGGCACAGGAATAGGTGGCGGTGTCTGCGGCTGTCAGGGAGCAGAGCTGGAGCAAGAACTGGTTCTTGGATGACTCTACTGCGATGGAGATCCTGCTTTGGAGGGATGTGGCGTAGTTTGTGCTTCCACCTTTATTTATATATCCCATCCATTCCAACCCTTTCCCGAGACTCTGCCGGATTCAGCTCCAGTAGCAACAGCCACTAGAGATGATACCGCTGGAATCTCCAGAGACGGAGCAGGTCAGGGTAAGGGTCTCTCCAGGCTTCACCGCTCCTGGACCGGACGGGACCAGCTGAACTTTGGAGTGGACGCCCGGGAAGAGGGAAAATGATTACGGGCCTTATTATTCCTACCCCAGTTTCACGCTGAACACCTCAAGTTTCGGGTATGAAAGTTCCCTGTGTTCTCCAGAAATACTCACAAGTCAGGGCAGATAACAGCAAACCGAAAACCCACAGAGACTCCATGATTTGTTAGGGCAGCGCTCAGTCAGATATCACTGTCTGGCAGTGTCTGAGGAGCTGCGAGAACCAGAGGTTTGTATTTAAACAGGAACCCCCCCGGGGGCAGCGATTTGCATGCAGGTTTCATGGTGGGGAGGGGATATAAGAGAAGGCAGGGAGCTGTCTGTGTGAAGCCAGAGGACAGAGTATAAAAGCCCCACAGGAGGCAGGGTGGTCTAGTGGGTAAGGCCCTGGACTGAGACTCCAGAGACCTGGCTCCGCTGCTGGTGACCTTGGGCAGGTCACTGCTCTGTCCCTCAGTTTCCCCATCTATAAAATTACCTCCTTTGTAAAGCTCTTTGAGATCTACATTTTACCCTAACAAATCATGAAAAGTGCCCTATAAAAGGTGTTATTGTGGTTATAGATCACATTGTCTGAATCAGCTGATCCATTCCTGTCCAGTCTTTTCTTTGCCCTTTTCCGTTGTTTTTCTTTTTTCTTTTCTTTCCGGTCCTGCTGAGTGACGATATGTATTCTTTTACTAATAGAAAGAAGGGGATCTATTTAAACCTATCACTAGAATTATTTCCTGCATTCATTTTTCCTTAGGAGGCAATTCTGGTTTTCAAAGTCAATTTTGAAAGAGAGGAAGAGCCAGATTTCTAAGGTGCCTGTGAGCTGCCTTCAAAATCGCCAAGGTGCACAACAGCCTTTGATTTCAATGGGGAAAAGGCGCCTGTTTGCGTTTTAAAAATCCCACTAGGCACCTAGATACCTTTACACCTGTAACCCCAAATGCATTGGGCACCTTCGGCTTCCCTTGGGTTCAGTGAAATTTATTGGATGACCAGCACTTCTACAAAGGTTATCAGTTCTCCATGTTGGATTTTCTAAAGAACCTGAGTAATTTAGGAGGAATTCCTTTGACTTTCAATGAGATTTACGCTCACAAATCACTGAGACATATTTACAAGGTACTTAGAAGCCTAAAGATGTTGATATATGTCCAGTGAGATTTACAAAAGTCCTTAGGTGAGTTAGGTACCTGAGTCCCACTGTTGTAAATGCTACTCAGTATCTATCTGCACCTGTACATACTTGGGGCCAGACTTAAAGGTATTTTGGCACCCAGTGGGAATTTTTAAAATCATGTAAGTACCTAAATACTTTCAACTCTGGCCCTTAGTTGCTTTTGAAAATCCCACACCTCATTCATGTGTGTTTCATTAGCAATAAGTGATGCAGCAGGCAAGCAGATTTGTAGGGAACAGATATTTATTGAGCCAGTGCTATGTACTTGGCGGCCCATGTTTGTCTATTAGCAGCTTGAACAAGCTTGCAATTCTGAGCCTGTGGTGTGACACCAAATTAGGCCCTGTATAGATCCTGACCATCTTTTATCCTGTTCCACTCATCATGTAATTCTTGGATATTTCAGTGAAAACTCATGAAACTATTTCTTCCTGAAGCAGAATCATAGAAATTATTTGTGGGAACACACACACACACACACACACACACACACACACACACACACACACACACACACACACACACACACACACACACTCCAACAGCATATTAAATTCAGATAATGATGTGACCATCGATAAATCTATCCAAAGTTGAAAATAAAATATAATGGTGTGACTGACCATCCATCCATCCTCCATCCATACATCTCCATCCATACATCTATTCTTTCCTATCAAAAGCATGTACAGAAAGATCTCATTAATAGTCTGAAATCTATCTAGTCAGTTTTAATTAGCAAGAGAAGCCTAAAATACAGCAAGTCCCCTCTCTCTGTAACGTAGAGAAATATACCGCCATTCCTTAACATCCTGGTGACAAGTTTTTTGAAATGGGATACATCACGGTGGGGTGGTAGTATCTATGAGCTAAGATGTGAAAAAAATATCTAATTTATTTGCAGCACAATAATAAGTGGTGGTGTCTTCAGTAGTCAGTGAATTCAACGTGAGATAATACTCATTTCTGGAAGTGTTCCTAAATATGAGTGATCGGTTTTGGAATGATGGGGAAGGTTGTGGACAGGGCCGGCTCCAGGGTTTTTGCCACCCCAAGTGGCGGGGGGAAAACCAACCAATCAACCAACCAACCAAAAAAAAATGCCGCGATCGCGATCGGCGACAGCTCCACCGCACCGCGCCGCTTTCTTCTTCGGCGGCAATTCGATGGCAGGTCCTTCCCTCTGAGAGGGACCGAGGGACCCGCCACCGAATTGCCACTGAAGAGCCCGACGTGCCGCCCCTTCCCCTTGGCCGCCCCAAGCACCTGCTTGCTCAGCTGGTGCCTGGAGCCGGCCCTGCTGCTGACAGAGACACCAGAGACTTTATAGATGATACTGAGGGTCTCTCCAAGCTTCACCCGCTCCCGGGCCAGTCTGGACCAGCTGCGCCTGGGAGAGGACACCCGGGGAAAGGGAAACAAAGAGAAGATTGAATTAATCATGGAACGAATCTACGGATCGGTCCCTAATTTCCCTCCTTCCCCACAGACACTCGTGGAGAACAGGGAAAGGAAAAGCAACAGAGATTTCGTTCTTGTTTTCCTATGAGCGAAATCCCCCAGCAGGCAGAACCAGGCAGTTCTGTGTCTGGGGAGAGACTGGGGCTCCTAGAACCAGGGTTGGTATTTAAACAGGAACCCCCGGGGCAGGGATTTGCATGCGGTTTCACCAGGGTGGATATAGGAGACGGCGGGGGGAGGGTGCTCAGTACATGGCGATGTCCCCTTTGGATAGGGGTCCCCTTTACACCCCAGAGGGACCATGCGCTCCGCTCAGCACAGCGGTACATTGGTCTGGTGATTCCCCGAGGGCCCTAGGAGACAGGATAGGAGTTGCAGGGTGAGTTCCTAAATCACCCAGACACTCCCTGTTGCCGTTGGATAAATTAACCATGGGGCTCTGTCTGCACAGTTCCCACTCGTATTCGTGGGAGGTGCGTGCTCAAATACCCTAGGCGGTTGAGTCTGGGCCTCAGTTCCTCATCTGTAAAATGGGGTTAATGAGACTTCCCTGCCTCCCGTGCGGATTGTGAGGGTGAAAGCCAGGACTGGTTGGGAGTCACCCACACACTCCGGTGACAAGGGGCAGAGAAGAAGAGGCAGGTAGGGAGCTGGGCATCCAGCTGCCAGTGAAATCCAGTGACATTCTGGCTCCTAAATGCCACAGGCTTCTTGATAACCCCCAGCCTCAATCCGTGGAGTCCATCCCCTGAGTGTTGTACACCGGGGTCGGGGGCAGGTGTGTGGCTAAGGTGGAATTTCCATATATGTCTGGGATTTTGTAACGGGGTTTCAGGGAATCAGGATCCCTAAACTCACTGGATTTGGGCTCCTGTTGAGTTGTTCACGTCATTTCAGGGGGGTTGTAAAGAGAATTTGGAAATAAATCCAACTGTTAGAAACAGGCGGATGCTGACACAAAACAGAGAAACCAGCGAAGGGGAATCAACAAGATTCAGCAAATGGAGCGGGGAATATGGTAAAGGGGGCTCGGTCTGGGAGGGTAAGAACCAGCTCTCTCTGTCTGAGTCTCTGTAGCTAAGAGGCCACCTCGTGTAACCGGGAGCGGGAGACAGGTTGGATTTGCCCAAGTAACACCAGCAAACAGCTCTCAGGGTGCGAGGGAGGGAAGCTGGGATACAGGAAAGAGGCAGCTTCTGGCCTGTGATTGTGGTTGGTCAGGGACACACACTGGGGAGGGGGCAGAATTTGGCAGGAATATTAAACCTGTTCTCCTTCTGGACTTGAACCAGTGATAGGCCTTGGCTACACTGGTGCTGTACAGCGCTGCACTTGCTGCGCTCAGGGGTGTGAAAAAACACCCCCCTGAGCGCAGCGAGTGCAGCGCTGTAAAGCGCCAGTGTAATCAATGCCTGCAGCGCTGCACGACGCTCGCTCGCAGCGCTGCCAGCTACTCCCCTCGGAGAGGTGGAGTACATACAGTGCTGCGAGAGCTCTCTCGCAGCGCTGGCGGCGCGACTACACTCGCTGTGAAGTCCCAAGTGTAGCCAAGGCCATAGTCAGACCTCAGGGGTTAAGGAGCCGAATTAGCCATCAACGTTACCCGAAAGAGCCACAGTAGTGTGAATGACGGGAAATATTTAGTGTGTGTATGTGCATAAATACATATATAGCGGTAAAAGTGCCACAATAAATAAGTTAATAACTTAGTGCAAGTTGAGAACTGAATTGGTTAATAACACAGTAAAGGCACCCTGATTGGTTAGTAACTTGGATTGCTCCATAATTAAATCACACCCTGTTTTAATATCGGTGCTGGTCAGGGTCGAAGGAGACACATGCAGGGGTAGGCAACCTATGGCAAGTGTGTCGAAGGTGGCACGTGAGCTGATTTTCAGTGGCACTCGCACTGCCCGGGTCCTGCTCACCGGTCCAGGGGGCTCTGCATTTTAATTTAATTTTAAATGAAGCTTCTTAAACATTTAAAAAACCTTATTTACTTTACATACAATAGTTTAGTTCTATATTATAGACTTATAGACCTTCTAAAAACGTTAACATGTATAACTGGCACACGAAACCTTAAATCAGAGTGAATAAATGAAGACTCGGCACACCGCTTCTGAAAGGTTGCCAACCCCTGCATTAAGGAGCCACTCGCGGCTGGATCCCCACAGTCTGAGTGTCGCTAGTTTAACCCAATCTCTGTTGGAGACCAGGGCGAGACCCGATGTGGAGGGTGGATGCTCTCACATCCTCAGCTGCGAGGTTCTTACGTGAAGCAGCCCCAGCTAGTCATGCTCAGAGACAGGATATTGGGCTAAATGGACCTTGACTTGGTCCGGCCTGGGAATTCCCCAGGTCCTCAAGGGGAAATGCAGAGCTGGATTCTGTAGTAACCGGAAGGGCTCTGGGATTGCTGCCCCCACAGTGATGGGAACGAGACCTGCGGGTGCTTGTGTGATTGATCCCCCCTGGGGGAGTCGTGAGATGGGATCTCTGTGTGTCCGTGTTACCAGGAGCTGAGTGAGGAGATGAGGAATTTTCCCTCCCCAATTTCCACCTCCTAAACCCCCTTGTGACCAGTGTCTCACCCCGCTTCTAAAGGAGACATGAATGTGACAGGGCTCTGAGTGACTCTAGACAATCCACTTCCCCTTTTTGTACCAGCCCCGCTTTGCCTTGTGTCGCTGTGTGCGTATATCCCTGACACAGTAATACATGGCGGTGTCTGCAGCTGTGAGGGAGGCCAGCTGCAGGGAGAACTGGTTCTTGGAGGTGTCCGAAGAGATGGTGGTCTGGCTTTGGAGAGATGCGGCAAACCACTTTCCCCCGTCAGGTGGGTATATACTTGCTACCCACTCCAGCCCTTTCCCGGGGGGCTGCCGGACCCAGTCCCAGGCGTAGTTGCTCTCAGTGATGGAAACACCCGAGACAGCGCAGGTCAGTGAGAGGGTCTCTCCGGGCTTCACCGCCCCCGGGCCGGACGGGACCAGCTGCACCTGGGAGAGGATGCCTGGGAAAAGGGAAAAAAAGCAGGGAAGAAATTAGCCACCGAACGAATCTGTGGATCTGTCTCCAATTCTCCTGCTCACTAATAGACACTCACAGCTGGGGGCGGAGAACAGGGACAGGAAAAGCAGCAGCGATTTCATTCTCGTTTCCATGCAATGAGGGAAACTCCCCAGCGGGCAGGCCCGGGCAGTTCTGTGTCTGGGGAGAGACTGAGGCTCCTGGAACCAGGGGTTGGTATTTAACAGGAACCCCCGGGGCAGGGATTTGCATGCGGGTTCCCCAGCGGGTATAAAGGGAGGGACACCACTAGGCAGGAAGCACTGTCTGTGGGAAGCAGAGTCACGCATCCCCTCATGTCTCAGCGTGTGACCCAAAGTCAACTCACCTTCATTGGAGCCCTTCAAAGGGAAGCAAAGGTCTGTGTATCGGGTCCCTACACTGGGGGTTTAGAATCCAACCTTTCAGCCGCGCCTGCTGCCTAAAGCCCTGGGCAGAGCTGAACAATAGAAACAAGAGAGAGGAGATGTCCAGAGACGTGAGATTCTCCCGGGAATGTCGGATGGGGAAGGAGCCGCAGCTGCGGGGAGCCAGCGGCTGGTTCCAGGCACCAGAGTGTGAGAAACCTCTTCAGGGAAAGGGGAGAGAGCTGGGCGCGGAGGGACGGTGTGGGTTGTGGGCTCTGTCAGAGTAAAGGCCGTGATGGTAGTAACCCAGGGAGAGTCTAGAGCACACGCTCGGGGGAAATGCATCGCCCTAGTGTCCGCTGCTTTTCCTGTAGCAGAGACACCTGTGAGGTGTGTGTGTGTGTGTGAGAGAGAGAGAGAGAGACGGCTGGGCCCTGCTGGAGGGAGTGAAACTTGCTCTGTGCATAGGGGTATGTCAGTGTTGAAGCCCAGACAGTCCCTTACACTGACCTGTAAGCTATGCCTGGTTCAATTGGGTAACCGGTGACTCCAAGCTATGCCCGGTACGATTCGGTTTGGGACATTGATGAGAAAAGCAGGGAATGGATCAGGGACAACCAATATTCTGGGGTCACAAACTCATCTCTTTCTCTCAAACACCGTGGTGTGCAAGGAGAAGGCAGACAAAATGCCTGCTCATGGCCCTAGGAGAAAGGGAACAAGCTAGACTGCTGTACAGTAACCTCATCCAAACTAGGCGTTGCACTGTTATAACTACATCTGTGAAAACATTACAGTCCTAACTTAAGTAGTTATACGGGTACAAAGCTGTGTGCAGATGAGATCTGAGTGCTCTAGGGAGTCGTGACTGATTTAGAAACAAAGTTGCACCAGTTTGACTTAGGCCTTTGTGACAAAGTGGGAATGTTCTTGATGTGTTATTTGAATGCTGAGTGGGGAGTATTAACCTGGGAAGGTTGCAGGGGAGTTTTGCTGTGACTGCCTGCATTGGGGAAGGGAGCATACCTGAGCATGTAACATGAGAACCCAAGAGGGGGTGGCGGGGTTGGAGGCCAGGTAACACCTCTGCCTGGGAAACTGGACAAAAGACACAAAGGCTGGGGGAGGAGCCGGGGAAAAAGGCCAGAAAGGAGAGGGCTGAAGGGAGTTTCAGTTTGGAGCTGGCTGGGAAATAAAGAGGGGTGCCCCGACCAACAGGCCTGTGGCCTCCCTGGGACCCCCAGATGGACCTAACTAAAGGGGGTTCTGTTGTCTGCATCGGTAAGATCTGTTTTGGACTGTGTTCCTGTCTCGAAATAAACCTTCTGTTTTACTGGCTGGCTGAGAGTCATGGTGAATCGCAGGAAACCGGGGGTGCAGGGCCTGGTCTTCCCCACACTCCGTGACAACTGGTGGCGGGGTGGGATCTACTGCACTGAGGGACCCGCCGCCGAATTGCCACCGAAGAACCGGACCTGCTGCCCCTTTCTGTTGGCCGCCCCAAGCACCTGCTTGCTGCCCTGGTGCCTGGAGCCGGCCCTGGTGATGATCTCTCAGATCAGCTCAGAGGCAGAAAAGTGAAGAAGTGTATTCTGGGTAACTTGGAAATAACCTTACATAGAGTTAGGGCCTGCGTCTACTCCCAGTGAAATCAGCGATGAAACTGCCAGGGTCCAGTCCTGCCCCAATGACAGGGATGGATATCTGAAATAATCCCACAGATATCAGTGATGTGATGCTGGATTTGAACCAGTGTAAATGGGAGCAGAATCTGGTTTTCATTGACTGAGCTAACAGCAGGATTGGACTAGACGGAGAACGGGTCTGATTCCAGTCGAGCTGGGTGGGAAATGGGCTGTTTCCTCTCGAAAACTTTTACTTGTCTTTTAAAAAAAAGAAAGCAAGAAAGAAATCTTGAAAAGTAAAAATTTACAATCATCACCAAAAAACAAAATATCTTTCAACCAAATGCCCAAAAGTGATATTTTCTGGAAAAACTGTAGCTACATTCCTAATTTTCCATTGCAGCAAAGCTCTGACATGAATTTTTTACCGTCCATTTCAGTCATTGATATGCCCTAATTACCATAGTGTCTGAGCCCCTCACAATCTTCAGTGTGTTTGTGCTCATAACTCTCCTGTGAAGTGGGGAAGTGTCATTATCCCCATTACACAGATTGGAAACTGAGGCCTGGTCTACACTACGAGTTTAGGTCGACTTTAGCAGCGTTAAATCGAATTAAGCCTGGACACGTTCACATGACGAAGCCCTTTCTTTCAACTTAAAGGACCCTTTAAACCGGTTTTTTTACTCCACCTCTGACGAGGGGATTAGCAATAAAATCGGCCTTTCCGGGTCGGATTTGGGGTACTGTGGACGGAATTCGATGTTATTGGCCTCCGGGAGCTATCCCACAGTGCTTCATTGTGACCGCTCTGGACAGCACTCTCAACTCAGATGCACTGACCAGGTAGACAGGAAAAGGCCCGCGACCATTTGAATTTCATTTCCTGTTTGCTCAGCGTGGAGAGCACAGGTGACCACGCAGAGCTCATCAGCACAGGTAACCGTGATGGAGTCCCAGGATCGCAAAAGAGTTCCAGCATGGACAGAACGGGAGGTACGGGATCTGCTCGCCATATGGGGAGATGAATCAGTGCTGGCCGAACTCCGAAGCAGTAAACGAAATGGCAAAATATTAGAAAAGGTCTCCAAGGCCATGAAGGACAGAGGCCATAACAGGGACGCACAGCAGTGCCGCGTGAAAATTAAGGAGCTAAGGCAAGCCTACCACAAAGCCAGAGAAGCAAACGGAAGGTCCGGGGCAGAGCCGCAAACATGCCGCTTCTACGCGGAGCTGCATGCCATTCTAGCGGGTACAGCCACCACTACCCCAACCGTGTGCGATGAGTCCCTCACTGGAGAAAGACACAGGGAAGCGGGTTCGGGGTACGAGGAAGATGAGGATGGAGATAATGTAGATAGCTCACAGCAGCAAGGAAGCGGAGAAACTGGTTTCCCCAACAGCCAGGATATGTTTATCACCCTGGACCTGGAACCAGTAACCCCCAAACTCACCCAAGGCGTGCTCCCAGACCCTGAGGGCAAACAGGGGACCTCTGGTGAGTGTACCTTTGTAAATATTACACATGGTTTAAAAGCAAGCGTGTTTAATGATTAATGATTAATTTGCCCTGGCAATCGCGGCCAGTACAGCTACTGGAAAAGTCTGTTACGTGTATGGGGATGGAGCGGAAATCCTCCAGGGACATCTCCAGAAAGCTCTCCTTCATGTACTCCCAAAGCCTTTGCAAAAGGTTTCTGGGGAGGGCTGCCTTATCCTGTCCGCCATTGTCATAACTATAAAGGGAAGGGTAACAGCTCTCCTGCGTACAGTGCTAAAAACCCCTCCTGGCCAGAGACTCCAAAATCCTTTTACCAGTAAAGGGTTATGAAGCTCGGGTAACCTGGCTGACACCTGACCCAAAGGACCAATAAGGGGACAAGATACTTTCAAATCTTGGGGGGGGGGGGGAAAGGCTTTTGTTTTGTGCTCTTTGTTTAAGGGGTTGTTCGCTCTTGGGACTGAGAGGGACCAGACATCAATCCAGGTTCTCCCCATCTTTCTAAACAAGTCTCTCATATTTCAAACTTGTAAGTAAAAAGCCAGGCAAGGCGTCTTAGTTTTACTTTGTTTTCTCAACTTGTAAATGTACCTTTTACTAGAGTGTTTATCTTTGTTTGCTGTACTTTGAACCTGAGACTAGAGGGGGGTCCTCTGAGCTCTTTAAGTTTGATTACCCTGTAAAGTTATTTTCCATACTGATTTTACAGAGATGATTTTTACCTTTTTCTTTAATTAAAAGCCTTCTTTTTAAGAACCTGATTGATTTTTCCTTGTTTTTAGATCCAAGGGAGTTGGATCTGTATTCACCAGGAGTTGGTGAAAGGATTGAGGGGGGAAGGGTCAATTTCTCCTTGTTTTAAGATCCAAGGGGTTTGGATCTGTATTCACCAGAAGTTGGTGAAAGGAAGGAGCGGGGAAGGGTCAATTTCTCCTTGTTTTAAGATCCAAGGGATTTGGATCTGTATTCACCAGGGAATTGGTGAAAGGTTTCTCAAAGCTTCCCAGGGAAGGGAATGGTGGCAGCGGACCAGAACTAAGCTGGTAGTTAAGCTTAGAAGTCCTCATGCAGGCCCCCACACTTGTACCCTAAAGTTCAAAGTGGGGATACAGCCTTGACATGGTAGCACAGCGGTGGAGATCGTTTTAAACCCAAAAGCCAGTAAGATTTTTTTCCCCTTCTAGCTGCTTGGAAAGCAGAGCTGAAGGTAGATGCATATCTTATCTCTCCTTGCCTGAAGGCAGAGGTGTTAAATTTTTTTAACAAGAGCCTTTGTTAAGAGAAGGGTTCAATCATTGAGCAAACTGGTAAAAGGAATTTACAAGCTGAATTGTTTTTTTTTCTTTTTACATCCTCGGGAGTAGCTAGTTAGAAAGTCTCTGTTAACTCAGCAGCAGCCTGAGCTAAGTGCATCCCAGTTTCAGTCAACTGCAGAGGGGTGTGACCCAGCACAAGAAAACAGGAAAATGACTACAAAAGAAGAAAAAGCCAAAGAGGAGGCCCAGAAGAGAGCTATGGAGCTGAGAGAAAGAGAAGAGAAAGCCAAAGAGGAGGCCCACAAGAGAACTATGGAGCTGGAAAAAGCCAAAGAGGAGGCTCACAAGAGAACTATGGAGCTGGAAAAAGCCAAAGAGGAGGTGAGAGAAAAAGAGATGGAGGAGAGAGAAAAAGAAAGGAAGCATGAACTGGAGGTAGCAAGGGCTAGGCAGGATGCACCAGCCCATCCTAGCAACTCCTCTCCAGGTACCACTTCCCATCCCAGAAAATTCCCCACCTACAAGGCAGGCGATGATACTGAGGCCTTCTTAGAAAATTTTGAAAGGGCCTGCCTTGGATACAGCATCACTCCAAACCAGTACATGGTAGAGCTGAGGCCGCAGCTCAGTGGACCCTTAGCAGAGGTGGCGGCTGAAATGCCTAAGGAACACATGAACAGTTGCATCTGAAGAAGTGAGGTTCTTACCCACGAAAGCTTATGCTCCCAATACTTCTGTTAGTCTTAAAGGTGCCACAGGACCCTCTGTTGCTTTTTACATGAACAGTTATGAACTTTTTAAAAACAAGGCCAGACTCAGAATGGGGCTAACACTCGAGCATGCCCGTCGGTGGTTCAGAGCCCTAAGGTGGAAACCAGACGTGTCATTTACCCGGCATGCCTACCACATTGACAAAAATTGTGATGCCTGGGTATCAGGAGCAAATGTTAAATCTCTGGAAGATCTGCTTTCCCTAGTAAAAATGGAGCAGTTTTTAGAGGGTGTTCCTGAGGAAATAGAAAGGTACATCCTAGATGGGAAGCCCAAAACTGTAACCGAGGCGGGGGAGATTGGAGCCAAATGGGTGGAGGTGGCAGAAAAGAAAAAAACTAGTAGCAGTTGGAGCGAATATCAGAAAGGGCAAGCCGAAACAAAACCTTACCACCGGGGACAACCCAAGGCCCCACCCACATCCCAAGGGAAACCCCAGACGCCTTCTCACCCCACCACACCAGTCTCCATCAACCAACATCGCCCCGGTGATACCTTAGCAGGGCGATGTTTTAAATGTAATGAACTGGGGCATATAAAGGCTCACTGCCCCAAGAACCCCAACCGATTACAGTTCATTACACCCCAATCACACCAAAGATCCCCAGACCCAGATGCCTCTCTCATACCCTCGGAGCGAAGGGAAACCTTGAGAGTGGGCGGAAAGAAGGTTATCGCTTGGAGGGACACTGGGGCACAAGTGTCAACTATCCACCAATTCCTAGTGGACCCCAAACTCATCAATCCGGAGCATCCAGTGACCATTCAACCCTTCGTGTCACAGTCTGTAACCTTGCCTACAGCCAAGTTGCATGTCCAGTACAAGGGCTGGTCAGGAATGTGGACTTTTGCAGTCTATGACAATTATCCCATCCCCATGCTGCTGGGGGAAGACTTGGCCAACCATGTGAAGCTAGCCAAGAGGGTGGGAATAGTCACCCGCAGCCAGGCTAAGCAAGCTTTCACCCCCGTCCCTGTTCCTGAGCCGTCCACCAGGGCCCCGTCTGTGTTACCAGAGACCCAAACAAAGGTGGTGGAACCGGATCCCCTGCCAACGACTGCAACAGCCATAGTGAATCCAATCCCAGAGACCCAGCCAAAGCCAGTCCCAGAACCGGAACTGGCAATGCAACCAGCACCAGAACCATTGCCAGCACTGAGTCCAGCGCTTGCAAACCCGTCTACAACTCCAACGCCAGAGGGCACCAGCGAGCCTGAACTGGCGGAAGCAGCAGATAACCCTACCCAAGAGGCTCAGCCAGAGCCTGAAATACCACATAGTGCACCAGCGGACAGCGGTTCACAGTCAATGGAAACAGCCCCAGCACCTGCATCGCTTCCAGAGGGACCAAGCCCCAGTCCACAGTCCAAGGATGTCTCCAGCATCAAGGGAACAGTTCCAGGCCGAGCAGGAAGCAGATGACAGCCTTCAGAAAGCTTGGGCGGCGGCACGGAGCACCCCACTGCCTCTCAGCTCTTCTAACCGATCCCGGTTTGTTGTAGAACAAGGACTTTTATACAAGGAGACTCTTTCTGGTGGGCACCAGGAAGACTGGCATCCTCAAAGACAGTTGGTAGTTCCCACTAAGTATCGGGTAAAGCTCTTGAGCTTAGCCCATGATCATCCCAGTGGCCATTCTGGGGTGAACAGAACCAAAGACCGGTTGGGGAAGTCCTTCCACTGGGAGGGAATGGGCAAGGACGTTACTAATTATGTCCGGTCTTGTGAGGTGTGCCAACGAGTGGGAAAGCCCCAAGACCAGGTTAAAGCCCCTCTCCAGCCACTACCCATAATTGAGGTCCCATTTCAGCGAGTAGCTGTGCATATTCTGGGTCCTTTCCCAAAGAAGACACCCAGAGGAAAGCGGTACGTACTGACTTTCATGGATTTTGCTACCCGATGGCCGGAAGCTGTACCCTTAAGCAACACCAGGGCTAAAAGTGTGTGCCAGGCATTAGCAGACATTTTTGCTAGGGTAGGGTGGCCCTCCGACATCCTTACAGATTTGGGAACAAATTTCCTGGCAGGGACCATGAAAAACCTGTGGGAAACTCATGGGGTGAATCACTTGGTTGCCACCCCTCATCACCATCAAACCAATGGTCTGGTGGAGAGGTTTAATGGAACTTTGGGGGCCATGATACGTAAATTCGTAAATGAACACTCCAATGATTGGGACCTAGTGTTGCAGCAGTTGCTTTTTGCCTACAGGGCTGTACCACATCCCAGTTTAGGGTTTTCACCATTTGAACTTGTGTATGGCCACGAGGTTAAGGGGCCATTACAGTTGGTGAAGCAGCAATGGGAGGCTTTTACGCCTTCTCCAGGAACTAACATTCTAGACTTTGTAAGCAACCTACAAAGCACCCTCCGACACTCTTTAGCCCTTGCTAAAGAAAACCTAAAGGATGCTCAGGAAGAGCAAAAGGCCTGGTATGATAAACATTCCAGAGAACGGTCCTTCAAAGTAGGAGACCAAGTCATGGTCTTAAAGGCGCTCCAGGCCCATAAAATGGAAGCGTCGTGGGAAGGACCATTCACGGTCCAGGAGCGCCTAGGAGCTGTTAACTATCTCATAGCCTCCCCCACCTCCAACATAAAGCCTAAGGTATACCATGTTAATTCTCTTAAACCCTTTTATTCCAGAGAATTAAATGTTTGCCAGTTTACAGCCCAGGAAACAGATGACGCGGAGTGGCCTGAAGGTGTCTACTACGAAGGAAAAAGGAATGGTGACGTCGAAGAGGTGAACCTCTCCACGACCCTTGGACGTCTGCAGCGACAGCAGATCAAGGAGCTGTGCACAAGCTTTGCACCGATTTTCTCAGCCACTCCAGGACGGACCAAACGGGCATACCACTCCATTGACACAGGTAATGCTCACCCAATTAGAACCCCACCCTACCGGGAGTCACCTCATGCCCAAACTGCTATACAAAGGAAGATCCAGGACATGCTACAGATGGGTATAATCCGCCCCTCTAATAGTGCATGGGCATCTCCAGTGGTTCTAGTTCCCAAACCAGATGGGGAAATACGCTTTTGCGTGGACTACCATAAGCTAAATGCTGTAACTCGTCCTGACAACTATCCAATGCCACGCACAGATGAGCTATTGGAAAAATTGGGACATGCCCAATTCATCTCTACTTTAGACTTAACAAAAGGGTAATGGCAAGTACCACTAGATGAACCCGCTAAGGAAAGGTCAGCCTTCGTCACCCAGGCAGGGGTGTATGAATTCAATGTACTCTCTTTCGGGTTGCGAAATGCACCCGCCACCTTCCAAAGACTTGTAGATGGTCTCCTAGCGGGATTGGGAGAATCTGCAGTTGCCTACCTCAATGATGTGGCCATTTTTTCTGATTCATGGACAGAACACCTGGAGCACCTGGAAAAAGTCTTCGAGTGCATCTGGCAGGCAGGACTAACTGTTAAGGCTAAAAAGTGTCAAACAGGCCAAAACAGAGTGACGTACCTGGGGCACCAGGTGGGTCAAGGAACTATAAATCCCCTACAGGCCAAAGTGGATGCTATCCAAAAGTGGCCGGTTCCAAAGTCAAAGAAACAGGTCCAATCCTTCTTAGGCTTGGCCGGATATTATAGGCGATTTGTACCACACTACAGCCAAATCGCCGCCCCGCTGACAGACCTAACCAGAAAGAAACAGCCAAATGCAGTTCAGTGAACTGATAAGTGTCAAAAGGCCTTTAACCAGCTTAAGGCAACACTCATGTCTGACCCTGTGCTAAGGGCCCCAGACTTTAACAAACCGTTCCTAGTAACCACAGATGAGTCCGAGCGAGGCGCGGGAGCAGTTTTAATGCAGGAAGGACCGGATCAAGAATTCCATCCTGTCGTGTTTCTCAGCAAGAAACTGTCTGAAAGGGAAAGCCACTG
Source organism: Emys orbicularis (assembly GCF_028017835.1). NCBI lineage: Eukaryota > Metazoa > Chordata > Testudines > Emydidae > Emys > Emys orbicularis. The sequence continues at coordinate 50,546,760 of NC_088694.1, forward strand.
GTCAATCAGTGAAAAGGAATGCTACGCCATTGTGTACGCGCTGGAAAAGCTACGCCCATATGTTTGGTAATGGTGTTTCCAACTACAAACAGACCATGCTGCGCTACAGTGGCTTCATACCGCCAAGGGGAATAACAAAAAACTTCTTCGGTGGAGTTTAGCTCTCCAAGATTTTGATTTTGAAATACAACACATTTCAGGAGCTTCTAACAAAGTGGCTGATGCACTCTCCCGGGAAAGTTTCCCAGAGTCAACTGGTTAAAAATTGTTCTTGGACTGGAACATATTGTTAGCTTTTATATAATCAGTAGTATGTCTAAAGGTACATGTGTCTTATTAACTCTGTTTTCTCCTAGAGCTCCAGGAAGAAATCACAGCCAGTGTGGAACCAGACGTCTAACACTATCTGTGATTTGGGGGGCGTGTCATAACTATAAAGGGAAGGGTAACAGCTCTCCTGTGTACAGTACTAAAAACCCCTCCTGGCCAGAGACTCCAAAATCCTTTTACCTGTAAAGGGTTAAGAAGCTCGGGTAACCTGGCTGACACCTGACCCAAAGGACCAATAAGGGGACAAGATACTTTCAAACCTTGGGGGGGGGGGAAGGCTTTTGTTTTGTGCTCTTTGTTTAAGGGGTTGTTCGCTCTTGGGACTGAGAGGGACCAGACATCAATCCAGGTTCTCCCCATCTTTCTAAACAAGTCTCTCATATTTCAAACTTGTAAGTAAAAAGCCAGGCAAGGCGTCTTAGTTTTACTTTGTTTTCTCAACTTGTAAATGTACCTTTTACTAGAGTGTTTATCTTTGTTTGCTGTACTTTGAACCTGAGACTAGAGGGGGGTCCTCTGAGCTCTTTAAGTTTGATTACCCTGTAAAGTTATTTTCCATACTAATTTTACAGAGATGATTTTTACCTTTTTCTTTAATTAAAAGCCTTCTTTTTAAGAACCTAATTGATTTTTCCTTGTTTTTAGATCCAAGGGAGTTGGATCTGTATTCACCAGGAATTGGTGAAAGGAAGGAGGGGGGAAGGGTCAATTTCTCCTTGTTTTAAGATCCAAGGGGTTTGAATCTGTATTCACCAGAAGTTGGTGAAAGGAAGGAGGGGGGAAGGGTCAATTTCTCCTTGTTTTAAGATCCAAGGGGTTTGGATCTGTATTCACCAGGGAATTGGTGAAAGGTTTCTCAAAGCTTCCCAGGGAAGGGAATGGTGGCAGCGGACCAGAACTAAGCTGGTAGTTAAGCTTAGAAGTCCTCATGCAGGCCCCCACTCTTGTACCCTAAAGTTCAAGGTGGGGAGACAGCCTTGACAGCCATGGTAGGACACTTTACCACGCCAGGCCAGTAGCACGTAGTCTGGAATCATTGCATAACAAAGCATTGTAGCGTTTGGTCCCGGTGTTTGCTGGCATGCAGACAACATCCATTCCTTATCTCTCTTTGTTATCCTCAGGAGAATGATATCATTCACGGTCACCTGGTTGAAATGGGGCGATTTTATTAAGGGGACATTCAGAGGTGCCCGTTCCTGCTCTGCTGAACAGAAATGTTCCCCGCTGTTAGCCACGCGGTGGGGGGAGGGGTGAAGTGATCATCCCGGAGAATTAGGTGTGTGTGGGGGGGCTGACTTTGGTTTGTGCTGCATGTTAACCCGGAAACCGCAGCCCCTCCTTTTACATTGCAAATCCATTTTAAATGGCCAACCCAATTCATGGTTGATATGGGAAATGAGGGCGCTGCTGTTTGAAACCATTCCCACATGTTAAGAAGGTTAAAAAAGCCAAAAGACTGTGGCTTACCATGGCTGCCTGCAAGCCGAAATCTGTTGCCTGGCACTGCGTGAGTGATCTCTCACACCAAACCGGCAGGCCCTCAATATAAGAGGAAAAATGCGACCTTGTAACGAAAGCACATGTGCTGTGTAATGTGAACAGCAAAATTTAACATGAAAGAGTGTACCCATTGTTCTCTAAAATGTGTCTTTTTTAACCACCTCTCCCTTCTCCTCCACCAGCTGCAAATGTTTCTCCTTCACAGAGGCTAGTGAAGATTAGAAAGAGAAAATGGAGGACGCAGGACGATATGTTCACGGAGCTCCAGATGTCCTCCCATGCTGACAGAGCACAGCAGAATGCGTGGAGGCAGTCAATGTCAGACTACAGAAAAGCACAATATGAACGAGAGGAGAGGTGGCGGGCTGAATCACGGGATGAACAGAGCAAGTTGCGGGCTGAAGATGATAGGTGGCGTCAGCTTGCAGACAGAAGGCAAAAGTCGATGCTCCGGCTGCTGGAGCATCAAACTGATATGCTCCAGCGTATGGTTGAGCTGCAGGAAAGGCAGCAGGAGCAGAGACTGCCGCTACAGCCCCTGTGTAACCAACAGCCCTCCTCCCCAAGTTCCATAGCCTCCTCACCCAGACGCCCAAGAACACGGTGGGGGGGCCTACGGCCACCCAGTCACTCCACCCCAGATGATTGCCCGAGCATCAGAAGGCTGGCCTTCAATAAGAGTTAAAGTTTTAAACTGCAGTGTGTCCTTTTCCTTCCCTCCTCCCCCCCCATCCTGGGCTACCTTGGCAATTATCCCCCTAGGATCACAGAAAGCCCCTTGGGAGCTGCCATCAAATGTGCCAAGACTACCCCTGCTTCTGTTTTCCCTGCCAGCTCAGGACTCCAGCACCCCGTCTCGCTGAGTCAGACACTCCTGTCTGGCTCCAACACAGAACAAGCCTTTTGGGCTCCTCTGCTTGCACAGGAAATTTGGGACGAGTACCAGGGGAATGGGGAGGTGACCGCCCAGCCTCCTTTTTCCCAGACCCAGGGGTAAAACGGTGATTCTGCTTTCCCCCAACCCTATACCCCTCCACCAGTGGTTTATGTTTTATTGCAGTTTGTGCTTGCTCATAAGAGTCAGCATACTCAGCTAATTCACCCACTGCATTTACCTTTTTGTCCCACAAATACTGTTTTACCTCATCACTGCACATATTCAGGAAGTGTTCCTGAGTAACCAGATCACACATCCCTTCAAAGCTGGTAATGCCTCTCCCCCGCACCCATTTATCTACCAAATCTCTCATTTCATTGGCATAAGCCACATTACTTAATCCAGATCCCCTCTTAAGGCTCCTGAATTTAACCCTGTAGGTTTCAGGAGTAACCTGAAACTGTTTCAAAACCAGTTCCTTAAATTTACCATAGTTTGAAGCATCATCAATAGGCATCTTATTGAATATGTCCAGAGCTTTGCCAGACAATTTTGCTATCAATGTGGTCATCTTCTGATCTTCAGGGATGGTATGGAGGGTGCACAGTCTCTCAAAGGTGATGAAATATTCGGCGATATTGCTGGACTCGTCATACTGTGGACATAGTCACTCCCATTTGTGGATTTTTGGGGAAGTGGAGCCAGCAGGGTGAGGGTTTTGTCTCCTCGACTCCATAACAGTCAGTTCATGTTTCTGGGCCTCCCTCTGGGCCTCCATAGCCCTCTCGTGGGCAGCTGTTTCTGCCTCTATAGCTCTCCTGTGTGCTGCTGCCTCTGCCTCCATAGCTCTCTTGTGGGCAGCCTCTTCCCTTGCATGTTCTGCCTCCCTGGCACTAATTTCTAATTGTTTTAGTTCCAACGGTCTCTTATGTTCATTTTCTTTCTCTTTTGCTACCAGCCTGGCCAGCTTTAGTTTATTAGCAGCGTCACTAGTACTCATTGTCCTGCTTTCTTGTGCTGGGCTACAATCCCTCTGCAGTTCACTGAAACTGAGATCACTAGTACTCATTTTCCTGCTTTCTTGGGCTGGGCCACAACCCCTCTGCAGTTCACTGAAACTGAGATGCACTTAGCTCAGGGGATTCTTAGTTAACCAAGACTTTCACAGTGCCCAGCGTTCAGCTTTTCTGGGCAATTTGTACCCTGTGCAGTTTTAGTTTCTTCTGATCTTCCGTCTTACTTATTTTGCTTCCTTTTCTGTCCCTACTTCCCTTTCCCGAAATAAGCAAACAGAAAATAACAAACCAGTAACTACTTTGTCTGTTCTCCAGCCACCACACTTAAAACTCACTTAAAATCACTACCAGTATCTCAAAGCAATCAGCTGTGCACAGATCCTGCTCGACTACGCCACTGTGACGGGTTGGATCACAGAAAGCCCCTTGGGAGCTGCCACCCAATGTGCAAAGACTACCCCTGCTTCTGTTTTCCCTGCCAGCTCAGGACTCCAGCACCCCGTCTCTCTGAGTCAGACACTCCTGTCTGGCTCCAACACAGAACAAGGGTCCGAATCAGTTGTCCTAAAGCTGCAAGTTTACCCCAAAACAGCTCACAGGAGTGTGCTTGTCTTTAGCTCTCAGATGTCCAACTCCCAATGGGGTCTAAACCCAGATAAATCCGTTTTACCCTGCATAAAGCTTATGCAGGGCAAACTCATAAATTGTTCGCCCTCTATAACACTGATAGAGAGATATGCACAGTTGTTTGCTCCCTCAGGTATTAATACACACTCTGAGTAAATTACTAAATAAAAAGTGATTTTATTAAATACAGACAGTAGGATTTAAGTGGTTCAAAGTAGTAACAGACAGAACAAAGTAAGTCACCAAGTAAAGTAAAATAAAATGCGCAAATCTATGTCTAATCAAACTAAATACAGATAAGTTCCTCACCAGTTCCCGAATGCTCCCTTTTACAGGCTAATCTCCCTTTAGCCTGGGTCCAGCAATCTCTCACAACCCCTGTAGTCTCTGTCTTTTGATTCAGTTTCTTTCACATATCCTGGGGGGGTGGAGAGGCTCCTTCTTTAGCCAGCTGAAGACAAGATGGAGGGGTCTCCCCCAGGCTTAAATAGACTCTCTCTTGTGGGAGGAGACCCCCCTCCTCCCTCCTATACAAAGTCCAGCTCCAAGATGGAGTTCTGGAGTCACCTGGACAAGTCACATGTCCCTGCATGACTCAGTCTTTACAGGCTGAAGCCATTGTCCACATGGTATCTTGCATGTCTCCAGGACGACTTCTTATGTGGATTGGAGCATTCCAAGATGCATTGTTCCCCAAGTGTTTCCTGATTAGGTACTTAACCTGGCGAATTCCTTCCTAAAGAAGCTGACCAAATGCCTCCCAAAGCTTACTTAGAAACCAAGCAAGCATACAGCCCATATTCTTAACCTTAAGTAGAAAATGATATATATATGTACAAATAGGATGAATAGATATAGTAGACCATAACCTTTATGGAGATATGTTACCTGGCACAGGCAGCACAAAACATATTCCAGTTATGTCATACATACATTTATAAGCACCCCCTCCCCATAAAGCCTTATGGGGTACACTGTCACACTGCAGTGTGTCCTTTTCCTTCCCTCCTCCCCCCCCCATCCTGGGCTACCTTGGCAATTATCCCCCTAGTTGTGTGATGAATTAATAAAGAATGCATGAATGTGAAGTAACAATGACTTTATTGCCTCTGCAAGCGGTGCTCGAAGGGGGGAGGGGAGGGTGGGGTGATCGGTTTACAGGGAAGTAGAGTGAACCGGGTGGGGGGGGCGGAGGGTTCATCAAGGAGAAACAAACAGAAGTTTCACACCGTAGCCTGGCCAGTCACAAAACTCATTTTCAAAGCTTCTCTGATGCGCACCGCGCCCTGCTGTGCTCCTCTAACCGCCCTGGTGTCTGGCTGCGCGTAATCAGCGGCCAGGCGATTTGCCTCAACCTCCCACCCTGCCATAAATGTCTCCCCCTTACTCTCACAGATTGTGTGGAGCGCACAGCAAGCAGCAATAACAATGGGGATATTCTTTTTGCTGAGGTCTGAGCGAGTCAGTAAGCTGCGCCAGCGCGCTTTTAAACGTCCAAATGCACATTCCACCACCATTCGGCACTTGCTCAGCCTGTAGTTGAACAGCTCCTGACTCCTGTCCAGGCTGCCTGTGTACGGCTTCATGAGCCATGGCATTAAGGGGTAGGCTGGGTCCCCAAGGATCACGATAGGCATTTCAACATCCCCAACGGTTACTTTCTGGTCCGGGAAGAAAGTCCCTTCCTCCAGCTTTCGAAACAGCAGAGTGCCTGAAGACGCGAGCATCATGTACCTTTCCCGGCCATCCCACGTTGATGTTGGTGAAACATCCCATGTGATCCACCAGGGCTTGCAGCAGCATTGAAAAGTACCACTTGCGGTTTATGTACTCGGTGGCTTGGTGCTCCGGTGCCAAGATAGGGATATGGGTTCCGTCTGTGGCCCCACCACAGTTTGGGAATCCCATTGCAGCAAAGCCATCCACTATGGCCTGCATGTTTCCCAGAGTCACTACCCTTGATATCACCAGGTCTTTCATTGCCCTGGCAACTTGGATCACAGCAGCCCCCACAGTAGATTTGCCCACTCCAAATTGATTCCCGACTGACCGGTAGCTGTTTGGCGTTGCAAGCTTCCACAGGGCTATCGCCACTCGCTTCTCAACTGTGAGGGCTGCTCTCATCCTGGTATTCTGGCGCTTCAGGGCAGGGGAAAGCAAGTCACAAAGTTCCATGAAAGTGCCCTTACGCATGCGAAAGTTTCGCAGCCACTGGGAATTGTCCCACACCTGCAGCACGATGCGGTCCCACCAGTCTGTGCTTGTTTCCCGGGCCCAGAATCGGCATTCCACGGCATGAACCTGCCCCAGTAACACCATGATTTCCACATTGCTGGGGCCTGTGCCTTGTGAGAGGTCTATGTCCATGTCAATTTCCTCATCACTCTCGTTGCCGCGCTGCAATCGCCTCCTTGGCTGGTCCTGGTTTTGCTTTGGCATGTCCTGGCTCTGCATATACTCCAGGACAATGCGCGTGGTGTTCATAGTGCTCATAATTGCTGTGGTGATCTGAGCGGGCTCCATGATCCCAGTGCTAGCTATGGCACCTGGTCTGAAAAAAGGCGCGAAACTAGTATCTGACGGACCAGGGGAAGGAGGGAGGGGCGAGTGATGACATGGCGTACAGGTACAGGGAATTAAAATCAAGAAAGGTGGCTGTGCATCAGGGAGAAACACAAACAACTGTCACACAGAATTCCCCCCCCCCAAGATTGAACTCAAAACCCTGGGTTTAGCAGGCCGTTGATTTCACGGAGGGAGGGGGAAGCTAATGACTACAGAACAAATCTATTTTTTACATCTTAAGCTGGCAGCCGACGATGCAGCATGACTGATAGCAACTGCAGTACAATGACGATGGATACCAGTCGTAATATACCATCGTCTACCAAAAGGCAAGGGGCTGCTGCTGTGTAGCAATGCAGCCCCACGTCTGCCAGCCCCACGTCTGCCAGCACCCAGATCGCCCTCGGCCTCTTCTGGGTGCTTAGCAGAAAATACTGGGCGATTGGCAGAAAATAGCATACTACGACTGATAGCCATCATCATCAAGACAGTTCGATAGGACTGAGCATGTCTGCCCAGGTGCCCATGATTGACAGACACTGCAGTACGATGATGACAGATACCAGTCGTAATATACCATCTTCTACCAAAAGGCAAGAGGCTGGTGCAATGCAGCCCTACAGCTGCCAGCCCCACGGCTACCAGTCATGCTGCACCGTCTACCGCCAAAAGGCAGTTAGCTGCTGCTGCTGTGTAGCAATGCAGTACCATGTCTGCCGGCACCCAGATGACATATGGTGATGGTGAGCTGAGCTGAGCGGGCTCCATGCTTGCCATGGTATGTTGTCTGCACAGGTAACCCAGGTAAAAAGGCGCAAATCTATTGTCTGCCGGTGCTCTGATGGAGGGGGAGGGGCCTGACGACATGTACCCAGAACCCCCCGCGACACTGTTTTGCATCATTCAGGCATTGGGATCTCAACCCAGAATTCCAATGGGCGGCGGAGACTGCGGGAACTGTGGGATAGCTACCCATAGTACAATGCTCCGGAAGTCGACGCTAGCCTCGGTACTGTGGACGCGGTCCGCCGACTAGAGCACTTAGAGCATTTTATGTGGGGACACACACAATTGGCTGTATACAACCGATTTCTATAAAACCCGCTTCTATAAATTCGACCTAATTTCGTAGTGTAGACATACCCTGAGGCAGAAAAAGCCAGATTCTCAGAGGCATTTAGGTTCCTAAACATCCAGATAGGAAGGTATTGGGATTTTCAAAAGTACCCAGGTGTCAACAACTCATTGAAATCGATGGGAGTTAGGCAAATACCTACACCACAAGCACCTAAATATCGTAAAAATAGCTGGCCTTTCCTGAGCTAAACTGCTAAGGTACTTAGGCATCCAGAGGGATTTTCACATCTGCAATGTTAGGTGCCCAACTTTGGGAATCTGGCCTAGAGAGACGTGTGCAAGGTGAGTCTTGAGTTTAGGGAGGTTGTGGAATCTCCATCACTGGGGATTTTTAAGAGCGGGTTAGACAAACACCTGTCAGGGGATGGTCCAGAAGATAAAACTTAGTCCTTCCATGAGTGCTGGGAACTGGACTAATGACCTCTTGAGGTCCCTTCCAGTCCTACTATTCTATGATTCTAAGTCTTGGGGGGAGGGACAGTCACAGAGACTAATGAATGGCCAGATTTTTAAAGGTATTTCAACGGGAATTATTTGGCGCCCGAATACCTTTAAAAATCTGTCTAAGTGATTTGCCTCAGGTCTTGCAGAGCAATAAACAGGGCAGATGCGGCTCTGGCCAGCTCCTGATCCCCTAATCACACTTCTTCCCAGTCAATGAAGATTCGAGCTCATTAGGGAAAAGCAACTGGAAATTTTTCTGGATTGGAAACGAGCTATCAGCGCAAAGAGGTGAAGATCTCAGGCGCCTTAGGAGCGGGCAGGGAGGTTGTAACAGGGAAGACACGTAGCCGCCTCATTCCGGGGGGACTCTCCCCTCCCAGGGGCTTGTCCCGGCGTGTATCACCGTGGGTCCCACCTGGTGCAGTAATAGGTGGCAGTGTCCGCAGCGGTCAGGGAGCGGAGCTGCAGGTAATACTCGTTCTTGGCGTCATCTTTGGCGATGTTCGCTTGGGTTTGCAGGTCGGGGGCGTAGTTCGTGCTCCCGGAGAAATGGATGCGCCCTACCCATTGCAGCCCTCGGCCGGGGAGTTCGCGCACCCAGTTCCACCAGGCGCCGGTAGCGATGGAGTCCCCCGACACGGTACAAGTCACTGTGAGGGACTCTCCGGGCGTCACCACTCCCAGGGTGGATGGGACCAGCTGGATCTGTGAGCGGACACCTTGGTGAAGGGAGAGAAAAGGAGAAGTGACGCTCCACGCTGCACTGCGGGCAGGGAGGAGAGTGGGGGCTGCGTGTCCCCGAAATACTCACAGAAGGGAGCCGCCAAGAGGCAGAAAAGAAACCCCAGCAGCAGCAGCGCCATTTCTCCGAGGTGTAGCAGGAAGGGGATACCCCGCAGCAGGAAGAAACCGACCAGCGCGGCGCGGCGCCTGAGGCTCGCAGGATCCGGGGTTGGTGTTTAGCAGGGCAGGGATTTGCATGTGGGTTTCGCCCAGCGGGGATGGGAGGTTAAAGGGCTTGGCGGGGGGCTCTGATTTAGCTGGAATCTTCTCCTTCCACAGGCCTGCACCTCACACTGGGGCGAGACACAGAACTGCTTTATTTGTGGGACGCTGGGCCGGCTCTTCAAGTGACACCAAACACTTCTAAATATATTCAATACACTGCCACGGAGCTGGGTGTGGAATAGGACCTGGGTCTTGGCATAGGTGCGATTGTTTGGGTGTTGCGGACCCCTGCTGGGTGGAACGTGTATGACTGTATTGCTGTGTGTCCTGCCGCCTGTTACTTGCATTAAGGAGAATTGTCTCCATTTTAGGGATGGGGAAACTAAGGCACAGAGCGGTGAAGTGACTTCCCGCGGTCACCCAGCAACAGAGTCGGGATCAGAACCCGGTTCTCCTAAATTTTAATCCGCGAGGGGCACCTGCCTCCTTGTAGGACTTTGTCATAGCGCGTGGGTGCAAATCCGTGTGTGTGTCACTGCTGCTCTCTGCTGGATTGAATGAGTCCCGCCCGAGGAGAAATGCCAGGGTGTGTTTGTGAGCCCTCCTGGCTCCTGCTAGGTAGAGAAAAGACCAGCTCATGTATGGGGGTGTCCCACCCTCCCTGCTCGTCCGTATGGGAGGGAAGGAATCCGGATCAGCCTTTGTGTGTTTCTGTCGTTGCTACCTCTTACTGGGAGTAAAAATCCGTGTGTGTGTGTGTGTGTGTGCGCTACCCCCTTGTGTGTATGTGTGTGTGTGTGTGTGTGTGCACGTTTGTGTGTTTCACTGCTGTCTCCTTCTAAAGGAGATGGGAGCCTCCCCACCCCTCTGTTTGCTACTCTTTCGCTGAGAGTGCGTGACTCCTGCTGGCTCACTTGCTTTCTCTGGGTCTATGTGTCTGTGCTGCCGCCTGCTGGAAAGGATGAGAAGTCTTCAGGGTGGGTGTGTAGATACAGGTGTGTTTTTCATTATTGCTCCCACCGAAACAGTGTAAGACCCATGCAGTGCGTGTTGTGTTGCAGGGGACTTGGTACACGAGGTATTTTCCAACTTCCCCTCCTGAAAACCCCTCCTGTCAGTGAGTCCCTCTCCCTCAGTTCCTAATGCCCGGTGCTAAAGGGGGGTTTGCAAACCGGTTTCCCTTCTAGCTCCAATCCCCGCTTTGCTCTGGCTCAGTGCCCGGGTCTAGGTCTACACTACCCGCCTGAATCGGCGGGTAGAAATCGACCTCTCGGGGATCGATTTATCGCGTCCCGTTGGGACGCGACAATCGATCCCCAAATCCACGCTCTTACTCCACCAGCGAAGGTGGGAGTAAGAGCCGTCGACAGGAAGCCGCGGAGGTCGATTTTGCCACCGTCCTTACAGCAGGGTAAGTCGGCTGCGATACGTCGAATTCAGCTACGCTATTCGCATAGCTGAATTTGCGTATCTTAAATCAACCCCCCCCCTGTAGTGAAGCCGTAGCCTCAGTCTGGAGCAGCAACACACGGCGGTTCCTGCAGCTGTCATGTCACTCAGCTGTGGACAGAACTTGTCTTCAGGGGCATTCCCAGAGATGTTGAGTCGGTTTTGGAAGGATGAGCAGTAGGAATGTAGGGGTCCCAGTCCCTGTAACCCTCCCTCTGGGGACTGGCGGATCCAGTCCCTCTCCACAAGATAACCACCGAGACAAGTCAGTTCGGGGGTCTCTCCTGGTGTCACTAGCTCCCAGTCAGAATGGACCGGATGGATTTGGGAACGGTGATATTGAAGGATGAGGAGGGGTCAAAGAAATCAATAAGTGATACCAACCCGCTGGGGGTGAATGGCTTGGAATTTTCATAAGAACGTAGGAACATAAGAACGGCCAGACTGGGTCAGACCAAAGGTCCATCCAGCCCAGTGTCCTGTCTTCTGACAGTGGCTAGTGCCGGGTGCCCCAGAGGGAATGAACAGGGAATCACCCAGTGATCCATCCCCTGTCGCCCATTCCCAGCTTCTGGCAAACAGAGGGTAGTGACACTGTCCCATTTCACCCAACTGCCTTTGAAATCTCCTGCCCAAATCAATACAGGAGCTGGAAACACTCCACAGGATGGAGCAGCCGAGAGGGACAAGAAAAGCCCGGTTTCATGAGGGGAGCTGGCGACAGAGGGGAATGTCTGAGGTGGAAAGGCCCATTCTGTGTCCGGGCAGAGACCGAGGCTCTGAGAATCGGGGTTTGTATGTAAAGAGGAACCCCCTGGGCAGGGATTTGCATGCAGGTTTCACACACAGGGGGATGGGAGATAGAAGGGGGCATCAGGAGCTTCCCCTTGCCCTGCCCCCCGTCCCCTGGAGTCTCCTTGTAAAAGCACAAAGGAGAAACACAAGATTTGCCTTTGCCTGGATATGTTCCCACTCCCAAAGACCTGCACGTGCTAAGCACGATTCCAGAGGCTGGAGCAGCGATGGGTGCACATATCGGATGGGAGAAAACGGTGCTGCGTTGGGGCAAAGCTGGGCTCCGATCCAGGGTTATACACCCCGTCTCGTCTTTCTCCAGTGTTTGCTGTTTGCTGTTGTCTTTCCATTGTGAATTGCTTTAGCGTTGGTGTCAGAAGCTTTGTTCCAACTCCACATCCCTTTAGAGAGAGCGAATTTTAGGCTAAATATTCCCACAGGTGGTGTTTGGGGCCTTTCTTTCTTTCTTTCTTTCTTTCTTTCTTTCTTTCTTTCTTTCTTTCTTTCTTTCTTTCTTTCATAAAATACCCTAAATGTCTGTTGAGAGACCACTTCCCCTTTTTGTGCCAGTCCCGCTTTGCTGTGTCACTGTGTCTCGGGCACAGTAATAGGTGGCGGTGTCTGCAGCTGTCAGCGAGCGGAGCTGCAGGGAGACTTGGTTCTTGGATGAATCTACTGCGATGGTGATCCTGCTTTGGAGGGATGTGGCGTAGTTCGTGCTTCTACCTTTGGTTATACGTCCCATCCATTCCAACCCTTCCCGGGACTCTGCCGGATTCAGCTCCAGTAGCAACAGCCACAAGAGATGATACCGCTGGAATCTCCAGAGACGGTGCAGGTGAGGGTGAGGGTCTCTCCGGGCTTCACCGCTCCTGGGCCGGACGGGACCAGCTGAACTTTGGAGTGGACGCCCGGGAAGAGGGAAAATGATTACGGGCCTTATTATTCCTACCCCAGTTTCACGCTGAACACCTCAAGTTTCGGGTATGAAAGTTCCCTGTGTTCTCCAGAAATACTCACAAGTCAGGGCAGATAACAGCAAACCGAAAACCCATAGAGACTCCATGATTTGTTAGGGCAGCGCTCAGTCAGATATCACCGTCTGGCAGTGTCTGAGCTCTGAGAACCAGGAGGTTTGTATTTAAACAAGAACCCCCCAGGGGCAGCAATTTGCATGCAGGTTTCGGGGAAGGGGGGTTATAAGAGAAGGCAGGGAGCTGTCTGTGTGTCTGGAGCTCTCCCCCTGGGACATGACTACACCGTACAGCAGAGCACTGCAGACATACATCCCTCCACTAGGCTCAGCCTGAATTAACCCAGACTTTGTCCAGAAGCCAGAGGACAGAGTATCAAAGCCCCACGGGAGGCAGGGTGGTCTAGTGGGTAAGGCCCTGGACTGAGACTCCAGAGACCTGGTGACCTTGGGCAGGTCACTGCTCTGTCCCTCAGTTTCCCCATCTATAAAATTACCTCCTTTGTAAAGCTCTTTGAGATCTACATTTTACCCTAACAAATCATGCAAAGTGCCCTATAAAAGGTGTTATTGTGGTTATAGATCACATTGTCTGAATCAGCTGATCCATTCCTGTCCAGTCTTTTCTTTGCCCTTTTCCGTTGTTTTTCTTTTTTCTTTTCTTTCCGGTCCTGCTGAGTGACGATATTTATTCTTTTACTAATAGAAAGAAGGGGATCTATTTAAACCTATCACTAGAATTATTTCCTGCATTCATTTTTCCTTAGGAGGCAATTCTGGTTTTCAAAGTCAATTTTGAAAGAGAGGAAGAGCCAGATTTCTAAGGTGCCTGTGAGCTGCCTTCAAAATCGCCAAGGTGCACAACAGCCTTTGATTTCAATGGGGAAAAGGCACCTGTTTGCGTTTTAAAAATCCCACTAGGCACCTAGATACCTTTACACCTGTAACCCCAAATGCATTGGGCACCTTCGGCCTCCCTTGGTTTCAGTGAAATTTATTGGATGACCAGCACTTCTACAAAGGTTCTCAGTTCTCCATGTTGGATTTTCTAAAGAACCTGAGTAATTTAGGAGGAATTCCTTTGACTTTCAATGAGATTTACGCTCACAAATCACTGAGACATATTTACAAGGTACTTAGAAGCCTAAAGATGTTGATATATGTCCAGTGGGATTTACAAAAGTCCTTAGGTGAGTTAGGTACTTGAGTCCCCCTATAGTAAATGCTACTCGGTATCTATCTGCACCTGTACATACTTGGGGCCAGACTTAAAGGTATTTTGGCACCCAGTGGGAATTTTTAAAATAATCTAAGAACCTAAATACTTTCAACTCTGGCCCTAAGTTGCTTTTGAAAATCCCACACCTCATTCATGTGTGTTTCATTAGCAATAAGTGATGCAGCAGGCAAGCAGAGTTGTAGGGAACAGCTATTTATTGAGCCAGTGCTACGTGCTTGGCGGCCCATGTTTGTCTATTAGCAGCTTGAACAAGCTTGCAATTCTGAGCCTGTGGTGTGACACCAAATTAGGCTTCGTATAGATCCTGATCCTCTTTTATCCTGTTTTACTCATCATGTAATTCTTGGATATTTCAGTCAAAACTCATGAAACTATTTCTTCCTGAAGCACAATCATAGAAATTATTTGTGGGAACACACACACATGCGCGCGCGCGCACACACACACACACACACACACACACACACACACAGAGGATATTAAATTCAGATAATGATGTGACCATCGATAAATCTATCCAAAGTTAAAAATAAAATATAATGGTGTGACTGATCCTCCTTCCATCCATCCATCCATCCATCCATCCATCCATCCATCCATCCATCCATCCATCCATCCATCCATCCATCCATCCATTCTTTCCTATCAAAAGCATGTACAGAAAGTTCTCATTAATAGTCTGAAAACTATCTAGTCAGTTTTAATTAGTAAGAGAAGCCTAAAATACAGCAAGTCGCCTCTCTCTGTAACGTAGAAAAATATACTGCCATTCCTTAACATCCTGGTGACATGTTTTTTGAAATGGGATGCATCACGGTGGGGTGGTAGTATCTATGAGCTAAGATGTGAAAAAAATATCTAATTTATTTGCAGCACAATAATAAGTGGTGGTGTCTTCAGTAGTCAGTGAATTCAACGCGAGATAATACTCATTTCTGGAAGTGTTCCTAAATATGAGTGATCGGTTTTGGAATGTTGGGGAAGGGTGGTGCACAGGGCCGGCTCCAGGTTTTTTGCCGCCCCAAGTAGCGGGGGGAAAAACAAACAAATAAAACTCACCGTGATCGCGATTGGCGGCAGCTCCACCGTGCCGCTTTCCTCTTTGGCGGCAATTCGGTGGCAGGTCTTTCCCTCTGAGAGGGACCGAGGGACCCGCCGCCAAATTGCTGCTGAAGAGCCCGACATGCCGCTCCTTCCCCTTGGCCACCCCAAGCACCTGCTTGCTCACCTGGTGCCTGGAGCCGGCCCTGGATGTGGACCATCACCTCCACTAATGTGTCCAATCCATTCCCGCTGGCTCTGTTGAGTCCGACAGACACACCCCCAGTCATAAGTCTGAGTGATGGGGACACCAGTCACTTCACAGGTCAGCCAGAGTGATGCTGAGGGTTTCAAAACCTGCTCTCCTGATTGCAACCATGACTGTGTCAATTGCGTCTGAGAAAGGACACCTGGGAAGAACAGGGATGGGAGAATTCAAAGCACAAGCAACCACACATAAGGAAGAAGGGATCTATCACACACACAAAAATGGTGTTAGACAAATAACTACATCCCAGTGTCTCCCATCAAAACTCTCAGGGCCACAGGATGACAAGGTCAAGGGAAATGATCAAAGCTTTAATTGTTCTTTTATGGGAAGAGTCAAGAAGAATGAAACTGTCTGTTCAAGATTCGGATGGACAAAATCTTCTGGAAGTTTCTATTTAAACAAGAAACCCAGATGGCTGATGTGTATGGAGTGTACATGCTTCAGTGGCATATATAAAAGCAACCAAGTAGTTATTTTGTCGCTACCTCCCTCCTCCCCCTTCTGTTCTTTAGGGGAAACACCTGTGCAGCTCAGGAAATGAATTTAAAAGCAAGTCAGAGCGGTCAGTGATTAGAAAAGGGGGGGTACTGGGGAGTGTGGACTCCTGGGTTCTATGTTCACTTTTGGAAAGGGAGTGTAGGCTAGTGGGTTACAGCAGGGGCGCTTGGAGTCAGGAATCCAGGCTTCTATTCCCAGCTCTGTGAAGAGACTAGGGGTATGTTTACACTACGGGATTAATCCGAATTTATATAATTCGAATTTGGGAAACAGATTGTATAAAGTCGAATGTATGCGGCCACATTAAGCACATTAATTCGGCGGTGTGCGTCCATGTACTGGGGCTAGCGTCGATTTCTGGAGCGTTGCACTGTGGGTAGCTATCGCATAGTTCCCGCAGTCTCCCCCGCCCATTGGAATTCTGGGTTGAGATCCCAGTGCCTGATGGGGCAAAAAACATTGTCGCAGGTGGTTCTGGGTACAGCCTCACCCCTCCCTCCCTCCATGAAAGCAACGGACGGCAGACAACCATTTCGTGCCTTTTTTCCTGGGTGAACACCGCAGACTCCATACCACGGCAAGCATGGAGCCCGCTCAGCTCAAGACAGCAGTCATGAACATTGTAAACACCTCGCGCGTTCTCGTGCAGTTTATGCTGAGCCAGGACCAGAAAAACGAGGCGAGGAGGCGGCGGCGACGGCAGTGCAGCGACAAGCGTGATGAGGACATGGACATGGACACAGAATTCTCTCAAACCACGGGCCCCGGTGCTTTGGAGATCATGTTGTTAATGGGGAAGGTTCTATCCATGGAACACCGATTCTGGGCCCGGGAAAAAAGCACAGACTGGTGGGACCGCATAGTGTTGCAGGTGTGGGACGATTCCCAGTGGCTGCGAAACTTTCGCATGCGTAAGGGCTCTTTCATGGAACTTTGTGACTTGCTGTCCCCTGCCCTGAAACACCAGAATACCAAGATGAGAGCAGCCCTCACAGTTGAGAAGCGAGTGGCGATAGCCCTGTGGAAGCTTGCAACGCCAGACAGCTACCGGTCAGTCGGGAATCAATTTGGAGTGGGCAAATCTACTGTGGGGGCTGCTGTGATGCAAGTAGCCAAAGCAATCACTGAGGTGTTGCTACGAAAGCTAGTGACTCTGGGAAATGTGCAGGTCATAGTGGATGGCTTTGCTGCAATGGGATTCCCTAACTGTGGTGGGGCGATAGATGGAACCCATATCCCTATCTTGGCACCGGAGCACCAGGGTACCCAGTACATAAACTGCAAGGGGTACTTTTCGATGGTGCTGCAAGCACTTGTGGATCACAAGGGACGTTTCACCAACATCAACGTGGGCTGGCCAGGAAGTGTTCATGATGCTCGCGTCTTCAGGAACACTACTCTGTTTAAACGGCTGCAGCAAGGGACTTACTTCCCGGACCAGAAAATAACCGTTGGGGATGTTGAAAATGCCAATAGTTATTCTTGGGGACCCAGCCTACCCCTTAATGCCATGGCTCATGAAGCCATACACAGGCAGCCTGGACAGGAGTCAGGAGCTGTTCAACTACAGGCTGAGCAAGTGCAGAATGGTTTTAGAATGTGCATTTGACCGTTTAAAAGGTCGCTGGCGATCGTTACTGACTCGCTCAGACCTCAGCCAAACCAATATCCCCATTGTTATTTCTGCTTGCTGTGTGCTCCACAATCTCTGTGAAAGTAAGGGGGAGACCTTTATGGCGGGGTGGGAGGCTGAGGCAAATTGCCTGGCTGCTGATTACTCGCCGCCAGACACCAGGGCGATTAGAAGAGCACACCAGGAAGCGCTGTGCATCAGAGAAGCTTTGAAAACCAGTTTCATGACTGGCCAGGCTACAGTGTGAAATTTCTGTTTGTTTCTCCTTCATGAAAACCCGCCCCCTTTATTGACTCATTCTCTGTAAGGAACCCACCCTCCCCCTTCCCCCAGCTTGCTTTCAAACGAAATAAAGTCACTATCGTTTAAAAATCATTTATTCTTTATTAATTGATTATAAAAAGAGGGAGGGGACCCGGGTGGGGTTTGGGAGGAGGATCGGCGGGAAGGAAAAGGCCACTAAAAAAAGGTTAAAAAAATGACAGCCTTTTGCTTGGGCTGTCCACTGGGGTGGAATGGGAAGGTGTACGGAGCCTCCCCCCCCCCGCGTTCTTACACGTCTGGGTGAGGAGGCTATGGAACATGGTGATGGGGGAGGGGGGTTATACTGGGGCTGTAGCGGCACTCTGTTATCCTGCTGCCGTTCCTGAAGCTCCACCAGATGCCGGAGCATGTCTGTTTGCTCATGCAGCAGCCCCAGCGTTGCATCCTGCCTCCTCTGATCTTCCTGCCACCACCTCTCATCTCGAGCATCTCTCCTCTCCTCACGTTGGTCCCTCCTGTCCTCACGTTGGTCCCTCATGTCCTCATGTTGGTCCCTCCTGTCCTCACGTTCACTGGCTTCTTTCCTATACTTTGAAACCGTGTCCTTCCACTCATTCAGATGAGCTCTTGCACTGCGGGTGGATTCCACGATTTCTGCGAACATATCGTCTCGCATCTTCTTTTTCCGACGCCTTATCTGAGATAGCCTTCGGGACGGAGGAGGGAGGCTTGAAGAATTTGCAGCTGCTGGAGGGAGGGAAAAAGGAGAGAATTTTTAAAAAAGATACATTTTGCAGAACAATGCTTATACTCTTTCACGGTGACCAACACTATTCACATTACATAGCACATGTGATTTCTGTGCAAGGTCGCATTTTGCCTCTTAATATTGAGTGCCTGTGGCTTTGCTGCTAGAGATCACAGACGCAGGTCCGGGCAACAGAATGCGGCTTGCATGCGGCCATGGTAAGCCATTGTCTTTCGGCTTCTGCGCCCTCCTTTCCCACATACCAAGCAAAGCCCGTTGAGTGCTGCGGTTTTCCTGTTAACCTTCAGCAACAGAAAACAAACTAACCCCCCCCCCATCAAATTCTCTGGATGATCGCTTTATCCCTCCCCCTCCATGTGGCTGGTATCAGGGAAGATCCCTGCAGGAACCAAACTAACACCCCCCACCCCGCCATGAATTCTCTGGGATGATCGCTTTATCCCTCCCCCCACCACGTGGCTGGTATCAGGGAAGATCCCTGCTAGCCAAACGCGAAAAGCTCTGGGCCAATTCCCCCCCCCCCACACACACACACTGCGCTTGGCTAACTGCAGGGAAGGATTTCTTTTCAGCCACAGGCAAACAGCCCAGTAGGAACGGCCACCTCTGTCCCCTTAATTAAATTCCCCTATTTCAACCAGGTTACCATGAGCGATATCACTCTCTGAGGATTACACAGTGAGATAAAGAACGGATGTTGCTTGAATGCCAGCAAACACCGGGACCATACGCTGCCAGGCTTTGTCATGCAATGATACCAGATTACTTGCTGCAAGCATGGCGCGGTCAAGTGTCCTACCATGGAGGACGGAATAAGGCTGCACTGCCCAGAAACCTTGTGGCAAGGCTTTTGGAGTACCTCCAGGAGAGCTTCATGGAGATGTCCCTGGAGGATTTCCACTCCATCCCCAGACATGTTAACAGACTTTTCCAGTAGCTGTACTGGCTGCGAATGCATCCCAAGTCCTCAGGGCAAAGTAATCATTAAAAAACGCTTGCTTTTAAAACAAGTTTTATATTTTAAAAGGTAAACTCACCTGAGGTCCCTTCCATGGGGTCGTGGTCTTGGATACTGGGTTGGGAGGGTTGGGAGGGTACTTCAGTCAGGCTGAGAAAAAGATCCTGGCTGTTGGGGAGAACGGAGTGCTGGGTGCTCTCTGCAAGCTCGTCTTCCTCCTCCTCCTCCTCCTCTTCCCTGTCCGCAGAATCCTCAGGTGTAGCTGATGAGATTATCCCCGCCTCGGAATGCACGGTCAGAGGTGGGGTAGTGGTGGTGGCCCCCCCTAGAACTGCATGCAGCTCGGCGTAGAAGCGGCATGTCCGCGGCTCTGACCCGGAGCGACCGTTTGCCTCCTTTGTTTTTTGATAGGCTTGTCTGAGCTCCTTGACTTTCACGTGGCACTGATCTGAGTCCCTATTGTGGCCTCTCTCCATCATGCCCTTGGAGATTTTTTCAAAAGTTTTGGCATTTCATCTTTTCAAAGGAAGTTCTGCTAGCACTGAATCCTCTCCCCATATAACAATCAGATCCAGTACCTCCCATACGGTCCATGCTGGTGCTCTTTTTCGATTATCGGCCTGCATGGTTACCTGTGCTGATGAGCTCTCTGTGGTCACCTGTGCTCTCCACGCTGGGGAAACAGGAAATGAAATTCAAATGTTCACGGGGCTTTTCCTGTCTACCTGGCCAGTGCATCCGAGTTCAGATTGCTGTCCAGAGCGGTCACAATGGTGCACTGTGGGATAGCTCCCGGAGGCCAATACCATCGAATTGCGGCCACACTAACCCTAATTCGAAATGACAAAATCGATTTTGGCGCTACTCCGCTCATCGGGGTGGAGTACAGAATTCGATTTTAAGAGCCCTTTATTTTGAAATAAATGGCTTCGTTGTGTGGACGGGTGCAGGGTTAATTCGATTTAACGCTGCTAAATCCGAATTAAAGTCATAGTGTAGACCAGGCCTAGGGTGCAGCGTGTCTGAGAATCTGGGAGTCAGGACTCCTGGGTTCTATCCCGGATTTGGGAAGGGAATTGGGTCCAGTGGCTTACAGAAGAGGGGTTTTGTGAGCCAGGACTCCCTGGGTTCTATCCCAGGTTTGGGAGCACATTGGTGTCTAATGGGTGAAGCAGAAAGGGCTGGAAGTTAGCACTCCGGGATTCTATTCCCAGCTCTCAGGGGATAGTGGGATCAAGTGATTAGAGTAGGAAAAGGGGAGTTATGAAGCTCCCCATCTCCTGACTGAAGCACTGACTTTATTTGTGACCCGGGGAATGTCAATTAGAGTAAGATTTTCAAAGGAACTGAACATTCCAATTACTTTAGGCTGGGGTTGTCCCAGAAAACCTGGCATCTAACTCCCCTAACTCCCCTTGGAAATTCAAGCACTATTATGGTCGTTTAGCTATCTCCATGCTTTAAGGTAATGGAATAATATGAAGGCACAAATGCCTCAAGCAATGTGCAGTGCGGGGAGCCATAGAAATTAGTAAAATTCTCCTGTAATTCAGGATTAATTTTGCATGATACAAGGTTGGGGGTGGAGGGAACCTTGACAGTGTGAGAGTGCGTGTGAGAGAGAAGCAGAGAGAGAGAGAATGGATTTTTTTTCAATATACAAGTGAAAGTCATATAAATAGCCAATTTTTTACTGTCTTGGATCGGAACAAGAAACACCTGTGTTTCTTTCCCTTTCAGCTCTGACTGATTCTGTTATTGCATTAATTTCAGTTAACTTACACATATACATGAACGGTTTTGTGACCTACCTAGGGAGAAATTCACTGGAGTAGAAGTTACTGGAGTTATGTCCATTTACACTAGGAGAGAATTATTTACATATTTAAATACACAGAAATTTCTTTTCTTTTCTTTTCTTTTCTTTTCAGTTGTTGGACCAAGCAGCACATTCTGCAGCACCTGGGCTTTGAGCAGGAATCTAGCCCGCTGAAACCAATGGACATTGAAGTAAAGAGGGAATCTGTTGACTAAAATGGGTGTCTTTTAAGAGATTGCCCATAAATAAATGTGCGGTGAAGTTCTCAAAAGCATCTAATACATTAGAAGCCTAAATCCCATTTTCAAAAATGACATGGGATAAAAATTTCAGAAGGACTCAATGACCTAGGAACCTACCTCCCATTTTTCAAAAGTGCCTTTAGGATTTAGGATCTTAAATCCCCGTCACTTCACATAAGATTTAGGGAAACATTCTCAAAAGCACCTCTGTGGCTTAGTGCTAGGTTCTGAAAGGTACGTAACTCTGAAAAAACATTGCCTCTGGGGGCTGTGGCTGAGGCCTGTTTTTGTGCTAGTGTGTATCATGGTGGTTTATACATCTTGTAGGTGCTCCTAGCACAGTAGTATGTTGCTGTGTCCTGTGGCCTCAGGCTGTCCACTCGCAGGTAGAACTCGTCCTTGGAAGGGTCCACAGTGATGGTGGTTCGATTTTGAATGTCAGGGAGATAATGGGTGTTCCCATATCTGTCTATCAATGCCAGCCACACCAGCCCTTTTCCTGGGGGCTGCCTGATCCAATGCCACCAGTCTCCACCAGTAGAGAGCGCAGAATCTGAGACAGCACAAGTCAGACTGAGGGACCCTGAGACTGTCACCTCTCCTAAACCGGACTGCATCATCGTAAACCCCAAGATGGGGCCTGGCAAGAGAGGGAAAATACATTAATGAAAGAGGTAATAAACCAGCAATCAAGGCTGGTTTTCTCAAAGACATACACACAAGGTCCCACTGAGACTGAACTGGAACTGGACACCTAATTCCCTGAAACCAAGCCCAAGTCATTATTTCCCACAGTCAACCCCCAAATACTCACACGTGTGGAAGGCTGAGATGGAAATGCAGAACAATAATAGTTTCATATTTTTCTTTACTGGAGAGACTTCTCTGCCACGAACCACCAGCTCATTTCCTTGGGACAGACTCAGGTTCTGAGATTCTGGAGTTTCTCTTTAAAGAAGAAACCTGAGGGAAGCAATTTGCATGCAGGTTTCACAGAGTATAACACATCAAATGGGGCTGGACCGGGGGAACAGGTGGGTAAATCCAGAATCTCAGCTCCTTGTGGGTGTACCTCTCAATGGGTGAAATTGACTCCAGTGCAAAGGGACAACACAATGCGCATAGGGACAAATTCACTGGAGTTGTGTCCAGGGCCGGTTCCAACTTTTTTGCCGCCCCAGGCCAAAAAAAAGAGCACCGCCCCACCGTAACACCCCCCCCAGCGCCGTGCTTCCAAACCCCCCACCCGCCCAGTGCCACGCCGGGCTGCCGAAACCCCCGCTCCCCCGAGCGTCGCGCCGCCGAAACCTCCCCCCCCCCAAGTGCCGCACTGGCCAACCCCCCGCCCCCCCGAGCACCGCGCCCAGCCCCCAAAACCCCTGGCCCCCCGTGAGTGCCGCGCCACCCAAACCCCCGCGCCCCCCCGAGTGCCGCGCTGGGCCGCCCAAACCCCAAGCGCCGTGCCAACCCCCGCCCCCCCCAGCGCCGCGCCGCCAAAGCCCCCACCCCCCCCCAGTGTCATGCCGCTGAAACAAAAACAAACAAACAAAAAACCTCGAGCGCCGCCCCACCGAACCAAAAGAAACAAAAACACAAAAAACCCTGAGTGTCCCCCGCCATCCCAAGATTGGCCGCCCCTTCCAAGGTGCCGCCCCAAGCACCTGCTTGGTCGTCTGGTGCCTGGAGCCAGCTCTGTTGGGATCGTAGAAGTGTGAAAATGTATCCTCTCTTTTAAGATTAGGTCGGAATTATATCATCTATCTATCTATCTATCTATCTATCTATCTATCTATCTATCTATCTATCTATCTATCTATCTATCTATCTATCTATCCCCATCCACCCCATCTATCTATCTATCTATCCCCATCCACCCCATCTATCTATCTATCTATCTATCTATCTATCTATCTATCTATCTATCTATCTATCTATCTATCTATCTATCTATCTATCTATGCCTCCTACCCCCACTTTAATGTTGGTGTCAGAGTTATCAATTAGGAGCGAGCTACGTTATTGATCCATTGCGTTCCCAGGGCAACCTGGTCACTGAGTGCGGAAACAGACTTTGCAAAGACACTCCGGAATATTTCTGTGTTTGTTTGTTTTGTTGTTGTTGTTTTTTTGTGTGTGTTTGTGTGTGTGTTTGTGTGTGTGTGTGTGTGTTTGTGTGTGTGTGTGTGTGTTTGTGTGTGTGTTTGTTTTTTGGCTACATTTCTGGAAATAATTTTGGAGTCGCTGTGGCTTGGTCTGAGGAGAAGGGTCAGTGCTGCGGAGATGGGATCAGCAGAGCCTCTGTCTCCTAGTACAGCTCTGTGCGGTGTCCATAAGAGGAGATACTTTGGGTCCGTTCTCATTGCTGTGGAGCGAGAACGCCACCCGCAGGAAATCCCTTCCCCAGTCTTTAAAGTGCGGAGGGTTTTGTCTGAGCGCAGACTGGCTTCCCCTCACTGTGTGTCAGTGTCTCTCGCACAGTAATACACGGCGGTGTCCTCGGGCTTCAGACTGGTCATTTGCAGGTAGAAGTTGGCGCTGTCCTTGGAGGCTGTGAATCGCCCCTGGATGGAGGAGGAGTAGTTATTCATGACTGAAGATTGGCGATAGTGGACCAGCCACTCCAGTCCCTTTCCCGGCAGCTGTCTGACCGAATCCATCCACCGGTCGTTAGGAACAAACCCGCTCACGGCGAGTGTCAGCTGGGTGGATTCCCCGGGCTGCTTCCCTTCGGGACCCGATTGGGTCAGAACAATCTGCGAACAGGCCCCTGGCGAGGGGGGGAGGAGGGAGGAGAGAAAACAAGGAACAGGGAAGGAACCAGTCGAATTAAATACATTTTCTATCAATTAAAAAGAGGCAAAGAAATACATAAAAACGTGTTTACAATATAACGAGATTTAGGCCAAAAATATAACATGCTCCTGCATCTCCAATGTGTTCAGGTGGAGAAAATACCCGCAAAGCCACTACAGTGAAAAGTAAGTGAAGCCAAAGTCTCATTTTCCCGGATGTTGGAGAGGAAAATTCTCGGGTGGGTTGGCTGGTAACTGCACAGACACGGGGGCTGTGGATTGTCTCTCCCGGTGCAGCCTGGGCAGAGAGAGGGGCAGATTTAAACAGGAAACCGACACCCCCATTTACATATCCCGCTCCTTATAAAAGAGAGACAAACTCTTCCCTTATGGCCCCGAATCACTTGCACAACGATTGAGAGGGGGAGTCAGGCAGGGCTGCACCTTTCCCTATGCTTGTACAGCGCCTAGCACACTGTGGTGGGATCCTGATTATACTTTGCCTTCAGGGACAAATCTGCACCTTGAATGATCCCAAATCCCTAGATACCAGTTTAGAGCCACTCCAAAAGCTACCGCTTTTGTAAGCTAATAGCTATGAGTAAAACAGAGGAGGGGCTCTGCTCATGGGGGTCTTTGCGGGTGAACGTAGTTGAGGGGGGTATTAGGAGGTAGATACAGAGGGCAGGGGAATAAGCCCTGCTGTGAGGGTCTCTGTGAGGTGGGAATGGCAGTGGGAGGACATGGGGGTAGGGATAAGGTGTCTGTGGGGTGGCAGGTGTGGAGGTGTCAGGCAGAGGTCGGAAACTCGGAAAGTTTTCCCTTTATATCAGTTTTATAATAAGGGGAATGATGAAATGTATGGATGCGTCTGTAGGGCTGGGGGATACAATCGATTCCAAGAAACCAGGGAGAGTATTATTTAAAACTGAGTCTTCTGGGCATTGATTTCTACAGGAATCGGGGTCTGGGCATCTCAGCCAGTGCTAGGCAATATTAGAATCTTGTACCTCTGCTTGAATAAACTCCCAGTAATTGTGTCTGTGAGTGCAAAGGGAGGCAGCGTTGTTCCTGGGATAGGCTAATAGGCTGCGTTAAAACATCTGAGGCCCCTTGGGGGAGCAGAGTGTTTTAGTAGGGGGTGAATGGAGGGGGGAGAGAAGCTCCCTTTTATTAAAAAAATACTATCTGTCTGTGAGGAGTTATATCTAATCACTTGGTTTCAGTATTCAATTAACTGAAAGGAATGGGATTAAATAAAATCCAGGGGTTCCTGGAGTTGTGTCTTTTCTCCCAATTCAGTTTATTGTAGATAGACCTTGAGGGACAAAGTTTTTGTCTCAGCTCAGACAGTCTTTCAGCCATGATTTGGGGGCTTTGGTAACTCAGCCATAGGTTAGGGGTCTGTTACAGGAGTGGGTGGGGGAGGTTCTTTGGCCTCTGATGTGCAGGAGGGCAGACTAGATAACCAGGATGGTCCCTTCTGACTTAGACGTCTGTGAGTCTCCCCTCATGGTGTATTTGTACCTCAGTAATATGGGGCAGTGTCAGGGCCGACACTTCAACTAGTTGCCTAGAGCGGCAGGATTTGGGGGGCAGCATTTTGCCATCCTCGGCAGAAATTCGGCAGCGGGGGGTCCTTCCGCTCCGCGTCTTCAGGGCGCTTTGGCGGTGGGTCCTTCACTCACTCCGGGACCAGCTGTCAAAGTGCCCCGAAGACGCGGAGTGGAAGGACCCCCACCGCCGAATGCTCAGAGGAGCACTGACGCCTAGGGGGGCAAAAACCCTGGCACCGCTCCTGGGTACCGGGCGCCCAGTGGCAGCGCAGATCCCGCCTGTACCGCTGGGAGCAGCAGGAGGAAGGCGATGGCCAGGCTGGGGGTCATGTCTGCAGCTGGCAGCTCGTTCCCCAGGCGGGATGGGAAGCTGAAGCCCAGCGCTGGCTCTGAGCGGCCTGCGGCTGGGCTATGAACAGGGCCCCGGGGAGCTCATTTGCATGGGCCGGGGGGTGGGGAGAATATAACGGGGGGACCTAGGAGGTGTGTGACGCAGCGTCGCGTTGTTAAATATCATGGCAGCTGTAACACGGGAATGTTCCCTTCTGTTATTTCTTCTGCCCGCCGGAGATTTGGAACTATGAAATCACTGACTGGAGGGAGTTATCTAGCTGTCTGTCTGTCCGTCTCTGCCACATCCCCATGGTTGCTGTTGGTGTTAATGGTATAAATTAGGAGCTATTCCTTGTTCATGAAAAACTGGAAAATTGAGATACAGGCAAACTGAGCAAAGATGCTTCAAGAAAAGTTATGTTTTGGGCTGTATTCGTAGAGAGATTTTTGGAGTCAAATTCCTTACTCTGAGGAGATGGGTCGGTGCTGCAGGGCTAGGATAAAAGTCACACGTGATACTCAGGAGCTGGATAGGCGCTTGTGATGATATACCCTGCTGTATGCTGTGAGCGCCGTTAGTGTATTAACCGATACAAGGCTGGGAAGGGGCTGGAGTGACTGGCCAGCTAGTACAGTGAGAAAATTGCCATATGCAATGGCTTTGCAATTCGCAGCTTCCCCAACAGCTCCAATTTCTGTTTACATGGGACCAGCCTGAGACCCGAGGACAAGACCTTGTATTACTGTGCAGAGACCCTGGTGCTGGGAGCACGACTGTCTCCATTGTAACTAACCACAGAGAGCTGGGCCAGTTAAACATGGACATTGTACTTTAACTCCCTACACAATTCCCTCTCCCTGGACATCAGGAATTGGGAGACAGGATGGATCACTCGGTGATTCCCTGTTCTGTTCATTCCCTCTGGGGCACCTGGCATTGGGCACTGTCAGAAGACAGGATACTGGGCTAGATGCACCAGTAAAAGTAACTTAAATGACTTACCAGTATGCGGAGTCCTGAGCAGGGGAGTGGGGCCTCAACCAGCATAGGCCATTTAAATCGAGATTTAAAGGGCCGGGGCTCTGGCCTGTCAGCAGGGCTCTGGCATGGATTTAAAGGGCCCCGGGCTCCAGCGGCTGCTGGGAGCCCCAGGCCCTTTAAATCGCCGGCCTGGGGAAGCAGCCCCCTGCCAGTACGGTCGGCTGTGTACCGGATCTTGCCGGTATGCGGTACCAGACCGTACTGGATTACTTTCACTTCTGGCTAAATGGACCTTTGGTCTGAGCCAGTGTCGCCCTTCTCATATGCTCAAAGGATGTGGCATCATTTACAAAGAGATTTTCATAGATTCCGAGACCAGAAGGAACCCTTGTGATCATCTAGTCTGACCTTCACAATAACAAAAGGCCACCTATGGGAGCTAGGCCCCCGAAAGCTCTGTGAAATCAATAGGAATTGGGCTCCTAACTCCCTTAGTTTCCTAGGAGAATCCCAGCCCAAAAGAAGAGTTAGTCGTTTGAAGCTGGCATTAATCAGACACCCGCAGTGAAAAGCAACTATGCAGGAGCAGATTATTTGAGAAGGAAAGTGCACAAAATGAAGTAACTATGGCTGGGATTCTCAAAGGGACTAGGGGAGTTAGGTGCTCAAATCATGTTGAAATTGGTGGGGAGACAGAGTCCTAAACACCGTTTAACCTTTTTTAAAGGCAGGAAACCTACCGCTATACTTCCACCACAATCTTATAGGAAAATTTTATCTTTAACACCTCGTTGACCAAGACATTGCCTTGTTCTCTAGCCAATAAATAAAAATAAAATGAAAATAGAACTAAAAATAAATAAATAAATAAATAAAAGTTCTCCTTCAAGGTTTTATCCAATGCCCTCTAAACTTAAGAGGAGTATTTGTGTTGATTGCAATAAAGCTTGGGTCAAGCCCTAGAACCTTGTCTAGAAATTGGAGAGCGTAGAAGGCAACTCGTAATTTCTCCCTTCAGCAGAAGTTTATTCAGGAGCCCAGCACACTTTGTTAGGTGCTGCACAGACACAGTCCCCTCTGAGCCTCAGTTACAGTCATCTTGCTGATCAAAGAGAGATGTTCGTACAGCTTATAGAAAGGAAAATATGTAAATTATGGTGTCAGCTTCCTGTTTAAATCTGTGCCTCTCTCTGCCCAGGCTGCACCCAGAGAGACAATCCGCAGCCCCTGGGTCTGGGCTGTTACCAGCCTTTCGCCCTAAGAACTTTCCCCGCCAATGCCAGCGACAATGAGATTTTGTCTCCTTTTAACTTTCACTGTGGCGGCTCTGGAAGGTATTGTTTCCACTGAGTCATTGGCAGAGCTACACGACCATTATATTATTGTTGGTTTTATACCAATATTTGTAACATGTCTTTATTCCCAGGTGTCCGGTCCCAGGGGCAGCTGGTAGAATCCGGAGGGGATGTGAAAAAGCCCGGAGACTCTCTCTGCCTCTCCTGCAAAGCCTCCGGGTTCACCTTCAGCAGCTACTACATGGATTGGATCCGACAGGCTCCTGGGAAGGGGCTGGAGTGGGTGGCTGAGATTAGCTCAGGTGGATCGAGCCAGTGGTATTCCCCGGCTGTTCAAGGGTGATTCACCATCTCCAGGGACAATCCCAACAACCTGCTGTATCTGCAAATGACTGGCCTGAAGCCCGAGGACACCGCCCGGTATCACTGTGCCAGACGCGCAGTGAGAAGACTCCTGGTGCTAATACAAAAATCAGAGCAGAAGAAATCCCACTTGGGGGCAGCAGGGACACAAAAAGCGTAGTCTTGGGCCACAATCGTGAGAAAGAACAAAACTCCCAACAACCCCAAAACAGTCTCCCGTCACATTTTCACTGCACAGCTCCAGAGGGGGATGCAACCCCCTGCAGTTCAAAGGAGAGACCTTCTCTGAGCGCTACCAGCTCTCCTCAAACCAGAAGCCTCACTGAGACGAATGTGAGACTTCCAGTGAGTAAAGAAAGCAGCACATGGGTCCTTATCCACGTCTGAACTTCCCACAACACATTTCCCTCTGCCAGGGCCGGTGCAAGGATATTTTGTGCCCTAGGTGAAAGTTCCACCTTGCGCCCCGCCCTCTCCTTCCCCTCCCCCCAGAGCATCACTTATTATAAACTTTCAAAAATGAATACTGCATAATGTGATTTAACAAGAAACAGGGAAAGGACCACTTGGAGTTCCTCTTCCCCCAAAATATCCCCCCAAGCCCTTACATCCCCTTTCCTGGGGAGGCTTGAGAATAATATCCTCATCAATTGGTTACAAAGTGATCAAAGACCCAAACCCCTGAGTCTTTGGACAATGGAAAAATCAGTCAGGTTCTTAAAAGAAGGATTTTATTAAAAAGAAAAGGTAAACATCATCTCTGTAAATCAGGATGGGAAATAACTTTACAGGGTAATCAGATTCAAAGAGCCCAGAGGATCCCCCTCTAGCCTGAGTTCAAAGTTACAGCAAAACAGGGAAACCTCCCTCTAGCAAAGGAACATTCACAAGTTGAGAAAACAAAGATAAACTAACACGCCTTGCCTGGCTGTACTTACAAGTTGAAATATGAGAGACTTGTTCAGAAGATTTGGAGAGCATGGATTGATGTCTGGTCCCTCTTAGTCCCAAGAGTGAACAATACCAAAACAAAGAGCACAAAAAGCCTTCCCCTCTCCCAAGATTTGAAAGTATCTTGTCCCCTTATTGGTCCTTTGGGTCAGGTGTCAGCCAGGTTACCTGAGCTTCTTAACCCTTTACAGGTAAAAGGATTTTGGTGCCTCTGGCCAGGAGGGATTTTAGAGTATTGTACACAGGAGGGTTGTTACCCATCCCTTTCTAGTTATGACAAAGAGATCAAGATGACTTTTCCTTAAAATTAAGCACTGTTGATTGTAATCGGAAATACACCCTTTTTAGACATGTATACTTCCTTCCTTCATTCTTTCATATCAAAATCTACTACATTTTATTCTACCTTTAGAATATCCAATTATTGTTATTAATAACATTTATAAAATTAGAATGGCGGATACTCCGTCATACAACAACAACTGACAATATCCATATGACAAATTTCAGCAATGTACACACGCATATTCGCACATGATAAACATATATACTCAAATACTTAACATACACACACAATTGACACAAAGTATTAGCAAAATGATGCAGCAGCAATTGCCAGAGTCTTAGATCTGAAACGACTCAACAAAAATAGTTAGCCTCAGTCAACAACCTCCAAAAACTAGTAAACTAGCATTATAAACAGCCTGTCAGAACGGGTAACGGCTGCACGCGATGAGAAAAATGACATCATTGCCACTTTGTACCATAGTGAAGAAGTACGCTTGTGCCCGCAACGCAGAGTTGGCATAAGGAGGGTTACCATATTTGGATACAATGTGATTGTCAGAGAGGCAGGATTTGGCCTATGAAACAATAACTGTATTAAGATGCGGCCTGTAAAAAAGTTTGAGAAACATTGACTTAAATTTCTTTGGTGACATGATGTAATATTCAGTATTGCCAACCTCAAACATTCAGAACTCATGAGTTGGGCCCCCACAAAATCACTCAATATCTCACCTATCAGTCCTCATCCTCAAAGGAAAACCTGCAAAACACTTTTCAAGAGATGAGCCTGGGAGCTTGAATTCAAAACGTTGCTAGACATTAAAAATCATGATCTTCATAAAGATAGTGGATTTATGGTTAATTACAACAACTTGCAACCCACTAATCTCCCCTTTTGTCCTGGTATTACAAGGGAGTTAATGGGCTACTTCACCTTGAGTGGTCCCCTTGAATATGTGCTAACTACTTGTGCTAAACTATCTGTTAGATCTAGTGTTTAGCTGTGACACTGTTAGTACCTTTTCAGACCTGAAGAAGAACTCTGTGTAGCTCGAAAACTTGTCCCTCTCACTAACAGAAGTTGGTCCAGTAAAAGATCTCACCTCATCCACTTTGGGTACGTCTATACTTACCCGCTGGTTCGGCGGCAAGGAATCGATCTTCTGGAATCGATTTATCGCGTCTTGTCTAGACGCGATAAATCGATCCCGGAAGTGCTCGCCGTCGACGCCGGTAATCCTGCTCCGCGAGAGGAGTAGGCGGAGTCGACGGGGGAGCCTGCCTGCCACGTTTGGACCTGTGGTAAGTACCTTTAAGTTCGAACTAAGATACTTCGACTTCAGCTACGTTATTCACGTAGTGTGGACCAGCCCTTTGTCTCTTTTAAATAATGTGACAGCACAAGGAATTGTATAAAATCATGTGTCCCTGTAGCTAAATCCCATCACCCTGGTGCCTTTAAAGTGTTCATAGTAATAAGTTCAATAACAGATTTGCAGACCTTTGACATCTCTACTTAAAAATGACCTGACAACTTTCCAACAACTGATGAAAAGTGCTTTTTTGAAATGTTCTTTATAAAATAGGCCCCCCCCATATGATTTCATATTGTAAAGTTTGTCTTTAAGTTTAAACTAATATTTACTGAAACTTCTGTTTCTATTTGACATTGACTCTGCTTATGCATAATATGTGTTTCTTACTTTACGAATCATTTCCTTATCTGGGAAGTGTGAAACCAACTATCTTGGCATGATTTTCCTAGTTCTGTGGCTGTGTTTTATAATCAGTTGAATTACTTTTTAAAATGTTAGCTACATTAATTTCTTTGTATGCTGTGGCTTTCTGAACAGTTTAAAGAGCAGGATACATCATTGCAGCTGGAATTGTTTTCTTGATTTAAACACTGCAAATTAAAAAAGTTGGGGCATATTTTTGAAAGTTAGGTTAATGCAAATATCAAGTATTTAATCATGTAACTTTTTAAATAGGTTGTTTTCTCATAGATATCCCAGATTAATCCATACAGGGAAATACAACTAGAAAGTCCAAGGTTTTTTTTGAGCTGTGGAGGCTTGGTCTGTGCGACATGAGGGGAAGGGGACCCCGAGTGGCTGCAACTTACAACTCCCAGGTTCAGGTAATCAGCTGTAAGGGTCGGCGCCACGAAGGTTTCCTGCCAAGCCAGCCAGACGGCGATGGTCAGGAACATTTCCCGGGAACCCCACTCTGCCTGGTGGCCACAGTCCACAGCAGCATCCCTTGAAGTCCTGCGCCGCCTCCCGCTGCCGCTTCCAGGGCAGGAGCCAATGCCGGGCCCCAGTGATCTGTGGGGGACAGAGGCGATGGGCGGCATCCGAGCGCACCGCCGCCTCCTCCCCGGGCTCCAACTTTCCCGGCTCCCTGAACTGCGGGGCCCGAAGCAACTTCCCACCCCCCCCAGCTCCGGCTGCTGCAGCACGGGGGAAGTGCCCAGCCGGGGGTGCACGGGCTGGAGAGGGTGGGAGCTGGGAAAGTTGGAGCCCAGGGAGGAGGCGGCGGCGCACTCGGATGCTGCCCGTCGCCTCTGTCCCCTGCAGATCACCGGGGCCCAGCGTTGGCTCCTGCCCTGGGAGTGGCAGCGGGAGGCGGCGCAGGACTAGGAGGGGTGCTGCTGTGGACCATGTAAAAAAAAATTTTTGGGCACCGCGTTTTGGCGCCCCCAAATCTTGGTGCTCTAGGCGGCCGCCTAGTTGGCCTAGTGGTTACACCAGCCCTGGTGAGACCCACTCCAGCCCCTTCCCGGGAGCCTGTCGGACCCAGTTCATACTGTGGTTGCTGAAGGTGAACCCAGAGGCTTTGCAGGAGAGGCGGAGAGAGTCTCCAGGCTTTTTCACATCCCCTCCGGACTCCACCAGCTGCACCTGGGACTGGGCACCTGGGAATAGA
The DNA here is from genome assembly GCF_028017835.1 of Emys orbicularis. Taxonomy (NCBI): domain Eukaryota; kingdom Metazoa; phylum Chordata; order Testudines; family Emydidae; genus Emys; species Emys orbicularis. Next base: position 50,579,647 of record NC_088694.1, read on the forward strand.
ACCATATCATACATCACATTAGTATTCAGAGCAGTAACAGACTGTTCCCCTGCCACGCCAATGGGTGTGAGGGGAGAAAATATCTTCCAGAGCCACTGCAAGGAATACTACATGGAGCCATGAAATGGCTGAGCCATTACAAACATTGAATCTATCTCCCCTTGTAAGTATTCTCACACTTCTTATCAAACTGTCTGTACTGGGCTAGCTTGATTATCACTTCAAAAGTTTTTTTCTCTTACTTAATTGGCCTCTCAGAGTTGGTAAGACAACTCCCACCTGTTCATGCTCTCTGTATGTGTGTATATATATCTCCTCAATATATGTTCCACTCTATATGCATCCGAAGAAGTGGGCTGTAGCCCACAAAAGCTTATGCTCTAATAAATTTGTTAGTCTCTAAGGGCAGGTCTACACTTACTTCCTGGTCTGGCCGTAAGCAATCGATCTTCTGGGATCAATTTATCGCGTCTTGTCTAGACGCGATAAATCGATCCCGGATCGATCCCGGAAGTGCTCGCCGTCGACGCCGGTACTCCAGCTCGGCGAGAGGAGTACGCGGCATCGACGGGGGAGCCTGCCTGCCGCGTCTGGACCCGTGGTAAGTTCGAACTAAGGTACTTCAAATTCAGCTACATTATTAACATAGCTGAATGTGCGTACCTTAGTTCGAAGTGGGGGGTTAGTGTGGACCAGGCCTAAGGTGCCACAAGTACTCCTGTTCTTTTTGCGGATACAGACTAACACGGCTGCTACTCTGAAACCTGTCATTATGCAAGGCACTGCATTTAGCCGTATGGAGTGGAAATCCATCAACTTCATGAAAAAACTCGTACAGATACAGACAGACATCTTCCTTTCTAAATGCAAGCAGATGGACATCATACCAAAAGGACTAAAGGTAAAAAATCCATTACAATCTACATATCACACAGACTATGCTGAGAGACTGTGTCACACACTCTTAAAGAAACTGCGAAACAATCTGATCAACATCCTATACAGCAAACAGGGAAAGATTAAGACTGAGCTCTCAAAACTGGATACTCTCATAAAAAACCAACCTTCCACACAAACTTCCTCATGGATAGACTTTACAAAAACTAGACAAGCCATTTACAAGACAAACTTTGCCTCTCTACAAAGGAAAAAGGACACTAAACTATCTAAACTGCTACATGCCACAAGGAGCCACAACAGTAGTTCCCTTAACCCACCCAGCAATATTGTTAATCTTTCCAGCTATACTCTTAGCCCAGCAGAAGAGTCTGTCCTATCTCGGGGCCTCTCCTTTTGTCCCTCCAAACCCACGAACATGATACAGTTCTGCGGTGACCTAGAATCCTACTTTCGACGTCTCCGACTCAAAGAATATTTCCAACATACCTCTGAACAGCATACTAACCCACAGAATCCCCCCTACCAGCACTACAAAAAAAAAGGATTCTGCGTGGACTCCTCCGGATGGTCGAAACAACAGACTGGATTTCTACATAGATTGCTTCCGTCAATGTGCAAAGGCTGAAATTGTGGAAAAGCAACATCACTTGCCCCATAACCTCAGCCATGCTGAACACAACGCCATCTACAGCCTCAGAAACAACCCTGACATCATAATCAAAAAGGCCGACAAAGAAGGTGCTGTCGTCATCATGAATAAATTGGAATATGACCAAGAGGCTGCTAGACAGCTCTCTAACACCACATTCTACAGGCCATTATCCTCTGATCCCACTGAGGATTACCTAAAGAAACTACACCATCTGCTAAAAAAACTCCCTGACAAAGCACAGGAACAAATCTGTACAGACACATGCCTAGAACCCCGACCAGGGGTATTCTATTTGCTACCCAAGATCCATAAACCTGGAAATCCCGGATGCCCCATCATCTCAGGCATTGGCACCCTAACATCAGGCTTATCTGGTTATGTGGACTATCTCCTCAGACCCTATGCTACCAGCACTCCCAGCAAGCTTCGAGACACCACTGACTTCCTGAGGAAACTACAATCCATCGGTGATCTTCCAGAAAACACCATCCTGGCCACTATGGACGTAGAAGCCCTCTACACCAATATTCCACACAAAGATGGACTACAAGCTATCAGGAACAGTATCCCCGATAATGTCACAGCTAACCTGGTGGCTGAACTTTGTGACTTTGTCCTCACCCACAACTATTTCACATTTGGGGACAATATATACCTTCAAGTCAGCGGCACTGCTATGGGTACTCGCATGGCCCCACAGTATGCCAACATTTTTATGGCTGACTTAGAACAACGCTTCCTTAGCTCTCGTCCCCTAACGCCCCTACTCTACTTGCGCTACATTGATGACATCTTCATCATCTGGACCCATGGAAAAGAAGCCCTTGAGGAATTCCACCATGATTTCAATAATTTCCATCCCACCATCACTACTGTGCTAATAAGCGATGGTCACATAAATACCACCCTATACCGGAAACCTACTGACCGCTACACTTACCTACATGCCTCCAGCTTCCATCCAGGACACACCACACGATCCATTGTCTACAGCCAAGCTCTAAGATATAACCGCATTTGCTCCAATCCCTCAGATAGAGACAAGCACCTACAAGATCTCTATCAAGCATTCTTAAAACTACAATACCCACCTGCTGAAGTGAAAAAACAGATTGACAGAGCCAGACGAGTACCCAGAAGTCACCTCCTACAAGACAGGCCCAACAAAGAAAATAACAGAACACCATTAGCTGTCACCTTCAGCCCCCAACTAAAACCTCTCCAGCGCATCATCAGAGATCTACAACCTATCCTGAAAGATGATCCTTTACTCTCACAGAGCTTGGGAGACAGACCTGTCCTCGCTTACAGACAACCCCCCAACCTAAAGCAAATACTCACCAGCAACCACACATCACTGAACAAAAACACTGACCCAGGAACCTATCCTTGTAACAAAGCCCGATGCCAACTCTGTGCACATATCTATTCAAGTGACATCATCATAGGACCTAATCACATCAGCCATACCATCAGGGGCTCGTTCACCTGCACATCTACCAATGTGATATATGCCATCATGTGCCAGCAATGCCCCTCTGCCATGTACATTGGCCAAACCGGACAGTCTCTACGCAAAAGAATTAATGGACACAAATCTGACATCAGGAATCATAATACTCAAAAACCAGTGGGAGAACACTTTAACCTGTCTGGCCATTCAATGACAGACCTGCGGGTGGCTATCTTACAACAGAAAAACTTCAAAAACAGACTCCAACGAGAGACTGCTGAGCTGGAATTGATATGCAAACTAGATACAATCAACTCAGGATTGAATAAGGACTGGGAATGGCTGAGCCATTACAAACATTGAATCTATCTCCCCTTGTAAGTATTCTCATACTTCTTATCAAACTGTCTGTACTGGGCTAGCTTGATTATCACTTCAAAAGTTTTTTTTCCACTTACTTAATTGGCCTCTCAGAGTTGGTAAGACAACTCCCACCTGTTCATGCTCTCTGTATGTGTGTATATATATCTCCTCAATATATGTTCCACTCTATATGCATCCGAAGAAGTGGGCTGTAGCCCACAAAAGCTTATGCTCTAATAAATTTGTTAGTCTCTAAGGTGCCACAAGTACTCCTGTTCTTTTTACATGGAGCCAAAATCTCATTTTTCCTGGTGCTGGAGGGGAAAGTTCTCAGGGGGTTGGCTGGTTGACATTGGGTTACTCGAATGTAATACCCCGGGGATATGGGAAAACAAATGCACTAACCGAAGCTATGAACATGGGCACTCTCCTTTGGTGAAATGTGTAGCTGAACTGTGATTTACAAAACCCCGAAGGAGTGCTGGGTTCTCACTTCCCAATCATTTCACAGATTTTGTTTGTGACCAAATCCTGGCTTTGAACATCCCGGCCTTATGTATGGGAGGAGGAGAAAATCCTCTCGAGTGTTTCTGGGTCCACTTTATATGAAACATTTCTCCCAGTATTACATTTTGCTGGCCCCATGTGGTTACGGACTTGCTTTAGCTTGATGTAATTTTGAAGAGGTTTTTTACTCTTGTCAGCCAGAATATATCCATCGATGTTTCTTTGCAGGGCTGGCTCTAGCATTTTTGCCGCCCCAAGCAGCGCAAAAAAAAAAAAAAAAAAAGCCATGATCGGGATCGGCGGCACCTCTACCGCTGCTTCATTCTACAGCGGCAATTCGGCGGCAGGTCCTTCACTCTCAGAGGGAGTGACGGCCCTGCCGCCGAATTGCCGCTGAAGGGCCGGATGTGCCGCCCCCCTCTTCATTGGCTGCCACAAGCACCTGCTTGCTGGGCTGGTGCCTGGAGCCGGCCCTGTTTCTTTGAAGGCTGATTTAGATTTTAAAAGTGACTCTGGGGATTTTTATTAAACCCTGGAAAATCTCTCTCCCTTTCTCTTTCTAAACACACATTTTCTCTTTCCCTTTCCCTCTTGTTTATGTGTCTGTCACCTCTGTAATCTGGCAGGTTAGGATCCCAGACCCATCCTTGTTATGGTAGTAGAGGAAGAAGGTTTTATCTGAACCTGTAGAAGGGGTGTGGTGCAGGAGCTCGGACTAGATGTTCATTTCTAGGTTTAGAACGTGTGACTCAAAGAAGTCCTGTTCAGTTTGCTCTGTGTGTACAGACGTCTTTCTCTGTGCTGTCTGAATTAACAGACAAGCAAAGCAATTACAGACGTAGCTAACAATGAGAACTTGCCTAGCAGTTGGCCACTTAGGTGAATTTCAAAGCCAATTAATGGAGCTGGAAGCCCAAATTGTGCATCTAACTCCCTTAGCAAGTTTGGAAAATCTTCTTAGTCTTTAGCCAGTGAAAACTTCTCTTGGTGCTGTGCCTGGGAGTTTTTGCACTGCTGAGCTCATGACAATGGTGATGAATGGAGAGAGATAGATTTGGGGCTGCAGAAAGGGGGGAGGTAGTTTGGAAAGTGTCTGCAGGATCTCAGGCTTTAAGCAGAAGGCTGGATTTACAGGATTTTGTTTCAAATGCACAAAGAGGGACTAGATGGGCTTATGGTTCAAGCCCCGGAGCCAGGGCTGGTCTGCACACAAACGTACAGCGAAATAACGACATCCTCTGTTGAATTCACACCTTCCAAAAGTGCAGTAAGGTTGAAGCGGGACACACTTTGAATTGGGAATGTGGGATCCAGTGGCGAAGCCAGGTTTTAGCAGCAGGGGGAGCGAACACATAAAAAAAGGTGCCACCCCCCGCAAAGAAAAAAGAAAAAAAAAAAAGAAAAAGAAAAAGCCCGACTGACCCCCTGCCGAAGTACCGCTGAAGCCCCGGAGCGGATCTGGAGCGGGGCTTTTGAGGCAAGCTGGGCTCTGCTTGGCCCATGACTTTGCAGCTATTCCTCAGCCTCACTGGTGAGCTGGGAACATAGGAGCTCATTAGTGACCCCAGCTGGGTGTAATGGGGCTTCATTAGAAAAACTGAGCCCAGCTGTGGTGGTGAAGGAGGGTGAGCATTGCTTCACTAGAGCTGGGAGCTCAGTAGTGGGAGAGTGAGCTCGAAGGCCATGAAGAGTGGAAGTCTAGTTTAAGTGGCACTTGGACTCCCAGTGGGAAAACCCTAGGGACTGAACTGAAGTGAAGCCCAGGAGATAGGAAGGTCCTTTGGTTCAGAGCTGCCCCCTGGGACTGAACAGCAGTGGGACTTGGGCTGAGGCCCAGTGGGAGAACCTGGAGAAGACGTTGTCTGGGACTGGCCCTTGCAGCTGAGAATGGACCACCAGATGGGTGTAAAAGGAAAAGTCCCCTGTCATTCCCCATCTGGGCAGGTGGGGCTGCCCTAGAGGTAAGGATGCACGTGTAGAGGAGAATTATGTGCTTGTTAGTGGGATCTGCAAAAGCCAGCACTCTGAGTGGGGAGCTGCCTCACCTACCCCCTAGGAAATGCTGATGAGGGTTTAGGTCCTAAATCCCACCTCTTAAAGGGAGTTAGGTGCTTAACTCCAGTTGGGATTCACAGCTCTTCTGGAGTTAGGTGCCTCAACTGTTACTTAAAAAGACCCCCCAAATGCCTGGTGCCAGAGAAGGAGTTAGTGGTGCTTCTGTTAACTCTTATCCTAGTGATTAGAGCACTTGCCTAAGACATGATAGAGCCAGGTTTATTTCCCCTCTCTGCCTGATGTGGGGGCAGGCATTTGAGCCCACATTTTCCACTGTCCAGCTGAGTGTCACATTGGGGGGCATACCCTCCATTCTCTTTCAGGCCTAATGAGTATGAATGTATTCACTGTGGAACAGCTTCAGCAGGAGAGATTGAAAGACCCTCCCCAAAGTAGCCCATAGCCAGTTTTGCTGCTGTGACAGATGACTGTCACAGGAGCTTAATTCATATTTAGAAAAGTGACTTAGGAGCCAGAAAAAATCTACTTACCATAAGGTTTGAATGAGTTAGGAACCTAAGATGTTGTAGGGGAAATTACACATGGTCTGTTTATATGGGCAAATGCTCTCTGGGGTGACTAAAGGCTCCAGTGTTAGCAGGACACCTGGGTTCTCTCACTGGATGCTTTTTGAATTGGTCTAGATGTGGCTTGTGTCACTGTGTGTGCCTAGCACAGTAATACATGGCTGTGTCATCGGTTCGCAGGCTGCTCAGCTGTAGATAGGCCGTGCTTATGGAGTTGTCCCTGGTGATGGTGAATCGCCCCTGGAAGGCCTGGGTATAGACTGTGCCACCAGTACTGGGATAGATAAGTCCTATCCACTCCAGTCCTTTCCCAGGAGTTTGCCGTAGCCAGTTAATGGTACAGCTGGTAAAGGTGTAGCCGGAGGGTTTACATGTCACCCTCACAGACTCTCCAGGCTTTTTGTTTTCTGCCCCAGACTGGGTCAGCTGGATTTGGGAGCTGACACCTGATAATAAATAACCATAAAAACACAGTTAATAGCATTCTTTTCTTCCTCTTCTCAGGTTTATCCAAGTCCTTCTGTTTCCCTCCTCCCAACAGTACCTGATCTGCTTGTATGTAATAACAAATTTATTTGCACCACACTCCTGGGAAGTACAGTTATCCCCATTTTTCAGAGGCGAAACTGAAGCATAGACTCGGCCTGAGATTTTTCAATGCTGTCTAAGGGATTTTGACACTTTTTCCCATTAGAGATTAATGAGAATTGGGTATCAAAATCCTCTATGTGGCTTTAAAATTCCATCCTATCTGATTTGTTCAGAACTCTAGAAATTAGAATCCAGAATTCCTGAATCCATCTTCTCTGTCTTAGCCTTAAAACCATCTTTCCTGTCCTAGCCCAGCCGTCCTAACCAGACACCTGTAGGTTCCTTCCACTCACCTGTGAAAGCTGCCAAAATGAAAAAGACCCCCAGACAGATCATTTTCATTCTCCGCAACAACCTGGTGGGTCCTTCCTCTGCTGGCAGCTCTTCGGTGAGGGTCGCCTGCTCGCCTTTATCACTCAGTTTTCCTACTTCATTTGCATGTGGGCGTTGATAAATGATCTGACTAAACCTCAGATTCACCTGCCTTTACGGATAACTGACCTCAGAGTTCACAGGGACACAGTCATGGAGGATGCTGGAGCAAGTTAATTCAATTTCGTCCCCAATCCAGGAAAACACTAAAGCCACTTTGACATGGGGGGAGGTTTACGGAGTACTGGTAAACTCATGTGTTAAGGTGCCCAATATTGGGAAATCGAAATGTAACAGCCAGTTGGATATGAAACTGAAATAACACAAAATGAATGAATGTATAAACACTAGTGCTCTTCACGGGTGAAATACGTATGTGAGCTGTGATTTCTTAAAAAAAACCCAAGGAGCGCTGGGTACTCAATTAATGTCGATTTGAAAGAGATTTGGGTGGGCAAACCCTCACTTTGTCCTCAGCACATAAAGCTGGAATTTTCAATGATTCCTTGGGATTGTTCCCAGGTTCAGTCTTTGGGAAGAAATGTTTCATAATTGAACATTTGCTGCCCCCATGGGTCTGTCTCTTTGATAAACATAGAAACTATTCCCCCCTCTTCTTCCTTTAGAGTTCTGTAACATAGTGATTATTGCCTCCTGTAAGCCATGGGGATGTGTGTGTGTGTGGGGGGGGGCGAGGTTCCTTTGACGGCTGATTTGGTTCTAGAACTGTTTCCAGGGGTTTTTACTGAACTGCAAAAAAGTCCATCCATCTGCCTATTCACAAGAAATCTCTCTCTGAAGCCCCTTTCGCTACTGTTATCTGGAAGCTTGGTACACTAAGAAGGAAGGGTGTGAAGTCAAAGGGAAGGTTTGATAGGGACAGTCAGTGAGCAGGTGTTATGGCGCTATAGGTACATGTTATCCGCAAACAGGAGGTGAGACTAGATGCTTGTAATGTCCTGATCTGGCCCTCAGTTGTATGAATCAAGGGAGTCCTCTTCAATGTACTAAGTACGTAGGAATGTCTCTGTGTGTCCTATGAATTAACAGGAAAAAAAAGATAAAGCAATGTCAAGCATTACCAAGAATATTGCTTGTCTTGTAGTTCGCCACTCAGGCTAAGAATTTCAAAAATCCTCATTAGACTGATCCCCCACATGGTAAGGCAACTCCCATCTTTTCATGTACTATGTATATATACCTGCTACTGTGTTTTTCCATTCCATGCATCCAATGAAGTGGCTTTTAGCCCACGGAAGTTTATGCCCAAATAAATTTGTTAGTCTCTTAGGTGCCACAAGGACTCCTCGTTGTTAAAGCTACCAAAGTGAACTGGAATCCCAAATTGTGCATCACACTCCTTTAGGCAGCTTGGGGAGGAGGGGGGAAATCTCATTATTAATCCTGAGCAAGTAACAGCCTTTCTCTGTGCTGCCCTCAGGATTTTTGCATGGCTGTGTGTGGATTTCTTCTCTCTGTCTCTCTCGCACAGTAAAACAGGGTGGTGTCTTCAAGCTGCTTGAAGGGTTAAAATCCATGTGCATTTTATATAACAACCTGGTATATGGATTGTGCCAGCTCTTTCTCAGACCCAAAGTCCAGAGTTTGGTCTGGAGACCAGAGGCCTAGCTAATAGTGATCAGCTAAGAGAAAGCTGGGGTAAACAAGATAACATTGCCTTTGCTAAGATAAGCTTGGTCAGTAGAAATGCCAGATGTTGAACCAATAACTGAATAATTATGTTTCATCCAATGTTTCAAATTGAACAAAGGATCCCTGTTCCTATTGTGTTTCTCCTGAAGGGAAAACAGTCTTCCCACAGATCCAACCTTGAGTTTATGAAAAATTGGCACATGTCACTATAATGATATGGCATCCTTCCACCTCCCTTCCAAGGGACCAATGCCCTGCCTTAAGACATAAAGGAGACAATTTCTATTTCCATATGCTTTCACTGTTTCTTTGCTTTAACCCCTAGGAATGTACCTGTTGGACAATCAAAGGAGTTGCTCCATTCCTATGGACCCCAAATCAGAATTCAACATATATATTTTATACTAATAACATTTTATCAAAGTATTATTTAAATGTTAACTTGCTAATTTGAGACCATGGGGGAAGACATTATGTAACCTTTTAACCATTGGCTACTGTGCTATCTTGTCTTGCTGCAAAACCTATCCCGGGGTGTGGAACTGCCTACACCATCACTTTCCCCCGCCCATGGAAAATCTATATATTCTATTGTAATCAATTGATTGACAGTGTCTCTGAGCCTAATAAGCCAGGTGACACTCCGCCAGCGCTGTGTGTAATAAACTCCTATGCTTGACCTCTACATGGTGTGGATTTATGTCCTTCACTGCTCATTTGCAAATACAGCAGGTTGATGGGATTGTTGTGGGATTGATTTAGTTGGTGTTGGTCCTGCTTTGAGCAGGGGATTAGACTAGATGACCTCCTGAGGTCTCTTCCAACCCTGATATTCTATGATTGTCCCTGGAGATGGTTAAGTGCCCTTTCATGGAGTCTGTGTAATTAATTTCTCCTGAATCATATCTAATTCAGGCTACCCACTTCAGCCCTTTCCTGGGAGCCTGTCTTGCCCAGCTCATCCAGGAGCTGCTGAAACTGAATCCAGAGACTTTGCAAGAGAGTTTTAGGGACTCTCATGGATTTTTTGACTCCACCATCTGACTCCACCAGCTCCACATCACACTGGACACCTGTGAACACAAAACATGCCAGTAATGTACCCAGTGCATACATTCAATATATAAGTTAAGTGATTATTGATATAACTCTAGGGAACAGGAACACACCTGAGAGAGCAGAGAGCAAGAGAAGAAATCTCCATAAGGAGAACATGATGATGAACAAAGAGAACTAGACCCAGGGGCAGAAGAAAGGGGGGTAGTTTAGAAAGTGTCTCTAGGGGCCTTGGCTTCAAACAGAAGGCTTCCTCCCTGAATTTGCATGGCTTGTTTGTGGTGTATAAAGAGCAACTGGATGGGCTTGTGGTTAAATCACTGGACTGGGGGCTGGTCTACACATACACTTGCAGAAAAAAACAAATTGTTTAATTTACACCTTTACAAACTAAAGCTTAAAATAGAACACCTGGACTAAAGGAATCCACACAGAGCCTGGCACTTCAACCTCGAAGGGTTAACAGCAGTGCTGTGATATGGGTGAAAGTTCCTGGCACAGGTATCATTTTCAAAGGGAAGTCACTTGGGAGCATAGAATCAGCTAGGCCAAGAGTCTCAAACTGGTAACATTCTCTGGCCTGTGTTATGCAGGAGTCCAGACTATGCACTTAAATCTCTGACTCTAAGAAAGTGACCTAAAGGAGTTAGGGACACTGATTTCATTTTTTTTTCTATTTTAGTGCAATTTGGACACCTAAATATCAGGTCATCTGCCAATCCCAGCCTATATTTATTGGGGCCTGGGTATTAAAAATATTGAGGCAAATAAAGAAGCAGATAGGTGCCTAGGTGCTCTTAAACATCCTGCTAAGTACCTAACTTCTATTGAAATCTATGAGGGTTAGGCACCCATTGCAGGGTTTCATGGCTAGGATAAATTCGTGTTTGAGGTGCTGCTGTGCTGGGTTGATGGGGTTTGTGTAACTATCCAGATGGAAAAAGTGGATTCAGCCCTTGAGGCTGAGCTCAGAATGGTGGATTTCCACCTGTCGTGTCACTGATAGAAAAGGTTTCAGGCTCATATTGTTACAATAGCACCAAGAGGATCCAGCTGAGTTTAAGGCCTCTTGCTTGTGAGACCGTTCTGTGCACAAAGCTCTAACAGCCTAGGGCTGAGATTGTTTTCAAAGCCTCCTAAGGGATTTGGATGCCCAAATTAATAAGTATTGAAAATCCAGATCCTTTATTGGGCTTTGAAAATCCCAACCTCAATAAGGAAAGGAGAGCAGGGAGAAATAGAGGCACAGCTCATGGAAGGGACTTGCCCAACAACAGGTGAGTGACCGACCCAGGAAAAAATCTCTGTCTCATGATTCCCAATCCAGTCGCGTAACCACTAGTGCACACAGTGGAGTTTCAAAGAGCCAACTGCTTTATAGTACAGTTAAGTGAGTTCAATTTATAACATTTGCATTTCCTTGTGTATTTGGGGTGGGGGGGGGGGATGGTGTTCCACAGAGTATTTAATATTCATTCAAAAGAAAAAGAATTTAGAATTCAGATTGTTCTTGTGATGTGGTGTTCTCATGTGACATACAATCACAGGATCCTGGAAAATGACCAGTTGTTTTTCTTTTGCACATAGCGCACTGATAGCCAAAGCTTTTCTAGTGCTTTAGTCAGTGCAGCTCTAGGATGTCCCTCTGGGTATTGGCTTTGGTGTCTACCACCGTCCCCACCTCTGCACAGTGATACAAATCCAGACAGAAACATGCAGCTGGGCAAACTGCTGTGTAACTCTTGGCCAGTCTTCCTCTTTCCTTTCCAGTGTCAGCTTCTGAATGTGCAACAAGGAAATTGGGCAGAACACAGTTTAGCCAGCACATCCCTCGGCCCACACCGCTTCCCGCCGCCCCCATTGGCCTGGGACGGTGAACCTCGGCCAGTGGGAGTCGCGATCGGCCGAACCTGTGGACGCAGCAGGTAAACAAACTGAGCCGCGTGCCAAAGGTTGCTAAAGGTTGCCGACCCCTGCTCTATCCCTTTTTTAATGATTCCTAACATCTTGTTTGCTTTTTTGACTGCTGCTGCGCACTGCGTGGACGTCTTCAGAGAACTATCCACGATGACTCCAAGATCTTTTTCCTTATTCGTTGTAGCTAAATTAGCCCCCATCATGTTGTATGTATAGTTGGGGTTATTTTTTCCAATGTGCATTACTTTACATTTATCCATGTTAAATTTCATTTGCCATTTTGTTGCCCAATCACTTACTTTTGTGAGAGCTTTTTGAAGTTCTTCACAGTCTGCTTTGGTCTTAATTATCTTGAGCAGTTTAGTATCATCTGCAAACTTTGCCACCTCACTGTTTACCCCTTTCTCCAAATCATTTATGAATAAGTTGAATAGGATTGGTCCTAGGACTGACCCTTGGGGAACACCACTAGTTACCCCTCTCCATTCTGAGAATTTACCATTTATTCCTACCCTTTGTTCCCTGTCTTTAAACCAGTTCTCAATCCATGAAAGGATCTTCCCTCTTATCCCAGGACAACTTAATTTAGGTAAGAGCCTTTGGTGAGGGACCTTGTCAAAGGCTTTCTGGAAATCTAAGTACACTATGTCCACTGGATCCCCCTTGTCCTCATGTTTGTTTGACCCCTTCAAAGAACTCTAATAGATTAGTAAGACATGATTTCCCTTTACAGAAACCATGTTGACTTTTGCCCAACAATTTTTGTTCTTCTGCGATGTGCAATAAGCCTTATATATAGAATTTCGACTCCTGGTTCCTGCTGCCCCAGAGGCTCCCAGGTGCCCAGGGGTGTGTGGTTTCCTCTGCAGATAGTTTTTTCATGACTCTGACAGGGTTTTCTTTCACTGTGCTTCTCGCACAGTAATACACGGTGGTGTCTTCGCTTTTCAGCCCACGGATCTCCACATAGGCTGTGCTGATGGCGTTGTCTCTGGAGAGGGTGAATCACCCTTTAAATTTGGAGGCATAGTCAATTCCTCCAGAATTCGGGTTAATCCATCCTATCCACTCCAGCCCTTCACGGATATCCTGGCGAATCCAAGACAGCAAGTGGCTAGTAAACTGTACCCAGATGTTTCACAGGACAGCTTCACTGACTCTCCAGGTGTTTTAATCTCGGCACCAGCCTTTACTAGTTGGATCTGGGACTGGACACCTGCAGATAAGGGACAGTAATGCATGAGAATGACTCCCCTTCTTGTTGGCTCCCCTTTCTCCTACTTATCCCAGATCTCTCTGGAATTCACCTACCTGGGAAGGCTGCCAGCAAGAACAGAAAATTTAGCAAACATTTCATGTTTGGTTCTGTCAATGCCCTCCGCCTGGCAAAGCAAGGCGATTCCTTTTGCTGGTGATTTTCTCCCATTGCTGTTTTTAAAGAAGAGGTTAATTACTTTATTTGCATATTCAACATCCAAGACACCATAAAAGCTCCAAGGAGCTGAATGGGAATCAGTATGCATAAAATATGCTTGGTTCTGGCATCTGTCATTCGTCTTGTTTTCAGAACTCATTGGAATTTATTTTTAATTATATCTGCTGCAGGAGAAGGCCCCTATTATATTGTGAGCAGTTTATCTATGTAAAACATTCAAAATGGGACTTAAGAAAAAGAATTCAGATTTTAAAGGAAACACATAACGGATGTAGAGGCTGAACTTTCCTGAGCCGTCCAAGGGATTTGGATACCCAGTTCCCATTCAAATCAATGGGGACTTGATGTGGATATAACTGTACAGTATCCGTGTGCCAAGCAGGCCTCCAGTATAATCTGAAAACAAGGGATCTAAAGAACAGACTGGCCTCTCCTCCTGCTTTTCCCTGGGACCTGCTAGTTGATGTAGGGTGGTCACTTCACCTCTCTGAGCCTCTGCTCGTGTCTGGCTTGTCTAGTTAGATTGTGAACCCCTCAGAGTTAGGACTGCCTGTCCCCATGGGGAAGAGCAGTACCCAGCACAATGGGCCCCTGAACTCCGTTAGGGTGTGTGAGACAGACCCCCCCAGTGTGTCAGCACAGCTATCTAACTGATGTTTAAACCGACTGGGATATTTGAGACCTACTGAGTGGATTTGTGTAGCCGGGTCCCATTGATTGAAATGGTATTTTGGGTTTCAAATCTCAGCCCAAAAGAGTCATTTGCAGACAGATGTGCTGGCTGTGATTTCCAAAGGTGCAGAGGAAAACGAACGGGACTTGTACTGCTGAGGCAGTGAGATGTTATGAAAATCCCACACCAAGTCCCATTTGGTTTTATTTGGATTTTGGTGCCTAATTCCCTTAATCTTCATTGACAATTCTGGCCATTCTCTGCCCTGAGAAGTGTGAAATTTCAGTGAAGGCTCCTGTCTCCTCACCTCTGATGTCCTTTTACTGGGCTAGACTGTGTATCCTCTACTCACTTACACCAATAGTCCCCTGAATACCTAAGGGGTTTAGGGACCACCACCAGGTACTCACCTGCCCGCCACAGAAGTGGTGGGGAAAATAAAGACGGAGATGGACTAGATCTATTAAAAATGCCCAGGTGTTTATTTCACTAGGATTTCCCTTCAGTTGCTCTGAGTGCCACTTACCCCATAAGTGTTCAGGGCTCAGTGAGAGTCAAGTCTTTGTCCCTCTGAGGTGTCCGTGTTCTCTGTAAGAAGGGAAGCCCTAGCCTGTGAGCCCAGAGTCAGTGTGATCTGTCTTGGGGCTGCCTCTCTGCACTGGGGCAGCACATAGTGACTCGGGGTTCTTTTCAGCCCCCCTCCTCCCCCACTCTGCCCTCCCCTTTCCCCAGGGCTCACTGTCTGCCCACCAGGGTCGGCTCTAGGTTTTTTGCTGCCCCAAGCAAAAAAATTTTTGGCTGCCCCCCCCAGCCCTGGTCTCTCTCTCCCCCGCCCCCCACTGCACCCTCCTGCCGCCCCAGCCCTGGGTAACTGGTAAGTCGCTCCCAGGGCGGGTCATTCAGCAGGAATTTTGGATGTGCACAGAACACAGACAGGATTGGTTCCCATATGGTTACAGAACTGCAGTAAAGTGGAACAATTTTCAGCTTGTGTGACTGAAGGATATCTGGATGCATATTATAAGACTGTCCTCCATAAATGAGGAAAAGTTGAGGTGCCTTTATTATTCTTTTGTTCCATTCTTTGTTTCTATGGGGAATTTGCCAATGCAATATCACGGTCTTCCTTTTAAACAAATAAAACTAAAACTAAAAAAAAAAAAAAAAAAAGAATGGCTGTTGAAAATAGCAATTCCAGTCCTAATAACCACTGGGAAGCATTTCTTGCTCAATTTATTCTACTTTTTCTACAGCAAGTTACAGTGGATCAGTATATTTGATTTGGGAGAAATGAAGTAACAGCTGCGCAAATTGAGCTTGAGCACTCCTGAATTTTGAGGGTGTTCAAATCTGGAAGGCAGGTGCTAGATTCCCTTTCTGAATATTAGCTAAATCTGGAAAAGAAAAGTCAATTTCTGCTTCCATGGCTCAGAAGTGGAAATCCTCCTACGTGTCTGGTACTGTATCTAAAGCTGCCCAGTCTAGTAGAGCCACCCCTCCCTTACTTTTCATTTTAAATTCTAGTGGGATCTCCCTTGCTAGGCTTCAGATAGAGAGGTGCACTGTCCATTTAGTCCACCCAATTCTTTCTTTGGGGGAGAGCCCAGGGCTGGGGTGGCAGGAGGTGTGTGTGGGGTGGGAAGCCCAGGGCTGGTGCGGATGGGGCCAGAGCTGGGGCAGCAGGGGGTGCGGGGGGGGGGGAAGAGCCCAGGGCTGGGGCAGCAGGAGGTGTGGGGGCGGCACAGCCCAGGGCTGGGGCGGCAGGAGGTGTGTGTGGGGTGGGAAGCCCAGGGCTGGTGCAGATGGGGGCCAGAGCTGGGGCAGCAAGGGGTGCGGGGGAGGGGAAGAGCCCAGGGCTGGGGTGGCAGGAGGTGCGGGGGCGGCACAGCCCAGGGCTGGGGTGGCAGGAGATGTGGGTGGGGGGAAAGCCCAGGGCTGGGGCAGCAGGGGGGTGCAGGTGGGGGCCAGAGCTGGGGCAGCAGGGGGTGTGGGCGGGGGAGAGTCCAGGGCTGGGGCAACACTGGGGTGAGGGGGGAGCCCAGGGCTGGGGGTGGGGGCGGGAAAAAACCTAGAACTGGCTCTGTCTCTACCATTCACAGCAAGCTGCAGCATGAGGTTTCAGTTCCACACTCCTTCCCCCTCCCTTTCCTGTTAATTGTGGCCGAGGGAATGCTGGGAAATGTAGTTCTTTCCCTGCTCCAGGGCTGGCTCTATAGGCAGGGAGCTAACCAAGGAACTACAGCTCCCAGGGCCCCCTTGGCTGAGCTGTAGTTCTTGGCTGAGAACCTGTTGGTTCTCAGCTCCCATGCTGGATTCTTGCGACCCTGCAAATTTGCCGCCCCAAGCAACTGCTTGCTTTGCTGGTGCCTAGAGCCAGCCCTGCCTCCAGTTTGTAGTGTGTGGTATTTCTTGCTTAAATAGAAAGTATGATGCAACAGCCATGTTGGTTCACATAAACTGAGTTGTGTCACCAGCATTCTTAACAGTAGGGTTACCATACGTCCGTATTTTCCCGGACATGTTTGGCTTTTTGGTTCTTAAATCGCCATCCAGGAGGAATTTTTAAATATCTAAAAATGTCCGGGGTTTTGCCATTATTATTTTTCCCCAAAGAAGAGTTGATCATTCAAGAAAGAAAGTGAATGTTGATCACTCGAGAGAGTGCCCACTTTTTCCCCCTAGCTCCCAGCGCTTGCACAGTGAAACAGCTGTTTTGCACAGCTGGGAGGGATGGGGAAGGAGGGGGAATGCAGCACACTCAAGGGAGGAGGTGGGGCCGGGTTGGGGATTTGGGGAAGGGATCCAATGGGGCAGAGAGGGGGCAGAGCTGGGGCAGGGACTTTGGGGAAGGGGTTGGAATGGGGATGGGGAAGGGGTGGAGTTGGGGCGGGGCCGGGGGCCCTAAGGAGTGTCCTCTTTTTTGAATGTTCAAATATGGTAACCCTACTTAACAGCCTTATTAAGTTATTCTAAAATTGGCTTTGATAGTGACTGGCTTATGAGTATTTCTGCATGTTGATGCAGTCCAGAGGCATGGTGTTTGCAGCCTTTTCATATAGGTTGTCAGTATTGGTTTAGCTGATCAGTCAGACAAACCAAGCTCCTCCACTTTTACTATATAAGTCCATGATATGCCCACATCTTGAATACTGCGTGCAGTTCTGGTCACCCCATCTCAAAAAAGATATATTGGAATTGGAAAAGGTACCGAGAAGGGCAACAAAAAGTATTTCTTCACACAATGCACAGTCACCCATGGAACTTTTTGCCAGGGATATTGTGAAGGCCAAAATTATAACAGGGATCAAAAAAGAACTAGATAAGTTCATGGTGGTTAGGACAATTAATGGCTATTAGCCAGGATGGGCAGGGATGCAAAGCCACGCTCTGAAGTGTCCCAGCCTCTGTTTGCCAGAAGCTGGGAATGGGCAACAGGGGATGGATCACTCGATGATTCCCTGTTCTGTTCATTCCCTCTGAGGCACCTGGAATAGTCACTGTCGGAAGACAGGATACTGGGAGAGATGGACCATTGGTCTGACCCAGTATGGCCGTTCTTACATCATAATAATAATTAAAGTTTAGTATATAAACTCCCCAAGATAATGACCTCTTGAGATTGCAATGTTTTGAGATAACAACCTTAGCAAATAATGTATTTTAAAAATCTTGGCCTACTAGGAAATGTATATTTATATAAGATTCTCAGTCACAAATCTAGCATTCTGGAGTAAAGTCACTAAAACATAGTCCAATGCTCTTGCCGCTGTTGTTTGCCGTGCCTCCGATCACTCTACCGCTCCATCCTCGATGCTGCTGCCACCTGCCACTGTGACCTCTGCGAGTCGGTCTCTCGAGGTTCCACCCAGCTCTCAGTGATTTCAGCTCTCAGGGGGGGAACCTCGCTGCTAGTGCAGGCTGGGCTGTCTCTTCCACAGAAACACTGTCCCACAGCAGGTCTGAGCACTTAGACCTGATTATCAGTGATTTCAGCTGTAGTGGTCACTTAACAAACCAAAAGACTCTCTATGAAGCCTAATCAGCTCGCTCTCTAAACAGGTGAGAGGAGCAGGTCAAATAGTGCCTGTGACTCTTAGGCAGAGCCCACACCACCAAGCAAAACACCTGTCTCCTCCCCGCCCCTCCACTGGGATCTGGCATCCAAACCTCCTGCTTAGCGAGTGCAGTTCAGTTGTGGGTGACCAGTGCTTAATTTGTAATGAAAGAGGTGCCAGGGTTCAAGCAAGTTTGTTACTTTCATAACTGATGTGACAAGCCCAGAGGTCCCAGGGCTCTGAACTGCCAAACCTAGAGGTGCCGGGGCTCAGTCCTAGCAGAAATTAAGCACTGAGGGCGACCTCCTCATTTAGTCAGGCTAAGTACAGTTGTGCTGCCCTTTACTCAGACAATGAGGAGAACAACATTTCATGACCCCCACATTTAATACTTAAGTGATTTGTGACCCAACACCAACCAAAATCGATCACTTGAGCAGCACAGCTCTGTCTGCTGGACACCTGGGCAGAGTAGGTGTGTTCATGTAAATACAGTCTGGTCCTGAAGCCTTTCCCCCCACCCCTGGCTCAGCACTAGCTGTCAGGGTAGAGCTCGGTCAGACCTTGCTTACAAATCATCATTTGACATTATTAGATAGGCCAATATAGCTGAAATGAATGTGCCGACATTGTCATAACTAACAGCTGTATGAGGAAGCTAGTCTTTGTTCGTACATTTCAAACCCATTATGCTTTCTCAGGTACAAATATTTTCTCATACACTGTATATGCTTTTAAAGTGTGTATTAATGTTTCAATTTGAATTCAAATTTCCAACCAATGACTAAACTGGCAACACTGCATGAAACTGGGGGGGGTGTTGGGGAAATTCAGGGTGGGGTGTAGGGAAATCCCTGACAGAGGGCCCCTTATTCTTTGTTGTGAAGCGCTTGGGCTGGGGGATCATGTTTGTGCTTTAACCTAAGGGAGAAGTAAAATGATCTCAAATCCCAAGACATCCTTCCCTGGCCTGATAGAGCGTGTTCTTGCATCAGGGAAAAGCTTCCCTTATTCCTCATTGCCTTTGCGTTCGACTGTGGGAGACACGAGGATTTGGCAGCAGGACCAGAATCTTAGAAACTCTCTGAGTACAAGGGGAAGTAGGTTCAGCTTTTTGTAGCCATGGGAGACCTGACAGTGACAATTGGCTGGTAGCTAATGGAGGATGGGAATGTCACACAAGCCTTTGGGAAGTCCTGGGCCAAATCTCACTCAGTGGGAGCTGTGTTCTGTGACCCTAGTGCCCCCCTGACCCTGGCCCCACCAACGGGCCTCTACTTCTCCCTCAGCAGCCGCCTCTCCCTGAGCTACCCCATTAAATCTCTTCGTGTTCCTGTTCCACAACCCTTAGTCACGTGACTGTCCCCAATGCCCGAGTGCCAGCGCTGGGCTGAGTATTGTCATCAAGGGCTGAGGGGCAGGGGCTGTTATCTCCATGGTGATTCTGTGACATTGTGGAACTTTATTGTGGGTCGGGATGTCTCAGATCCACCCATTGACACCAGCGGAGAGGCCGGGCTGTGATTTCCACATGTCAGTTGGGTGAAAACAATCCACGAGCCGCTATGGAAAGTCCCAGTGGTGCCACATTCCCAGGCTCAGCCAGTGGGGTTTATTCAGGCGCTGGGTTATCTCTGCCCCACAGCCCCGCCCAGACTCTGAATGGCCCATTTGCATATCCCAGCCTCCATCTCTCTGTGCCTCAGTCTCCCCTCTCTGAACCAGGGGCTGTGATAGTTCCCGGGCTCCCGGCAGCGTTGTAGGGTTAAAGGCAATAATCGCTTGTGAAGGGCGGAGACGCCACGGTGAGGGACCCCACATCGGTTATAATGAACTAATCACCTTCCGCTGCATTAATGTTATAAACATCCCAGTTTGCTTAAAGGGCCAAATACTCAGCTGGTATTAATCAGGAATAACTCGAGTCTAGCGGAAGCAGTTGCGGTGACTTTACACTAGCGGAGGATTTGGCCCCAGGAGCAATTCGCTCCATCCATTGGGTCTGATGCAAACCCCAATGCGCTTGTCCCCTTTACACTGACAGATGCTGTCCTGTGAGTCTGACACAGAGACGGGCCCCTGGAGAGCCAAGGTGCCAGGTCTGTGAGGGGAGAGCGACTCAGAAAACAGGACTCACTCCGGATTGGGGTTCACAGATGAAGCGAGGGATCTCTGCAACGCAGGCCCCGTGGGGCTCTGGGCAGAACGGGGAGACACATTGCCCGGGAACGGAAGGGTTTAAACTGATCGGAGGTTTGTGTTACATTCACCTGGTTGCAGGGTCTCCTGGGTGAGCCCGAAGCCGTGTGTGTGTGTGTGTGTGTGTGTGTGTGTGTGTGTGTGTCACTGCTGCCCCTGCGTGGCTGCCGGGAGAATGGCGATTCCGCAGCCTGGGTTTTTGTATGATCATAAATTGGTTTCCTTTCACTGTGTCTCCCACACAGTAATAGCGGGCGGTGTCCTCGGGCTTCAGGCCGGTCATTTGCAGATACAGCTCACTCTTGGAATTATCCCTGGAGATGGTGAACCGGCCTTTGATGGAATCAAGGTAGTATGTACTCCCACTACATTTGAGCGACCCATTCTAGTCCCTTGCCAGGAGCCTGTCGGACCCAGCTCATGTAGGCGCTGCTGAAGGTGAACCCGGAGGCTTTGCAGGAGAGGCGGAGAGAGTCTCCGGGCTTTTTCACATCCCCGCCGGACTCCACCAGTGCCTGGGACCGGACACCTGAGAATAAAGACAGGCCATTAATATCGGTATAAAAACAGCGGTAACACAATATTCTTCTAACTCTGCCAGTTATTCAGAGGAGGAAAATACCTTCCAAGGTTGCTACAGCGAAAATTACAAGGAGAAAAAATCCCATTTTCCCGGGTGCTGGAGGGGAAAGTTCTCAGGGGACTGGCTGGTCACTGCACAGACCCATGGGCTGCGGATTGTGTCTCTGGGTGCAGCCTGGGCAGAGAGAAGCACAGATTTAAACAGGAAACTGTCTCCCTCATTTGCATGTCCCCGCGTTATAAGAGACCCACACTCCTGCTGCCAGTGATCTGACTGACTCGCCCCAGGGCTCCGGGTGCAGGAGTCAGACTGTCCCGGCCTGTGTGTCTGTGCAGCGCCGGGCACAGGGCTCCGGGTGCGGGAGTCAGACTGTCCCGGCCTGTGTGTCTGAGCAGCGCCGGGCACAGGGCTCCGGGTGCGGGAGTCAGACTGTCCCGGCCTGTGTGTCTGTGCAGCGCCGGGCACAAGGCGCTGGGTCCTCCTGACACTTTCGGACTCCTGGGAGGAATGACCAGCTCCCTGCAGTGACTGTATTTCCTCACCCAGGAACTGAGGGCCTGACTATTGTGAGGTGATATTGGGGATTGGGGGGACTCAGCTCTGGTCAGGGGGGTCAGTGTCTGGGGAGGGGTCGTGTCCCAGGGAGGTGGGGTTTTTACCCACGAAAGCTTATGACCAAATAAATCTGTTAGTCTTTAAGGTGCCACCAGACTCCTTGCTGTTTTTCGAAACCAAAGTGGAACCAGACTGCTGGCACTAAACATTAAAAAGGTTGCAGAGCAGTTTTTATACTAAGAGACGGGGAAAGGCGACTGCTGCAGAGGAGCACGTGGATCGGACAGAGACGTCTCTTGGAGGAGAGTCTATTGATAGAGAATCTCCAGGTTCTAGTCAGGAGCAGAGGATGGAGGAGGATAATGTAGGGGCCAGATCAGACAAGAAACATTCACATAAAAAAGAATCTGACACATCAGAAAAGGGCAGACAAATAAACAGTGACAAATTTTTAAAGTGCTTGTACACAAATGCTAGAAGTCTAAATGATAAGATGGGTGAACTAGAGTGCCTTGTGTTAAAGGAGGATATTGATAGTATGTTGTGAAGGCCAGAACATAACAGGGTTCAAAAAAGAACTAGATAAATTCATGAAGGATAGGTCAACCGATGGCTATTAGCCAGGATGGGCAGGGATGGTGTCCCTAGCCTCTGTTTGCCAGAAGCTGGGAATAGACGACAAGGGACGGATCACTTGATAGTTACCTGTTCTGTTCATTCCCTCTGGGGCACCTGGTACTGGCCACTGTCAGAAAACATGATACTGGGCTAGATGGACCTTTGGTCTGACCCAGTAGGACCATTTTTATGGAATAAAAGAAAATACATGAATGAGAGACAGAGTTATAAAGAGAAACGATTCATTCCCTACTGAAAGAAAGGCCAATAGAAGATAAAAGTCTGTTAGGATTTCATATTTATTTGCAGATATTGTGGAAGACTTTGTGAAGGAGATATCCCTGCATGAATATTGTTGTGTCTAGAATCAGAGCTTTGTATTTAAATAGGGTCCCACTGAGGCAGGGCCATACAGGTCTGTTTCACCCAATCAGGGGTGGGAGTGAGAGGTGAAAGTGGCTGGCAAGATTTCAGGTTAAAAGAGGGTGCGCTCTCAGGGACTTGTCCTCATTTTACAACAGAAGGAGAAAATACATTTAAGATTTGAAGGACTCTGGCCCCAGTGGATTGGGGGGGGGGATAACAGAACACCTCCACGGGAGTTAGGTGGCTAACTCAGGAGCTTTTGAAAATACCACTGGGCGTCTATCTTCAACTTTGAGCACCTCCATATCTTTGAAAATCTGGTCCATGATCTTCAACGTTATATATAAATGCAAGTATCTTTACTGCGAATGTTTGCTTGAAATTATTATTTTTTCTAGTTGAAAATGGATACAAGGGAATAATTTTCCACACAATTTACCAGTGAAACTCCTTGTCACATGATATCATTAGGGCCAAGATTTTTTTTTTAAAGGAATATTACTTTTTTCATTAGATTGTGTTCATCTACAAACTCAGAAGACAGGCGGTTTCTCCTCTCGTTCACACCCTGTCTGAGGAGTAACTCTATTGGAGGGAATGTGACTTTTCTGCTTTCCTTTTTTACTTTTTATATCTTGTAGTAATTACTCATGTAATGAAAAATCAGAGGCACAAAGAGGGTTATACATTGTACAGGAGGTCCTAGATTTATTGAATACATACGTTCACTGTGGCTTTTTGACTTTTTCTTTTGGAGGAGGCAGACATATATTTTATCACCTGGAAGGAATACAGTTGGTTTGTGTGCGTGTGTACTTTAAACACAGTTAAGTTCCTTATAATATTCTTTTAAGAGGAGAATTTCTCCTAATTTAGATGCCCACTTCCCTCAAAGAACTCAATGGGAACAGAGTCACTGACTGATTGCTAGAGTCACTAATTCGTTCCCCTTCCATTGCAAATTGTAAATGACTAAACATGGGTAAAGGCCATGGCGAATCAGGTCTAGAATCCCCTATTTCTGTTTCCAGTCCAAAATGGAAGGACTGGATTTGTTTGTCTGTTTGTCTGCAAAGCCCTTGGAAGACAAGTAAGATTGAATTTTGCTGGCCAAGAGCTGGTAGTGCTTTTGGCAGTATTGCCACCAGCGGGTTGAGACATCACCTTGGTTTCCTGGTGTTGGAGGGGAGAGTTGGTTGGAAACTGCACAGACACAGGGGGCTGCGGATTGTCTCTCCAGGTGCAGCCTTGGGAGAGTAAGTGGCAGATTTAAACAGCAGACTTTCACCTCCATTTCCATATCCCCCTCCTTATAAGAGATAAAAATTCCTTCCCTTAATGATCTGAAATTGCTTTAATGGGGTCTCCGATAGAAGGACTCTCCTTACTCCTTTCTGTGTGTTTGTGCAGTGCCTACAACTTCCCAGTGGGATCCTGGTTATACTTTCATGTGACTGGAGAAATAAGGAGAGGATGTCAATGAAGTCATTTGGCTAGCCATTAATGTCTAGGGATTGCTCTTAAATCGACCGTGCTGAAGGGAAATATTCCCATTGTCTTTAGTGGGCTTTCGCTCATGTTATGTGAGAGAAGAATATTTGGCCAGAGAGCAGAACAGATGGGAATTATACAAACCGTGATTATTGGGATCGCAAAAGTGTGAAAATGTATCTTCTCTTTTAAGATTAGATCCGAATTCTATCTATCTATCTATCTATCTATCTATCTATCTATCTATCTATCTATCTATCTATCTATCTATCTATCTATCTATCTATCTATCTATCTATCTATCTATCTATCTATCTATCTATCTATCTTTGCCTCCTAACCCCTCTTTAATGTTGGTGTCAGACTTATCAATTAGGAGTGAGCTACGTTATTGATCCATTGCGTTCCCAGGGCAACCTGGTCACTGAGTGCGGAAACAGACTTTGCAAAGACACTCCGGAATATTTCTGTGTTTGTTTGTTTTGTTGTTGTTGTTTGTGTGTGTGTGTGTGTGTGTTTGTTTGTTTGTTTTTTGGCTACATTTCTGGAAATAATTTTGGAGTCGCTGTGGCTTGGTCTGAGGAGAAGGGTCAGTGCTGCGGAGATGGGATCAGCAGAGCCTCTGTCTCCTAGTACAGCTCTGTGCGGTGTCCATAAGAGGAGATACTTTGGGTCCATTCTCATTGCTGTGGAGCGAGAACGCCTCCCGCAGGAAATCCCTTCCTCAGTCTCTAAAGGGGGGAGGATTTTGTCTGAGCCCAGACTGGCTTCCCCTCAGTGTGTGTCAGTGTCTCTCGCACAGTAATACACGGCGGTGTCCTCGGGTTTCAGACTGGTCATTTGCAGGTAGAAGTTGGCGCTGTCCTTGGAGGCTGTGAATCACCCCTGGATGGAGGGGGAGTAGTTATTCATGATTGAAGATTGGCGATAGCGGACCAGCCACTCCAGTCCCTTTCCCGGCTGCTGTCTGACCCAAGCCATCCACCGGTCGTTAGGAACAAACCCGCTCACGGCGCATTTCAGCTGGGAGGATTCTCTGGGCTTCTTCACTTCGGGACCCAATTGGCTCAGAACAACCTGCGAACAGGCCCCTGGAGAGAGGCGGGAGGAGGGAGGAGAGAAAACAGGGAACAGGGAAGGAACCAGTCGAATTAAATACATTCTCCATCAATTAAAAAGAGGCAAAGAAATACATTAAAAATGTGTTTACAATATAACGACATTTAGGCCAAAAATATAACATGCTCCTGCATCTCCAATGTGTTCAGGTGGAGAAAATACCTGCAAAGCCACTACAATGAAAAGTAAGTGAAGCCAAAGTCTCATTTTCCCGGATGTTGGAGAGGAAAGTTCTCGGGTGGGTTGGCTGGTAACTAAACAGACACGGGGGCTGTGGATTGTCTCTCCCGGTGCAGCCTGGGCAGAGAGAGGGGCAGATTTAAACAGGAAGCTGACACCCCCATTTACATATCCTACTCCTTATAAAAGAGAGACAAACTCTTCTCCCTTATGGCTCTGAATCACTTGCACAACGACTGAGAGCGGGAGAGCCAGACTGAACCTTTCCCTACGTTTGTACAGCGCCCAGCACACTGTGGTGGGATCCTGATTATACTTTGCCTTCGGGGACAAATCTGCACCTTGAATGATCCCAAGTCCCTAGATACCAGTTTAGAGCCACTCCAAAAGCCACCGCTTTTGTAAGCTAATAGCTATGAGTAAAACAGAGGAGGGGCTCAGCTCATGGGGGTCTTTGCAGGTGAAGGTAGTTGAGGGGGATATTGGGGGTAGATACGGGGGGCAGGGGAATAAGCACTGCTGTGAGGTGGGAATGGCAGTGGGAGGACAGGGGTAGGGATAAGGTGTCTGTGGGGTGGCAGTGAACAGGTGTGGAGGTGTCAGGCAGAGGCCGGAACATTTTCGCTTTATATCAGTTTTATAATAAGGGGAATGATGAAAAGTATGGATGAGTCTGCAGGGCTGGGGGATACAATAGATTCCAAGAAACCAGGGAGAGTATTATTTAAAACTGAGTCCTCTGGGCATTGATTTCTACAGGAATCGGGGTCTGGGCACCTCAGCCAGTGCTAAGCCATATTAGAACCTTGTGCCTCTGCTTGAACAAACTCCCAGTAATTGTATCTGGGGCAGGGCCGGCTCTACTGTTTTTGCTGCCCCAAGCAGCGCGCCGAATTGCCGCCGCGAACGATGGGGGCAGTGCGTGTGCCGTTAGGGCGGCATGCGCATTTCCGCGGCGGCGGCAATTCGGTGGCAGCTTCTGTCTTCAGCCGGAGGACAGAAGCCGCCGAATTGCCCCCGCGGGCAGCTGAACATAGAAGCCACCGCCGCGGAAACGCGCGTGCAGACGGACTGCCCCCACCGTCCGCGGTGGCAATTCAGCGCACTGCTTGGAGCGGCAAAAAACACACGGACTGCCGCCCCTTGCAGATTGCCACCCCAAGCACCTGCTTGGAATGCTGGTGCCTGGAGCCGGCCCTGATCTGGGGGGCGGGGCGCGCAGCGTTGTTCCTGGGATAGGCTACTAGGCTGCGTTAAAACATATGAGGCCCCTTGGGGGAGCAGAGTGTGTTAGGAGGAGGTGAATGGAGGGGGAGAGAAGCTCCCTGTTATTAAAAAATAGTATCTGTCGGTGAGGAGTTATATCTAATCACTTGGTTTCAGTATTCAATTAACTGAAAGGAATGGGATTAAATAAAATCCATGGGTTCCTGGAGTTGTGTCTTTTCTCCCAATTAAGTTTATTGTAGATTAGATAGACCTTGAGGGACAAAGTTTTTGTCTCAGCTCAGACAGTCTTTCAGCCATGATTTGGGGGCTTCGGTAACTCAGCCATAGGTTAGGGGTCTGTTACAGGAGTGGGTGGGGGAGGTTCTGTGGCCTGTGATGTGCAGGTCAGTCTAGATGACCAGGATGGTTCCTTCTGACCTGAAGGTCTCTGAGTCTCCCCGCGCTGTATATCTGTACCTCGGTAATACGGGATGGGGTCCTCAGGTCTCTTGGGCTGCTCATTTGTAAACAGCAGATGGTTGGGATTGTCCCTGGAGATGGTGCATCGCCCCTTAGCCCAATGGGTGTAATACACACACAGCACCCACAGCAGCGACACACTGCAGCCTCTTCCCGGAAGTCTGAGCACCTGAAAGGCTGTTTGTTCTTAATCAATTTGCCGTTCTGCCAACGGCAGGCTTTGTCATCCCGTTACCAGAACGCCTGGGTTCTATTTCTTCCCAGCTACAGAAGGAGTCTAGGAGACTGGGGTTTCCCCCAGAATTTCCTGGAGCCAGGAGAGACAAATTACCAGCGCAGGAAATTGGGATTTAGGACACCAGGGTTCTATTCTCAGTCTCGGGAGTTTTGATTTTCCGATGGTCCGAGGTTTAGTTCAAAAGTCCTTGTAAACTGCTGTACAAGTAGTTGGGGGTGGGGCGGGAAGAATGAATTTAGGAAAGTCTTTGATCTTTGATCTCACAATGGTTCATTTGAGTTTAATGAACAGGATGTAACCACTTCTTCTGGAAACTTCCTTCGTTTGAAGGGTTACTTTTAGTCGCAGGGGTACATACAATGCAAATGTTTGCTGTCAGGTACACCAGGTGCACATAAGTGAAAACAGTGCGGGGAACATCCTACAAACATTTCATGAAGTGGAAACACGAAACCCATCCTTATGCACTGAGCCTCGAACAACGTCTGTTGTGCTGGTGCTCGCACACAGGTAAAGGAGGCTGGCTCCAGCTATGCATTTGTAAGGCCCAAGGGCCTTGGCATGAGCTGGCACTTGGTCTGCCAGCGTCACACTGGGCATCTTCCCTTCCAGACTGGGAGGGGTGAGAAGAATCTGTGACCGGGTCCCTGTGGGGTCAGGCAAGTGAAGGAACAATGTGGGAACCAGTCACATTAACCACATTTTACATCAGTGAAAGATCCAGATCTACAAGGAGAGACTGACCGTGGGAACGGGACTCACACCTGAATGGGACTGACTGAAGCAGCGAGGAATGTCTGCGGCGCAGACCCAGTGGGCCTCTGTGAAGCAAAAGGGGAACGTTGCTAGGGCATGAAAGGGTTAAAGCCTTGTGGCCGGTTTGTATTTCATTCCCCTGGATGCTGGTTCTCATTCCTGTGCCCAAAGCCCTGTTGTTTATGTCACTGCTGCCCCCACGTGGCGCGCGGATTCTGCAGCCTGGGTTTTTGCAGGAGCATCAATCGGATTCTGTGTCACTGTGTATCTAGCACAGTGATACCGGGTAGTGTCCGCGGATCTCAGGCCGGTCATTTGCAGATACAGCAGGTTGTTGGAGTTATCCCTGGAGATGGTGAATCGGCCTTTCACTTCAATCAAGGTAGCTGTCATAACTATAAAGGAAAGGGTAACAGCTCTCCTGTGTACAGTACTAAAATCCCTCCTGGTCAGAGACTCCAAAATCCTTTTACCTGTAAAGGGTTAAGAAGCTCGGGTAACCTGGCTGACACCTGACCCAGAGGACCAATAAGGGGACAAGATACTTTCAAATCTTGGGGGGGGGATAAAGGCTTTTGTGTGTGCTCTTTGTTTTAAGGGGTTGTTCGCTCTTGGGACTGAGAGGGACCAGACATCAATCCAGGTTCTCCCCATCTTTCTAAACAAGTCTCTCTTATTTCAAAATTGTAAGTAAAAGCCAGGCAAGGCATCTTAGATTTACTTTGTTTTCTCAACTTGTAAATGTACCTTTTACTAGAGTGCTTATCTTTGTTTGCTACACTTTGAACCTAAGACAGAGGGGAGTCCTCTGAGCTCTTTAAGTTTAATTACCCTGTAAAGTTATTTTCCATACTGATTTTACAGAGATGATTTTTACCTTTTTCTTTAATTAAAAGCCTTCTTTTTAAGAACCTGATTGATTTCTCCTTGTTTTAAGATCCAAAGGGGGTTGGGATCTGTATTCACCAGGAGTTGGTGAAAGGAAGGAGGGGGGAAGGGTCAATTTCTCCTTGTTTAAGATCCAAGGAGTTTGGATCTGTATTCACCAGGGAATTGGTGAAAGGTTTCTCAAGGCTTCCCAGGGAGGGAATTCTTGAGATGGTGGCAGCGGACCAGAGCTAAGCTGGTAGATAAGCTTAGAAGTTTTCATGCAGGCCCCTACATTTGTACCCTAAAGTTCAAAGTGGGGATACAGCCTTGACATGGTGGCACAGCGGTGGGATCATTTTAAAGCCAGTAAGAGATTTTTTTTTCCCTTCTAGCTGCTTGGAAAGCAGAGCTGAAGGTAGATGCATATCTTATCTCTCCTTGCCTGAAGGCAGAGGTGTTAAGTTTTTTTAACAAGGTCCTTTGTTAAGAGAAGTGTTCAAATAAGCAAACAAACTTGACTGGTAAAAGGAATTTACAAGCTGAATTGTTTTTTTTTCTTTTTACATCCTCGGGAGTAGCTTGCTAGAAAGTCTCTGTTAACTCAGCAGCAGCCAGAGCTAAGTACATCCCAGTTTCAGTCAACTGCAGAGGGGTGTGACCCAGCACAAGAAAACCAGGAAAATGACTACCAAAGAAGAAAAAGCTAAAGAGGAGGCCCACAAGAGAGCTATGGAGCTGAAAGAAAAAGAGATAGAGCTGAGAGACAGAGAAGAGAAAGCCAAAGAGGGGGCCCACAAGAGAGAGATGGAGCTGAGAGACAGAGAAGAGAAAGCCAAAGAGGAGGCCCACATGAGAGAAATGGAGCTGGAAAAAGCCAAACAGGAGGCCCATGAAAGAGAAGAAAAAGCCAAACAGGAGGCCCATAAAAGAGAGATGGAGCTGAAAGAAAAAGAGATGGAACTGGAAGCAGCAAGGACTAGGCAGGGTGCATCAGACCATCCTAACAACTCCTCTCCAGGTACCACTTCCCATCCCAGGAAATTCCCCACCTACAAGGCAGGCGATGATACTGAGGCCTTCTTAGAAAATTTTGAAAGGGCCTGCCTTGGATACAACATCCCTCCAACCCAGTACATGGTAGAGCTGAGGCCGCAGCTCAGTGGACCCTTAGCAGAGGTGGCGGCTGAAATGCCTAAGGAACACATGAACAGTTATGAACTTTTTAAAAACAAGGCCAGAATCAGAATGGGGCTAACACCTGAGCATGCCCGTCGGCGGTTCAGAGCCCTAAGGTGGAAACCTGATGTGTCATTTACCCGACATGCCTACCACATTGGGAAAAATTGGGATGCCTGGATATCAGGAGCAAATGTTAAATCTACGGAGGAGTTGCCCTTCCTACTGCAAATGGAGCAGTTTTTAGAGGGTGTTCCTGAGGAAATAGAAAGGTACATCCTAGATGGGAAGCCCAAAACTGTAACCGAGGCGGGGGAGATTGGAGCCAAATGGGTGGAGGTGACAGAAAAGAAAAAAGCTAGTAGCAGTTGGAGCGAATATCAGAAGGGGCAAGCCGAAACAAAACCTTATCACCGGGGACAACCCAAGGCCCCACCCACATCCCAAGGGAAACCCCAGACGCCTTCTCACCCCACCACACCAGTCTCCATAAACCAACATCGCCCCGGTGATACCTTAGCAGGGCGATGTTTTAAATGTAATGAACTGGGGCATATAAAGGCTCACTGCCCCAAGAACCCCAACCGATTACAGTTCATTACACCCCAATGACACCAAAGATCCCCAGACCCAGATGCCTCTCTCATACCCTCGGAGCGAAGGGAAACCTTGAGAGTGGGCGGAAAGAAGGTTATCGCTTGGAGGGACACTGGGGCACAAGTGTCAACTATCCACCAATCCCTAGTGGACCCCAAACTCATCAACCCGGAGGCTACAGTGACAATTCAACCCTTCGTGTCACAGTCTGTAACCTTGCCTACAGCCCAGTTGCATGTCCAGTACAAGGGCTGGTCAGGAATGTGGACTTTTGCAGTCTATGACAATTATCCCATTCCCATGCTGCTGGGGGAAGACTTGGCCAGCCATGTGAAGCTAGCCAAGAGGGTGGGAATAGTCACCCGCAGCCAGGCTAAGCAAGCTTTCACCCCCATCCCTGTTCCTGAGCCGTCCACCAGGGCCCCGTCTGTGTTACCGGAGACCCAAACACAGGTGGTGGAACCGGATCCCCTGCCAACGACTGCAACAGCCGTAGTGGATCCAATCCCAGAGACCCAGCCAAAGCCAGTCCCGGAACCGGAACTGGCAACGCAACCAGCACCAGAACCATTGCCACCACTGAGTCCAGCGCTTGCAACCCCATCTACAACTCCAATGCCAGAGGACACCAGCGACCCTGAACTGGCGGAAGCAGCAGATAACCTTACCCAAGAGGCTCAGCCAGAGCCTGAGATACCACATAGTGCACCAGCGGGCAGCGGTTCACAGTCAATGGAAAAAACCCCAGCCCCTACATCGCTTCCAGAGGGACCAAGCCCCAGTCCACAGTCCAAGGAGGAACTGATGTCTCCAGCATCAAGGGAACAGTTCCAGGCCGAGCAGGAAGCAGATGACAGCCTTCAGAAAGCTTGGGAGGCGGCGCGGAGCACCCCACCGCCTCTCAGCTCTTCTAACTGATCCCGGTTTGTTGTAGAACAAGGACTTTTATACAAGGAGACTCTTTCTGGTGGGCACCAGGAAGACTGGCATCCTCAAAGACAGTTGGTAGTTCCCACTAAGTATCGGGTAAAGCTCTTGAGCTTAGCCCATGATCATCCCAGTGGCCATTCTGGGGTGAACAGAATCAAAGACCGGTTGGGGAAGTCCTTCCACTGGGAGGGAATGGGCAAGGACGTTGCTAATTATGTCCGGTCTTGTGAGGTGTGCCAACGAGTGGGAAAGCCCCAAGACCAGGTTAAAGCCCCTCTCCAGCCACTACCCATAATTGAGGTCCCATTTCAGCGAGTAGCTGTGAATATTCTGGGTCCTTTCCCAAAGAAGACACCCAGAGGAAAGCAGTACGTACTGACTTTCATGGATTTTGCTACCCGATGGCCGGAAGCTATACCCTTAAGCAACACCAAGGCTAAAAGTGTGTGCCAGGCATTAGCAGACATTTTTGCCAGGGTAGGTTGGCCCTCCGACATCCTTACAGACTCGGGAACTAATTTCCTGGCAGGGAACATGAAAAACCTGTGGGAAGCTCATGGGGTGAATCACTTGGTTGCCACCCCTCATCACCATCAAACCAATGGTCTGGTGGAGAGGTTTAATGGAACTTTGGGGGCCATGATACGTAAATTCGTAAATGAACACTCCAATGATTGGGACCTAGTGTTGCAGCAGTTGCTTTTTGCCTACAGGGCTGTACCACATCCCAGTTTAGGGTTTTCACCATTTGAACTTGTGTATGGCCGCGAGGTTAAGGGGCCATTACAGTTGGTGAAGCAGCAATGGGAGGGGTTTACGCCTTCTCCAGGAACTAACATTCTAGACTTTGTAAGCAACCTACAAAACACCCTCCGACACTCTTTAGCCCTTGCTAAAGAAAACCTAAAGGATGCTCAGGAAGAGCAAAAGGCCTGGTATGATAAACATTCCAGAGAACGGTCCTTCAAAGTAGGAGACCAAGTCATGGTCTTAAAGGTGCTCCAGGCCCATAAAATGGAAGCGTCGTGGGAAGGACCATTCACGGTCCAGGAGCGCCTAGGAGCTGTTAACTATCTCATAGCCTCCCCCACCTCCAACATAAAGCCTAAGGTATACCATGTTAATTCTCTTAAGCCCTTTTATTCTAGAGAATTAAACGTTTGCCAGTTTACAGCCCAGGAAACAGATGACGCGGAGTGGCCTGCAGGTGTCTACTACGAAGGAAAAAGGAATGGTGGCGTGGAAGAGGTGAACCTCTCCACGACCCTGGGACGTCTGCAGCGACAGCAGATCAAGGAGCTGTGCACAAGCTTTGCACCGATTTTCTCAGCCACTCCAGGACGGACCGAACGGGCATACCACTCCATTGACACAGGTAATGCTCACCCAATTAGAACCCCACCCTACCGGGAGTCACCTCATGCCCAAGCGGCTATACAAAGGGAGATCCAGGACATGCTACAGATGGGTATAATCCGCTCCTCTACCAGTGCATGGGCATCTCCAGTGGTTCTAGTTCCCAAACCAGATGGGGAAATACGCTTTTGCGTGGACTACCGTAAGCTAAATGCTGTAACTCGTCCTGACAACTATCCAATGCCACGCACAGATGAGCTATTGGAAAAATTGGGACATGCCCAATTCATCTCTACTTTAGACTTAACCAAAGGGTACTGGCAAGTACCACTAGATGAACCCGCTAAGGAAAGGTCAGCCTTTGTCACCCAGGCAGGGGTGTATGAATTCAATGTACTTCCTTTTGGGTTGCAAAATGCACCCGCCACCTTCCAAAGACTTGTAGATGGTCTCCTAGCGGGATTGGGAGAATCTGCAGTTGCCTACCTCGATGATGTGGCCATTTTTTCTGATTCATGGCCAGAACACCTGGAGCACCTGGAAAAAGTCTTCGAGCGCATCCGACAGGCAGGACTAACTGTTAAGGCTAAAAAGTGTCAAATAGGCCAAATCAGAGTGACGTACCTGGGGCACCAGGTGGGTCAAGGAACTATAAATCCCCTACAGGCCAAAGTGGATGCTATCCAAAAGTGGCCGGTTCCAAAGTCAAAGAAACAGGTCCAATCCTTCTTAGGCTTGGCCGGATAGTATAGGCGATTTGTACCACACTACAGCCAAATCGCCGCCCCGCTGACAGACCTAACCAGAAAAAAACAGCCAAATGCAGTTCAGTGGACTGATAAGTGTCAAAAGGCCTTTAACCAGCTTAAGGCAACACTCATGTCTGACCCTGTGCTAAGGGCCCCAGACTTTGACAAACCGTTCCTAGTAACCACAGATGCTTCCGAGCGAGGCGTGGGAGCAGTTTTAATGCAGGAAGAACCAGATCAAGAATTCCATCCTGTCATGTTTCTCAGCAAGAAACTGTCTGAGAGGGAAAGCTACTGGTCAATCAGCGAAAAGGAATGCTGTACGCCATTGTGTACGCGCTGGAAAAGCTACACCCATATGTTTGGGGACGGCGCTTCCAACTACAAACAGACCATGCTGCGCTACAGTGGCTTCATACCGCCAAGGGAAATAACAAAAAACTTCTTCGGTGGAGTTTAGCTCTCCAAGATTTTGATTTTGAAATACAACACATTTCGGGAGCTTCTAACAAAGTGGCTGATGCACTCTCCCGGGAAAGTTTCCCAGAGTTAACTGGTTAACAATTGTTCTTGTAATAAAACATATCGTTAGTTTTTATATAATCAGTAGTATGTCTAAAGGTACATGTGTCTTGTTAACTCTGTTTTCTCCTAGAACTCCAGGAAGAAATCACAGCCAGTGTGGAACCGAACGTCCAACACTATCTGTGATTTGGGGGGCGTGTCATAACTATAAAGGGAAGGGTAACAGCTCTCCTGTGTACAGTACTAAAATCCCTCCTGGTCAGAGACTCCAAAATCCTTTTACCTGTAAAGGGTTAAGAAGCTCGGGTAACCTGGCTGACACCTGACCCAGAGGACCAATAAGGGGACAAGATACTTTCAAATCTTGGGGGGGGGGATAAAGGCTTTTGTGTGTGCTCTTTGTTTTAAGGGGTTGTTCGCTCTTGGGACTGAGAGGGACCAGACATCAATCCAGGTTCTCCCCATCTTTCTAAACAAGTCTCTCTTATTTCAAAATTGTAAGTAAAAGCCAGGCAAGGCGTCTTAGATTTACTTTGTTTTCTCAACTTGTAAATGTACCTTTTACTAGAGTGCTTATCTTTGTTTGCTACACTTTGAACCTAAGACAGAGGGGAGTCCTCTGAGCTCTTTAAGTTTAATTACCCTGTAAAGTTATTTTCCATACTGATTTTACAGAGATGATTTTTACCTTTTTCTTTAATTAAAAGCCTTCTTTTTAAGAACCTGATTGATTTCTCCTTGTTTTAAGATCCAAAGGGGGTTGGGATCTGTATTCACCAGGAGTTGGTGAAAGGAAGGAGGGGGGAAGGGTCAATTTCTCCTTGTTTAAGATCCAAGGAGTTTGGATCTGTATTCACCAGGGAATTGGTGAAAGGTTTCTCAAGGCTTCCCAGGGAGGGAATTCTTGAGATGGTGGCAGCGGACCAGAGCTAAGCTGGTAGATAAGCTTAGAAGTTTTCATGCAGGCCCCTACATTTGTACCCTAAAGTTCAAAGTGGGGATACAGCCTTGACAGTAGCATATATCGCCCCCAGCGCTGTTGAGATAAGCAACCCATTCTAGTCCTTTCCCAGGAGCCTGAGGGCCCAGATCATACTGTAGCTGCTGAAGGTGAAGCCGGAGGCTTTGCAGGAGAGGCGGAGAGAGTCTCCGGGCTTTTTCACATCCCCACCAGACTCCACCAAGTTGATCTGGGACCAGGCACCTAGGAATAAAGGAGCAGTAAAAACATTACTATGGAAATAGCTAAATATTTGTCTGCTTCTCCAGCGTGTTTGCATTAGGAAATACCTTGCAAAGCTGCAACAATAAAAACTAAATAGACCCAAAGTCTCATTTCCCCTGGTGTTGGAGGGCAAATGCACAGGGGGGCTGCGGATTGTCTCTTCGGGTGCAGCCTTTGGAGACCGAGGGAGAGATTTAAACAGGAACCTGCCACCTCTATTTGCATATTCCCCTCCTTATAAGAGATACAAATGCCTTCCCTAATTATCTGAATTACTTTCCTTGAGTCTCCAACAGGAGTCTCCTCTTACTCCTTATTGTGTTTGTGCAGCGCCTGGAACACGTGATTTCATATCTGCAGAAATAAGGAGATGATGTCAGTGGCGTCACATAGCCGGTCACTAACTACTAGGGATTGCTTTGAAATCGACCATGGTGACGGGAAATATTTCCATGGTCTGTAGTGGGCTTGGCTCCTGTTGTATAAGAGAAGAGTATTTGGCTAGAGAGCAGGACAGATGGAAATTAAACAATCTGTGATTACCGGGATCAGAGAAGTGTGAGAAATTATGCTCTCTTTTCAAACAAGGTCGGAATTATAGCTGCAGGCCTTGGAACTGGGGTTACACCCTATGATTTTTAGGGAGGCTAAAATTTACCTTGGGAAATTGTAAAAATGACAAATAATTTGAACCAAACCTGAGTTTCCTGGGTCGAGAGAAATAAAATTTTCAAAAATGGGGAATAAATGAAAAACTGTAGACAAGACAGTGTGTCTCTATAGGGGAAATGCAAGGTCAGAGGCAGGGCAGAATTTAACTGGGGCATTTGTTTATTAATTTGCATGGACACATGTAAATAGAAGAGACACTTTCCTCAGTCTGTGGTCAGAGCACTGTGACCATGAGTTGAGAGAAAGAGGGTGGGGTGCGGAGATATTTGTTAGATAGACAGATAGATAGATAGATAGATTCTAGGACTGGAAGGGACCTCGAGAGGTCACCGAGTCCAGTCCCCTGCCCGCATGGCAGGACCAAATACTGTCTAGACCATCCCTGATAGACATTTATCTAACCTACTCTTAGGCCTGGTCTACACTAGGAGCTTATATCGAATTTAGCGCCGTTACATCGAATTAACCCTGCACCCGTCCACACCAGGAAGCTACTTAGTTCGAAATAGAGCTCTTTTAAATTCGACTTCTGTAATCCTCGAAAACGAGAGGAGTAGCGCTAAACTCGAAATGGCAATATCGAATTAGGCTAGGTGTGGATGGAAATCGACGGTAATAGCTCCGGGAGCTATCCCACAGTGCACCACTCTGTTGACGCTCTGGACAGCACTTCGAGCTCGGATGCTCTGACCAGCCACACAGGAAAAGCCCCGGGAAAATTTGAATTCCTTTTCCTGTCTGGCCAGTTTGAATCTCATTTTCTGTTTGGACAGCGTGGAGAGCTCAGCAGCACTGGCAACGATGCAGAGCTCTCCAGCAGAGTTGGCCGTGCAATCTAATAGAAAGAGGGCCCCAGCATGGACTGATCGGGAAGTCTTGGATCTGATCGCTGTGTGGGGCGATGAGTCCGTGCTTTCAGAGCTGCGCTCCAAAAGAAGGAATGCAAAGATCTACGAGAAGATCTCTAAAGCCATGGCAGAGAGAGGATACAGCCGGGATGCAACGCAGTGCCGCGTGAAAATCAAGGAGCTGAGACAAGGCTACCAAAAAACCAAAGAGGCAAACCGATGCTCCGGATCCCAGCCCCACACATCACGTTTCTACGAGGCACTGCATTCCATCCTAGGTGCGGCCGCCACCACTACCCCACCAGTGACCGTGGACTCCGAGGATGGGATATTGTCCACGGCCGGTTCCTCCTCGGAAATGTTAGGTGACGGGGAAGATGAGGAAGGAGATGAGGAGGACGAGGCAGTCGACAGCGCTTGCACCGCTGATTTCAACGACAGCCAGGAGCTCTTCATCACCCTTACCGAGATCCCCTACCAACCGTCCACAGCCCTTACCCCGGACACCGAATCAGGGGAAGGATCAAGCAGTGAGTGCTTTAAACATCTAAACATTTCATTTTAACATAAGTGGAATATTTATATTGTTAAGAATGGGCTTTTCAGTCACTCATTTAAACATAGAAACTTTTATTTATAACAAAACAGGAATATTAACTATATTAGTAATTTGTTGTTCATGATTTAGTTGGCTTATAGTGAACTATTTACTCCTAACTATGTATAGAAAATCAAGTACTGTCCGGATATTCATGATTAGTCCACCACAGGACGCTCCACTCTGTAGTCCGTAATGCTGAACTTAAATGAAAAGGCGGTCAATGTGCCCGGGAATGGACAGACAGTCCTCCTGGGATAGCTCGGCATAGCTCTCCTGCAGGTACCGCTCCAGCATGCGCACGAGGTTCAACGGCAGGGCGATCTTGTTTGGTCCCCCGTGGTAACACACGTTCCCACGCCATGAGTCCATCAGGTAGTCGGGGATCAGTGCGCGGCACAGCATGGCGGCATACGGCCCAGGCCTCTGCATGCTTTCACGCAGCATCCTTCCCCTCTCGGTCTCCGAGATCCTCATGAGTGTTATGTCACACATGACACCCTGCTTTAAATTAGGGAGGGGAATGTTAGTATTGGGACTGCTTTACAGCCACGTGGTGGAGGCCTCACAGGGGCAGCATACAGGGATCTTTCCCGGGGACAGCCGCGAGGTGGTGGGACAGGGGCAGAGCTCATGCTTCCCTGATTGCTGCCAGCAGAGAGTGGCCTTGCATTCAGTGCGAAAGGAGCCCAGTGCTACTATTACATGCTTAAGCTGCCACAAGTCTACGGCTTACCATGTTTTCCTGCAGCAGAAGTAGAGGTGTCCTGCAACGCTTCTCTGATCGCAACTGCAGGACCCCAGACACATAAGGCGAGGGCCGAAAATTCGACCTTGTCCTGAGTGCGCATGTGAAAGGTGCAGTGCATGGTGTTGTTCACAGAGAAAGACTATGCTCTTTGTTAGCAACTTCATTTATCTGTCTCAGGAATTTACTCCCTTTTTCCCATTCCCACAGACACATCTGCGACTGTCTCCCAACCCAGCCTGGCATCACACTCCCAGAGGCTAGCGCAGATTAGAAGAAGGAAGAGAAAAACTCGTGAAGACATGTTTTATGAACTTATGGAGTGCTCACGAGAGCAGGCAGCCCAGACGACACAGTGGAGGGAGAACTTGTCACAAATGCACAGAGCAGTCATGGAACGGGAGGAGAGGTGGCGCCAGGAGGACCAGCAGGCTACTCAAACCCTGCTTGGACTAATGAGGGAGCAAACGGAGACGCTCCGGCGCCTAGTGGATGTTCTGCAAGACCGGAGGCAGGAGGACAGAGCACTGCTGCTGTCTATCTCTAACCGCCCTCCCCCGC
This sequence comes from Emys orbicularis, assembly GCF_028017835.1. Taxonomy (NCBI): domain Eukaryota; kingdom Metazoa; phylum Chordata; order Testudines; family Emydidae; genus Emys; species Emys orbicularis. The sequence goes on from NC_088694.1 coordinate 50,618,505, forward strand.
CACCAAGTCCCACACCCCCCTCACCAAAAGTACAAAGAAGGAGGGGCGGCAAGGGCCGTTAAAACTGTCAGTCGGCCACTGCACACTGCTGCAGCAATGGAAGGCTCTCGTTCCAAAGTTTGAAAAGTCCTTTCCTACCCATCTCACACTAGCCCATGTCCAAGTTTCCTCCCCCCCCCCCTTTTCATGTGCGGTTCATAATAAAACATCTGTTTCTGTTAAGTACTGTTTCCGAGAGTGTCTTTTGGAGGGGATTCTGTCTGAAGGGGGGGAAGGGGTTTGTTACTTGGACAGGACAGTCACCTGTAGCAGGCTACAGAGGCGGGGGCAGGTCCAGCATCAGGACACATACACAGCACAGTCACCAGTTACCCTGGTCAGTCTGGGAGGCGGTTTTCTTGTTCTGGGGTGCGAGGGGGTTGATCTGTGACTTTGTGTCGGGGGAGGGCAGTTAGAGATCCTATGCCGTGGTCCTTATCCTGGATCACAGAGCCACGCAGCAGGGGATCTGTTACCCTCCGCCCCCTGCCAGAAAGTCACTTGGCCGACACATACATCCAGTCCCGCCCAGGACTGCTGGCAGGCTGCGTTGAAACAACCAATCCAGCACTGCGGAGCCTGTCATTCCCGGACTTTAGAAGCATCATTTGCATCAAAACACTAAGCCCGCCCCCCGCCACAGTCTGCGTCCCCGGTTTAAAACATTCCCGCGAAAACAGTAAAAAAGAGAACCTTGTTCATTAACAGAACAGAACAGATTTTATTTGTTGGGAAGGTGGGGAAGGGGGTATGTAACTTGGAAGGATAGTCAACAGTAACTGGGTAAAGAAACGGGGGCAGGTTCAGCATCTGTCTCCACAAAGTAAAAAGTCACTGGAGACCCTGTTCAGTCAGGAACCTGGCTTTCAAAGCCTCCCTGATGCACAGCGCGTCCCGCTGTGATCTTCTAATCGCCCTGCTGTCTGGCTGGACGTAATCAGAAGCCAGGCTATTTGCCTCAAGCTCCCACCCCGCCATAAAGGTCTCCCCCTTGCTCTCACACAAATTGTGGAGCACACAGCAAGCAGCTATCACAATCGGGATATTGGTCTCGCTGAGATCACAGCGAGTGAGTAGGCTTCTCCATCTCCCCTTGAGACGGCCAAAAGCACACTCCACCACCATTCTGCACTTGCTGAGCCGGTAGTTGAATAGTTCTTTCCCTGAGTCCAGTGCGCCAGTATAGGGCTTCATGAGCCAGGGCATTAGCGGGTATGCAGGGTCCCCAAGGGTCACGATAGGCATTTCAACATCCCCAATGGTTACTTTGTGGTCCGGGAAGTAAAGACCTTCCTGCAGCCGTCTACACAGACCAGAGTTCCTGAACACCCTAGCGTCATGAACCTTGCCAGGCCATCCAACGTAGATATTGGTAAAACGTCCCCGATGGTCCACCAGTGCTTGCAGCACCATGGAAAAGTAGCCCTTCCGGTTGATGTACTGGCTAGCCTGGTGGTCCGGTGCCAGGATAGGGATGTGAGTCCCATCTATAGCCCCACCGCAGTTTGGGAATCCCATCTCGGCAAAGCCATCTCTGATGAGCTCCACGTTTCCCAGGGTCACTACCTTAGATAGCAGTAGCTTGACGATTGCCCTGGCTACTTGCATAACAGCAACCCCCACGGTAGACTTGCCCACGCCAAACTGGTTAGCGACGGACCGGTAGCTGTCTGGCGTTGCGAGCTTCCAGAGGGCTATGGCCACTCGCTTCTGGACAGTCAGGGCTGCCCGCATCCGGGTGTCCTTTCGCTTCAGGGCAGGGGACAGCAACTCACACAGTTCGAGGAAAGTCCCCTTCCGCATGCGAAAGTTGCGCAGCCACTGGGATTCATCCCAGACCTGCAGCACTATGCGGTCCCACCATTCCGTGCTGGTTTCACGGGCCCAGAATCGCCGTTCAACAGTATCAACAAGACCCAGTGACAGCGAGATGTCCTGGGCGCTGGGTCTCATGTTCTCAGAGAGGTCGGAGCTAGTGTCCGACTTCATGCCGTCACGGTAGTGCCGTAGCCTCCTCTCATGATTGATCTGCAGCTGCCTCTGGTACAGGTGGAGGAGAAGCTGCGAGGCGTTGAGAACTGCCACAACTGCAGCGATGGTCGCAGCGGGATCCATGCTCGCACTGCTGTGGCGTCCGCGCTGTCACTGATCAGAAAAGCGCGCGAACTGATTTCCCGCCGGCGCTTTCAGGGAGGGAGGGAGGGAGGGCTTGAGTGACGGACGGATGACGACAGGCGCCCAAAAGCACCCTCGACACATTTTTTTACCCAGAAGGCATTTGGGGCTCGACCCAGAATTCCAATGGGCAGGGGGGACTGCGGGAACTGTGGGATAGCTGCCCACAGTGCACCGCTTCCAATGTCGACGCTTGCCCCGTTAGTGTGGACTCACAAAGTCTCACAAAGTCGAATTACTGTCCTTAGTGTGGACACACACGTTCGACTTAGTAATATCGATTCCACATAGTCGAATTAACTAAAATCGAAGTACTCTCGTAGTGTAGACAAGGCCTTAAATATCTCCAGAGATGGAGATTCCACAACCTCCCTAGGCAATTTATTCCAGTGTTTAACCACCCTGACAGTTAGGAACTTTTTCCTAATGTCCAATCTAAACCTCCCTTGCTGCAGTTTAAGCCCATTGCTTCTTGTTCTATCCTTAGAGGCTAAGGTGAACAAGTTTTCTCCCTCCTCCTTATGACACCCTTTTAGATACCTGAAAACTGCTATCATGTCCCCTCTCAGTCTTCACTTTTCCAAACTAAACAAACCCAATTCTTTCAGCCTTCCTTCATAGGTCATGTTCTCAAGACCTTTAATCATTCTTGTTGCTCTTCTCTGGACCCTCTCCAATTTCTCCACATCTTTCTTGAAATGCGGTGCCCAGAACTGGACACAATACTCCAGTTGAGGCCTAACCATCGCAGAGTAGAGTGGAAGAATGACTTCTCGTGTCTTGCTCTCAACACACCTGTTAATACATCCCAGAATCATGTTTGCTTTTTTTGCAACAGCATCACACTGTTGACTCATATTTAGCTTGTGGTCCACTATAACCCCTAGATCCCTTTCTGCCGTACTCCTTCCTAGACAGTCTCTTCCCATTCTGTATGTGTGAAACTGATTGTTCCTTCCTAAGTGGAGCACTTTGCATTTGTCTTTATTAAACTTCATCCTGTTTACCTCAGAACATTTCTCCAATTTGTCCAGATCATTTTGAATTATGACCCTATCCTCCAAAGTAGTTGCAATCCCTCCCAGTTTGGTATCATCTGCAACCTTAATAAGCGTACTTTCTATGCCAATACCTAAGTCACTGATGAAGATAGATAGATAGATGAGACACTTTGGCCTGGTCCACACTACCCCCCCACTTCGGACTAAGGTACGCAAATTCAGCTACGTTAATAACGTAGCTGAATTCGAAGTACCTTAGTCCAAACTTACCGCGGGTCCAGACGCTGCAGGCAGGCTCCCCCGTCGATGCCGCGTACTCCTCTCGCCGAGCTGGAGTACCGGCGTCAACGGCGAGCACTTCCGGGATCGATCCCAGAACATCGATTGCCTGCCGTCGGACCCGGAGGTAAGTGTAGACGTACCCTTTGTGGCGGGTGAAAATTCCTCAGCACGCTGAGCGAGGGCTGGGACTGAATCCCCTTACCATCCCCCTTCCCAGCAATGACCTGCTCCGATGAAAAGTGTGGGGAGCCGAGGGAAATCTGTCGTGGGAAGTTCAGATGTGGATCAGGACGCACGTGCTGCTTTCTTTACTCACTGGAAGTCTCCCATTCATCTCAGTGAGGCTTCTGGTTTGAGGAGAGCTGGTAGCGCTTAGAGAAGGCCTCTCCTTTGAACTGCAGGGGGCTACATCCCCTCTGGAACTGTGCAGTGAAAACGTGTCGGGAGAATGTTTTTGGTTTTTTTTACTCCTTTTGTTCTTTCTCATGACTGTGGCCTAAGGCTGCACTTTTTGCGTCACTGCTGCCCCCAAGTGGGATTTCTTCTGCTCTGGTTTTTGTATTAGCATTGCGAGGCTTCTTCCCACTGTGCGTCTGGCACAGTAATACCGAGCGGTGTCCTCAGGCTTCAGGCCGGTCATTTGCAGATACAGCAGGTTGTTGGGATTGTCCCTGGAGATGGTGAATCGCCTTTGAACAGCCGGGGAATACCACTGGCTTGATCCACTTGAGCTAATCTCAGCCACCCATTCCATCCCCTTCCCGGGAGCCTGTCAGATCCAATCCATGTAGTAGCTGTTGAAGGTGAACCCAGAGGCTTTGCAGGAGAGGCGGAGAGAGTCTCCAGTATTTTTCACATCCCCTCCGGACTCCACCAGCTGCACCTGCGACCGGGCACCTGGGAATAAAGACATGATACAAATATTGGTATAAAACCAACAATAATATAATATTCATTTAGCTCTGCCAATGATTCAGTAGAAACAATACCTTCCAGAGCCTCTATAATGAACATTAAAAAGAGCGAAAAATCTCATTGTTGCTGGTGTTGGAGGGGAAAGTTTTTTGGGCGAATGCCTGGTAACCTCACGGACACAGGGGGCTGAGGATTGTGTCTCTGGGTGCAGCCTGGCCAGAGAGAGGCACAGACATAAACAGGAAGCTGTCACTGTAATTTACATATTTCCCTCTTTATAAGAACAACCAGGAATCTGGTGGCACCTTAAAGCCTAACAGAGTTATTTGGGCATAAGCTTTCATGGGTAAAAACCCAACTTCTTAAGATGCATCTAAAGAAGTGGGTTTTTTACCTACCAAAGCTTATGGCCAAATAAATCTGTTAGGCTTTAAGGTGCCACCAGACTCCTCGTTGGTTTTGTGGATACAGACTAACCCGGCTGCCCCTTTGACACCTCTTTATAAGTGGAACAAACATCTGTCATTGATCAACAGAGAAATCACCAGTTGTCTTCTAGGACCTCAAATCTCTAGACATGGCTCTCGGGCTCGACCCAAACTTTATTGCAATCAACACAAATCTCCTCTTAGGTTTAGAGGGCATTGGATGAAACCTTGAAGGAGAACATTTTTTTATTTTTATTTTTATTTTTGGCTAGAGAACAAGGCAATGTCTTGGTCAACGAGGTATGAAAGATAAAATTTTCCTATAAGATTGTGTTGGAAGTATAGCGCTAGGTGTCTGCAGCTGTCAGGGAGCGGAGCTGCGGGGAGAACTGGTTCTTGGAGGAATCTGCGGAGAGGGTGACTCGGCCCTTGAGGGATGGGGCGTAACTTGTACCCCCGCTATTTGGATGTAGGAGTCCCATCCATTCCAGCCCTTTCCTGACAGCCTGTCGGATCCATTGCCAGTAGTAAGTGCCGTCAGTGATGGAGACCCCGGAGACAGCACAGGTCAGGGTGAGAGTCTCTCCCGGCTTCGCCACTTCCGGGCTGGACTGGACCAGCCGCACCTGGGAGAGGACACCTGGGGAAAGGAAAAAAAGTGAGGAACGATTTAGGGACTGAATGTCTCTCTGTGTGTCCCTAATTCCCCCACGTGTCCCAGAAACACTCACAGCTGGGGGCGGAGAACAGGGAAAGGAAAAGCAACAGAGATTTCATTCTCATTTTCATGCAATGAGGGGAACTCTCCAGTGGGTAGGACCGGGCAGTTCTGTGTCTGGGGTCAGAGACTGAGGCTCCTTGAACCAGGGGTTTGTATTTAACAGGAACCCCAGGGCAGGGATTTGCATGCGGGTTCCCTGGGTGGGTATAAGAGGTGACGGGGGTGAGCGCTCAGTACATGGCGATGTCCCCTCGGGGACAGGTGTCCCCTTTACATCACAGGGAGACCCTGCGCTCAGCTCAGCGCACATGTAATGACAGGAGGTGGATGTGAGAGGGGCGGGTTGTGGGGTCCAGAGGAGAGGGTCTGGGACTGGGACTCAGAAGAATCTGCTGGGCCAGGGATTTGCATGCGTGTTTCACCCCCTGTGGAAAAGCTACCAGGGAGACCTCTCTCCAGGCAGTGCTGTCTGGTGCGTGGGAGAGTCACACACCCACTTCATGTCATAGGCTGTGATCCAAAGCCTGCTGAAGTCTATGGGTGTCTGTGACATTATCTGATTAAAATATTGCTATAGAGATTATTGTTGCAACCACTATTACATATTTGCAACAAATCTTGTAGAAAATGTGGCATATATGACATCTATGAAAAGGTTATGATTTGCTGGTTATGATTATGCTATCTGTATGCATGTATCATTTTTGTATTTGAAGTTATAAGTATTGTCTCTATACCTAAAGATGCGTGGAATGGCTGGAATGGATGGGACTCCTACATCCAAAGACATCTCTAAAGATGTCCACGCAGTGTGCAGAGGCGGTCAAAAAAGCAAACAGGATGTTAGGAATCATTAAAAAGGGGATAGAGAATAAGACTGAGAATATATTATTGCCCTTATATAAATCCATGGTTCGCCCACATCTCGAATACTGTGTACAGATGTGGTCTCCTCACCTCAAAAAAGATATTCTAGCACTAGAAAAGGTTCAGAAAAGAGCAACTAAAATGATTAAGGGTTTAGAGAGGGTCCCATATGAGGAAAGATTAAAGAGGCTAGGACTCTTCAGTTTGGAAAAGAGAAGACTAAGGGGGGACATGATAGAGGTATATAAAATCATGAGTGATGTTGAGAAAGTGGATAAGGAAAAGTTATTTACTTATTCCCATAATACAAGAACTAGGGGTCACCAAAAGAAATTAATAGGCAGCAGGTTTAAAACAAATAAAAGGAAGTTCTTCTTCACGCAGCGCACAGTCAACTTGTGGAACTCCTTACCTGAGGAGGTTGTGAAGGCTAGGACTATAACAATGTTTAAAAGGGGACTGGATAAATTCATGGTGGCTAAGTCCATAAATGGCTATTAGCCAGGATGGGTAAGAATGGTGTCCCTAGCCTCTGTTCGTCAGAGGATGGAGATGGATGGCAGGAGAGAGATCACTTGATCATTGCCTGTTAGGTTTCACTCCCTCTGGGGCACCTGGCATTGGCCACTGTCGGTAGACAGATACTGGGCTAGATGGACCTTTGGTCTGACCCAGTATGGCCTTTCTTATGTTCTTATGTTCTTACCTGGATTTCAAATGTTTGCTTCTGGGGTAACACCCACAAGGTAGCTAGCCAGCACATCTCAGAGGGACTATTCAAATTGGGTGGCCCATCAAAAGGTCACTTAACTGACAGTGGACCATGGGACAGAGGGTCCTGTGGCACCTTTAAGACTAACAGAAGTATTGGGAGCATAAGCTTTCGTGGGTAAGAACCTCACTTCTTCAGATGCAAGGCATCTTACCCATGAAAGCTTATGCTCCCAATACTTCTGTTAGTCTTAAAGGTGCCACAGGACCCTCTGTTGCTTTTTACAGATTCAGACTAACACGGCTACCCCTCTGATACTTGGACCATGGGAGACGCCCATCTACACGGAGTGGACTGTCCTATAAACGTGGTGTTTGGGGTGTAGGTAATGACTTCCTGCAATGACTGAGCGAAATTGGGCATGAACATGTGACTTGCCCATGTGACTCCAAACACTATCTGGTCACCCGTGATTCTCCACTAGCTAAGCTGAGGTTTTTGTCTGAAAAATAATAGTTTCCCTCACCACGGCAGGGGATATAAATGGCCCAGGAAATCCCTCCATTTTGCCTCTGTCCTGCTCCAGCCTCTGTCCTGCTCAAACCTCTGGACTATGAACTTATCCTAATGGGAGCATTCTAACCAAGGGACTGAGGTCCTTCCAATGATTTGGAAGGAACCAGAGGCTTATTAAGCAAGCAATTTAGTCCATCACTGCTACAAGCCTGAACCAAAACTTTGCCATTACTTTATATATTTGATTCCTTTAACCAATTTTAACTCTCATCTTTCTTTCTTTCTTTCTTTCTTTCTTTCTTTCTTTCTTTCTTTCTTTCTTTCTTTCTTTCTTTCTTTCAATAAACCTTTAGATTTTAGATACTAAGGGATTGGCACCTGTGTGATTTTTGGGTAAGATCTGAGTTATATATTGACCTTGGTGTGTGGCTGGTCCTTTGGGATGAGAAGAACCTATTATTGGATGAGACTGGTTACAAAGAACCACTCATCTCTGAATCCAGTGGTTCTGGTGGTGACATAAGAACTGGAATGCCCAAGGAAACTGCTTTTATGGCTTATTGTTAGCCCGTTTGGTGAAACAGAAGTTTACTTTTGTTGCTGGTTTAGTATCTCTCATGGGGGATTAACCGCCAGTTTGGGGTTGTCTTTGCCTATTTCTCAGCATTTCGTCCTGAATTTGGCCTCCTCCGTTGTGACCCACTGAGGCATGGTTACAGTGTCTCCCCAGTGGAGCAGGGGTAATGCAGAATGGGCTGGGCAAAGAAGATCAATTGATGTAATGTACAGGCTGGGCCAGTAGACCTGAGATCGTCCTGGGAATCTGTCGGGGGAGGAGCTGAAGTGGCTGGGAGGGAAATCAGAGAATGGTAGGACTGGAAGGGACCACGGGAGGTCCTGTAGTCCAGTCCCCTGCACTCATGGCAGGGCTAAGTGTTACCTAGACCATCTCTCACAGGAGTTTGTTTCAGGCATCAGAGACCAACAAATACCTTCAGTGAGCGGGGAGGGGGCTGGGCATGGAGAGAAGATGCATCTTCAGGTCTGTGTTGTAATTACAGAGGCGAGGGGCCCTCAGCTAGGATTGAAGAGTCCAGCTATTGCGGGTGGGTGTGTAATTAGCCCTGCTGTGTGACCCTGGGAAGTCATTTCCCCAGGCTGTGCCTCTCCTTCCCCTTTGCCTGTGCAGACTGTGAGCTCTTCAAGGCAGGGACAGAAAGCAGGTGCCCAGGGCAATGACCCCTTCTAGGCTGGGAAGTGTGGGCACTAATGTCATATTCACAATCACAGCAACTCCTGTTTTCCCGTTATTTACATGAGGATCGACAATACATTTACTCCTGTAGGGAAAGGGGCTGAAACCTACTCAGGGTCATGTGTCAATGTGCAACATTTCATCTCCCGAGCTGGTGAATCTGGGTTGTAAGGCAGGGTGATGGCACTTCCAGGTCCTCTCTAGGGTTCTCTATTCTAGTCTAGTCTCTGTACGTTCTGATACAGAGGTTACCACAGTGTCTGGGCGCCTCCTTGTGTATTGCT